>NC_138553.1:31452823-32052823 GCF_964273705.1 Natrix helvetica
CTTTGTTTCCATTGAACATACCCTCTAGTGGAAAATATTTTATCAGAAAATGGAAGAAGTAACTCCATCTAGCCTTATTTGTAAAGCAAATTACCTTTATGTCCAAACTATCTGGAATAAAATGGCAGCTTTTCTGCTTTGCACATAAATATCTAACTTGAAGGTACAGTTGAAATGCTATTGCCTAAAACACTGTCCCTTCATGAAGCAGGCATAATAGTGGATACATGTATTGAGACTCTTTGCAAAGATACCTATTAGTATTTTTCCTTATACTTGAAATAATGTACCCATCTTCTTTTGTCTGTTGGCCATTTAAACAGTGTAGGACAATGGAAATAAGGAAAAGACACACTATATTATCATACTAGGGTTTATTCTTAATTTCCTCCAGTTTCACCTTCATTTCAGTTTACTTTTTATCCCTGGGATTCATGTGGACACAGAAACTTGGGCACTTTGTGCTGTTGCATGGCATGCTGCCCTCCCCCTCTCCCTCTCTTCTTTATTTTTAGTATAGTGGTACTTAAAATCACTGGTTCACTTAAAGACAATAAAATGTTTAAACTCTACTAATGTACAAATAAGCTGAAATGTTGCATTTATATGTATTTTGCCATAGCAGGGTACTGTATTTCTCATGCTGGATTTCAAACCAACAAAAGGGTGGTTTTATTGGAGTGTAACAAGTTGAGGGTAATAAGGAATCAAGTCGTCGTCATTTCATTGAAATTGAGAGATGGTAATAAAACATATATTATGTTTTTTGAAGGTTGTTTTGCTTTTAAACAGCTTTTGTTTTCATTTTGTTTTGTTTTATTTTTTTAAAGATATGATTGTATTATGTGCAACTCAGTTGCTTACATTATAACTACAAAATATTTTTGGGTTCCTGGAAAAAGAAAGACTAATAAATGTGTTTGGCTGCTAAGCATTTAAACTGGTGATTTCCTGTCTGTCTTTATTACATTATTAATTATAGCTATATAATACTGTCTTACAGAATATACATCTTCTGGGTTTTGAATCACTTCTACAAGACATCACACCTAATGTTTTATTTATTGGTTTGCAATGCCCTATTAATTATTGGCTTTCCTTTCTATCTCAATCTTCTCAATCCTGCAGATAAGATACATTTCCAGTACAGCATTATGCAGGTAATGCTCTATAGTGGATCATTTGAAAAAGAAAAGACATATTCTTATAGTGGTGTTTTAAAGTTTGAGAATCCTTTGAATTTTCAATACGTTTGCATAAATATAACTTCAAACATATGTATAACTCTGGAACGCCTAGAGCAATTTCAACCAAACTTGGTACTCAGATTATTTAGCCTCTGGAAACAAATATTGTGGGGGTAAGACACCTAACACTTCTCGGGTTGTATGTTCTGTTAAGAGGCTGTAGTGCCTTAAAACGGCTTCTACCATAATCCCTTAACTTGGCTTCTACGGTACAGCGCTTTGGAGTTGCCATGGTAATGGCTTCACAGTACTCCACAAGGGCTCCCTCTGGTAACGGGGAAAATCCAACATTAGAGATTGTGGCAACATTCATGGAAAGAGGGTTGGGATAAATAAATACCCGGGCAACACCAGGTTATCGGCTAGTTAAAAATACAAAATGATTTTTAAAAATCAATTAAAATCCCAATTAAAGTTAATCAACAATTAAACACCTGGTGAAGGATAATGCATCTTTGCAGATTTTCTAAATTGGGGATGGGAACAAATATAACTCATTAAGTGCCTGGATAGCGAGATTTCCCACACATCAGGTAAATGACACTCTCACAAAGAATATTTTCAGAATCTGTCACATACTTGAACTCTGAGCTAATACAGTTTTAAATATTAGCACAACTATTGTCTGTATATAGTGATACCTGAGAATCAACAAGTACTTCCTGACAAAGGACTGTCCTTTCCGAAGAAGTGCAGTCACATCCAAGAATTCTGCAACTAGTGATTGCTTCAAAAGCTGCTTTAGTGAGTTTTGAGCAATGATTATTTTATGAATTATATTTCGGTGTCAAAACTCTTCTAAATTCTACAAACTGACAAAAGTGTCCTGAACGTGGTACTCAGAAACACCAAATCTACTTCACATCTTTGCCAGCCCTCAGTGAAAATTGTAAACTTTCAAAGTATTATTTGGTGTAAAGTTAGTTGTCCTTATACAAGAGAGAAGGGAATTTTATTCCCATGTTAAAGCAAGTTGACATACAGCAAATTTCCAGCCAAACTAACAGAATTTCTTTGCTTTGTATGATTTATTCAGTGCCCTTAGAAATGTCCACATTAATGTAGTGTCAGTCATTCAAGTTAGATCAGACTAGGAAACGAATACCATTTTGTCTTGGTAGTGGCTCTTCCTCCTCCTTTGATTAAGTTCATTTTCTTTTTCCTCAATAGGAAGTCACCACATTTTATTTTTTTGTGTCATACACACGGAGCTGTGTGTGGATTTTATATGTAATAGTATACTGAAATATTGGTATCAAATCCTGCTCTACGAGAACATGAAGAAGAGTATTCAATTTCCAGAAACCATCATTGGCTACATGATTTGGAATAGTTAACAACCATACAACATCTAAAGAGCCATAATTTCCCCATTATAGACTTTAATTGAAAGAGGAAAGACTATAACCTAGAGTGGTACAGGTACTGATAAAAACAAGCATGGTGTAATGAAGTTCACTAGGTGTTCTTGAATTGCTACTGCTATTTTCAAATTGATGGGTAAAACTAAAGTTATTGGTCCAGGCTGCTTGGTGAAGAGAGTTGTGACTACTCCATGATTTTGCTGCCTGTAATCTCTTGATCATACATCAGTACTTTGGCTTATTGCACTGCTGACTCTGATGAAAGATAAACTGAGCATGACCTGTGAAAACCTCTTACCATAATGAAAAGGCTCCTGAAAGTACCACTAACGGTCCTAAGTTAGGAAAGAAATTTCAGCATATTATTGAAGTTCCAGCCAAAAAAAATCACGTCAAGAATTTCAACTATCTATTGTGCAAGAAAGAAATGAAGCAAGAGAGGAAACGGCAGATAAACCTAATCGATAGCTCCTGGGAAGTAGAACTTGCCATCTGCTGAACAGAATTCTAAAATAACCTCTATGCTAACGAAGTGCTCTAAGATTGCTTTATTGATTGGGAAACCTCTTTCTGATCTACTTCCCTGGCTGCTGAAAACTCACCACTTTGGTTCCAAGATGGCTTGATTATTTTTTCATCCTGTGTTCCAAGCATGGTCCTAGAATTCAACCAGATGGATCCTAAAAAAACTATAGAAAATGTCCCAATTATGGGCACCGATCAGTATTTTCTCAATATATCGCATATATATTCTCATATCACAACTGCATTTTTTAAAAAAATTAAAAACAAAATTCACAACGTTGTAACCCTATAAATGCAATACTATAAGGAAACAATGCTAATTAACAGCAACATAATTTATCTTGTGAATAAACTAAAAGGCTTACATTTTATTTATTTCATTAATTATGGCTTCCCACTCCAGAAAATTCTTGGCAGCTTACAATATATAGATCATCCTGGACTTAACAACCACAATTGAGCCCAGAATTTATGTTGCTAAGTGAAAAATTTGTTAAGTGAGTTTTGCCCCATTTTACAATTTTTCTTGCCCCATTTGTTAAGTGAATCACTGCAATTGTTAAATTAGTAACATGATTGTTAAATGAATCTGGTTTCCCCATTGACTTCGCTTGTCAGACCATCATAAAAGACCCAGGGACACCGGAACTGCCATAAATGTGAATCAGTTGTCAAGCATCTGAATGTAAATCACATGACCATGGGGATACTGCCATGGTCGTAAGTGTGAAAAACGGTCAATCGCTTTTTTCAGTACTGTTGTAACTTCAAATGGTCACTAAATGGACGGTTGTAAGTCGAGGACTACCTGTATAATATTAAACAATGTGAGAATGGCTCAGTGACTGGTAATACAACAGGACTAATACATAAAATAACAAAAGACATTTCAGAAGAGGAAAAAATGAAATATATTAGTAGGGTTCTGTAAGGCAAAATAGTTTCCTATGTAAGGCAGTGGTAGCTGAAAGAAATGTTGCAACTCTCCAAGAGACATTAGTACTCTTCTCTGCCCATAAGAAGCATATGAAATTGTTCTCATAACTAATGAAACTACATAATGATAAAAGTAGGATACAAGATGCTCTAGAACAGTGGTTCTCAACCTTCCTTTAATACAGTTCCTCATGTTGTGGTGACCCCCAACCATAAAATTGGTGTCTCTGTTCCTAAGACCATCGAAGATACATGTTTTCCGATGGACTTAGGCTACCCCTGTGAAAGGGTCGTTCAACCCCCAAAGGGGTCCCGACCCACAGGTTGAGAACCACTGCTCTAGAAACTCTCTAAGAATTATATGGGCTAGGAAAATTGGTTTCTCCAAGTCACAGACAGGCTTGCGTTGCAAAAGGTTTATTAGATAACCTCTCCAAAGCATCCACGGACAGACAGTGACTTTAGGTCAATAACCCTATACTTGAGGGCTGAATTTAAAAAGACATACACTGGCATAAATTATTCTGTTTTTTGCTTTCTAGGAGGAGGAAAAATCTCCAAAACAATCATGGCAATCCCTAGAAAAGTGGAGCTTGAGCCACAAATAAAACTGGCATATGCAAGCCTTTGATTTTAGCAGAATTATCTCAGTTTCTGTTTGAAGTGGTGCATTTGAGACTCAGGAAGTGTAGAATAACACTCCTAGAAATCTAGATTCAATGATATCTAAAGGCTTTTAAGTTATCGTGCACACATATCTGATATAAGTTTAGTACCAAATAATTGTATGGCCACTGTTATGTTCTTAGCTCTAGATGTACAGAAGAATGAATTCTGGTCTATGACATTACCTCCCATCACCAGAAGATTTAGTTTTTATACACTAAAAGTATAGCGGATAATAGACTTAACAGGGAGTACAAGATCCATTACATTCAACCGTGATTTATTCTAATGCAATCTCTCTTGTCTGGTAGCATCAGCCCTTTGAGAAAGATTAGGCTGTTTGGTTTATAATTTTTAAAAATCTTGAGATTTCACTCAGAACCTCACTAATCTTCCTCCACTAAATTTCATGCACTTATTCTAGGTCTTGAGTACAATATTTTTGAGCTCTTATGAGTAGTACAAGTACTAGAAGTGATATTCATAAGTGATCTAGGACATATATACACTTACCATTTTGGATACTCTTGTACTGCACTCATACCAAGTGACTTCTAAACAGCTTAAGAAACCCCTAGACTTGCAAATTGTTAAATCTCAACTGCAGGATATATACATAATTCCCTGCTGCTATGACCTCTACAATAAAGTCTAGAAAAGCAGTGGCCAATCACTTTCTTTCCTATGCACAATTCTTTTTGGTCTTGGCTTTTCTTCAACACACACATACACCAAATTGCTAAGTGTATGTTTACAAAATTAAAACATCAAAATGCAGAAACACATGACCACAGGGATGCTGCAGTGGTGGTTAAGTGTGAAAAATGGTCGTAAGTCATTTTTTTCAGTGCCGTTGTAACTTCGAACGAACGCTAAATGAACTTGTCCAGGACTACCTGTATTTCTAATCGGTTAAAGATGAGAGGAAGGAAACTTCCATGAGACGTTGCCTGGGTACTTTCATATGGTATTCAAAGTGAGGAAAAAGAAACCGCACTCAAATGGAAACACACTCCCCAAAGACACAATTCTATCATCTGCCTTAAGTGATAGTTGATGTTTGAGGACAACGAGAAGCATCTCTCTTCAGCAAACAGGGATAGAAATCCAGCGGATTCTGAATTTACCCTTATTTCAGGGAACATGGGGGGGGGGGGTTGGACTAGATGACCTATAACCATGATGGCGAATCTATGGCACACATGCCACAGGTGGCACACCGAGCCCTCTGCGGGCACGGAAGCAGTCGCCCCAACTCAGGTCAACCGCGTACACACGTGGGCCTCCTGCTGGCCAGCTGATTTTTGAGTCTCTGCCACGAGTTGGGAGCATGCAGAGGACGCACACACATTGGGGGGGGGGGTCTGCGCACACCCGTTTTGGTCCCAGGGGGCTTTAGGGAGGCCTGCTAGGCCCAAAATGGGCTGCAGAGCAGTGGGGTGGTGGGTGGTCACATGTGCATGCACGGTGGGGGAGTGGGAGGGTCGCGCAGGCATGCACAGGGGGACAGGGCACGCAAGGGGCGTGTTGTGCACCATTGTATTATGTATTATGGGTGTGGCATGCACTTTCCCCACGTGACAACAAAAAGGTTTGCCATCACTGACCTATAAGGCCCCTTCCAACCGTTAATCTGTTAGTTTGGCAACTTTAAGATGTGTGGACTTCAAATCCCAGAATGCTGGCTGGGAAATCCTGAGAATTGAACTCCACACATCTTAAGAGTTGCCAAATTTATGACAACCACCACTTGATCCGTTTCCTCGCACCGCAAAGTATCCGGGAGCAGCAATGCCGATCGCGGCGTCGCCCAAGCACCAGAGGTCGCTGCGGCGGTCGCTCGTTCCGGGCCAATCTGTCGCCACGAGGAAGGGGTGCAAAGGGTAGGAGGCTGGGCCAAGCGGAGGCCGGGCTTTGTCGCACATTTTAGTCCGATCTTTGGCGGGCCTCAGCCTTCCCGCTGAGCTTGCGACCGACGAGACTTCTCCGCTGCAGCCCGTCCTGATGGCTTCTCTCAATCCCGCCGGCGAGGAAGACGCCTTCGGCCGCTACCGCTCTCCTCTCGTCTCCCGCTATGCCAGCCCCGACATGGCCTATAACTTCAGCGAGAGGAAGAAGTTCAGCACCTGGCGGAGACTCTGGCTTTACCTAGCCCAGGCTGAGAAGGTGCGGGGCCCGCATGGTTGGCAGATTAGGATAATCTAGACTGGTGCTTAGAGGTTTCGGGGTCGCGGTAATCCGGATCGTGGCAGCTCGGGTGAAACAGCCCCAATGCTGCACGCCACTGTTTAAATGGAGAGGCAGACAATCACTTGGGTGGCGGGAAGCTTAGGCTTCGGACTGGCGTCGCTGGGCCGACCAGCGCTGCTTCTTCCGCCCCTTTTTGCTCCATTCATGCGTATTTGCCGCTTGAAACCCTCGGAAGCTAGTACCGCAGTCACACTTTTTACTATCCGGTAACTCCTAGGCCTCATGTTGAGCTTCGGGCCACAATCCCCTGCCCGCGGGGTAGAGGCTACAGAACTTCAGGTCAGCACTTTTTGCTGGGGATTGTAGAAGTTGGCCTGGAAAGGAACGAGGTGTGGGAGAAAGCAGCCCTATCTTAGACACAAGGAATTCCATAATTTTTGTATACCTTCTCATCAATTTCCTTCTGCCCCATCCCAACCTCGGTATATAAGTATAATTTTTTATTGATTACTCTCTTGGCCATATCAAAACAATGGGCATCAGACACAATAAGGCATGATTAAATAAGCTAAGGTAAAGATACAATAAGATAAAATAAAATAAAGGTGTGATGAAATAATGTACAATTGAATAGAATACAAGGACATACTATGAGTTCCAAAACATATAATCACGAACTGGGTGCTGACTTCCCAAATCACAATCATATGACTGTGGGGATAGCCAGAACTCTGAGAATCAGTCATAGCTACCACTCATTCAGCCTTGTCATAAGCTTGAACAGTTCTTGAACAAATAGTTATTAAAAAGAACCACCTGTATAAAATAACCTTTATTGGAATAAGAGAATATATCTCTGACAAGAGCATATTGTTTAAGGAATAAACCTTATATAGCCCAAAAATCCCTGAGCTGAGAAGGCTTGTAGGAATTCAAAGGCATATAGTTAGGAAATACTAACTGGCGTTATTTGTTCTTTTATTTGTTATTTGTTATTCTTCATTTTCATTCTAGTAACCCTTAAAACTTAAGTTAGCTTTGAGTAAGTACTGTATATTGTCCTGAAAGAAACATTGTTCCTACCCTCTTTCTGAAACTTCTAAACAAGTTTTAAAATCTCGATTATGTTTTTTACCATCATTGCTGTCACTGGAGAACAGTTTTGACGTAGCTACACTTTCTAAATACATAAAAACTGATATAAGCAAACAGATTTCACATATAGTTGTGAGATAACTTGACAATGGTAAGTCAACCCTGAAAGTTGCAGTTTGTGAATTGCATCACCTGCAGCAGTTTCTGTTTTCCCAGCCTGTATTCAGATTAATCATTACATTGTCATATTGTACAAGTGGTATGAAGCAAATGTATTTCAAAATAGTTCACTTTTTTGCCAAGAGGAGAGTAGCAAAAATCTGAACATAATTTCTCAACTGTTTATAATATTAGGCTGTTTCTTTTTTGTGTATCACATATTACATGCTCTATTTTTTTATTCGATGTAGAAAGAATTGTAATTTTATTAAGCTATAATAATGTTTTAATATATACTTCATTTCAGGTACATTTTTTGTGAGACATGAGTTAACAAAGTTGACTTTATCTTCTCTTCCAAATGTTAAATCTGCTGCCGCTATTACCTGAAATCTTCATGAATGGTATATTATTCTTAATTTGTTGGAGATGAGCAACTTTGGGGGAGTCTTGGCATCCTTTGCAACCTAAATTTCCCCTCCCTCCCTTAGGGCAAGCTGCAGATGCATTAAACTTTCAGATTGATCCATCGTTTACTTTCTCATCCCGAAATGTTCTAAAGAATGTAATGCTGGAAAGGATTCTGCAAAAATAAAGAACTCTACCAGCAGTTTTCGGGAAAGGACTATATAGTGTAACAAAGCAAATGAGAGTTCATTCAACCAGACAAAATGCCTCTCATGCTATTCTATCCTTCCATAATACAGTTTTTTGCTTGTTGTATTATAGTGCTTATACTTCTCAGTCAACAAGTGAGTTGTAAATCGATACATTTAGGGAGCACCAGGTTTGGGAAGATTATACCAGACTCCAACAGTTTCTGTTTAGCAAATACTAAATGCATTAGAATGTAAGAATTCTTTATTTCTTCCACACCCTATGCCAGAAACCCTTAGAGAGCCTGTTTCATTTCAGTTTTATGTTGCCTATTTTATTAGCCCTAAAGAGCCATTGCTAGGTGTAACCATGCAAATGGTATAAATGAAGTGTATGTATGTGGATGGTAAATTTCTGCAGTATGTAATTTTAACTCTGTGATAGTAGGTTGCTGAACATTATGATAGAGGAGCCAGGCAAGTCAAATTAAGAGGGCTAAATAAACATTTATTAAAAGTCCATAGCTGTGTGTGTTCGTCATACTGGGAGTATCTTTTAATTTATAATATTATTTGAAACTTTGGAGGTTTTTTTTTAATAGTTATGGAACAGAAAAGCAAATGCAGTTAGGCAGGGATATCCAATACACCTTAGATCAGGGGTGTCCAAACTTGGGAACTTTAAGACTTGTGGACTTAAGTCCACAAGTCTTAAAGTTCCCAGGTTTGGACACCCCTGGCTTAGATCTTATACAATATTCATTATAGAGTTGGCTGTCTCATCAGATTAAAGCTTGGTATCAAACCTTAAAGAAACAACTTGTATTCTAATATACATATACATGCAATACCATATTTTTTGGAGCATAAGACGCATCTTTTTCCCTCAAAAAGGAGGGTGAAAATCTGGGTGTGTCTTATAAACTGAATACAGCATTTTTGGTCTACCAAACCCTTTGCAAGCCCCCTTTGCAAAATGGATGTGCAGAGGATTTGAGAGGCTTGCAAAGTGCTCCTGAGGGCTGGGGAGGGCAAAAAAAGAGCAAAAAACAAGTTGTTTCCCCCCCCCCAGCCCCCAGGAGCTCTCTACAAGCCTCCCAAAGCTCTGCATGCCCCCCCCTCTTTTTTTGCAAAAAACGAGGCGTGCAGAGTGCAAAAACCTTTTTTTTTTAAATTTACCTCTTCAAAATCATGGTGCGTCTTCTACTCCGAAAAATACGGTATATATCGTGTCCTAATTTGAAAAGATATTCTGTTATTTTTAACTATCTGCATTCCCAAGAAGTCACAACTCTGATCTTCAGATTCAGATTCAAACAGAGAGAAAACACCCTGTGCACCTGTTTGTTCCATCAAGGCTGTGCCAAATTGTTAGTAAGATACCCCCTTCAGTTGTCATGGGAGAATGTGATTTCAGTTAGGGGGCGGGGGATTGGTTTCTTGTTATTCAGTTTACTGCCAGGAAATGTGCCCTCCAGTTGGAATACAGAATAAACGCCAGACAGAAAGAAAACTAAACTAAACTAAACTAAGTTAAAATTCTTAGTTTATTGTTGCTAGGTCAGAAATGGACTTCTGATCTTAAATGCAGCACAGTAGAATTGGCCACTGCTAAGGATGTACAATTCTATTGATCAGTCAGCAGCACTTGAATATAAAAGCAATTTGTGCATCCTAGAATGTCAAATAAAAAAGTGTCAATCATTTCTACTCTTTATAAAAGAGGCAATATGATTAGGATTAAACTGCATTGTGGATACATTGTCATCTTATGGGACCAAGGAAGACTGCCTTCTCTGTCATTGCTCTGCTCTCCAAAACAGTTTCCCCGCCCCTAAGAAATATATATATGGCACCCTCTTAAGATCTGATTCTATTCCCAGGCATGGAGTTGGTGTGTCTGGAACCCCTGTCATTTTTTAAATTGCTCTTTAGTCCAGATGGTCATATTATGGTTTTTGCATATACAATTTGCATAAAAATTGTATATTTGGCTATTATAGGTTACTCAGAATTTTCTGTGACTATAATATATTTAATTAATAAATACAACCTGCAAGGGCATAGTCACTTGTTACAAGTTAGTTTTTACTTCCTGGACAGCAAGAGGCAAGATGTCGGACTTCCGGTTCCGGCGGCTGACGGCGACAGGTAAGTCCTTTGCCCGCTCCCGCTCCCCGGTGGGCTTCCCCGCTTCTGGGGGGCACAGGACGCCCCGGAGAGGCGTCCTGCCAAAGGAGCGGCTCGCGGAGGACCCTTGCATCGGCGGCGGCTGGTGGGGGCTTCTCCGCTTCGCTCCAGGCATCGAGGAGCAGTCTCGGAGGGCGCGCGTGCATCTCGCTTCAGAGGCTGATCGGACGATGCAAAATTGAAGGAAGCAGCGGCGGTGTGGTGAGGCGCTTCCTCTCTTCATTCCCTTTCTCTTGACTTGATGGACTTTTCAGCAATTTAAATTGTTAAACTCTCGGATTTCTTTGGAGGTGCGGCTGGAGGGAGGGGGATTTCCCCCCCCCTTGGACAAGTGGCTTGGAAAAATTTTGCTTTCGCCCTCAGGGGAAGGAGGAGGGGGGAGAGCCAACCAATGATGCCTCACCCCTGTAAAAGTGATTTTCGCTGGACTTAGCTCCATAATTTACTGATGACCTGAGAACTTTGTCAACTTTTAAAACTTTAATATGCCTCTGAGCCCTAAGCTGGCAGGGCAAGATGGCACACTTCCGTTGTCTTCATGAACTGTGAAACCTGACTCCACCTTTAAATCTCAGGCTCCCGGTCTTTGTCTCCGTGTCACCCAGAAGAATCTCTTGTGGATTGTTATTTTCTTGAACTCCCTGGGGGAAAAGTTTCTCTCTATTGCCAGACTGACTAAAGAATTTCTCCTCTGCTTGGTTTTTCTGCCTCCTGGACTCATCTGTCTGCCCTACTTCTCCAGCTGTCCATTCTCTATACTGACTGGTCTCTCTACTTTATAAACTATGTCTCCAAAAAGACCACCTCCTGGAAAACCTGGCTTTGCTACTTCTGCCCCGACATCTGCAACATCCAGTCCTGCTACACAGTCAAAGATCACAGAACTGATGCAACCTAAGAGCACAGAGATGGATTTGCAACAAATGCTTCAGCAACTCATACAGGGCCAGGAAGAAATCAAGAAACAATTGAAGGAAATGAAGGAAGAAATTAAAGAGAATCAAGTCCAAATTTATAAGAACTCACAGAGACTGGACCTTGTGGAGGGTGGGGTGGCGGAGGTGAGAGGGGGGGTAGAAGCAGTGCAGAAGGGAAACAAAGAACTTGATATCCAGCAAATGAAAACAGAATTTGAGAGAATGTCCTTTTATCTTAGATTTCAAAATGTTGTAGAAGCAGATGGGGAAAATATAAGGGACATTATGACTAACATCTTAGCTGAATACATACATAAAGAAAAACAACAGATGGAATGGGAGATAGATCTGGTCTACAGAGTGAATTCAGCTTATGCCAGAACACACAATGTACCTAGGGAGGTCCATATTAAGTTCCTTAGAAAAAGCACAAGAGACGAAATTCTGGGTGTACAAAGGGGGCAAGCATTGACATATCATGACAGGGAGATAACCATCTTGAAGCAGATTCCCCCAAAAATTAGGGAAAAAAGGAAAAATTATTCGCAATTGGCGAATAAATTATACCAGAAGGGGGTGTGGTTTAGATGGTTGATGCCTGAAGGTATGCTGATATTCTGGGAGGAGACAAGAATCAGAATCAATACACCCATAGAGGCACAGGCCTTTATGGAAAAAAAAAGCAAACCTAGAAAAAACAGAAGACTCTACAACGGTTATGCAGGACACGGGAGGGGCTGGAGCTCTGCCAGCGGGGGGAGAAGGGGCAATACCAAGAAAGCTCAGATCACAAAAATGAATAAGAAAACCACATTGTTATAAACAGACCGAAAGTAGTAATGAAATTATATGTAGATTATATATTATAATATATAAACTGATTGAAAATTTTTTTAGAATTAATATGCTGATTTTATATGATTATGTACTAATGCTTTATACTTAGATGTATTTTATGAGTTTGGAGGGAGGGGGCGCCTGCCACACTTGCAATTGCCAAAATTTGTACATCCTTCCATTTACCCTTTTCCCTATAAATGTTTAAAAAACCAATAAAATTTTTTGAGAAAAAAAAAAGAGGCAAGATGTCAACAGCAAGACACAATGAGTTATGATGAATTAAATATAGAAGAAAAATGTTATCTTTTAATCAAGACATCAAGGAATATCGTGTTTACTTTTACGTATGAGAAACATTCCAACTTATGCAAAGACATTTTGGGTGCATCAAGTCTGAATGATAGCATCAACTATTTTAAGAGAAAATGCTAAGTTACTAAAATTGTTTATACTTGTGATGCTAAAAGGAAATTGATTCATACATTTCCTTTCCTTCATTATTTTCTTTGTTCTTTTCTCTTTTTCTTTTCTGCTCTTTCAATTTTTCTTTTAATTATTTTACTTTTACTTTTGTAACTGCAATCTTTAATAAAATTACTATATAAAAAAATCCTGGGACCTTTATATGGTAACAGGTCGTATTGATTTTAGATAGCTAGAATCTTTTCTGCCATGCCTCCTGCCCTCTGGAACATTATGCCGCTCCCTCCCCCAAGGTGAGATCCATGGCTATCCTTTTGGCCTTCCAAAAGGGCCTGAAGATCTGGCTCTGCCAACTGGCCAACGAGAGCATATCATTCTTTCAAGTCCACCATTGTTTAGTCTCTCTCCTTCCTTTAGGTGTATTAAACAATTCTCACTTTCACTAGTTTCCCACACTGTAATGCTCTTTTTCTTCCAGTAGATGGCTCCCCTGCCCCAAATTCCCACCTTGAACAGGGTTCATCAAAAAGCTGATTGTCAGATAAATCCAGGGGGTTTAAAAATAAAAATAAGAAAGGCCGTTTCTCCCAATAACCACCTTTCCAATTGTTTTTAGCTCAATTCCAGGATTTCTATATTTTAAAGCTTCTATTGGGCATTTATTTCGCCTCTTAATATTTAGTCTTTAGTCTGTCTCCATGTATCTAATTGTCACTTTCTTAACTCTTGGAGATTATTTTTGAAATTCTTTTACTTGGGTTACTTGACCCCTGCACGCCCCCTGCACATGCATGCACGTTTCCCCCGCATATACCCCTCCTCCTGTGCATGCATACACACTCCCCCGCACACATGCACCGCGCATGCGCAGCAGAGACCTGACGACCGGCTGGCTGGCGAGAGGCATGTGCGGCAGAACTGAACTGGGGCGACAGCTCATGTGCCCACAAAGAGGGCGTTGTGTGCCACCTGTGGCACGCGTTCCATAAGTTCCCAATCACAGCTGTAGGCAAAATGGGCAGCATATAAGTTTAATAAATAAATGCTCTTCTGTGTCTGATGATTCGGTACAGGTAGTTCTTAACTTACCACCACAATTGGGACCAGAATGTTAGTGACTAAGCAATGCAGTCACTAAGTGAATCATCATATGGCCAGATTTGTTGACCATTTTACCACAATTGTTTAGAAAATCACCATACTCATTAAGTGAATCATATGGCTATTAAGTGAACCATTCATCTGTAAGCGTACCTGGCTTCTTCAATAGACTTTGCTTGTCGGAAGCTGGCGGGGAAGGTCATAAAATGCGATCATGTATCCTTAAGACACTGCAACTGTTGTAAATATGAGACCTTTGCCAAGCATCTGAACTGTGATCACATGACCAAAGGAGGTGGTTTGATGGTCATAACTTCAAAAATGAGTTGTGATTCACTTTTTCTGAAGCCAGCGTAACTTTGAACCATTGTTAAATGAATGGTCACTAGAGGCTTACCTGTATTAGATTCAATTGTACAAGTAGAAATAATTCTCAAATTGTAAACTGTTCTCTGCTGCTTGGAAATTTGCAGCTTAACGATGCTTTCTTAGTTAATTGTGAAAGAGTTATTTCTGCCAAAAGTTAAAATCCCAAAGTAACTACTTTTTCTCTGTTGGCTGCCTTAAATTGAGGATCGTACACCTTCTAATTTAAGAAACTTTTTCCCTCCTTAGTCATTGGGCCTGCCCATCACAGATGAACAAATAAAGGAAATGGAAGCCAATCTGGACAACATAGACTTCAAAATGGCAGCAGAGGAAGAGAAACGATTGCGTCATGATGTAATGGCTCATGTAAATACATTTGCCCATCTTTGTCCAAAAGCTGCAGGAATCATTCACCTTGGAGCAACTTCTTGTTATGTGGGAGATAATACGGTAAAATAACACACCCAAATAAATAAATTTATTGAATCAATCTGCTGATGTTCCAGACGTTCCTTAAGACTTGGTTATGACACCATGCCTGGGGATCCCAAGGAGTCAGAGACTTCTTTAGATGGTTTCACTTTTGAGATGGGTGTACTTATCGCTCCTTCTGCTTGGGGTTGTATTTATTTTCGTTTCAACTCTCAATTTTTAAGGTTGATTGCTATTTTTAAATGCCTATTTTTATATATGTATAAATAGCCTATAGAGGTTCTTGGGTTACAACCATAGTTGGGACCCGAACTTCCATTGCTAAGTAAATGAAAGTGGTGTTAAGTGAGTCACACCCAATTTTATGACCTCTTTCACTGCAGTCATTTAAAAAAAATCACAGTAATTGTTAACTGAATCTTGTGGTTATTAAACAAATCTGACTTTCCCCATTGACTTTGCTTGTTGAAAGCCAGCTAGGAAAATCCCATATGGCAATCACATGACCTCAGGATGTTACAATCATAAATACATGCTAATTGTCAAATTTATTTATTTTATTTATTTTATTGAATTTATAGACCGCCCCCTCTTCCCGAAGGGACTCGGGGCGGTGTACAGACAGCAGCTAAAAAACCATATACACAGTAGAAAATATTAGATACCCCTTAAAAACAGATTATGACTGGATTTTGATCATATGACCAAAAGGAGAGAAGATAGAAGAAATCTGATTTGGCTTTTTATAATTCAACTTTGGGGACTGTCTAATTTACACAGTTTAATGTTCCCATGATGCCCAGGGACCCTCACTTGGGGTACTCTGGTCAGAGAGAGAAGCAAAACAGTGAAGCTACTATGGACAGCTAAGCCAACTAGCCAGCTAGAAGCGTGGGAGGTCCAATTCCTGTTTTACCTCAAGCTAGTTTCATCAGCCTGCTGTTACTTTTCTACCTGTGCTTTTATTAGATGACTTCACGTATCTTCAGGCAGAGTAGTCATTTTTTGCTAGTTTGTCAATTCTTTTGCCTTTATTTGTCTCAGTTCATCTGCTCCTACTCCTGAAGAATCTAGCTCAGATAGAGGCATCTGCCTACAGTCTCAGAAATAAAATGATTAAGTTCTTTGGGGTTCCCATTTTCTCTTCTAGCACAATTTTATCACCTGTTTAAAAAAAATCCCATTAATTCTAATTTAGCTTTAGACACTTGGCAATTTGTTAGGTATTTGTACTGCAATCTTATTCACACTGGACTTATCAATATTTATCTGAGCATATAGATTCATTGAAATTTTTGATTTTGTAAAGGTATTGTTAGAGTAATTATGCAGTTGCAACCCACACTGAAAAATAAATCTCAGCAAACACATTGATTAGAATTGTACCTATTATGTACGTGTAGATATATAATTTATTTTGAGAAATTATAGGAAACAGAATTTCACTTTTAATGTGTGACAGTGTGCTCAACAGTAAAACATGATAATAAAAGTTATCTTATCTGACTTTAATTTTTTTCTTTCTATTAGGACTTGATAGTTCTTCGAGATGGATTCAACCTGCTTCTTCCCAAGGTAACATGCCTTTTTTCATAAGGCAAGGGCTTTATTAATTGATAAATGGCTGTTTGCTGAAGTTAACTACAGAAATAAAAATGGAAACAGATTCTGAGGCAATGGCAAAACATTCAGGAGAAAAGAGTAGATTCAGGGCATTTCTTGATTTTCTGTGAAGTACATACAGGGAATGGAACCCTTCTTTCTGACTTGGGCCTTTACTAAGTAGTACTAACAATTCTAAGAGTAGACTTAAATATATTATGCCCTTCTGTATTTGTCACACCTTTTTCCTCAAGAGTTTAATGCATTTGATACCTACCTGTGCAGCAGCTACTCCCAATTGAGGACCCTGCAGATTTATGTTCTGCCTCATGGAGTTGTAAGAGAAAATATAAAGTTGAAATTGGGAGCCAATAAATTCATCCTGAAAGCACACTAGCTCCAAGGAGTTATTCAAGACAATCTGTGCATTCAAAACCACAATATTATACCAGATGCAAGAGGGATCAGATTATTTACTATTTTATTTGTTAAATTTATTTGCCGCCTCTCACTCTAGACGGCTTACAACAATAAAAAGGAAGCAACGAAAAGAGTGTGAATAGAACAGAAGATAATAGAGTAATAAACAATGAAAAAGACAAGAAAAACAACTGTATGATTACAAAATAAAGAACGATGGATGGGTAGAGAGCAGAGAACAAGGCAGATGTTACCTTAGAGGGTAAGATCTAGAAGAGAGTTTGATCCATGCTGGCATTGAGATTTCCAAGAAAACAAATGACAGTTGAAATTCCAAAATGGGATACAAGTCCAATTAAATTCAATGTCTCCAGCAACCTTTTAAACTTCTGACAAAGGTTCTAGTAGTCATGCCTGTCCAAGGTGAGCCAGTATTCATTATAATTTTGATTCTGTATGATGCTTTTTCTCTCAGGAAGTCTGACGTGCGGCTGGTAACCCTCTACCATTCAGTCTTCCACTCGGCAGTGATAGTGCTGTTTAGGGCTCAAAAAATGGAGCTATACAAAGTTGTTGTAGCAACTGTTGTACATCAGCCTCTACTTTCTGAGCTGAGTGCTTGATCAAAACATTCTTATTCTCATGCTCTGACATCTCTTCTTCCAAGCAAAAACTTTTCATTTGCAGCCAGCGAACAAGGCTTAAACTTGGGGGAAACGGTTGTGCCAAATTATTTAAATGTTTTTTCCTCATTGTCCATATACATAATAAAGATGAACCAAGTAGGCTGCCACAAATGAAATGATGATGATGATGCTTCTCTTATTTTCATGTATGTTATTCTTCTTCCCTTTCATTATAGCTTGCCACAATAATCAGTCGTCTGGCAGATTTTGCTAAAAAGTATGCCAACTTGCCCACCCTGGGCTTCACTCACTACCAGTAAGTAATTCCCCTAAGATGTTATTATTCAGTAACATGGCTGCTACCTTTTCTGTTTCATCTGATTTATGCAGTACCGTATTTTTCAGAGTATAAGATGCACCTTTTTTCCTCAAAAAAGAGGCTGAAAATCTAGGTGCGTCTTATACACCGAATACAGCATTTTTTGCCTCCGGAAGCCCTGCCCCCTCACCAAAATGACCATGCATACCCTTATGGAGGCTTTTAGAGAGCTCCTGGGAGCTGGGGAGGGCACAAATGAGTCAGAAATGGGCCGTTCGCCCAGCCCCCAGCAGCACTCTATAAGCCTCCACAAGGCTATGCATGCAAAAACTTTTGACAAAAAACAGGCCCATTCTCACAAAAAACAGGCCATTTTTTTGGTCGTTTTTGCCCCCACCCCACCCCGCGGAGCACTCTGCAAGCCCCCCTCCAAGCCTATTCGTGGTTTTTTTTGGGGGGGGGAATGGGCCGTTTTTGGGAGGTTTACAGAGTGCAAAAACTTTTTTTTTTCCTTTTGGAAAGCTCTTTAACTGATTGATGAGAATTAAATTGATCAAGTGCTGTGCCAGCAGAAACACCTACCTATTTACTGTATTTTTCTCTCTCTCTATTTCTCTCTCTCTATCCCTCTACCTACCTACCTACACACTCTCTCTCTCCCTACCTACTTACTGTATTTCTTTCTCTCTCTATTTCTCTCTCTCTCTATCCCTTTATCTACCTACCTACCTACCTAACTACTCTCTCTCTCTCCCTACCTATCTACTGTATTTCTCTCTCTCTATCCCTCTACCTACCAACCTACCTACTCTCTCTCCCCCTACCTATCTACTGTATTTCTCTCTATCTCTTTCTATTCCTCTCTCTCCATCCCTCTACCTACCTACCTACCGACACTCTCTCTCTCTCTCTATCTCTTTCTATTTCTCTCTATATATCCCTCTACCTACCTATCTACCGACACTATCTCTCTCTATCTCTCTCTCCTTCTCTCCCTCTCTCTCCCTCTATCTACCTACCTACTTTTTTTAAAATTTGCCTCTTCAAAATATTGGTGCGTCTTATACTCCGGTGCATCTTATACTCCGAAAAATATGGTAGTAGCTTTTCTATGGAGCATGGTTAAGGACAATAAAGTTTACATACTCTAATTTATTGAATTCCAAGCACCAAGATTCAGTTTCATCTTGGCAAAAACATGCTGAGGGGGGAAGGCCTTTCAACATACAGATTTTATCTGTTTGCAAAAATGTTATAAATCATAGTTAGTCCTGTTAAAATATTTGTAGCAAGAACATAACTCATGAGAACACTATAATCATGGTTTTATTTCCTTCATTAAATGCCAGTTAAGAAATCTGTTATGAATTGCCATGTTTCCTATAACATAGTCTTTTGCTGCACATATTCTATAATTCTGTCCTGTGTTTTCTTCCCAACATGTTTAAACCAATGACATATAAAATATGCTACTATCCGATTAGCAATCATGTAAAATATTCAATATTCCTTCCCCGAGCCTTCAAATCTAGAGGTTCTTATTTAATTTAAGAGATCGCTATTATTAAGCTTAAGAGTCATGGTTTGTTTTTACCAGTTTCTATAACTAAGATGGAACTAAATCAAATATAGTCATTTTATAATAATGTTAACTTTCATGCACTTATCCTTAAAAAATAGTCTTTGTGATGTTTTAGGCCTGCCCAGCTAACCACTGTAGGTAAACGTTGTTGCTTATGGATTCAAGATCTCTGCACAGACCTTCACAATCTTGAAAGAGCACGAGATGAATTAAGATTTCGCGGGGTGAAAGGCACAACTGGCACCCAGGCCAGCTTCTTGCAGCTTTTTGAAGGGGATCATAGTAAAGTAAGTAAGGATTTACTGGACTTTCACTTAAATGTGTCTAGTTAAGTATTTATTAAGAATTGTATACTGCCTTATAAATATTGAGAAAGGCAATATATAAACTCATTTACAGGCATGAAAAAAAAATTGAAAAGCAATGTCAGAAGTAGCAAAATGAATACTATCAAGATTACAAAATAAAATAAAAAGATCAGAATGTATTCACAGAGGAGTACCGAGCCATGGAGTTGGTTAGTGCCCTGAAAACCTCCTCCCCATGTTTTAGTTTTTAAGGTTGACTTTTAACTATTTTTGCCTCTTACATATTTTTACATAAATTTCTGTTTTTAATATTTTGTACACCTACCAGAGTCTCTATGAGGGAGCTAAACTTGATAAATGAAAAGTAAATCAATAAAAACTAGAACTTTATGTTAGGATAACTTTTCCTGGGCCTGGAAATGCTATGTTAACTAGAAGTGCAGGCGGTAAAGGAGCTGCCTACAAGGTAGAACAGAAAGTCCTTGACCTCAATTGAGCCCCAAATTTCTGTTGCTAAGTAAGACATTTGTTAAGTGAGTTTTGCCCATTTTACGACTTTTCTTGCCACCTTTGTTAAGTGAATCACTGGAGTTTTTGAAGTTAGTAAGAGGCTTGTTAAGAGAATCTGGCTTCTCCATTGATTTTGCTTATCAGAAGGTCACAACAGGGGACCACATAACTCTGAGACACTGCAACGGTCATAAATATGAGTCAGTTGAATTTTGATCACAGAACCATGGGGATGCTGCAATGGTTGTAAATGCAAAAATCTGTCATAAGTCACTTTTTCACTGCCATTGTAATTTCAAACAGTCATTAAACGAACTGTTATAAGTCAAGGATTACCTGTACTGTCACCCATAAAATATGCTGACTTTAGAATGGTGTTAAAAGGAAAACTATCTAGGCAGCACAATCGTGATCTTTTCCGTCACTGCATTCTGAGGTTCCTGTCTGTTTTTTTCCCTAAGGTGGAGGAGCTGGACAGACTTGTGACAGCAATGGCAGGATTTAAGCGGTATATTTAAAAAAACACCCTCCCTTTAATGCTAAGGAAGTGCTTAAGCATAACCTTCTAAGGTATATATAGGAAGCTTTCTTAACTAGAATCAGAGCGGTACATTGCCTAGAGGCTTTTTGCTAGAGGCGTTTTGAAATTTCAGAAAAGATTTTTTTCCTTTTTAAGAGATACTAAGACCTGCATCTGGGATTTTTCATATATATTTTATTATTTAGTCAGGATTTTTGCTTTCTAAAAATTAGCAACCCTGCAATGTTATTACGTTGTACAGCTCATCATTCCTACTAATTTTAGGCCTTGTTTTGAGGCATACAAATTCCGGTAGTTGTCGCTCAAAGCATTCTCATTTTGTGTTAGCTGCTGCCTTACCGCATGCAAATTTGAGTTCTATAACCACACGATTTTTCTATGTCGTTTCATGCTTAATCAAGTCTAATACAATTTAAGAATCAAATAATCAATGGATCTGGCATGATATTCAAGCATTTTTGCATGTTCATTCCTCCACAGGCATAGGTCTCTTTGAACTTCATATTACTTTGTGTTTGATTTTAGGGCTTATATCATCACAGGACAGACATATAGTCGCAAAGTAGATGTTGAAGTTCTCTCTGTTCTAGCAAGTCTTGGGGCAACTGTACATAAGGTAAGAACTGGTTTACATGTACAAGTATTGAAGAGAGAAGCTCTAATGTATGGATAGCAAATAGAAGCTTTGTGATTTTGCTGAATTAAAATTCATAGCCAAAGTGATCAGTAGTGAAAGACATTGGAACAAATTACGGATCCATTTGACAACAAAATACTAAACTTTGGTAGCATGATTTTGTTTGCTTGTTTACAAGCCTCCAGACAGGTTTGTTAAGTTTTGAACCAATTTTAGTGGACCTCCCCTATGCTCCCCAAAATTGGACTAATCGCTGTAGTATTTATCCACATTGCAGACATCACTGGGTCACCTCTACATTTGCCATGACCCCCGAAGACGATGAAATGAACAAACTCTGAGCTTTAAATAATTTAAATCTTATAAGTCCAATAAATAAATAAGCTACAGTTTAAGATCATTTGCTTGACTCTCGACTTTAAAAATGCAAATATCAATCAGTGGAAATGGCACTCCTTTCAAGATTACTATTTTGCTCATTCTATCAGAGATTTTATTTACATGTGAATTTATTTTAATTCTTCTTCTCTAGATATGTACTGATATTCGCCTTCTGGCCAACCTCAAAGAAATAGAGGAACCTTTTGAGAAAGATCAAATTGGTAAGCACTGAGTTAAAATAGAATTTCATTCTACTTATTTTATTTAACTGTAATCTGCTCAGCACTTTTTAAATTGGTCCATCTATAACATCTTTATTTAACATAATCAAAGGTTAAAAATAAATTATTATAGCACTTAGCAAATATTAAAAATGATTTCCTGATCAATTAATTTTATACTTTTTATGTAAAAATATTGCAGAGAATAATATAAATATGATTTCTACTGAAATTTAATGGAATTTACAATTGCCATTTAATACATATCTAAAGTTACTAAAGATAACTTTATCTTTACTAAAGATAACTTTATTAGCAAGTTATCAAAGGAGAAATTACTGTATTTTTCAGAGTATAAGATGCACCGTTTTCCCTCAAAAAAGAGAGTGAAAATCTGGATGCATCTTATACACTGAATACAGCATTTTTGGCCTACCAAAACCCCACCCCCTTTGCAAAAATGGACATGCAGAGGGTTTGGGATGCTTGCAAAGTGCTCCTATGGGGTGGGGAGGGCAAAAATGAGCAAGAAACAGGCCGTTTTTGCTCATTCCCCCCCCTCGCCCCCCAGGAACACTCTACAAGCCTTCCAAAGCCTCTGTATGCCCTTTCTTTTTTTTTTTTTTGCAAAAAATGGACTGTTTTCTGCTGATTTTTGCCCCCCCCAGGAGCATTCTACAAGCCTCCCAAAGTTCTGCATGCTTTTTTTTTTTTTTGCAAAAAACTAGGCATGCTGAGGGTTCAGGATGCATGCAGAGTGCAAAAACCTTTTTTAAAAAAATTATCTCTGCAAAATCATGTGTCTTATATCCAGTACGTCTTATAGTCTGAAAAATACGGTATATCTCCCCTGAAAATCTGAAGTGTTATTGATGTGTAGCTTTGAAGCCATAAGTATCCACTTTTAAAGAATCTTGTACAGATAGTCCTCAACTTGAGCCCAGAATTTAGGTTGCTAAGTGAGAAATTTATTAAGTGAATTTTGTCTCGTTTTATGACTTTTCTTGCCACAGTTGCTAAGTGAATCACTGTTGTAGTTAAATTAATATCACAATTGTTAAGTGAATCTGGTTTCCCCATTGACTTTGCTTGCCAGAAGATCACAAAGAGGAATATCATGAATCTGAGGCACTGCAACCGTCATAAGTGTGAGTTAGTGGTCAAGCATCCGAATGTAAATCACGTGACCATGGGGATGCTACAACGGTCTTAAGTGTGAAAAATAGTCATATGTCGCTTTTTTCAGGGCTGTTGTAACTTCAAATGGTCACTAAATGAACTGTTATAAGTCAAGGACTACCTATATGCCCCTTCCATCCTTTGAACCCAATGATTCCTTACATTCTTTCCTCAGTTAAAGCAAAGTTTGTTCTATATTTGCACTGCAAGCTAGGCAGATTTCAGTCAATTGTGGTTTGGGGTTTTTACAGCATTTGACATGTTTACTATTCTGTCTTACGATGAGCAATTATTTAAAACTGTTTTAAAGGTTCAAGTGCCATGGCTTATAAACGGAATCCCATGCGTTCAGAACGTTGTTGCAGTCTAGCTCGCCATCTTATGATTCTTGTCCTGGATCCCCTTCAGACAGCCTCTGTGCAATGGTTTGAGCGCACATTGGATGACAGTGCAAACAGGTATATACTTACATGATATGGAGATGCTCTTGATGTATTTTGATGTATCTTGATGATATAGTTTACTTGGACTTCAGTAAGGCATTTGATAAGGTAGACCAGCGATGGCAAACCTTTTTTGGCTCGCGTGCCACAAGTGGGGGGAGCGCAGGGGGGTCGTGTGCAGGCGCGCCGCACCCATAATGCAACGCGCGACCCCCCAGTGCGCATGCGCGCACAACGCGCGAACAACCCCCCCCCCATTTTTACATGCTTTTTTTGCCCTCCCCAGGCTCCAGAGGCTTTATAGGAGCCTGGGGAGGGCGAAAAGAGCCTCCCCCGCCCCCCCCGGAGGCCCTCGGGAGGCTTCAGGGACCGTCTGGAGGCTTCCCTGACACCTTCGGAGCGCTTAAAACGACCCTCCGAGCAAACCGGAAGTGACTTGTGGCACGCGTGCCATAGGTTCGCCATCACTGAGGTAGACCATAACCTACTACTAGATAAAATAGAAGAATGTGGGTTGGACAGCATCACCACCAGATGGATTCGTAACTGGCTGACCAACCACACTCAACGTGTAATCCTCAATGGAACTGCATCTACATGGAGGGAAGTATGCAGTGGAGTACCCCAAGGCTCTGTTTTGGGCCCAGTACTCTTCAACATCTTCATCAATGATTTGGATGAGGGAATAAATGGGGAACTCATCAAATTTGCTGACGACACCAAGCTGGCAGGAATAGCCAACACTCCAGAAGATAGGCTAAAGATACAGAAAGATCTTGACAAACTTGAACATTGGGCACTATCTAATAAAATGAAATTCAATGGTGAAAAGAGTAAGGTTCTACATTTAGGCAACAAAAACAAAATGCACAGGTACTGTATAGGTGGTACCTTGCTCAACAGTAGTAATTGTGAAAGGGAGTCCTAGTGGACAACTATTTAAATACGAGCCAGCAGTGTGCAGCACCTGCCAAAAAAGGCAACACAGTTCTAGGCTGCATCAACAGAGGGATAGAATCAAGATCACGTGAAGTGTTAATACCACTTTATAATGCTTTGGTAAGGCCACACTTGGAATACTGCATTCAGTTTTGGTCACCACGATGTAGAAAAGATGTGGAGACTCTAGAAAGAGTGCAGAGAAGAGCAACAAAGATGATTAGGGGACTGGAGGGTAAAACATATGAAGAACGGTTGCAGGAACTGGGTATGTCTAGTTTAATAGAAAGAAGGACTAGGGCAGACATGATAGCAGTGTTCCAATATCTTAGGGGTTGCCACAAAGAAGAGGGAATCAAACTATTCTCCAAGGCACCTGAGGGAAGAACAAGAAGCAATGGGTGGAAACTAATCAAGGAGAGAAGCAACTTAGAACTGAGGAGACACTTCCTGACAGTTAGAAGAATTAATCAGTGGAACAGCTTGCCTCCAGAAGTTGTGAATGCCCCAACACTGGAAGTCTTTAAGAAGATGTTGGATAGCCATTTGTCTGAAACGGTATAAGGTTTCCTGCCTAGGCAGGGGATTGGACTAGAAGACCTCCAAGGTCCCTTCCAACTCTGGTATTGTATGTTGTATGTTGTATTTGGAAGTTATGGGAGGAAATTAATTACAAGGAAAATATGGTTGACTGTAACATGCTCTGTGCCATCCAGGCCCCAAGTAAACTTCTAGTTTCAGTGAAGCATCCTTCCAAATAAACTACTTTTTCTATAACACGGACTACCTATTAATATATTATAGTAATCAATAAGGCAATAGAATTTAGCATTTACCACCCCATAGCACTTTATAGTACCCCCTGAGCAGTTTATAAGTAAAAGCATTATTTGCATATTGTTCCCAACAATCTGGGTCCTCATTTTCCTGACTTCAGAAGGATGGAAGGCTGAGTCAACCTGGAGCCCTGCCAGGATCAAATTCCAGGCTGTGGATAGAGTTTGCCTGCAATACCACCGTTTAACAACTGCATCACCAGGGTTCCTACAATATGCAGGGAGTTAGGCAAATTAATACAGACTCTTGACTTACAATCATGATTGGTACCAGAATTTTGGTTGCAAGTCAAGGCTCCCACATGACCGGAAGCAATTTTGTAACCGTTTTTATAGTGGTCGTTAACCATATAAATCATGCAATCATAAGTCCAAATTACATAATCGCAAATCAAAGACTTATGAACGTAAACTTATTCTCCTGAATGGCTGGGTTTTTTTTTACCAGAAATCAGGAAAAACATCACAAATTGCAGTCATTTGATCGCAGGATGCTACGAGTCGTAAATGTGAGCCAATTGCCAAGCGTCCGAAATGTAGTCATGTTACTGCAGGGGAAAGGAGCCAGTACAACATTTTAGGATAATCAGAAGTGCTTACAAAAGGGCCATAAAGCACCTTTTATATTTTATTTATTAGCTCGCTACTGAAGCACTAGTTTGGAAAAATTAACACCGCTAAAATATTCTTTACATCTCTGCACCCTGAGGAATATATGAGTGACAATCAGATTAACAAACACTGAGCCATTAAAACAGTTGCTTTTTTTTTTAATCCTTGTACTGTTTTATTCTACAGGCGTGTATGTTTAGCCGAAGCTTTCCTTACTGCTGATATTATACTCAGTACCCTGCAAAATATCTCTGAAGGTCTTGTAGTCTACCCTAAGGTAAGAAATAAAAGCAGAGGGACACTGCTCTTTCTTCCACTAAATGAAATACAGGTATGTGTACAATTTAATCTTCCATGCCAGGTGCAATTTGTGGTGTTAATTGTAATCCAGCTGCAAAACAGGCCTATCCATCAAGAACACTACAAACCATTTCTCTTGTGGAGCACAGAAGCCCCTAGAACCGTGATGGCAAACCTATGGTACACTTGCCAGAAGTGGAACGCGGAGCCATGTCGCCTGGCGTGTGTGGCATCTCCAGTTCCTCTTCCGGGTTCCTGGCACGCAAGAGTGTGCAATGATCAGGTAGCCTTTGTGCATGCAGCAGTGCCAGAAAGTGGAAGAGCTGGTCTTCCGTTTTCCGGCGTGAGCATGCGTGCTGGCCAGCTGATCGTCACGGGTGCATGCGCGCCAGTTCATTGTACAGTGCACACATGCCCCCCAGACAGCTCCTCTTCCAGGTTGCGGCCCACAGAAGCGTGCATGCTCCCTTTTCAGCACTTAGTGCCAAAAAGGTTCTCCATCACTGCCCTAGAATACCCCTGAAACAGCAAGATCAGTTTGCTCCAGAGGAAGAACTGATACGGAAAGAATTTCCTGAAATAAAGTTGTATACCATCATCCCATTTACAGCATTAGGCTATTAAGAGATCTTTAAAAGCAATCCTACCAAATTCTTTTATTGTTTTATTTGACAACCTTAATTAGAGTTGCAGCAATTGTTTTGTGTGGTACAAAGTAACCACACAATATAATGATTAATATTAGGCAGATTCCAGATAGGATATCTCACCAAATCTTCCAAATAATCACATTTACTAAACTGATTTTTTGTATTTAAATGTGAAAATAAATACAAGTATATGATTTTAAAAGGTCGTGCAATTCAGTTCTAAGTATGAAAGTGTAGCTCCCTGGGACAAGAATAACAACTGAAGCAGTATCTGATTTAATAATTACTGTATTTATCGTGTACATTTCAAATGGAGTGAAAGCTGGCTTGTTGCATAAAAACAATATGTTACGATTTCTTGCTTTGAAGAAACTATCTGCACCTGTTCTTGTTTATTTTCTAAGTGTAAAATTGAGGAACATATCTAGAAATATAATCCTTATCTAACATTCTAGAGTTGAGTGGCAGGGTGGCCTAGAGATGAAGGCGCTCTCTTCCCACTCGGAAAGTTGGAAGTTCAATTCTAGGCAGTGGCAGATTTTTCTTTTATCAGGGCGCAAAGAACTCTGCTATGAACTCTACATGGGTGTCAGGAAGGGCATCTGGCGAGTAAACACTCAACTCCACTCAGTCGCAGGACTCAACTCTGAAACAAAGAGTTTAAAGGATCGTAAAAGAAAAAAAAAGCTAAGCTTCTGCAGCTTCCTTCATACCCACTGAGATCCTCTGCATAACAAAAAAAAATGTATTTTATCATGGGGAGATGTTCCATCTGCTGAATAAATAAATACGAATAAGAGACCATATTAACAATCCAGTCTATAAAGATTTATATCACTTTTTTTAGGTAATTGCAAGGCATATAGAACAAGAGTTGCCTTTCATGTCCACAGAAAATATCATCATGGCTATGGTGAAAGCTGGGGGAAATCGCCAGGTAAGTAGTTGATTACGTATGCTTACTTATCAGCTCCTAAGAAACATACCTGCAAGAAACACAGGAGTTACAAAGAGTTTATGGAAAATCTATTCTGTTGGGTTTTTTTTTATAATATTTGTCTACTGATGAGGTCTGGGAAAAAACCTTGTGCACTGTAAGCTTTTGACTGGTTTTTAACTTAAATTCTTCTATAAAGCAATGAAGAGTTTTAGAAGTATCTTTGTTGTCTCGTTGCAGATTGTAAATTAAAAAGAAAAATATATTAAATCCGATAACCATTTGGGATACCACTGGAGAGAGAATATTGCAATAGCTTTCTCATACGCTCAAATCCTGTTTGCAAGAGGGGCTATCTAGGATGAGCTTCCTAAACTCTGTATTCATTATTAATGGTTGGATGTAGCATTTTCCTGGTTTACGAGTAACACTTTGTCCATTTTTTACCTTATAGGAATGTCATGAGAAAATAAGGGTTCTGTCCCAGCAGGCAGCTGCTGTTGTGAAGCAAGAAGGAGGTGATAATGACCTCATTGCACGAATTCGTGCTGATCCTTATTTTAGCCCTATCCATGGGCAATTGGAAACTCTCTTGGAACCTACATCCTTCACTGGCCGGGCTTCCCAACAGGTAAGGAAAAGCTGAAAAAGGTGGTATTATTATTATTATTATTATTATTATTATTATTATTATTATTATTATATTGTATTTATAGACCGCCCCCTCTCCCCGAATGGACTCGGGGCGGTGTACAGACAGCAGCTAAAAAAACCATATACATAGTGAAAAAATATTAAATACCCCTTAAAAACGGATTTATTATTATTTATTGGTAGTGTCCTTATTAAGGTAGTGTCCTTATTAATGTGTTTCCTCGAAAATAAGACAGGGAGGATCTTATTTTCTTTTGACCCCCAAAATAAGCACTTGGCCTTGTATTTGGGGAGGTCTTATTATTTTTGAGGTTCAGGAGGCAGCAAGCGTGGTCATATCATAGCTACTGCTGTATTGCAATATTTTCGGGGAGGGCTTATTTTGGGGGAAGGGCTTATTTTACAGCATGTGCTCAAAAACCCAATTGGGCTTATTATCCGAGGAGGTCTTATTTTGGAGGGAACTGGGTAGGTTGCTCTTAATTTTAGCTTTCCTGAAGAAAGCTTTTTTTTTAATCCACAACTGTTATGTCCCAATTCAGATTTACTCTTATTAAAATTGATATGCTAATCTGTTGGTTTTTTTTAGCCCAGTCTCCTCCATTCTCTTAAATTCTTGGGTAATCCATTGGTATTTCATTTTATTCTAATATATTATGGACTAAATGACTTGCTATACTGGTTTAATACAGATTGCTAGACCAAAAACTGCCCATTCTTTCTATATGAAGTAATATTTAATAACCATGAGCAAAATTGTTGGCACTTTTTTTATTTATACAATTTTATATATTGAAATCATTTCTCAATTTTCAACAAAAATAGTAGACAAGAAAGGGACTAAGAATAAAAAAATAATTGAAAGTTGAAAGTGTTACTTTCAAAAACAATTTATAATTAGAACTCATTTGTTAAGTGGAAAAAGACACTGGTCCAACCAGTTAAAATCCAAATCAGCAGCCGAAGTAGTTTATCATAGGAAACCTATCTGAATAAAATTGTCTTTGTCTAATGATAGAAAAACAATACAAGTTAATTTTCCAAGTTCTGAAACATCTCCAAAGTAGTTGCAATTTGTATTTCTCCATATATGTTTCCAATGATACTCAAATTCAAGAGATGGATCTTTCACAAATACCTTAAATCTTAAGATATCTTTGTACCTTTCAAATACCTTGCTTCCAAGTACTATTAAAGCTTAGTTCTATAGAGGTTTATTTTATAACTAGGAGTTTGAATTGTATCTATATAAATAAGCCAGCAGCCAGTGAAGTTGCTCTATCAGAGTTGTTCAGCTGTTGTGTGACTGCAAAATTCTGCACCACCTGAACTTCCAGGGCTCTTTAAAACAAATTTGCCATGTTGCCGTCACGTGATGTTTTGCAATGTTTTTCCCCATTCACAGCTGGGGTAGGCGTGGCCTGCACATGACGCATCCAGCCCACGGGCCGTCAGTTTGAAACCCTTTAAAACATGCTCATATAGAATATATAAAACAAAGTCATCCATTAGGATGGTGACGGCTAGATAGTTTTCATATGGTGATTTTAAAAATGGCAAATTGTAAAGGATTATAATTCATTGGATCTCAAACTAAATTGTTGTTTCTTCACAACAGGTGGCAAGGTTCCTGAATGAAGAAGTCAAACCAGCACTGATCTCTTATCATAGCAAACTGGGTGTGAAAATAGAACTGTCTCTTTGAATCAGTGTTTTACGGCGGCCTTGTGTTGAAAGAGTAATAAAATACTTTTAAGAATTAAATCAGTTTAACATGATTTTTTGATGGTTCTGCTATAGGAAAATTGAAAATTATGATGTTGCAGACTTCTGGAGACATAGGAAGATGAATTAAACTCACATTATAAACTTTCAGCTGTTTACAAACTGGTTAGGCCAAAATAACACAGCTATTTTTGCAGTTATCAGGCAAAGTAAGAAGCCTGTCAAGTATTTCTTGATACATAATCTATTCAGCCTGTCAGCCACAAAATGGGAATGGCTGACGTAAACAGTAAGACAGTTCCAGCAAGGAAATGGAAAGTTAAAATTACAATTCTTGGTCTTTGGAAATAGATTCAACTCTTCAATTTCTCCCACTTGCTGTTGGAGAAGCTTCTGACTGCTTTGGAAGATTGATAGTTGATCAGCACACTTCAGGTAGACTTTGCATCTCCTGTAACAGAACCCTCCAAATTTTTCAAGACATCTTCAGAGCTATGGAAAAACTATGGTAGCCTGGAACTTTGCATTCCCGCTTCAGCTGCCATATTGGTGTGCAAATACACACTTCTGTTTGTTGAAATGAGCCTGAATGTCTGAATGTATACTTACCCTTTGCTAAAGTTTAGGTTATAAAAACTCTGTCAGAGATTTGATCTCATGTATTCTGAAAAACATTGAATGTGAAGGATGGTAAATAATATGCTGGAAGTTGGTGACAGGGAAAATGAATGAGGATCAAATCACAAAGCAAATACATAAAAGAAAAGTAAATACAGGAAGAGCAAAAAAAAGTTATAGCTAAAGATCTTTAAAATATAGATCTAAACAATAAGATAATGGTTAAAGTGGTAAATGGATGGAACCAAAATGGTTTTAAGGAGACCAGGAAAGGAAAATAGTACTGAATGGTGTTGGTATCACCTAGTTTTAGCTATTTTAGCTATCATCAACCTATTTATCTATTTTCTGTACTCTGTAATGTTTCTCACCCAGAAAGACATAGTGTGATGGGTATGTCTATGTATCAAATGATTCAACAATGAGGCAGAAAAGCCTGCTTCAGGTTCGAGGGGTAAAAATAAGAACATACAAGAGCTGGGAAATGTGACTTGGTCTTCATAAGATGTTTTAAAAATAGAGAGATAATAAAATTGAAAGTGAAATCGGATTAATTTCATTTAAGATTTTTATAGGGAATCACAAAAAAGCACTATGTGTATACACTGAAATCTAGTGTCATTTATTTCCCATTATACAATGCAGGAATATCAGATTTTTTTTGCAGGCTCGTGTAAATAAGTATTAACAGCGGGCTATTTGTGCCAGGTTGTCTTAAGCGCTGCCAGATATAGAGTGCCTTGTCGGGACCTAATAAATCATAATTACCTGTAGCCCCTTTCCTCCCTAAATCGCAGGATAGTACCCTTGAGATCTATTAGAATTACCTCCCATATTTCCCAACAAACACTACTACCACTTTGGCAATGGAAATCAAGTGACGATTTATTTGTCAAGCATATATAGGATAACCGATAAATGTATAAACATGATTTTGAATACGTGAAAAGGATACCAATAAAAAGGGACATTAGAACAGGGACGGTTGGTGCCCTTATGCATGCCCCTTACAGGTCTCTTAGGAATGGGGTGAAGCCAACAGTAGACAGTCTAAAGTTAAAGTGGGGGTTAGGGGAAGAAACCACAGAATCAGGCTGGGCAAGATTCTGATGAGCATCGACCACTTTAATCTCCGACAGAAAAGAGAATAATGACGTCGAAAGGGAAATTAAGGCGAAGCTGTTAGCCATATAGCGCCTACCTGCCTATCTACCTGCCTACGCTTCCCGTCATGCTCTCTGCTGGCCGCTTCTTCCTCCAGCCTCCGATTCCGCGCATGCGTTGTGCCTTAGCTAGTGCTGACGAGACGAACGTGGGGGGGTCTGGCTGGGCAGCCAAGTTCGCCCAGGCGTCCTCTGAGGTAAAGGGGTCCCGCTGGGAGCGGGGCGGGTGCGCGGGGGAGGCTCTTGAGCGGCGCCGTTCAGCAGCAGCAGCGGCAGCACCGAGGGAGGCTGGGAGGCAGCGAGGGCAGGGAAATGGAGCCCCCGGAGGCAGAGCCACGGGGCAGGTTAGTGGGCAGCATCACCGAGGGCCACGCATCTCCGTCCTTGTGGCAGGCGGAGAAGTAAACCGAAGAAACGGCCATCCAGATCGTTGGGAAAGCTATGGGGGAATCCCTACGGGGGGCGGGTTTTGCGAAGCAAGCAGGGGTAGGGAAGTCCGTCGGGCTGCTCCCAAGATTTCATGAATGACCTGAACTGATCCACTCGTTCCTCTCTCTCCATCAGCAATTATGATCTGCTCGCAGGGAAAAGGGGAATGGAGCAGCATTTGTATAAAGGTCGGGAGGGAAAGAGGGATGCTCTTCCCTGAAGCAAAACTAATACAGGAAGCATCTGCTCTTGCTTACAGACTGTCCTGAGGGGGTGGACGGGACTTTTTACCCACCTTATGGAGACTAGTATAACAGAGTTGGAAGGGACCACCTGGCAGGTCTTCTGGTCCAGCAAGCAGGAGACCCTACACCAGGGGTCTCCAACCTTGGCCACTTTAAGACTTGTGGACTTCAACTCCCAGAGTTCCTCAGCTGAGGAACTCTGGGAGTTGAAGTCCACAAGTCTTAAAGTGGCCAAGGTTGGAGACCCCTACCCTACACCAATTCAGATACATGCTTGTCCAGCCTCTTCTTAAATACCTTCCCTGATGGAGCATCCACCACTTTGGAAGGCAAGCCATTCCAGCTGATGAATGGTTCTATCAGGAAGTGTCTCCTTTATTTTTAGGTTGGTTGTTTCCTTGATTAGTTCCCATCCTTTGCTGCTTTTCCGCTAAACAAATAATTCCCTCACCACTGTCAGACCATTCACTAAGGCTGCATTACTATTACTATTAGTCTTCTCATCATTCCTATCACCCATCTCCTCCCATTTATGACTGAATGACTGTAAGTTTGCTGCTTTTATTCTTATGATTTATATTTATATTGATTGCTTATTTGTACCCTATGACTATCATTAAGTGTTGTACCTTATGGTTCTTGATGAATGTATCTTGTCTTTTTATGTACACTGAGACCATATGCACCAAAGACAAATTCCTTGTGTGTCGAATCACACTTGGCCAATAAAGATTTCTATTCTATTCTATTCTATTCTATTGAATTGCTTTCAGGTGCTTTGGAGAATAGTTTGACTCCCTCTTCCTTGCGACAGCCCTTTAGATATTGGAACACTGCTATCATGTCACCCCTAGTCCTTCTTTTGATTAAATTCAATTAGACATAACCAATTCCTCCAACCATTCTTTATATGTTTCAGGCTCCGGTTCCCTAATCATCTTTGTTGCTGTTTTCTGCATTTTTTTCTAGAGTCTCAACATCTTCTTAATATTGTGGTGGTCAAAACTGGATGTAATATTCCAAGTGTGCTCTTACCAACTGGTTTATAAAGTGGTTTAACCATTCACATGGTCTTGATTTTATTCCTCTGTTAATGCAGGCTATTGCTGTTTTGGCTTTTTATAGTTACTTTGAACAAAATTAGAAACAGCTCAATCTTTTACTTTTAAAGTTTGTGCATCTGGTAATGCCTTATTCAATCCAATAAAATATTAGAAAGTTGTAAGCAGGTTTTTGAGTTCTTCATTATTCATTCTGGCTCTGGATGCTAAGCTAAGCCATAGGGAGAGAAAGAGAGGTAACCAGTTTCTGTTTGTAACTAATGAAATGTTGGTCATGCTATCCAATGTTAATTGCTTACATTTTCCCCCAACAGCCGTAATTCAATCAAATTAACTCTTAGCAGTTCTGAATGTTTTCTGATCTCAATACTGCTATTTAATAGTTTTGTACATAGAAATGGGTTAAACAGGTGTGCATTTTTCTGTTATTGCCAGCTTTCTACTGTTTTACTCTCTGCAAAATGCAAGTTTGTATTACCTTAGGTATTAGGTTGTTATATTGTCTAAGAAAAGTTTCCCATGAAAACAAATAATTCAGGTTTTTGAGGACAGGGATAAGGGAATAGTAGTTGCAAAATCCCCTCTCCTTCATAATGTGGAACCAATATTATTATAGTCATAGTTCAGATAATGATACTATTCTCAAATGCAATATTCTCTTCAGAGTTGTTCCCCTCTCCTTATTGCTTGAGGCTTGAGGTTCAGAATTTAAATCAAGACACCAGGCATGACCTTAACACTTCCTTCATTTAACAAAATTCGACTAGGTACAATCCTCCTACCTTTTCCAATTTCATATATAAATTTCAGATATCAGATTACATTGTTTTTGCTGGCCTCACATTTTTTCTTGAACTGGTATCAGCTGCTTTAATTCTCTAATGCAAAGTAAAGGTTTCTCCTGTCCAGTTGTTTCCATATGTGTGCGTGTGTGTTAATCTACATTTCTTAGCGCAGGAAACCAGTGTTGTCCAAAGACATTTCTGTGATCACATGGCCAGCATGACTATGTGCCAAGGTGCACGGAACACTATTACCTTCCAACCGAAGTAGCACCTAATTATCTACTTTCATTTGCATTCTTTCAAACTTCTTGTTGGGCAGACCTTTCTAATGTACATATGTTTAATTAGATTTATTTTTTAAAAATAGATTAGAATTACTCTGATGACATTAATAAGATTGAAGTTGTGTGGGGTTGGGGCAAAAACAAGCTTTAAGTAACTTCTTTGCTGTTTAGGATTTTTTAAATTTTTTTAATTATTTAACTGGTTAATGTTAACCAGTTGCATAAATAAGGATATTTTAAAGAAATATATTACTATGTTAATCTGACTCTCATAATTGAAACTTCTGTTCAATCGTGTCCGATTCTTGGAGACTGCCTAGACAAATCCCTGCAGTTTTCATGAAAATATTTTTCAGAAAGAGATGTGACATTGCCTCTTTTCCAAGGCTGAGAGAAAGTGACGAGCAGTAGCCACCCAACTGTCCTTGCGCTTGAGGTGGGACTAGAACTCACAGTTTCTGGGCTTCTAGCTTGATGCCTTAATCACTACACTGAACTAGCTGCAATTATTTTTTTTAATGTATTAATTTGACTATGACTAGAACTACTTGGGCTTATTGGCAAGTTTTGTACAAGAGTCAGGATATGAATTCAACATTTGCCAGATAAAAATAATATGTGGTCTTGTAGCATATGAACAAGTATGTGTTGGAGTTAGAAATTTAATATAATTTTAGCAATGCTTCTAAAAAGTGACTGACAGTTATGATTGCTTGGCTCTAGGAATTAATTTGCTCTTTTCATATTATCTCTCTATTTTGCAACAGAGTAATGGTTTTCTGCGGAATTTAAGAACCCTCATTGACTATATTCCTCCATAATAATGTCAGGTAAGCTCTTTATGAACACTGAGCATTTGTGATTATTTAAATCAGAGCATTGAGACGATTATAAAAAGTTTGACATTTTAGCACGGCCTTTTAATATACTCCTTCCTAATATTTGTTCCATCAGAGTGTAATTTTTGCTATCTTTGCCATTATATTTTGCTTATAACATTGGCTACATATGATTGCAATGAACCACAGATCTGTTTTTCACTTGCCTTCACTTTACTCTGAAGCACATCATTAAAAAAAAACTAAATAATTAATAAATAAACAAAAAATAAACTTATCTTTTCAAAGCTTGATAAGTAGTTTTGTTGGCATGATCTTTATTGGAGTAATTTTCTATATCTCTTTCCTAAACCAGTTTCTGGAATAATAACTATCATGTTCCAGGTTAAACTGACTTCACATGTTATTTCAGCCATTTTAGTTGAGATCCCTGTAATATTTTATGTTTCCCTTCTCAAACCACAATTGCCAAACTGTCCATTGGCTCTGAAAGCAAAAGATAACTTGCAAAATTAAATTCTCAATAATGGAGAACACCATGTCAGCTTTTTAGTTTTGAATTTATTTTTATAATTTATAATTCATGTCAACTTGATAGGAGTTGTGGGGTTTCATTTAATGTGTTTTCACTGCTGCTTTTACCTTGTTTGGGTTCAGAAACTAAACAGCCTCAGGCTTGGGAAACTTCCAAGGAATACCAAGGTTGCAGGTTGGCCTAGAAATTCGTAAAACATCCTGGGAGAGAATAGTAACAAACCATTTCCATATTATTTCTAAGAGAACTGTGTGGATATATCCATGAAATCATCAGGGGTAAAGCTTGGGTTGAATAGTCTTTACCATTATCTACCTTGGCAATACATTAGTACGTTAACTACAGTTTGATTCTAATACATAAAATATTTATTATATTTAAGGGCAGCAAGGAGAGAATTTTTCTTTTTCAAGGTTTAGATAGATCAGCACCTGATCTATCTTTCCAATATTTTTTTATCTTTTCTGAAATGTATTGAAATAATTTAACCTGAATTGAAATATCTTTATCTTAATATTGGTCCTTATACTGTTTGTGGTCATTTCTGTAATATTCCTGTGTACGCTTACTCTTTTTGCATATAGGAAGCTATACTCCCTCCACTGGTGGGCCCTTCTCTGCTCTTACTCCCAGCATCTGGCCTCAAGAGATTTTGGCAAAATATGCTCAGGTACATAGATCGCAAAGTAAAAAAATCTGTTTTGTACTTATTTTTTTCTTTTGCAAGAATAATTAATATGAAGGAATGATTATGAAGGAATACAAGGCTGGTATACGAATGCTTAGTAGATGTGGAAAGCAACTCACACTTTTACTAACATTTTTGCAGTAAAGCAAGAACTCTTTTGCTCCTGCAGCACCGTTCTGCCTTCCTATGCTGAATGCCAAAGCTCAGCCTGACTCTCCTCTTTATCGTCTGGTTTTTCACCCTTAGCACAGAGGAGGCACCATTCTGTTCACTGTCCTGTATAGAGTTCAGTGCAGCTGCCTACATACAAATTCCTTGTTTATAGCTATCAGGGAAGTGCTTACTTACAAGGCTCGTTTAAAGCACCTTCACATTTAATTGCTGGCATAGTCACATTATTATGAACTCATACTTGTACAAAAAGATTTCTAAACAAAAAGTAATTTATAATGGAGGAAAAAATTGCATACATCTTAAAGCTAAGAAAAGAAAAAGTTCAGTAACTCATTAATTGCTTTTTAAAATCATGTTTTACATATGACTACATACCGTGTTTCCCCGAAAATAAAACAGAGTCTTCTTTTCTTTTGACCCCCGAAATAAGCACTTGGCCTTATTTTCGGGGAGGTCTTATTATTTTTGAGGTGCAGGAGGTGGTACGCATGGTCACCTCATGGCTGCTGCTGTGTTGCAATATTTCTAGAGAGGGCTTATTTTTGGGGAGGGCTTATTTTAGCGCTTGCGCTCAAAATCCCGATTTGGCTTATTATCCAAGGAGGTCTTATTTTCAGGGAAACAGGGTAGAAAGTGTAAAATATAGACTTTCCTTATATTTAAAATGTGCATAGATTCTTTTAAAAATGCTTGGTTGGGTGGGTGGCAATGATAACTTATTCCAATTGGCTTAGCTATGTGTCATGCCCCTGTTGGAGCTTGAATCTGAGGAGGAGGATGAACCGGAGCTAGAACTGGCAGGAAATCGAGGGGACCGCTTCATTCTCTTCAGAGGAATGTGGGGAAAAGGTAGCCCAGGGCCCCTCAGGATTGGGACGGCTTGTTAGCAGGGAGGAACAAGGGCAAGCAGTGGACATGAGGAGCAACAGAGCTCGGGCGATGAGCAAGGACCGCCCCTCCTGATCCTCAAGCAAGGAGAGTGGAGAGAAGGCAGGAACAGCGCAGGCCAACCTGACAACTCGGGAGGAGAGCACCCCAATCCTCTTCACAAAGCATACCTGGGGACTGAGATTTAAGGAGACGCTGTGGGGAGGGGCATTTGTCAGGAACAAACACTGAATTGGTAGAGTTTGGTGTGCTGATACAGACATTTGGAGTTTGCAGGACTGCTTGCTTCTTCCTTACTTGTGGACTCAGTACCCTGTTCCTGACTTACTTGTGGGCTCATTATTTGTTCCTTGGTTTGTGGACTCATTGTTTGTTCCTTGTTTCATGGACTTATTTCCCTGTTCCTTTGTTTTGCTGGACCAGAGGCTACGCGTGTGCTTTGCTCTGGGACTTGCCAAGAACATGGGAGCATTTGAGAGGACATTTGGAGCATTAAAGGGGAGTTTGAACTCTCAGCTGGCTGTGTGACTTTCATGCCTTGTCCCGGGTCATCATAGTTATACATATGTATGTCTAAAGGATGTGCTGGGTCCATTTGTATTAAGTCAGGAAATTAATCTATTTTACATTAAATATGATTCAACAGTCGGTTTATTTCCTCTTAATGAAATTGGGATGATTGTAATATAATACGATAGTAATACCTCCCACTACGGCCTTACTGCTTTCATGAATGAATTAGTATATAAATCAAATAAATGATGATTGCTAGGTGAGAAGAACAGTGATAAACAACCATAAAGATAAACAACCATAAAAACACTAGCAACTTTTTTGATATGCAATATGTGCACGTAGAATTGATATCTAAAGAAGTGAGACAAGGAAAAGATGCTAGGGACCAGTGGAAGAACATTTTGAAATTTCCTTCAAATTCTTGATTTATCTATCTTAGAGAAAAGGATGGAATGTGGAGGAATACCCTTTGTACTCTTTGTATGTTGGCTGGTGATTAAGAAAGAGGAAACCAGGTTGGAGAAGACATCTGGAAGCAGTCACTGTTCATTTTGGATATCAGCAATGTGTAAAAATATTGCATTTGACCATTGCATTAAGTGATAAATAGCATTTCTGTTCTTTTATTTCCCAGAAAGAAGAATCTGTTGAAGAGCCAGAGATCCGATATGATGAATTTGGTTTCCGAGTTGGCAAAGAAGGCAAGTTCCTCATTTCTGAAAGGCTTGACTTGTAATCAGATCCCTTTCAGTTTCTCATTTAGAAGTTTTTAATTCCCACTAACAGTATTTCACTTCTTTAAATGTATTCATTTTATTTAATATTTTGAAAGAATATCAATGAAAACCATATGTCAGACATTGATATAAAATAGATAAGTCCTATGTCATTTCTTGTTTAGGACTATACTTTAAAATGACTTTGAGTTTGAAGAAGAAAAATGCCATCTTTATGAAAATTACGAATTTGGGATCTTGTTAGTTATGAGAGGACACATATGTGTGCATTAATTTTGTTTGAAATGCACATAAGTGACAGCTAAAAAAGAATCAGAGATGCAACTTCTTCAAGCATATATCAGGATTTGTCCTATAAATGGGGGTTTTTTTCGGAGGGGGGTCAAATTAATCTGATTCAGTATCTACATTTTTGAGAAAACTTTTTCCTTTTCCTTTCAGTTGAATTCATGGACGTACGTAGGTTTTTTTTAGAGACCGCTCACAGTTTTTTGCTTTTGAATTTCTACATCCTTGATTCATACAACTGTGAATTAGGAATTATCTCTGTGCCAAAATTCAGTAACTTGTTCTCCAGTTATCTTTTGGAATATCCAAATATTTAGAGGCTTGTTTATTTTTCTGGTGTTATTTTCCCCCCACTGTTTGGATATACTACAGATAGTGTAGATCCACCCAGCAAGCTTTTGGGGATCTCGCTGATTGAAGAGCCACAGCAGAGACTGAAATGGCAAGCCCATCTGGAGTTCACACACAATCATGATGTGGGAGACCTCACGTGGGATAAGATTGAAGTCACACTTCCGCATTCAGACAAGCTACGTTCTCTGGTTTTGGCCGGCATTCCTCACAGTATGAGGCCCCAGGTAAGACTACTCAAGAAAGAAAGCTTGCCTGTAAGAATCTCTGACTACATTCAACTCTTTTCCAACAATTTCCCCCCAGTTGTGGATGAGACTATCGGGTGCTCTACTGAAAAAGAGAAATTCAGAAATGTCTTACCGAGAAATTGTGAAAAACAGCTCCAATGATGAAACAATTGCTGCTAAACAGGTGAGTACTTTTCAGTGTTAATGCTTTGGGAAATTAAATCAGTGACAATTCTGCTCTTACACAGAGCAAGGACCTAAACCATGTTGATCCCCGAGCTTCCTTTGATTAGTTCTCACAGCTTTTCTAACCATGATTGCTGAAAATTGCCAGTATAGTTTAAATTGGCATACAATTAAAAATACAATTAAAAACAAATCAATGAAACTTCTCCAAACTGCTCCCCCTCCCAATACCTCGCCATATTGATGCTTTATCTAATTCACAGTCCTCAGCGCTAAAAATGTTAAATATGTTACCAATTTCAGGCTTCAAGAAGTCAGCTCAATCACCTTTCCAGAAATGAGTGGAAAGTGTTTGCCAGCAGATTTACCTTTATAGAGAAAGCTCAACTGTCATTGACTAAGTGCTTATCATTGATTCTTGATATTCCTCAGATTGAAAAGGATTTACTCCGCACCATGCCCAGCAATGCCTGTTTCTCCAACATGAATAGCATTGGAGTACCACGGTTACGCAGAATATTACGTGGATTGGCTTGGTTATATCCTGAAATTGGGTACTGTCAAGGCACTGGCATGGTAAAATATTCTTTTTCATTATGAAATGTATTTGCTTTATGGCCATTTTCCTGTAAGGATCTGTTCACAGAAAGGTGAGAAGCAAATTCACTCTCAATAGTGTTCTTGAACTAATTGTAGAAAATAGAATAGAATAGAATTCTTTATTGGCCAAGTATGATTGGACACACAAGGAATTTGTCTCCAGGGCATAAACTCACAGTGTACATATAAACAGCAAATAATAGATCATGGAACATAGTCATAATCATTAATTATAAGTTACAAACATCAATGGATAAATCATAAGTAACCAATAGGAGAAGATAGTAGGGAAGATGAGAAAAGATGAAAAATGACACAGTCCTGTGGGAATTAAGTGTTCAACAGAGTGATGATCCAGGGGAAAAACTACCTTTGTGTCTAGTTTTTTGGCATGCAGTCCTCTATAGTGACATCCTGAGGGGAAAAGTTGAAATTGATTATGTCCAGAATATAAAAAATCCCAGAGAATCAAACTTTTACTCAATTTTTCTTAAATTCACTCTATACCTAATTAGATTTTAAACTTGCCATTTAGATAATATGTGGGCTTCCATTTAGTGATACCTGTCAACTTAATCATATTGAGATTGTGGTGCAGAGTTGTGGGACTATACTTATGAGAATAAGTCTCTTCCTCTCCATCCCTATCCCAGGTTTGGGAATCCTAACCTAATGCCACAACTTAGCTGTTCAAGCCTCCAAGATATAGGAGGCAAAATTATTAGAATTCTAATTTTCAAACACTTCCTTTCTATTCTGTCATTGAACATATAGTTAAGCAGAAATAATTCCTTTTTGTGATAACAAGTTGCTTTAATGCTTACTTTTAGATCTTCTCTTCCTTTATGCTAGGTAGTGGCTTCCTTGCTTCTTTTTTTAGAAGAGGAAGATGCCTTCTGGATGATGTGTGCTATCATTGAAGATATGGTGCCAGCCTCCTACTTCAGTACCACCTTGATGGGGGTCCAAACTGATCAACGTGTCCTGCGCCATCTCATTGTGCAATATCTGCCACAGCTGGACAAACTTCTTCAGGAACATGACATTGGTAAGGACCTTTTTGTCTGATAATTTATTTTAGTTTGATGAGATGGATATATGCCGAATAAAACCAGATTTTGAGAGTTTAAAGTGGGGTAGTCGTAATAAACTCAGTGGCAGTTTAATGGAGGAATAATCACTTGTTAATGGGAGCGCATCCAAATTCAACCTTTGGCATGGCACATTGTCAGTTTTTAAAAACGTATCTGGAAAGATTCTGCCCAAGATCTTGGAGACCCATTATCAGTCAAAGCACAAATATCTGATTTGTTTTAAACAAATTCCTATATACTGTATCTCATTTATATAGAGTTTGTTTGTTATTTTAATTCTTCCTATAAGCAGGTAATTTAGTTTTTAAAGAAGCCTTTAGTTCAATTTAAGACTAAATAACAGCATACTGAACATTGATAACAGTGCTAATAATGTAAGCCAGAAATTATTTCCGTACTACTGTGAGTCTGTGCGTCACTGCATCTGTGAATTCAAGAACGCTTATGATTTTGAACATTCATCTAGGGAAAAAATAATGTGTTTAGTTGCTGCCAATGATTTAAGATGAATTAAGAAATGTATTTTCTTCTACATTGCTTAAAGAGCATTGCTTAATGCTCTTGTTTATGTTGGAAAAGAAAAGAACAAGCATGCAGTTGACAGATAAACTGATGTTATATGTTTATTTCTATCCACAGAGCTCTCCCTCATTACCCTACATTGGTTTCTTACATCATTTGCTAGTGTGGTGCATATCAAGCTGTTGCTGCGTATCTGGGACTATTTCTTCTACCAAGGCTCCATTGTTCTCTTTCAGGTTACCCTGGGTATGCTCAGTTTGAAGGTAACTAATGTTTTATAAAATTTCATAACTTCCGCTTTTTCTTTTTCTCTCATGGATGGAATGGGCATACTGTGTGGGGTGGCTAGAATTCAAGACTTCTTAGCACACTGAGGATCTTGGGGGAAAGTTTCAGGAAAGAATAAAAAGAATCATATTTTGCTCACTTAAAACTTAGGTAATTTTTATATTCTCAACGTCTCCATAGCCTTAATATTTCTCTTTTCAGCCTTCTGTAATAATGCTACTAGCCTAGTTTATAAATAAGATATTAAATACTACCGTATTTACATTTTAAAAATATGTCTTTCGGGATAGAGCTAGAAAAACCAGTAAATGCACATTTCTAACACCAGAATTACAGAAATATGTTGTTATCTTGGTTTATCTTGAATGTATTGACAATGCAGACAGGTAGATACATGCCTATTCAACATTAATGGATTAATGAAACCCATCATTTTTATGTTATTTTGTAACCTTGAGTTATTCTGATAAAGATATTACCCAAATGAGGTTTTGTATTTTTCTTCCCTTGATCAACACAACTACTTTTGCTTTTTTGTGCATTCATGAGAATCTGCTGACTGCAAGAGGGCTTATTTCAATTTAGGTACAGGCAGACCTCAGACAGAAAGAGCCTGTATTTTGTTTTGTGTAACTATTCATTTTTGAGGTAATCCTTGAATTACAACCATTTGTTTAGTGGCCATTCAAAGTTCCATCAGCACTGAAAAAGCGACTTGCAACCAGTTTTAATGCTTAGAACCGTTGCAGCCATTCCCATGGCCATGTGGTTAAAATTGAGGTGCTTGGCAACTGGCATGTATTTATGACAGTTTCACTGTCCAGGGGTCATGTGATCATCATTTGTAACCTTCCCGACTGGCTTCCGACAAGTCAAGTCAATTAGGAAAGCTGGATTCACTTAATGACCATGTGATTTACTTAACTCTGGCAAAAAGGTTGCAAAATGGGGCAAAATTCACTTAACAACTGCCTTGCTGATAATAAATGAAGGACTACCTGTAACTTGTTCGGAGTGGCTGTTGTATATCACTTGTACAGAAGTGGCTGAAAATCTGGTTATTAGTGAGAAGTTACTTTCCATCAACTTTCATCTAAAATCAGTTGCCTGGAAATACGATCTCTTAAAATCTACTTAAAACAATAGTTTATTTGTTCATGAAGATAAGCTTAGGCAGAGTTTACTAGAAGTCATTCCCAAATTCTTGAGAGTAACAGCATTAATAAGGCAATATAACTACTTCCAAGGTTTTAATGTTTGCCACCCACATATCTTTATCAATATGTGCTGTAGACATCATTGATTAGCCAATATGAAATGAACAAGGAAAGCCATGACTGATTTTATCTTGCTTTGAACTACCTAACCGTTCCCCACTAGATTAGGATTAAGTACAACAAATGGGAGCAAAACTATTCTGCAGGGTGATTCACCTGTATCATACAGAATAACTTGTCCATATTAACACAGGAAGATGAACTCACCCAGTCTGAGAACTCTGCATCTATCTTCAACACCCTCTCGGATATCCCATCTCAGATTGAAGATCCTGATGTGCTCCTACAGGAAGCCGTACGTGTGTCTGGCTCACTGACAGATATAGTAGTAGAAACTCAGCGTTGCAAGCACCTTGCTTACCTCATTGCAGACCAAGGGCAGCTACTGAGTCCTGGTGCTGCGGTAAACTTATCAAAGGTAAGTTTTTAAAGCCTTATGTGCTTCATAAATTCAAAATATCCTTGACTTCGCTTCCATTGTCTTCTATAGTAATGATGGTGGGTTTTATATACTCTGTGAAGAAATGCTGCCAGGCTCCTCAAACCTGCTATATCAACTCTGTATCTCTTTTGTCACTTGCATTCCCTTCCCCACTTCCATTTATTGAACATCATTTTCAAAATATACCTTACAATTCTAAACAAAGTGCAATTGCTCAGTAAAGGCTTTTTAAAATACTTTTCTCCCTTTTTATGCATTGCTTTTCCATTTCACTCAGGTTGTGCGACGCAGAACACAGCGTAGGAAGTCTGGAATCACATCACTCCTTTTTGGTAATAAAACATTACATAATAAAATATTTAATTCCCTGGAAAGAACAGTTGAAAGTTGCTAGTGTCTTTGTACATTTTTTGCCAAACCATGTATTTGCTTTTAGCTAGTTAAGCAGAATACTGCTTGTCTGTGAGTCCGTCCTTAAAGGCAGCTCAGAAGTTGCAGCTAATGCAGAACATGGCAACTTTTAGAGTCTCAATAATATGTTTGAGGTCCTAAATGGTTAGGACCTTGATACTTGAAGAAACGCCTCCCCCAATAGGTACCTTCTCAAATACGAAGCTCTGCAGGAAGATCTCTTTTCAGCATCCCAGAATTGAAGAGATCATCCACAAAGAAAGAACTCTTTCCTGTTGTGGCATCTCAGCTTTGGAATTACAGATAGTTATCAGAATTGTTTCCTTTTCAGTGCAAGATAAAGACCCGAAGTTTTTACTTCTGAATTTGACATTTAACAGCTGCAGCAGCATGGCCATACCATATTTTCCCTTATAAAAATCTGTGCCTCTATTGTTGTATTGTGGCTATGACTTGTTCAATTAATCTAAAATTTTGTTCTTTTTGCCTCATTTTATTGTTTTATCGTACATATTATATGGATGGTAACTCACCTGGGATTGTTAGAATGTTGAGCAAGCTAGATATATTTTAATATATAAAAACATGAGTCAATCTAACACTGTACAACCTAGCAGTTGTTCCTGATTTACAGTAAATGAAATCATGTTCATTTGAAATGTTGTCAGTACCTGCAGTTTGCAGCTTCAGAGAAATTGTTTCTTACTTCTAGGAGAAGATGATGTGGAGGCACTGAAAGCCAAAAATATTAAGCAAACAGAGCTAGTTGAAGACTTGCGTGAGGCCATCCTGCAAGTGGCTCAGCATTTCCAGTGTGTGGATCCCAAGAGTTGCAGCATAGTGAGTGTGAAGTTATCCTCGTAGAGACACCTATATATTCTGTTGATAACATAGCTACATTTATGTTTCCATTTTAACGGGAAGCATAGGTTTGTATGACCGTTACGGAGAAAATTAATCCTATGTAATCACTAAGAGATGATACCAACTTGATAGCACATTAAGACATTTATTTCTATATAAATAGATTTGTATAGTATCAGAGTGGAAGAATATCGCTTATTGCTATCCACCCTGTTTTCCAGGACTTGACTCCAGATTATACCATGGAAAGCCACCAGCGAGACCATGAAAGCTATGTTGCGTGTTCCTGTAACCAGCGACGACGTGCCAAGGCTTTGCTGGATTTTGAGCGTCATGATGATGATGAACTAGGCTTCCGCAAGAATGATATCATCACGGTATAATAATAATAATAATAATAATAAATATTTATTTCTTAGCCGCACCCTCTCCCGAAGGACTCGGGGCGGCGTACAACAAAACATAGGAAATAAATATATCGACATACATATAACAAAACATATACCAAGACATATACACGACATATACAAGGAGGAGGTGAAGTGATAGATAAAAACAAGTAAAAACACAATGTTTAAAAACCCCTAAATAAATTGAATGCAATTAAAATACCCCAAATAAAAAAACCCGTCAGGAGCGATATAGTTGGATCAAAGTTGAGCCAGGCCAGCAACTTGAAAAAGGTGGGTCTTGAGCTTTACACGAAAGGAGCGGAGGTCAGAGGTATTCCTAATATCCAGAGGGAGGTCATTCCACAGGGCTGGGCCTGCCACAGAGAAGGCTCTACTCCTAGGCGCCGCCCCTCGACACTGTCTGGTGGACGGCACCTGGAGGAGGCCCTCTCTGTGCGAGCGGATTGGTCGCAGGGATGTAAGGGGCAGAATACGATCCCGCAAGTAACTAGGTCCTGAGCCATGGAGCGCTTTAAAGATTGTTATCAAAACCTTGAAACGCACCCAATAGACCACAGGAAGCCAGTGCAGCTCGCGCAAGAACGGTGTCACATGGGAGTACCTAGTACTCCCCATAATTACCCGCGCGGCTGCGTTCTGGACCAACTGTAGCCTCCGGGTGCATTTCAAGGGAAGCCCCATGTAGAGAGCGTTACAGTAGTCCAAGCAAGACGTCACCAGCGCATGAGTGACTGTGCGTAAGGCGTCCCGGTCCAGTAGGGGGCGCAATTGGCGCACCAGGCGAACCTGGTGGAACGCCCCCCTTGCCACAGCTGTCACATGGTCATCCATGGACAGCCGGGCATCCAGGAGGATGCCCAAATTGCGCGCCCGCTCCACGGGGGCAAGTTGAATGCCCCCGATGGCCAATGATGGAATTAATTGGCTGAACCGGGGAGCCGGTACCCACAGCCACTCCATCTTGGAGGGGTTGAGTTTGAGTCGGTTGTCATCCATCCAGATCCGTACGGCTTCCACACACCGGGACATCACTTCGATGGCCTCGTTGGGGTGGTTCGGGGTGGAAAAGTACAGCTGTGTATCATCAGCGTACAGATGGTATCCCACCCCGAAACCACGGATGATCTCACCCAGCGGCTTCATATATGTGTTAAACAGGAGTGGCGAGAGGACCGACCCCTGTGGCACCCCACAAGTAAGGGGGCGTAGGTTCGACCTCTCCTCCCCTGCCAACACACGCTGCGTCCGGCCAGAAAGGTAGGAGCCGAACCACCGCAAAACGGTGCCCCGGACCCCCAACCCCTCCAGCCGGCACAGCAGGATACCATGGTCGATGGTATCAAAAGCCGCCGAGAGGTCTAATAGGACCAGGATAGAGGAACAACCTCTATCTCTGGCCCTCCAGAGATCATCCACCAACACGACCAAGGCCGTCTCCGTGCTGTGACCGGGGCGGAAGCCGGACTGGCGCGGGTCTAGATAATCATTTTCCTCCAGATGCCGTGGAAACTGGTAGGCCACCACACTCTCTACAACCTTCGCCAAAAAGGGAAGGTTGGAGACAGGACGATAATTGGCCAGCTCCAAAGGATCCAGGGAAGGCTTCTTGAGCAAGGGTCTCACCACCGCCTCTTTCGAGGCGGCCGGGAGAGACCCCTCGCTCAGCGAAGCGTTCACTAGGTCCAGGAGCCAGTCTCGTGTAACCTCCCAGGATGCCAGTACAAGCCAGGAGGGGCACGGGTCCAATAAACATGTGGTGGGTCGCAGTCGTCCACGCATTCTGTCCAAATCCTCGGCAACCAAGTCAAACTCCTCCCAGGTCGATTCCTCAAGACTCGCCACGGACGTCTCCATTGGACCACTAACAGGGGCCCAATCCTTCCGGATTTGAGCGATTTTATCCTGCAGATATTTCCCAAATTCCTCTGCTCTGCCCTGTAGAGGGGCCTCCCGCGGCCTCTGAAACAAGAGGGAGCGGGACACCTGAAACAGGGCGGCAGGGCGGTTCTCTGCGGATGCAATGAGAGTGGCACAATATTGGCGTTTGGCCACTCTCAATGCCACAAGGTACGTCCTTAAATGGGCTCGTGCCTGTGTTCGATCAAGTTCGGAACAAGAGGATCTCCAACGACTCTCTAGACGTCTCTTGCGGCATAGTGGTCAGGACCAACACAATATGACCTTAGAGAGAAGGAAATTGAGGGGAACTATTACTATAATATTGTGTGAATAAGGAACAACAAATGTACTGAATTTATTTGTTTTATTTGTCCTAGACAAACAATAACTTAAAAAAAAACCCAAAATCATAATTACATATTTACATAAATGAGGGGTCCTTGGTAACTGTCTGAGCTTGTTCTTTTTTTTCTTGCAGACATTTCATTACCCAAACTAGGTATTAGTGCTAGTAAGGAGTGGGGTTTCCTTCTCAGTTTCTATTCTAGTAGTTTGCCCTCTCAGTGTGGGGGTGGTCTCAGAGGTTCTTTGGTTGGGCTGTTTACTATTAGCTTGTTTGGCAGTTCCTTGATTGGGCTATAGTTTACGTCTTGACTGTTGGTCTGATATTAATTTTGGAGTTAATCTATTCTCATCTGGGCATTGATTCCTGATGGGGATGTATTTTGATCTTTTTGCTCCCTTTTTGGCTTGTTGATTGTCTCTTTTGCACAGTATGTAGATATTGTTTATGTTTATGTGTCTATTGATGGCTAATTTGTGAGAGTGACAGCTTCTAGAAATAAAAATAGCATTTTTGGACTTGGTTTGGTCTAGAATGGTCCAGTTTCCCAGTTGAAACAAATTAGGAATTAATAGACACATAGACATGAATCTCAGAATCTGCCATTTTCATTTTTCCTGAAACTCTGTTCTAGAGTATTATGGAGAATTTAAAAAGAATTAGGTAGCTGAATCTAAATTAGCTATTCTCCTCTTTATGGTCTTTCACAATTAAATACCAAAGTTGTGCCCAATTCATGACACTTGAATTCTCTTCACCTCTCATTCCCTGTTCTTATTTGCCATTTTTTCTGTCTTTCTCTGTGTAATTATTATTTTTCCTTTCCATTTCTGTAGATTATATCCCAGAAAGATGAACACTGTTGGGTGGGTGAGCTAAATGGCTTGAGAGGTGAGTGAAAATGGAACTTGCAAAGTTTTTTTTTTTAAAAATACAAGTTTTTAACTGGCTGAAGTTTTATCTTTTTACTGTTTTTTTTAAAAACAGGTTGGTTTCCTGCAAAATTTGTAGAGATCCTGGATGAACGGAGCAAAGAGGTAATTTTACTAGCATACCTTATGGCTGAATCTTGGTCAATCTCTAGGGTCAACACATTCTATTATATTTTGGCCCAAATGTATCTGATGCAAATCGATAGTATTCAAAAAAGGAAGAAAACCAGAGAATTAATTAAAAATAATATAAGAACTAATTCAAAATTGGCAAGAAATATTTTAAGAATAACAAGTAAAAAGGCAAATAGTAGGAAATTATTTAGAAATACTGTAGCAGCCTCACTCATACACTTAACAAAGTAACAGAGCTGAAGGGACTTTGGAGGTCTTCTAGTCCAACTTCATGCTCAAGTATGAGACCCTATGCCAATGGTATAAGTATACCATTCCACACAAGTGGCTGTGGAGTCTCTTCTTAAAAGCTTCCAGTAATGGAACAACCAGAACATCTGAAGGAAAGCTTAGCCAGGTGATAGAACTTGCTAACAATGCATTTGATCTCACTGCATTATCACATCTAGATTGAATATCTTGTGGTGGTGCAGTGGTTAAAGTGTTGCATTGCAGACTACTTCTGCTGCCTGCCAGCTACATGCAATTTAGTAGTTCAAATCCTACCAGGCTGAAGGTTGACTCAGCCTTCCATCTTTTTGAGGTGGGTAAAATGAGGACCCAGATGGTTGGGGCCAATATGCTGACTCTGTAAACCACTTAGAGAGGGCTGGAAAACACTGTATAAGTGGTATATAAGTCTAAGTGCTATTGCTGATGCATGGGAATCCATCCACAAATCACCAGAACAGAAATGGCATATTGATTGATTATTTGCCGTGAAGTTGTTTTCGACTCCCAAGTGACCACATAGATAGATTTCTTCATGACCGCCTAGCCCTAACCTGATCTTTCAGGTTTTCCAACGAAGCAGTCATCGCTGCCACTTTGCTGCTTGTCTTCTTCTCTTTCCTTCCGCCTTTCTGAGCATTCGAGGCTTTTTCAGAGAGTTAGGTCGTCATATAATATATCCCAAGAATGATAATTTGAGCTTCGTTATTTTTGCCTCGAATGAGAACTAAAGAAATCTGTCATGAAGATCCCTTTCTTGGCTGGGCTGCCTTCAGGTGATTCAAAGGCTAAAATTTCATTCCTTTCAGTATTCTGTTGCTGGAGATGATTCAGTTACAGAAGCTATCACAGATTTGGTTCGAGGGACCCTCTGCCCAGCGCTCAAGGCTATATTTGAACAGGGACTAAAGAAACCATCTCTGCTGGGTGGGGCTTGTCACCCCTGGCTCTTCATTGAAGAGGTAAGGAAAGCAATTGCTATTTGCAGGATCTTTGAAAATACTACTAATCCTTGTTTAGTGACCGTTTGCAAGTGCAACATTGAGGGGAAATAACTTTGCGACCGATCCTCACATTTATGACCATAGGTTTGTAAAGAAAAGGAAAGCTGAAGTAAGATCATAAGCACAGTTCTGGTTTCATTTAGTAACCACTTTGCTTAACAACCAAGTTGCCATTCCCATTTGTGGTCACTAAACAATGTCTTCCTGTAAGCAAGTACATAAGAGAGCATTGTGTACCAGAGTACATCAACTTTGTATATCTGGACTGCAAGGAGGTACTTGAATAAACTTGGGGGACAATTGTAGCTAATTTGGCAGGGTGGTTATAGATCTAAATTATTGGTCACCTGTAGGAGAAATAAAACCAACCAGATTTAAAATAGTTAACATATGTGTGTGTATGGGTTCTTGTCTCTAGGCTGCTGGGCGTGAGGTAGAGCGAGATTTTGACTCTGTGTATTCTCGTCTTGTACTTTGCAAAACCTACAGGTAAAGTTTCTCCTCTATATTTATCCAACTTTTTCTTGTAATATTTTTCATAAGACTCTGGCCTAATAAATGGTGGAACAGAATATTGCAGCATAAATCCCTTAAACAGACAATTCTCTTAATTATCTATTTTTGGGCAATACAATCAAGTTTCAGGAAAAAGAAAGTAGTATCTCCATTACCATCGCCATCTATAAAAACATAAAGGCCTGTTGTATCAGCTGCTATAAGCCAAACTCGGAAGCAGAATTAAAAGAACACTGGTCCTTATATTAGCAAAGCCAGAAAGTAATTTTAGATGTATCACTAGGTAAAAATTTAATTCAATAAACCATTGCCATCTTGTCTTTTAAACATACCTAAGATTTTTATTAATTGCCCTATAATTTTTTTTAAGCATCTTGTATTTTGTTAATGCTATTTTAGAGTGTTGGGCATTGCCTATAAATTGCCAGTGAATGGGACTGTCCTTGATTTATGAAATTCCTTTTTAGATTGTAGAAAATCATCCTTATCTGGGAGCAGACTTCACCATTGGACATCTAAATGCGTTATTTTTGAAAACATAAAAAATTATCATAGTCCCAGTCATGGATTTCAGGTTTTTTTATGGAACAAAATGGCTATGCTTTTTAATTCTCTGTTTTCTTCTACCCACATCAAAATATGATCACTTCTAGAATGTCTGGAGCAGAGTCATGCATGATGGAAATTGCAAGGACTATTGAGACTCTATTTAATAAGAAGTCGTGTTGGTTTAAAGATAGAATTGGCACAGGGCCTCTTGCTTTGGCATAACTAACACATAACACAAATTACTTTACTGTTTTAGGTTAGATGAAGATGGAAAAGTGCTTACTCCAGAAGAACTTCTTTATCGAGTGAGTGTACAGTTTGATCCCTAAAATAGATATGGAGAAAATCCTAAACAGGCTTATATGAAAAATCTTTTACCCTTTAGACTCTGAAAAGCCTTCGGTATTGTCAGTGTCAGTGGATTATTTTTTAAGATTTAATCATTTCAACTGCCACCAGAGGCCCAAAATTGAGAATGTGAAGTTTTGATAGTTTGTTATCAAAGGGAGGAGGGTTATCCACTTATCTTCTTTTTTTCTTTCTTTCTGGAAGGCGGTACAGTCTGTGAATATGTCACATGATGTCGCACATGCTCAGATGGATGTAAAACTTCGGTCTCTCATCTGTATCGGACTGAAGTGAGTCATGCAATTCTGTTTCAAGCTTTATTGAAAAAGCCATGGAAGAGCAGTTCAGGGTGTAATTGTCAACCTTTCAAGGCAGGTCTGACTTGGAAACCAATGTCATCATGTAGATTAGTGCCGTTTTTATTATAAAGCTATATTAAGATAGTCTTGCAGGTCTGAATGTGCTTTCGAGGAGTGTGTGAACCAAGGAAGGGCTTGCCTGAGACAGTTTCGTCATGTCGCACTCTAGTCCCAGATACAGGCTGCTCTTATTGGGTAGCCACTGAGTAGCAACTCCTCCTCCTATCTTTTGAGATAATCCTTTCTGCCTTCTACAGAAATTTACCAGTTTATGTCTGTAAGCATGTCAAATGAACTCAGGCTGCTTCTGTAGAATACTATTCTGTTTGCCCTGCCCCTCCATAAAGTGATAGAGGGATGAGAAAGCAGACCCACAATCTATCATCAAGACTTGGCTAGGTGAGGTTGGGAGGTTCTGGCTGGATTTTATATGGAATATAGTCATAAAGACAGAGGAGGAAGTGCTATTGATATGCCACGTCTCTTGTAATAGCTAGATGCCGTTTTCCACATGGCTAGGTTTGAAGTTCTTTACGAAAAGAAGGGTACCAGTGACAGGCTGAGAGTCACTGATAGAGAGTCCTTAAACCCACCCCCACCCCTTAGCTCCTTCCTGGGCTCCTGAATCTCATAGCTGGACTGGTGATAGATATTCCCAAGCTCTGTTTGCTAGAAGATTTCAAGATTTCAATTTCAAGTAGGGCCAGGGAAATCTAGGACTTCATGGATACCATGTGTCAAAGCACCTTCTCAAAGGGAGGAGGAGGGACTACACTGTATCTGGGTTTCACCTCAAAAGCAATTAATATGTAACTTGACAGTGGAGGAGATTCACATCCGTCTGTTTTCATGGTCAAGGATGTTACTCAGAGTAAATGCTTTCGTTTAGAATTCACAAATTCTAACATTAGGCTGGAATGAGTTAAAATAGATTCCATACACTGAAGTTATATGAATGGCTAATCTAAAAATCTGGCACTTGGTTCTAATCATTTCAGGATTCCGTTATTTTAATTTGCATAGAATTTGAAAAAAAATAAAATAAAAACTAATTAAAGGAACAAGATTTAATCAGGCTTGCCTAATATGATGAAACACACCTGTGGCTTTGTGACTCAATTTATAACTTGATTTTCAGTGAGCAGGTGCTGCACCTGTGGCTTGAGGTACTTTGCTCGAGTCTGCAGACGGTGGAGAAATGGTTCCATCCCTGGTCATTTCTGCGAAGTCCTGGCTGGGTACAGATCAAGTGTGAGCTCAGGTAAGTTGTTTTTTTTCTGCCTTCCATATTACTGTACTACCAGATTGTGTTTTCTGGAAACTACATTTTTATCTAAATAAATTCATGCCAATTTGATGCAATGGAGGTAAGCATATTGTTTAAATATCTCTCTGATCTCAAGGTCCTTGAGATTCTCATATGCTGCCCTTCTCTGTAGGGAGGCCAAACCCATTTGCACAGTATAGTCCCAGGGACTCATGACCTGAGTGGGATCCAGAGGGAACCAGGGGATATCTGGAGGGTTGCTGCACAGGACTGCTGAAACTCTGGTTACATCTGGAACCAAAGGGCACCCGAGGCTTTGGGCTGGATTATGCCTGTGCTGCCTTGCTTGATTTTTCACTCCTAACACTCCCCACGGCTCACAGAGGAGCCGCATGTTCCAAAAAGGGCTAAGAGACACCTAGAGTGCTGCTGGAGGAAAATGTGAGATGAATCTGATTGGACATGACTTTCTGCTGCGATTAAGGCCTACCTTGTGGCAGCAAGAGTGGCAAAACACCTTTATTTCTCTGTCCTTACTGCGTCTGTAAAGCGTCCCCCGACAACCCCGTTCAAGATCATCCAGTCCTTCCTGGGACAGGAGGACTCATGTGGTCAACTTCAGGGCCATGCAGAGGAATTTGTAGAACACCTGACAAAGTTGCTTAGATTCCTTCCTCGTTGGAATCCATACATGGTGACAGTCTATTAGAGATGGCTAGAAGGTCTTGCCCAGTTATCTGGAAACAGTTCCATCCTGTTGGACCTGGTAAAGTCGACAGGGTCCTCAGTGGTGTCAGTGCAAACACCTGTCAATTAGTTCCTTGTCCCTGCTGGCTGGTGAAAGCGTCTAGGATGGTGACAGGCAGGTGGGTTGAAGCAGAGATTGATTCCTCACTGCAAGGAGGGGATGTTTCTGGAATCTTTCAAGGAGGCCCTGGCTCACCTCCTCCTCAAAAAAACCCTTTCTTGGTCCTATCTAGACCATTTCTATCCAGTCTTCCACTTTTCCTTTTTAGGGAAGATGGTAGAGAATGTGGTTGCATGGCTGCTTCATGGATGAAATGGATGATCTGAATCCCTTCATGTCAGGATTCAGGTCCGTTTATGGGAGAGAAGAAACATTAATCATACTTGTCAATGATTTCTGATGAGTTGAGGTGGACGAGGTCCATCCATCAACTCAATTCAAGGTTTGGTTATTATTGGTTATTGTTGTGGCCCAGCCGGTGCCGGTGCCGCTGCCACCAGACTCCGACAGCGAGGTGTCCTCTGAGTCGGCTCAAGAGGAGGTGGGGGACCCTGGACAGGGTTCCGACGCTGAGCAGGGCGCAGAGAGGCTGGTTGGCCACCAGGGGGCGCCTGAGGCATGGAGCAGTGGTGAAAGCCAAAGGAAGGGGGCTCCTGATGTCATGCCTTGGAGCAGTGGAGAGGAGTCACAGGACAGTGAGTCAGACAGCAGTGAGCTATTAGATGCTCGTTACCGACGTGCTACCCGGCGTAAGGAGCAATTGAGCAATTACCGGAGGTAATGGCTCTCAGCTGCTGATCATTAGACTCCTCTCCAGACTATAAAGGGACTGCTTGTGGACACACCCTTTGCAGGAATCAACTGATCATTGGAGTTGGAGAAGCTCAGATCTGTGTCCTACTTTGGCAGGCTGGATTGCTGCTAAAGGTTTTACCTGGATTACTGTCAATCTGTTCCCTGGACCTTGGCTGCTAAGGTGATTATCTGGAGCTTGGTAGCTGGATTGCTGCCAAGGGGTGTCGCTGTAGCTGGATTGCTGCCCAGAGTGCTATCTTGACCTTGGCAGGCTGGATTGCTGCCAAGGTGGAACCTGTATGTCAATAAACATCTTTGAAGAGACTTTGTGTCGGAGTGTCTTGGTATACAAGAGGAGGGGGTCAGAACAGGTTATTACCTATAGTCCTCCATAGCAGTGTTTTTCAACCTTGGCAACTTGAAGATGTCTGGACTTCAACTCCCAGAATTCCCCAGCCAGCGAATGCTGGCTGGGGAATTCTGGGAGTTGAAGTCCAGACATCTTCAAGTTGCCAAGGTTGAAAAACACTGCTCCATAGCATGGCTCCAGGTTATGAGGGACTGGCTCATCCCAATGGGATAGGCCTGCCCCATCCATACCAGCAGAGGAAGTATTCTACAGGCCCTGTGAATTTTGGCTGTGAGGGTTCAGAAGAGCTTTTTCTGCTGTGGTGCCCACCCCCTGAAACATCTCCCCCCCCCCAGGTAAGATTTGACCTTCTGAAAGGGCTTGAAGATTTGGCTCTACCAGCTGGTCTGGGGTCCCAATGGGGGAATAGCATTTTGGAAGTGGTTAATGGATTAGTCAGACCCCGCTCCTCCCCATGTGCAGTTTTCTCCCTTCCTTTCCATTGTCGTTAATTAAACTTTATCTAAATTTAAACCTATGTTTTTGAACATGTTGTTAATGTTTTACATGGTATTTTATTTGTATAGACTATTAGGTCACCTAGAGTTGCCTCAGCAAGACGGAAGGTAATGTTGGGCAGGGGTTTCCAACCTTGGCAACTTTAAGACTTGTAGACGTCAACTCCCAGAGTTCCTCAGCTAGCAAAGCTAAAATTGCCAAGGTTGGAGACCCCTGACGTGGGACACTGTTATGTCACCAAGACCACTTTCCCAAGGGACTAGGGTTCACTGAACTACTGGTCATCAAATACCAAGGGAAGAAATGGAACTCACCCATTATCATTCTATTAATAAGGTTAGTCAGTCAAACTAGTCAATGGAAAGCCACAGTTAAAAAGGAACTCCTGAGCATTTCCCATGAATGACAGAGGTTGATTGATGGGTATTTTTGATTAGCGGCTCAAGGCTACATATTGACTATAGATATAGGAAATCTGGCAAGAAACTCACTGCACATGTATAGGAAAATTAGAATAAAATACATTGACTTTCAGAGTGCTGAGTGCTTCAGTTTACCTTTTCCTTTGCTCTTGTCACAATTAAAGCCATTTATATGAATATCTCCAGAGCAGAAGCTTATTGTGAACTGGGCTTTTTTGTTCCATGGTGGTGCAGTGATTAGAATGCAGTACTGCAGGCTAACTCTCCTCACTGCCAAGAGTTTGATCCTGACCGGATTAAGGTTGACTCAACCTTCCATCCTTCTGAAACCCAGAATTTTAGTGGCAGTATGCCAATTCTGTAAACCACTTAGAGAGGGCTGTAGGGCACTATGAAGCAGTATATAAGTCTCAAGTGCTATTGCTGTCTTTGATTGTCCTGATTTAATAAAACACGTAAATATTACTGACTCAAATATATTTTCTTTTGCATAAATCATGTATTTCTTCTCTGTATAATATTTAGTTGCTTATATTTGTGCATATTTTCCCAATCTTGAGCAGAGGTGGGTAACCTAAACCTGGATTTTCTGTAGATATGTTATTTGCAACAGACTAAGAAATTGTTTAATAACCATAAATTAATCACGCTTGCTTGGTTTGTGCAATATAGTAATATGGAAAATTATGTTAGCTGATTTGTGGGCAATTAACACAAATTGCATTTAAGTTTCTGTTCCTGTATTGTATTGCTATGCAGTCTGAATTTGTAGCAGAACTATTTGAGGTTGGGGCTTCTAGCAATGTTATCTAATTTCATTGTCTATAGACGAATCTTAAATCCTAAGTGCTGGGTCTATTCTGTCACAGGGTCCTCAGTAAATTTGCATTCAGCCTTTCTCAGGACTGGGAACTCCCAACAAAAAGAGAGGTGAGTATGTGACCCTGAAAATGTACCTGGATTCCTTACCCCAAATCAGAAATTTCTTAGTATCCTTTGCCTCGCATAGGAGTGGGAGGTGGACGTGACCGTGTCTTCCTGTCCTAGCCCTCAAACCCTTCCTTTCTTAGGGATCATCCGTCTTAAGGCCCCAAATCATACATTAAAAAGAATTTTACTAAGATTGTTCACTCTTCATAATCTCTTTGCTTGCTTTCCACAGGAAGAGGAGAAGAAACCGCTGAAGGAAGGAGTTCAGGACATGCTTGTGAAACATCATCTCTTTAGCTGGGACATAGATGGGTGATTCCTTTAGGAGTCTCTGTTTGGACTTCTTGGATGGCAAATGAATGTTTGGCGTATATCCTCTCTTCTCCCAGGCAGTCTGCTGGCCCTTTGTGTATTATATCTCTTTCTGTAACCTGCCTCCCTCCAGTAAACTTCTACTAATCACTATTAAGATTTGGCGGCAATTTGCTATAGAACAGGATTGAGGCCCCTGTTGTTTCTGCATAGTGCCGACTATAATCCAAGCACTACCTAATGTCCTTCTAAAGGGCCACAGATTTCCCGTTCAATGGCAAGTAAGAGGAGCATTTCAAGTGAACCAGGTTGTATAGTAGTGTTACTTTTCTTCATAACCTATGGCTACAAAGAAATATGACTTTATATCACTTGGGTCCTGTATTTGTGCAAAACAAATACTTTTCCTGACTCGTAAGTGTATTAAAAACAATGGCATAACTAGAAAGTGAAGGATCCCCCAAGTAACCATCTAGCCACTACATTTCCTGTGTCCAGGAAAGCAAAGCGATGGTGCAAAAGTTCTGTTGAAATTTGCCTCCTTTGTGGAAAAGGCTTGATTTTGCAATGCAGAGTGCAAGCTCACTTTGCTAAGAGTCTGATAGGGTGGAACTGGTATTTTTTTTCTTGGTGCTAAGACGCACAAGTGGCTTTGGTACTGCTATAAAGTGCCTAAACAGACTGTCCGGTGACTGAGGCTGCCATGGGTATTATAAAAAACGATTGCAAGAGCAGTCTGTCCTTTCATTCTGTTGGGCTGTGATCCAGGCTTAATTATTTTACCTAGATCATTTTTTTTAATTATTACAAGAGAGCTATATTATATTCAGAAATTTATGTATATTTTGACATATCCCTAGAATGGGAAATGGATTCAGGCTTTGAGCTGGCTCAGGGGATAACTGTGGCTTCTATCGGAGGGTGTGAGCAGGGAGTGCAGGGCAGAAGCTTCATGGTATCTGTATTAGTCCAAATGCAAGAAATGGAGAGCACTAGTGGAGAGCACAATCAAACCATTAAATGAAGATTACTCAATATTGTATCATTTTTGGCTTATAAATTAACGGCTCATCTTGTAGCTGTCTAAGACAGGCTCAATGGGAGTGAACTTTTATATACATTAGCCTGTTGTTCTTGTTCTTCATATGAACTGCAGAGTATTAGTCTTACTGAGTGGGTCTGACACTTTTGTACTGATATCTCTAGACATTGTATATCATGTAAGGGATGAATATATATCTAGATGCAGTGTTTCTAATTCCATAAACAGTACCGTTACAATCACAGCTTTTCCACCCTTTCTCTTCCTACTTGTGGGAACAGAGGCAAAATATTGAAAAGTAAGATAAAACACAGGTATAATCAATGCTGGTAGTGGAGAAAAACTTGCCACTTAAAATTTTGTGTCAATAGCAATACCGTGAAGTAGTTCTGTGTTATTCATGTGCTAAATGCCTTTGTCTGTATTTTCACCATGGCAAATACATGTTATTGATAATGCCATGACCAAAGATAAGGTGAACAAAAATGCTAGAACACAATTTTTTTAATAAATTGGATTTTTCAAATATCTGTAAATGAAAAAATAATTTGATTTATCCATTCTTTACCCTTCCCCAATTTCTCATTACATATTCTTTTCCAGTTGCATGTTCATTCCATGTCAAATCCATAAGCCCTACTTAAGACTCCTCCCTGTGTTGCTAATTAATTTTGTTGATGGATACAGGAAGAAAATGTGCATGCTGATCTAATACATGTTATACAACTATGATTATCAGCAGAAAAATGCATATGTTCAGACTAGAGGCAGATTCTTATTTACTGTATGGGGTAAAAGGAGAATTTAGAGAAGATAAATGACAGATACTACTTTAAACACTGGAGGAAAAACGGACTCCAATGTAAATCCCAATTCCCCTTTCTGTGACAAGTAATATCTCAAAAGCCTTTTAAGTATTAGTAGTGTTCTGTCAAAGCTTTTCATTTTGTTTTTGTAATTTGCTTATGGTGAATAGTTTCTTCTTTCAGAGACAAACAGTTGCTGTCATAGCACCTTTTGGGATAAAGTCCTCTTGTTTGATAGCTTGTTTACTGTTCTCGGATTGAGGGGAGATGCAAATTGCTCATACTGATCTAACTGCTCCCTCCTACTGATATGGTCCTAATGTATGTTATACAAGTTTTATTATCCAAACTATCCAAAAACTATCCTTGCAAACTAGCCACTAATCTATGTGATTGGTTGCATGTCCTGCAGACTATGAAAGATGAATTACATCCAGCAATTCTAACAATCTGATTTCTGCAAAATGATTTTTACAGAAATCAGCTTCACTTGCAGTTAGCTACTCTAGGATTCTGGCTAGTCACATAACTGAAACTGACTTTTGAAGATGAGGCTCTTCATCATGAAGGGGTATTAGGATGGTATAAACTCTACAAACTGTTAAGAGAATCGGAAGTAAAGGAGTTTTTGGAATTCTGTGAAACTAGAGAGTTCTTCCTTAGTGGGGAAGAAGCTTATGCCAACAGATCCATGAGTTCTTCTCTATGGAAAGGGAGGGAATAATATTTAATGGCGTATGCAAAAAAGTTAAACTGGTAATCCAAGGGCAAGGTATGCGTTCCAACCCCCGTTTTACAAAAAGGAGAAGCTAAAGGGAAGCATCACCTTATAATGAGTGGATTAATTTCATTAGCTTTCTAGAACAGTTTTATAGAGATATGTACAAGGTTACTAGATAAAAAATAAAGCCAAGTTTCAAGAGGAAAGACTGGGATTTACAACCACATTTCACAGTAGCAGGGGTTATGGCTACGCAAGTTTCCTCTGTGTAATAGCACATGCATCTCCACACCAAATGATCTCCTTTTTGGGAGGAAGTTAATGTGTATGCTACTTGAGGTTCTTATTTTGATTGAAACGTCTAAAGTGTTGACATCAGCCAAGCTACCTAAGGAGAGGTACAACCACAACTGCTTTAAATGCAGCGATGTAATGCAGAGATGATTTTCCTATGAACCCAGTTGCCAATACAGAGGAAGCTATATTTTCTGTGCAAAAACAGGGAGGACAGCGCTAAATCTGTGAATAGTACATTCTCTCTAGAAAGAGCAGGGCATTGCATCTCAAATGCTGCGGATGTTAGACTGCTAACCAGTCAGTTCAGAACTCCATTTCTTTAAAACAGCACTATGTTCCCTAGCTGGAATCATTAGAATAATTTCTAAAGGAACTACAGAAAGCTGAAAATACTGTACTTTGTACAACTGTCTTGATTCATGGCAAATCCTGCCTGGTAAGATACCAGAAACAGAATAATTGTCCCTTTATTTTACATTGGGGCAATCCAGAACAATGTTAAAGAGCAAGAATTGTTCTCTAAGTTATAATATAATGTGGATTTAACTTTCTTAATAGACAGGAAGCGCATATACTACAGCATTATCAAGAAAAGGTTTTTTAACTAGAGTAACCCTCCAAACTGATTGTAAACTTCATCAGTATGAATTCATCCTAATCTCCCACTTCCTTTCCCAGATGAGTCATATTCTGAGTGAAAATCTTTACAGTGTGGACAAATTAACTGTTTCCAATGTTTTTAATGCTTTCTAACTAGGTAGATTCAACTCCAGCAAGGAGAACTGTGTTTGCCAATGAATTTTTCTGAATCCTTTGTCTAGAACTGTTCCAACTTGTGCCAAGCTGCTTACGTTGAAATATTTGCAGTTACTCATACAACTCTGATGCAATTGCTAAATGTTTGAGGAAAGAGCCACATTTCACAAACCACTGGAAAAAGTGGAAGCTTTCCTGAGATTGAATTTTCATTCATGGGTACTTGCCCTTGGCTCTAGCTTTACAAAAACTGGTCAAAACTGGGAAGGGCGGGGGGAGAGGAAAGAAGGTTCATTAGATGCAATTTTTACTTAAATTCTTGCTCATCTCCTACACCCACCTGTACTCCCTTCAGTTTACTTGGTCAAAAAGTTATAAGCAAGAATCCCAGTGCAGCTGCAAATCATGTCCATCAAGGAAATCTGTGGAGAAGAGGCTAGGAGTTGCAGTACTGAGGGGTGTAAGGCTCATCACTGGCCCTCCTGACAATTCCAACCAATCCATGCTGTCCAAATTGGGTTCTGCCAAGTCCAAACCTGATCCCCCAACAGACTCGGGGGCAAAGTGCAATTCTGATGTGTCCATAGGTGATGATGGATGGTCCAAGATAGCTGAACTGCTTAGCATCTCATTGTAGAGATCAATTAGGGTCTCAGTTCCATCAGTGACTGCTGTCAACAAAGACAGACCAGTAGTGCTCTCTAAGAAGTCTTCCAGTCTGCCTGGTGGATGAACAGAGCTTGGGTGACTCACAGGCCCCTGCAGACAAAGCTCTGAGGAATGATGATTGCTGGGTGGAGAGGGGCATCTCGGGGTAACAGTGGGATCTTTCTTTGCTGGGGAAGACTTCTCTTTGAATTGAGCTGAAATCTCTGTTGGAAAAAAAGACGTGTAAATTAGGTATTACGTGCACTCTAACGCTAATGATATAGCCATTAACTCACTACTATTGCAGCCCTTCAGGAATTACACACATCCTTGCCACCTTCAGAAGACAGTGGTGATTTCATACCAGTGACAGGTGAGGCTTTCTCTCATGCATCCAACCACCATTTTCCTCATTCCACTCATTCACCCTTTCATCCTGTTATGCTTGTTCACTTACCTCAACAGTTCAGCTTTCCACCTTTTGGGGAAAACTTCAAGCTTCTATTAATTGCCTCTAATCATCAGCTATCTATTTCCCCCAGTTCCCACACATGATTTGGAAACCAAAGATCAAAATGTGACCCAGTATGGTCTAAGGGGCTTCTGCAGACTCTATACATTCTATGTTATGTTACCTTACAACCCTTTTTTCCCTGGCAGGCCTTTTACTTCCATCCGTACCAGTATTGTGTGGGAAGCCTAAATTTCATAAGAACTGGAGCACTTGCAATCTGCTTCATTCTGCCCCAGCACACTTCTTCCTCCAGCAGACTCAGGGTAATGAGGGAGGAATGGAATACTTGGGAGTGGGGGTGGGGCACACAAAAGGACTTGAAGGATAATTTATGGCCTTTCCCCTGGTGCTATAAGGAAGAATGGCCCTTCCTCTGTGAATTGATGCATAAAGCTGATAGGCTCACTCTAAACAATTGGGCTAAATGCAGTAGAACCCATACAATCCATCAGAATGACAGACCGGAAGTTCCTCTCTTCATACCTCCATGTTCAATTAAAATATCAAACAAATCATCCATATGCTGACTTGAGCAGCCATTCTCCTAAAAAAGAAAGAAGGGAATAAGTTTGTTAACACTCCATAGCAATGCAGCAATTTATACATTATAATCATCCCCCTGCGGGCAAATAGTCAATGTTATATAGAGCAGGATATGCTAAGTTTCACCCAAATCTTCTTTTCTGCTATGAAGACTACATAGGAAATATGGCCGGACGTAACCTTCAATGCAAAAAGGATCGATCCACACCAAGTGCTTCCCTAGTTTGTCCCAGAAAGCAGTTCTTCTCACCTCAGAGGACTTTGGTTGCTGCTTCACAGCCTCCTCATAGCCTGGTGGTTCTTTCATCCCCACTGAAGTGGCCGGGAGAAGCAGCGGTGACAAAACGCCAAAGAAAGACGGGCTCTGCTTCTGCTGCTCAAGGTCCATCTGGGGTGGAGAAGGAGGAGCTGGAGAGCTTGGCTGGGAGAGAAGCTGGGAAGGAAAAACAAGGAAGGAAAAATAAGCAGCAAGCGGTTGCAGTTCTTTGAAACCAACTACAAAGTAAACGTTCAGCAAAGTGTTTGATGATGGAGTCTGGCTGCTCCAGTTTTTACTTTTTTCATCTTCTGGACAGGATGGACCATTGTATCACTCAGGGAATTCTTTATCCCAGGAAGCTCTGTATTCTCTTACATGTTAAAATAATATTCTCTTATCTAAATAAAGTTTATAAGAATTTCTAAGAAAACTCTTAATAGGACTGTTACGCCTACATCATAATAGTAACATCTATTTGTGTCGCATTATGCACAACGCATCAGAAACATGTAAGATTAAACCTATTCCTTAAGTAGACGATATTCCTAACGGCACAACTGAATATGCCCACCTTCAAGACAGCAGGCTTGTTTCTGCATACATAATGGGATGCCTATTCAAAAAGGTGAAATAAAGGAGAATGCAAAGACCAAAGGAATAAAAAAAAAATATTGCCGTATGCCCATATTTGTATCTGAAAGCTAAAAGCTCATAGGCCAAAGTGGGTAAATGAATGCCTTAAAAATGGTACAGGTAGTCCTTGAATTACAACTGCAATTAGGCCAGGAACTGCCATTGCTAAACAACACGATCTGCAATAGTAAAGCGAACCATTGCATGACCGCATAGTGTAGGCCAGGGGTGTCCAAACTTGGCAACTTTAAGACTTGTGGACTTCAACTCCCAGAATTCTGGGAGTTGAAGTCCACAAGTCTTAAAGTTGCCAAGTTTGGACACCCCTGGTGTAGGCAGTGCTGGTTGTCCTAATTCCACATGTGCGGGTCATTAAGTGGGAAGTGGAGGAAGTCCCAGAAAAAAAGTGATGGGGTGCTGCAAAGGTGTGGGGGAGGCCATGGGTGGCCCAGCATAAGCCTTGTGGAAGTTGGGAGAAGGGGGTGTAGCAGTGCAGTGCAAGCACAGGAAGGCTGGGGAAAGAGCATTGTAAGGAGGCCATGGTGGGTGCAAGCGAAGGGGGGAAGAAGGGCATCATGTGTGCAAGTAAAGAAAGGCTAGGCCGAAGAGAGACTTGCCTGAGTTACTTCCTTGCTGGTTTCCCCATTGACTTTGCTTGTGGAAAGCTGGCCGGAAAGGATGCAAATAGTGATCATGTGACCGCAGGGCATTACAACTGGTTGTAAATGTCAGAGGGTTGTCAAATGCCTAAATTTTGATCACATGAGCCTCAATAGCAACAGTGAGAACCTGGCAAACTAGCTGTAAATTGCTTCATTCAGCAGAGTCATAAGTTCAAATGATTGCTGAACAAATGGTCATAACTCAAGGACTACCTGCACAGATATAGGCATAACTACAACCTGGTGAATGAGGGTAAATCAGGGAGACACAATTATTACTGGTTACAACCCTATAGGAAAGTTAGGGATAGGTGGGATGGAGGATATGTTGCCTTGCATTTAAAAAAAAGACCATTGAATCAAATTAACTTCACATGCCTAATAAGAGCTCTCATTTGATGACTAAAAGCATCAGGTCATAAAGGCAAATTAATACCACCTAACCAAAATGCTCAGAGAGATCTGAAAATGAAGAGGGATATTAAAAAGCAACCTGGAAAGTTAAGCCATGTATTTATGGAAGATTTCAAGTAATCTTAATTTCAATCCAAGCACTGACTGGAAAATTGGTGTTTCAACCACAGCAGAGAGAGAACATTTTTTGATTCAATGAGTAACTATAAACTGGAACAGCTGGTTTTGTAACTAGTGGGGGGCCGGGGGGAAGGGAGAATACTAGACCTGCTCTTAAGTGACGCTTAGGCTTTTGAAAAATAGATGTAATTGAATCAAATGGGAACAATTCAACATTCAAAGAGGCAATAACATAGAGTAAATAACAATTCCAACGCAGTCATGGTTGACTTCAAAAAGGAAACATCTCAAAATTGAGAAAACGGGTGAAAAGTGCAAACTTCCTCTAGAAATATTTAAGAATATACAAATACAAAATACAGCTATTCTGTTAAATACTTTCCATTAATCCAGATGGAATTTCAACCAGGAAAGTTAAGCTTTTTTTCCCAGAAAGGCATCACTTAGCTTAAAGATGCTTAACAAAAACAACTAAATTTCATTTCAGTATGAAACTACCCGTTTCTTGAGAACTGACCTATAGTCTCTATTCAATCCTGTTCCACACTATTATTTTTGCATCCAGCCATCCACCCACACACCTGCTCATTTGACTCCCATTCTCCACTGATTCTGGGCAGCTTACAAGGTAAGCAACCCCTCTACCCCCCAAAAGCAAGTTAAAAGCGCAATAGGAACAATAAGCAATTTGGAGCATCTGTCCCATCTGTCATGGAAAACATACACAAAGCCTCCCAAATATATCCAGCAAGCAAGTCCATTCACCTAAACTAAGACATGGGAAAACAGCAAGATCTTTAGTCTTCCTGAATGCCATCAGGATGGAAGCCACCTATAGTTGAGGAGCACCTCTTTCCAGAGAACAGACATGGTGACATAGAAGATATGCCTCTTAGATCCCAACAGATGGTATTATTAAATCAAGGGGACCAAGAATGTACCCACTGTTGGCTCTTGCCAGCTGAACAGAAATTGTGGGCAATAAGACAGTTCTTCAAATAAGTAATAATAATTAATAATTTATTAAATTTCTAGACCGCCCCCTCTCCCCGGAGGGACTCGGGGAGTAGCTTCATGCCATATAGTGCTCTACAGGTGATAACCAACACATCAAATCGCACCCAGAAGCATATTGCCAACTAGTGCAGCTTGCAAAGCAGGGGTGTTGTGCCAACACTGGGCATCTCCATACTGGGCATTCAGGCCCAGTTAAAGCTTTTGAGTGGTCTTCAGGGGAGGCCTCAAGTAGAATGGTAAGAGGTGGTTAGGCATGAGTGACTCTGAAGGGCCCCTTGATCCAGAAAGAGGGACCACTGGCATCACCAGATAGAACTGTGCAAAGACCTTCTTGGTAACCTGACACCTACTCTTCAACTAGGAAGTCTGAATTCAAAAAGATCCTCATATGCACTGCTCTCAAATGGGGAAGTGCAACTCCACCAAATGCAAAGACTAAGATTTAAATGTCTACGGAGAGTCTCAGTCAGCAAGGTCATGGTTGTTCCAAAGAGGCTTTTTCAAAAGGGAACTGGACTTTGTTTTTCCCTGAAGCTGTTTTCACTTCTCATCCAAGAAGCTTCTTTGATTCGGAACAGAAGAAGCTTCTTGGATGAGAAGTGAAATGCCTTCAAGGAAAAACATAGTCTAGTTGCCTTTTGAAAAAGCACCTTTGGGACATCCTAAGATCTAGGTGGTCCTAGCAGCCACAGCTACTCAGTCTTGGTAGGAATGGATCAGAGAGAGTTCCTCCCATCCAGCCTACTGGCATCAGGACTAGATCTAGTAGCCTCAATTGGAGGGCCTGGGGTCAAAAGGTATAATTAAGTATCATTAGTGTACTGATTATGTGGGATCCCCAAACTGGTTAGATGGTCTAATCCAGTGTTTTCATGTAGATGTTGAACAAAAGGCTCATCTTATGTTATTGGGACCCGCTGAGAATACCTTTTTTGTCTCACTAGACTGGCCAGTTTTGTCAGCAACTCTGGCATTCGGCGGTCCTTTGTGGAAACCGTTGAGGAAGAACGGCTGCAAATTGGGAGGTGCAGAAAAAGATAAGATTGTTTGTGGCAGCTGTCCAGTGACCATTTGCAGACCTGACTTCTGACACTATATAAGAGATAAGAAAAAGAATTAAAGGTCAGATTCTGAATGGTCCATTGGTTTTAAAAAGGAAGAACACCCTTCAGTATGCAAATCAGGGCTACGGTTAGGGATACAGGTGGTTAGCTACCTTCTGGGTGGACTCCTTCGGTGATGGTTCAGGAGATGATGGAGAGTTCTGCATAAGTGGTTTGTTGGGTGCTATTGCAGATGGAGATGACATTCTCTGAAAAAATAATACAGGACTGAATGTTGTTTCAGATGCCTGGGCAAAAGTTAAAGTAGTAGTGAAGCAGAGGGGATTTACTGCACAGGGAAAACAAAAATTGGGCTTGCAAAACCAATGAACTATCTAGAACAGGGGTGTCCAAACTTGGGAACTTTAAGACTTGTGGACTTCAACTCCCAGAATTCCCCAGCCAGCCATGCTGGGAGTTGAAGTCCACAAGTCTTAAAGTTCCCAAGTTTGGACACCCCTGATCTAGAAAATGTAGATGAGGAGGAGCCGATCTAGTTTAAAAAGAACGGACAATTTATGGTTGCTATTACAACAGAATGATTTCATTTTGGTAAACTGCTTTCAGCAAGAAACGCATCAAGTTTTGTTCAAAAAAAATTTGTGTGTTAAAACTAAATTATTAAACCAACCCTGTTCTTCCAACATTACCTTTACATTAGTATCTTCAACTCATTGTGGAGGGGGGGGGAGAGGGAGAGAATGCACAAGAGTTTGCACATGTACTTACTTTCAATGGCAATGAACTACTTCCCGCTTTCTCCTGAGGTGAGAGACTTTGCCTTTCAGCATTCTGATTGGTCACAGTGAGGACGATGTGAGTGCCTGTGGAATCTGTGATGAGGGTAGGGGGGGAAGCTCCCTTGATGAAATCACTGAAGCCCCCACCTTGCTGTCCAAGGAAAAAACATGAGGTCTGACATGGTGGCTCAGTTTCAGCAGCTAGCACCTCCTGCTTCACCATCACTGCTTTCTTTGGCACTAAATTTGTATCTGATGTCTCCATTTGGCTGGTGGTCTGGGTGGGTCTTAGTTGGTCAATTTGGCAGTTCAGCTGCTCCATAGATTGGCAACTCAGAAAACCCTTTTCGTTCTTGATGGAGGTACCAAAAATAGAAGGCTCACAGACAGTCGCTCTTTCTTCTCCGACAATTGTAGCTGACAGTGGTTGTTGAGACCTCTTTTCTTTTTCCAGCTGCAGCTTTAGCATCTCCACCAACTGCTGCTTCTGTTTTAACATCCGGGTGAGTTCCTCAATCTGCTTATCTTTCTCCTGCAGCATCTGGTCTTTATCCGGGACCTCCATGTCTTTGTTGTTGTTGCTACTGATTATGCTAGACTCCACCCTTGACATTGCATTTATGCTACTGCAAGTGGAACTCTCTTCTTTTACCAAAAATTGGACTGGTGATGCTTGTAGAGTAAGCTGAGTCAGGGGAGAAGTCACCATCTCCCCAAAGGTATCGCCACTGATTGAATTCTCATCTCCAGCACTTATCAGAGAACGTTCAGAGGGAGTGGGTGACACAGGAGGAGTTGAGCCTGTGCTCCCAAACTTCATGACACCATTGCCTGTGACAGTGGCTACAACAACCTCTGCTGAAGTAAGGCCCGTACTGACCAGTGCAGGACCTGTATTCAGCCGAGCAGCTGGGAAAGCTACCACCACTTCAGTAGTCTTCGGGAGAATTGCGGTGTTAGGCTTCGGAGCAGCAAGTACTCGGTTAGTTACACCGTTCTGCTCTTGATAAGCTTTGAGCCTCTCAATTAAATCTGTCTTGGTACCCGACACAGGCAATGACCTTAACTTCAATTCTTGCTTTAGCTCTGCCACCTATCAAACAGTTAGAATTCTATCAGAAGTTATATTAGCTAAGACACCCTTAGTTACTAGGACTACATCAAATCACAGTTGGAAGGTAAACCTGGTGGATACATCCTTTCAATTCTTTCTTTTTTAAAAAAGAAAGGTTGCCAAATATTATAAGGCATAAAACAATGAGCACAAAAGTTTCATTTTCAAAGGACAATCCCACCGATAATTAAAATGTATGGTCAGTATCAAACTCATCAATTTCACTGATAGTATCACCATCCTCAAACAATGCAATAAATAACTTATACCACATTTTTATTAGTGTGGTTAACAAATTTTGAAGACAAAGACAACATATTATTTAAATGAAATGAACTATACTATACTATACCTGTACTATAATTTATAATATTGAATGAACAACTAGCCAAGTAATTACATTCTATATTTAGTAAAAGAAAGCAAATGTAAACATGCAATTTAGGAATTATATTATCTTAAATCTTATCCAAAATTACCAGAATTAGTAGTAGTGCTATATGCAAGTAATTACAGCCATAAATGAGGCTTATAAACTGGAGATCTTAGTGCTATAGTGCCTCAACCTTAAGGAGAACATTAGGCATTATACACTTACAACATTTATCTATTTTCTAATATTTTATCCTTGTTTTATAGCTGCTGTATTAGTTACCGCATCAGAAGATAGAATCTGAAATACCTTCTCTCACATTTTAAATATCTGCTTTGCTGCATATTCACAATACTGTTTATTTTACTTGTGTTTTATCACTAATATTTCTTCTCAAAGCAGCTTAAAAATGCGTGGCTACCTTCATGTCATCAAGGTTAGCAGGGAGAGCCCCAGGTTTGACTACTGGAGAATTGCTATTTTGTCGCAAGAGCCCATTGGAACCGGAAGAAAGAGAAGAGGCGTTGGTGGCACCGTTGGAAAGTCTGCACACGGCTGGGCTGCTGTTGCCATTCTGTTCTCCTAGAGGCCTGGAGGGGAAAGAAAGAGTGAATTGAATAGCCAGCTGCAAGAAAGTAGCAACAGAAACTCCAGGCTTTGCTTCCACACTTCCCAGAGGCAGCTGAATATTCCCTTTGGGGGGGGGGGGGAACGACCCTTGATGTGATCTAATAATTCAATGATTATAAAATGTATTGGCAAGGTGCCAAGCCCTTAGTTAAAGCACAATGCAAATAATTGCTGCTGGTTCGGTGTTTGCTTTCAGCTGTACTTTACGATAAATCATTAGAACTTTAGATATTTTCTTCATTATTTATGTTTAAATGCAGTAGAAACAGAAAAATAAATTGTAAAATGAAGAGATCATTATATACCAAATCCAACATTAAACAATCTGTCAAAAACAGGTGATTATCCAATAAATGCAGGGGAGTTAGACATACAAATAAACAAGACAGTTTTTCCTGAAAATCATCTTTCAAATTGCTTAAGCTTTTTTCAGGCTTCTTGTGTTTTAAAGCTTCCCTTGTGCCTCTTTCGCCTCTTAATTTTCAGGTTTGTTTTTTTTTTCCTTTCCATATATTTAATCGCTGTTTACTTAAGCTTGGAAGTTCTCTTTTAAAATTTTTGTACTTAAGTCAGGTCTTTAGAGTAAAAGTTGGTAATTATTTCATCCAGTTTCAATGCTCTGTCCACGAACCGCTCCAGCACAAATCTTACAGTCCCAGTGGTCCCAGCTTTGTGACTGCCAAAAATGGCCGTCGTCCCTGCTGCCATTCGGGAGAGCTTGCTTCTGACCTAACGAGGAAATTGTGTGTTCCTCGTGGTTAATGAAGCGTATCTCCTTCCTTCATCACCCCTACAAGGCAGCTATGACCCCGTAGTGGTTACTGGCTGGATTTCGCAAAGCTCAGCGGAGCCCGCTATTTTCCAGCCATTCTTGCCGCGACGTCAACTGGAAGTCCTCATTATAAGAACTTCATATTCCATCATGCTTTTCATGGAAAGCAGCCATCTAGGGAATTTTTATTAAACATTATCTTTTTAGTTTCACTCTATACTGATTATTTATTTATTAGATTTTTATCCCACGATTATTATAAGTCAGTCAAGGTGGCAAATATACATAATACTCCTTCCTCCTCCTATTTTCCCCACAATAAGAACCCTTTGAGGTGGACTGAGTATGTCTGACTGGCCCAATGTCACCCAGCCAATTTTCATGCCTTAAGGCAGGATTAGAACTCAGGTTTCTGATTTGTAGCCTGATACCTTAACCACTAAACTAAACTGACTATTGTTATTATGTTATATGCAACCCAAAGTCTGCAGATGGGGGTAGCTTACGAAAAAAACAGGTTTGTTGAGTTTACCAAGAAACAGGTAAACAAACAAATATCCAATTAAGTATATGCATTGCTGATTGGGGCACTTTGAAAACCGCTCTCAAAATTACATTGCCAAAGCTTTTTGTTACACTTATAAACTCCTTTCACTAAAATCTTAAGACAGATTGACTATTACAAGTATATCCATCATTTTCACTTACTTCTAATGTTTGTAAGCTACACTCCAGACCAAGTGAAAATTAGAAAATGAAGAAATATGGCTCCTATGATTGAGTGGGTTATAAGTTGATTTTATAACTCCCATACCTAGATGGGAATGGATAGAAAGAGAAATAGGCTTCAGTTCTGTTTATACAAAGCTCTTGAGAGGAGGAGGAGGAAGAGAAGAGGAAGAGGAAGACCATGGTATCCTATTGCACCGGCTGGAGGGGATGGGAGTCGGAGGCACCGTTTTACGGTGGTTCGGCTCCTACCTCTCCGACCGGTCGCAATGTGTGTTGACAGGGGGGCAGAGGTCGACCCTGAGGTCACTCACTTGTGGGGTGCCACAGGGGTCGGTCCTCTCGCCCCTCCTGTTCAACACATATGTGAAGCCGCTGGGGGAGATCATCCGTGGTTTTGGGGTTGAATACCATCTGTACGCTGATGATACTCAGCTGTACGTTTCAACCCCAAATCACCCCAGCGAGGCTGTCGAAGTGATGTCCCGGTGTTTGGAAGCCGTCGGGGTCTGGATGGGGGACAACAGACTCAAACTCAACCCCTCCAAGACTGAGTGGCTGTGGCTACCGGCACCTCGGTTCAGTCAGCTGACTCCAACGCTGGCCATAGGGGGCGAACAACTGCCCCCTGTGGAACGGGCGCGCAATTTGGGCATCCTCCTAGATGCCCGGCTGTCAATGGATGATCATGTGGCAGCCGTGGTTAGGGGGGCGTTCCACCAGGTTCGCCTGGTGCGCCAATTGCGCCCCCTTCTGGACCGGGATGCCCTACGCACGGTCACTCATGCACTGGTGACGTCTCGCCTGGACTACTGTAATGCTCTCTACATGGGGCTTCCCTTGGGACGCGCACGAAGACTGCAACTAGTCCAGAACGCAGCCGCGCGGGCAGTCATGGGGAGTACTAGGTACTCCCAGGTAACAGCGCTCCTGCGTGAGCTGCACTGGCTACCTGTGGTCTTTCGGGTGCGTTTCAAGGTTTTGACCACCATCTTTAAAGCGCTCCATGGCATAGGGCCTAGTTACCTGCGGGATCGCATCCTCCCACACACATCCCTGCGGCCAATTCGCTCTCACAGGGAGGGGCTTCTCCTGGTGCCGTCCACTAGGCAATGCCAACGGGCGACACCAAGGAGTAGGGCCTTCTCTGTGATGGGCCCAACCCTCTGGAATGACCTCCCCCCCCCGACATTAGAACCACCACTGACTTCCGCTCCTTCCGGCAGAAACTGAAGACACACCTGTTCCGACTGGCTGGCCTGGCATAATTCTTAACGTCACCTCCTGGCATATATATTTCCTACTGGTTTTTTAGGGGACTTAATTTTATAGGACACTGGGGTTTTAAATTTTGTATATCTTAAATTATTTATTTAGCAATTACAGTTCTGTCTATTTTATCCTCCTCTTATTTATGTATTTATCCATCTAATAATTTTAATTGTTTTTGATATGGACTGTACACCGCCCCGAGTCCCTTTTGGGAGAGGGGGCGGTCTAGAAGTGCTAATTAAATTAAAAAATTTAAAAAAAAAAAGAAGAAGAGGAAGAAGAGGAAGAAGAAGCAGCAGCAGCAGCTCCTCTTACTTTGGTGGAGCTGGGAGGATGGTTTGATAGTTGTAGTGGTGTTGATGCTGTTGATTAAGGATCTGGAGCTGCAAAAAGAGCTGTTGTTGCTGCAGGATTTTGGCATAAGATGAATCCATGGGGAGAGCTCCTTTATCCTGTTTTTGGTCCGGTGGAATATACTGGTGATATTTCAGCTTCTTGATTTTTGGTTTCGGCTCCTTGGATTTTTTGCTACGCTGGGACTTTTCACATGAAGCTTTTGGCTGGCTTTGCTATTTGAAAGAAAAAAAATAGGTGGTTCACAATAGGATGGTGGCATAATAAATATAAAGAGTGACATTTTGAGAAAGGATTGGCTGGTTTAATATCTTCTCTACAATTTCTTCATTCTACTGATCTACCATAATAAATGTAAACCTATTAAACAAGTATAACAACTGCTAGCTTTTAACTAGTCCAGGAGTCTCCAAACTTGGCAGCTTGAAGACTTGTGAACTTCTGGGAGCTGAAGTCCACAAGTCTTAACGTTGCCAAATTTGGGGACTCCTGGATTAAAATAATGCTACTCTTAATACATACCAATTATATTATCTACATTAATGTAGTGAACCTGCATGAACAATCAGACCAATTAATGAAACATCATTTCTCCATAAATTAGACTAGCCCCCACTCTATCACTCTTTAGGGAAGGTCCTGCCAGCGGGCCTGGGGAGCCCATTAAATGGCTGGCATGAATGTGTGTTGTTGCCAATAATTATTTATTTCTTTTATATTGTACTTGTATGTCCTGTAAGCTGTCTTGAGTTGCCATGTGCTAGTAGGAGACAATAAATAAATGTCTAATGCAATTTCATATTAATTACATTTCTATTTTATACATGTATAAAATCCAGGGCATTTATCTGTCAATATTCCATAGACTTCATCATATTCCAAAGTGACAGAAAAAAAGAGAATGATACAGCAAAGGAAACACATGTCATCAACTCTGGATACGTAAGTGAAAAAAACCCCCACGCTGTTACAAAACTATATTATTTAATGATCCGCATGATGCTAATCTACTAGCAAAAAAAGAATCCTAATGTATCACTATCTTAACTATTTACGTAATAAGGAATTGAAAACGGCATTGAAAGGTTGATTTATCATCCTGATCAAGGCCAAGTTACTCAGTATCTCACCTAATCGTTAAAGGAAACCCTTGGCATCATAGACTTCTTGGCTGATTGTAGTACTTAGCCCTAACACAAAAGGTACCTTTATAAGAGTTGGAAGAGGTTTGGCAGCAGGAGGAGCAATTCCATTAGTGAGATTCAGAGGCACTGGAGGTTGCGGCTGTGGCAAGGGGGTTGGAGACTGTTCAGACAGATACGTTGTCTCAGTGCAGTCTGTGCTGATTTTTAACTGGCACACAATCTGCAAAGTAGAGGAATAGGAATATGCCCAGATGAATTTTCAGAAGACAGAATAAGCCGTTAACAGGTGACTTCTACAGTAACCTAAAAAGGTAGACAAATGCTCGGTTACATTTGTGTATTGCAAAATACAGATATGTGGAAAGCCAATTTGCAGAATCAATCCCGCCATATAGCAAGAGAGTTTGCTTCTTTCCATGATCGAATCTGAAGAAAATAGGAATTTATTTTTCCACAAAGTAAAACAACATAAAGGATGTTATTAATATTATTTCAAGCTCCAGTTTGAAAACAACTTTGGTGCAGTGGTGAAATCTAAAAAAAATTGCCACCATTTCTGGGGGGGTGGCTTGGGTGGGGGGGTGTTATGTGACAGGGTGGGCATGACCAACTTTTTTTCCACTTTTTAAAACATTTTTTTCCTACCGGTTCGGGCGAATAGGTAGGGGAAAAAATGCTTTAAAAAGTGAGGGGAAATGGTTCCGACGATGGCGCGGATCAGCTGTGAGCCGCGTGATCGTCAGACCCTCTTTATTTCACTTTTTAAAGCATTTTTTTCCTGCTGGTTCAGGTGAATAGGTAGGGAAAGCAATGCTTTACAAAGTGAAATAAAGAAGGTCCGACAATCATGCAGCTCACAGCTGATCTGTGCGATCATCAGAACCATTTTTTTCACTTTTTAAAGCATTTTTTATTACCAGTTCTGGCAAATAGGTAGTAAAAAAATGCTTTAAAAGGTGGGGGGGAAAAAGTCCCATGACAATCAGCTGTGCCTGAACCTTCTCCCCTCCCCCCCCCCCCATTTTTAAAGCATTTTTACTACCTATTCACTGGAACCGGTAGTAAAAAAATGCTTTAAAAAATGGGGGGAAAGGTTAAGATGATCACGCACAGCTGAGTGTCACGGAATCTTTTTATTCACTTTTTAAAGCTTTTTTTTTTACTACTGATTCAGGTAAACCTTCGATTTTTTGCTACCAGTTCTAGAGAACCAGTCAGAATCGGTAGCATTTCGCCCCTGCTTTGATGTAGTGGTGAACGTGCTGGCCTAGAAACCAGGAGACTGGAAGTTCTAGTCCCTTCTTAGGTATAAAAGCCAGCTGGCTGACTTTGGGCCACTCTCTCTCAGTCCAACCAACTTCACAGGGCTATTGTTGTAGGGAAAACAGAAGGAAGAAGGAGTATTATAGTTGTTCTCCCCCTAATAAAGATAGGATTTTTTAAAAAAAATTAAAAAAAGATTCAGGTATCAGGTGTTTTACTGCTAATAAGCACAAATTCCCATAACGATCTTTTCTTCCAAGGAAAATACCTTACGTGCCTGAGCTCCTATAATCAAAAAGTGCAACATGAAGCAACACCTAAGGTGTCCTCACCTGAGTAGGGGATGCCACTGTGGGAGTAGGAACTAAATCACCCATCAGAGCTTCCATTGGGGATGGCACAGATGCCTGGGATTCATGGCTAGCCGGTTGTTCTGGAGACAGAGCATCACTGCTGTCCTCATCGAAGGAGGAATTATCTGCTATATTGGGATAGTTCACTTGACCTACTGAAAACAACAGATGCAAAGTTAATTAATTAAAAACAGAGGGTATGGATCACAGATAACCAGCAGGACATTTCTGGGCCACTATAAAATTCAAAGATGGTGAAAACTTTGGGTAACTGGGTTGCACATATATTATTAGCTTCACCAATTTACCAAGTACGTTCTGTTTTCCTTAGTTTAAAAAAGGAATTAAAAAAAAGAAGTTGCTGTTTTATCCACTCCCCTCATCAGCAGGCTTACCAATGAGAGCTTCCTTCAAGCTCGATTCCACAGGCAGAATGTTTTTCTCTACCAATTCCATGGGGCCCGGTCTCTGGGCAATCTTCTCATTGAGATCATCAGCCAATCTAGCCCGCTTCAACTTCAACTGCTTGGCCTGAAGGGAAGGTTCAGCAGAGGTCTCTGCTCAGCAGAAACAACAAAAACATGATTATTTCTTAACTAGGAAACCCATTACAGAAATCAATTCTGTAGTTTCTTTTTGGAGAATCTCAAGCAGTATATAAAAAATCAGCCCTAACTATACTGGTCCTATCATATCTACCATATTTTTCAGAGTATAAGACATACCTTTTTCCCTCAAAAAAGAGAGTGGAAATCTGGTTGCGTCTTATACACTGAATACAGCATTTTTGGCCTCCTGAAACCCTGCCCCTTTGCAAAATGGCCGTGTATAATCTTTAGAAGGCCTCCAGTGTGCTCTGGGGGGCTGAGGAGGGCAAAAATGAGTGAAAAATGGGTCATTTTTTGCTCATTTTTGCCCCCCCCCCCCAGTCCCCAGGAGCACTCTATAAGCCTCTTAAAGGCTATGCATGCCCTTTCTTGACAAAAAACGGGGCTGTTTTCACAAAAAAATGGGCCATTTTTCTCATTTTTGCCCCCCCAGCCCCCAGGAGCACTCTACAAGCCTTCTAAAGGCTATTCATGCCTTTTTTTAAAATAAAAAACAGACCCGTTTTCATGAAAAATGGGCCGTTTTTGGAAGGTCTGCAGAGTGCAAAAACCTTTTTTTTAAAAATTGCCTATTCAAAATCTTGGTGCGTCTTATATTCCGATGCGTCTTATACTCCGAAAAAAAAGGTAAATAATTTTTACGGCTAACATAACTGTCCTTCTGACAGGCACCAAAGGCCTGTTACACTAGTACCTAACCTTGTGAGAAGCCCCAAAGCAGGACACACACAATCAATTCTATTTGTAATAATAGCAACTGATAAATGGGAATATAAAATATTGTCATTATCAGTTTAGCCTGATGTCATCTATGAGGACCCCCAAACTGTGCCGTCTCCGCAGCAAGGTCAGCCTCCTGGAACAACGTTCAGTTCTAATAACTCTGTTATGGTTTAGAAGAGCTGTAAAGACCTGACTCTTCAACCAGGTCTTTTAGTCAGGAAGAGTAAGACCCCCCACCCCTCCTTCATCACACTTGCCATTTTTTATTATAATTTCTTTGTTTGATTGTTAGCCGCCCAGAGTTGTTGAGAATTGAGTGGCATACAATATTAATACATTATTGTTGTTGTTTCTTTTATTCATTAAACATGAAACTCAGTCAAGTGAACATTTAAAGATGTGTCACAAATACCATTGACAAATTTGGATCCTCTAAGCAGCACCACCAAAGTTTTTTTTTTCCTTTCCCAGGCAATCTTTTCCACGGTTGAACAGCTCTTAAACAATTTTTCATAATATCAAACCGAAATCTACATCCTTGTCATTAATTTATTTTCTTGTCCTATTTTCCAGAATATCAATGTGGCACTTGCTCCTAGCTGACAAACCTTCAGGTCCTTAAAAACAACTCTCATGTCTCCTTAGAAATCTTCTCTGGGTGAAAGGATCCCAATGCCTCCAGCCATTTCTCATGGTTTTCCTTCCAGTCCCTTATCCTCTTGGCTGTTCTTCTCTGGATACTAGCAATAGCACTTTTATACCACTCCATAGCGCTTTATAGCACTGTGGGCACATTGCCCCCATCAATCTGGGTCCTCATTTTCCCAACCTTGGAAGATGGAAGGCTGAGTCAACCTTGAGCTGATCAGGATCAAACTCCTGGCCGTGGACCGAGTTTGCCTGCAATACTGCATGCTAGCCACTGCACCACCGGGGCTCTTTCCACAATCGTTACTAAATGTCCCTCCTAAAATGCTGTTTCCAGAACGGCATGTAATATGCTAGGTGCAGTCTAACTAACCTAGAAAAGGAAGAAACAATGACATCACCCTCCTGGCACTATACTTCGACTGATGCAGCCTAGGACTGCATTTGCTTTCCTCTTCTTTTTTCCCCAACTGTTATTAATTAATGTTCGCTTGATTAATCATATTGCTTATGATTAATCAAGCGAACATGACCCACCACATCCTATACTCTGATTTTTTTCCCCAGACAAAATACATGAATTTGTATTCGTCCTTGTGGAATTCTTTGGAGCCTTTCTTACAGATTAATTAACTCCTCTTTAAATTTTGATATTGTCCCTTAAGGTGTTTGTTATGTCTCCTGTCTTTGTGTTATCTGATAAATTGATAACCACATATTCTAACTTTTTACCTAAGTCATTTACCAATATATTGTTAATATATTTATATTAATACAGCACACGGACTAGGACAGGTACCTACAATATATCACTCAACATCTCTTTCCAGCTTGATGAAGAGGCACCAATGTACATCTGGTGGATAAAATTGTCCAACCAACTCACTACCTATTTAATGCTTTACCACCTTTATACTATATTTCTTTACCAAAATCTCATGACTGTTGAATACTTTGTTGACAATAAATGCAATAAGTCCCCCTCATTTCCACAGTCAACTAAACTGGTCATTCTATCAAAAAAGGAAATCAAGTTGCTTCATCATGACTTGCTCTTCATAAACCCATGCTGCATTCTGCCAAGCCATATATTCTTTTCTAAATTCCAAGAAAACTGTTTAATAGTCAGCTGGGCTGTTTTGGGATGTGCACCTGCAGGAGCAGTGGGAGAAAGGTTTTGGCACACAGAGTTTTCCAAAAAAAAGAGTCCAGATTAAGAGACTAAACAGTTCTGAGCTGGATGGGGTTCATGGTAGCCACATCCCTCCCTCATTTTATTTTTCTTTTCATCAACATTTTCCCTGTTAGTTAACATCAGATCTCACTGTCTCTTCTTGGAAAATGAAATTCAACAAGGTCACTGAGGAATTTGAGACAATGTGATGTCTTTCTCATTTAAAAAAAAAAAAACAGATATTGAAATACTCCCATTATTATGTCTCGCCGCCCTGATAGCTCTATAAAAGTTAGTAGGAGCATTATGCAGATCTTCTATCTGTCTTGGGAATCTACACAATAACCCTTGCATTCTTACTCAAATGTTCTTCACTCCATGGTCAAATTCCTTATGTGTGCACTTCACATATAAAGACCTTCTTTTTCCCTATTCCTTTTGGGTAAGTGATACCTTTCGATTCTGGCATTCCACTCATAACTTTTGCCATGCTAGGTTTCAGTAAGTCCTAATAAATCATATTTGCCTTCCTGAATTAGGAATTTAGGAGAATTACTTCTAATTTTTTGTAAAGAAACTATGGAAACCTTTGTTCAAATATCTTGACTTGTTTTTCCTGTATTTACATTCTCAGTTGTTGCTTTCATATCCTGATTTCAGTCCTGTTCCCAGTACTTCACATAATATTGTTTCCCAGAACTCTTCTCCCTTCCACACAGAATTCATTGGAGAGCTGGCAAGATCAAACGTACAAGACACTTTTCAGTTATATTTGGGGGAGAAGCTGAACATCTTAGTAATCTTCCACTTTTCAAAGACTCCAATTGGCAGCACTGCTTAACTATCACTCCCAGTATTTTCTCTTTTCTTGGATCAAACAGAAAGCTGTGAAGAAACCACTACCTGTGACACTCCACTCTCCTGCCTAGTTCACTGCCTTGCAATTTCTCCAACAGTTGCATTTTCAGTGCCATTTGTTCTCACCAACACTAGCAGACAGAGTAGGATTAAAGAACCTTGGATATCTTTCAGTTTTATTCCAAATTCATGCCCCAGGAAAGCAACACAGCTTCTTTTGATAAATGGTCCAGCCAAGATTGCTGCTTCAGTCCCTCTCAGTAGAGAGGACCTGATCACCTTATGTTCCTTACGTCATGCATAGGCAGACATTACTCCCATTGCAAAGTCTGTACAGTCGCCTTTGCTGCTCTGAGGCTTCCCAGGTGGTTTTCATCCAAGCGTTCATAAAGATCATCAATAATGAGATTCTGGAAATTATTCTGAGGCTCTAAAATATAAGATTTCATTTGACAGATTTGGACTTTTGTCTCAGATTCCTCCAATTCTCCACAGTTTGGCATGTTTAATCTGGGATGCTTTCTAATGTTTATAACTTTCTGCAAGCACTCCTTGTATCCAATTCAAAAATCCCCCATCTTCATTGATCAGCTGAGAACTGGATTTTGTCTTTAGCTCTTTCAGCTTCTCCTCAAACAAACATTTAGATTACACTTGTAGCATGCGTAGTTTTCGTCATCTTGCAGAAGAAAAACAAAGAAAGCATCTTCCCTACAGTACTGGAGAGCAGTACCCCCTATTTCCATGTCTTCCTGACAAATGAAAACTATTTCTAAAAAGGGTCTTCCCCCTGGACTTCTTAAACCTCTGTTAATTTTTATTTGCTTGATCAGTGTGCTACTTCTTAGATCTATTAAAAAACTGTGTTACATTGGCCATTTTATACTCTGTTCCCCCCCAAAATCTTAGGAGTATGTGATATAATTTTGGCTACATTATATGTAATCATTTCAGAATTCAGTGTACAAAATGATTTAGTTTCTCGTTCTCATTCTTTTCATCGTTCCTTAAATGTCTTTTCATCAGCAATAACAATCCAACCTTCATACCAATTCCATCTCTTGTTAGCATAATATTATTAGCAATGAGTACTTTGAAATCCTTTTTGCATCTCTTGAGCATCTTCACAGAAAACAGTGTGTGTTTTGTTCTCATTTGGCCATAGTCCAAATTCTAGAGGAAGCCATTTTTCTAATAGCTTCCTTGACATTGTTAATCATGCAGATGACCTTGTATTTGATGGTACATTTCCTGATCTGCTTATATTTTAGGAGCGCCTATATTACTAACTTTCTTTTTCAACATCCTTTTTCTGAAAATTTTGAGACACTTCTTCTTTTGAAGAAAAAGATGCTTCTTCTTTTGTAAAGTGATATGGCTGTGGTAGAATCTCCAACTAGAATGGAGGGAAGTGTTAAGACTAGCTTAAAGGTCTTGCACTGCAGAAAGTGGCATAGGCCCGCCTTTCCCCAGAATTCCTGAAGCCTTATCAGATCATTCTCATGGTAAGATTCTTGTAACATAGATAAAGGTAAAGGTTCCCCTCGCACATATGTGTTAGTCGTTCCAGACTCTAGGGGGCGGTGCTCATCTTAGTTTCAAAGTCGAAGAGCCAGCGCTGTCCAAAGACGTCTCCGTGGCCATGTGGCTGGCATGACTAAAAGCCGAAGGCGCACGGAACGCTGTTACCTTCCCACCAAAGGTGGTTCATATTTTTATATTTGCATTTTTACATGCTTTAGAACTGCTAGGTTTGCAGAAGCTGGGACAAATAATGGGAGCTCACTCAGTTATGCGGGACTAGGGATTAGAACGGCCGAACTGCCAACCTTTCTGATCGACAAGCTCAGCTTTTTAGCCACTGAACCACCAAAGGTGGTCCCTATTTTTCTACTTGCACTTTTACATGCTTTCAAACTGCTGGGTTAGCAGAAGCTGGGACGTGTAACAGGAGGACACTCCATTACGCGATGCTAGGGATTTGAACCACCAAACTTCCAATCTTTCTGATCAACAAGCTCAGCGTCTTAGCCACCGAGCCACTGCGTCCCTGTGTAACATAGGTAACTAGCAATAAAGTTATTTATTTAAAGCTATTTAAAGTTATCTCTGTGTAACATAGATAACTAACAATAAAGCTTCTGCTTGTGTCTATTCACAACTGGTTCTTGTTGCTTACACCTGACAGCCCTTCTGGACAATTTTCAGATTTGCTAATCTTGTAAAACAAAATGCTTTAAAACTTCACCAAAAGTTCTAGAAAATGTTTAATACAGAATAAATTGCTAATTCAAACTAACAGTTAAGAAACTATCTAGAGATGTGTAACAAGGTAAGAATTATGCCATAGATTTCTGTTCTTACAGTGACCTAACCACATGCTGATTGAAAGCCCACCAGTGGTGTATAAACCCAGCATCTTCCCCTTCATATACTTCAGCAATATGTATAACTATTATCACCACAGGCAGAATCTGGCAGCATGTTACAACTGGCAGTATATTACACATATTACAATAATGGGGATTTTTCTCTACTATAAAAATAAGAACTAATGCTTTTATTCTTTAACAATAATTACATTCTTCACAGTCAGCCAGTTTTCCAAAGACCAACAGCAATGTATTTAGAAAACTACCTTAAAAATATTATCCCTCAAGTTGCAATACTGATATTGCAAGAGTTATTTAGGCAAGCAGTATTTGGCCCTCACTTTATTAGCCCATCCCTTTCTCAATGAACAGAAGTGATCCATGAGAGCAATGAATGTCTACTGTGTATCTTTTCAAAAACTTACTAAGCAACCATACACCAGGGACTGTACCTTCTAGAATGTGCATCCTCACCAACTCTGACCTCTCTGGCCGGGACCGGATCTTCCGTTTCAAGTAATCCTCTGTCTGCAAAATACAGAAAAACGCATTCTAAATCTCAATGAAGTCACAAGACTAAATATGGAGCATGCAAGATTTTCCTGTTAAAATTTATCATGAGATTCTTAAGGAGAAGGAATAACCCTGAATGGAAGAAACAAAAGGTCCATCATATCACTTCGCTTACATTGCATGAATACACAGCACTTAATCAGAGACTGAAAACCGTGAGGTAAATGAAGCACACAGTTTCCAACACTGCTGTTTGAAATGTATGGGATGTATTAATTGTCTATGTTTACATTCTACTGACAGGGACACTTAAATCAGCCTTAATTCCAGATTACATACCGTATTTTTCAGAGTATAAAGATGCACCTTTCCCCCCCGAAAAAAGAGGATGAAAACCTGGGTGTGTCTTATACACTAAATACAACATTTTTGGCATCTGAAATCCCGCCCTCTTCGCAAAAATGGACGTGCAGAGGGTTTGGGAGACCTGCAAAGTGCTCCTGGGGGCTGTGAGGGCAAAACGAGCAAAAAACATGCACTTTTTGCTTGTTTTTGTCCCCCAGCCCCCAGGAGCACTCAATAAGCCTCCCAAAGCCTATGCATTGTTTGGGGTTTTTTTTGCAAAAAATGGGCCTGTTTTCGCAAAAATCAGGCCCTTTTTTGCTCATTTCTTTTGTTTTTGCTTGGTTTTTTTCCCCAAAAAAAAGAGGTGTGGAGAGGGTTTGGGAGGCCTGCAGAGTGCAAAAACGTTTTTAAAAAATTAATCTCTTCAAAATCTTGGTGCGTCTTATACTCCTGTGCGTCTTATACTCCGAAAAATACGGTACGTATCACTATATAAAAAATGTAAACGTTTTGACTGAAATTATAATTACCCACACATTTTAGTTTTAAAACAAGCCAAGCCAAGCTAACTCTCACCAAACTCATTGAAGATCTTTATGATTGTAGCTCAAGTTACGGTGTTTTTATCGAGTTTATTTCTCAGGAACCAGAAATTGTTCCACTTAAATTTATATTAGCTGACAGTTAATAACACAGAAGCAGACAGTGGGATCAATCAAATAAGCTGCAGGATTACCGAAGGGGTTCTACCTCTGTGCCACAGGCATCCTAGACTCTGATTCTATTAATAATGCTACCATTTCAATCGCATTGCATATAATGTATAAGATAAAATAATCCAAAAGAACGGAGGCCTCTATTTGGAATAATCAGAGATCAAATCTGAAAAAAGATGCTACAGATGCTAAGCATTAAAAGTTCAGTTGTGCTTACCCTGGCCCGCTCCAAACTTCTTCTTTGTTCATGAAATGCAGCTGGACTTTTCAGAGCTGTTGAAAGACAACAACTCAATTACACAGCTTGATTTCTTACATATATAAACATTTATTAACTATCATCAAAATCATTTGGACAAGATACTGAAGACAGCTATTTTGACCTATGCTCAACTGTATCCTGCACTAATTTAATCTACATTGTTGTATTTTGTCAACCTAAACCAATGATGAAGTTTACTGTCTGATCACTAAAATACTGGACCTAAATGTAGGCCGATTAGCAAAGTACACATCAAAGGAAGGAGCTAGTGAAGTATTTCAGCAAGAAAATATTTGTTTACCTGAGAAATTTATATATACCATATTTTTCGGAGTATAAAACACACCGGAGTATAATACACACCAAGATTTTGAAGAGGCAAATTTTTTAAAAAGTGTTTGCATTCTGCATTTTTAGCATTTTTTGCTAAAACGGGCCCATTTTTTGTCGAAAAAAGGCATGCATAGCCTTTGGAGGCTTGTAGAGTGCTCCTGGGGGCGGGAAGAAGGACCAAAAACGAGCAAAAAATGGTCCGTTTTTTTGCAAAAACATACCCATTTTTTGTCAAAAAAAAGGGCATGCATAGCCTTTAGGAGGCTTATAGAGTGCTCCTGGGAGCTGGGCGGGGCAAAAACAAACAAAAAACAGCCAGTTTTAAGCTCATTTTTGCCTGCCCCAGCCCCCAGGAGCACTCTGAAAGCCTCCTAAAGACTATGCAAGGCCATTTTTGCAAAGGGGGCAGGGTTTCGGGAGGTCATAAATGCTGTATTCAATGCATAAGATGCACCCAGATTTTCACCCTCTTTTTTGAGGAAAAAGGGTGCGTCTTATACTCCGAAAAATACGGTACTCATATATAAAGATATCTAAAGTCTTCTAAAAATATCTGATGACAATATAATCCCATGTATTTGGATTTAATCATTTTTCAGAAAGAAAATACAAATAAGTGAGGAATACACTTTAAGCATGTTTAACTAGCAAGATAAAGGTGATAGAAAATTTAAGAATTAAGTTCAACAATGAATATTTTTTCCACAGTGGACAATTGCTAAAATAACTCCTATTTTAAGCCACTCAGCCCCCCTACTTAGCAGTATGCAAGTTTTGGAAGAATCCTCTGGCAGGGCTTTCTCTGCCAGACTTTAATAAGTTCACATTGGTTGGGGGGGGGGGGGGAATGGTTGGCAACAATTTTTTCTCAGTACATTATCATCGGAGGCAGAATAAAATTCAGCTCTGCTTTTACCACACCAAGCAGAAAAGAATGTACAAGAATACACCACTGAGCTGTTTATTTTGCTGAATAAACTGGTGATGGGAATTTTTATAAAAGTAAACTGAGCAGCTCATATTGTTTCATTATACATAGTGAAAAAAATCTGACATTTACTTAGCAGACTAATAGGCACTTATTCATTAACCATTTTGGGGGGAATCTGACTTGAATAACCCTGAGTAAAAAGCAAAAAGGAAGAGAAAACTATAACTAATATCCATTTAGAACAGAGAAATTCTCATATTATCTTCTGAAACAATAATATAAACTAATTAATTAGTCATTTTATTTAGGTAAAACCATTTCTGGTTTAGAAAGACTTGCTAATGAACATAGTTGATGTACTATGAATGAACCAACAGTTAAGATAAAATTAAGCATTTTATTGGAACCAATGCGGGAAATGTTTATAGTGAAATAAAAATACAGAATGAGTATTTGGGGGAGGCGAATATTTTAGGAAGGAATCTTAACTGAATGCTCTAATTCAGCTCATAAAAATACCATCCATTGCAAGTATGCATTCCAAAATGCTTCCAATGTAGAAGGAAGATGTTGTAATGGCATTTGAGAACAACCTTGGAAAACAAAGTGAAGATCTGCACCCAGGCCAATAGTCAGATAAGAGGCAGCTTAGCCAACAGAAGAAATATGAGTGTGACAAACTGGTTTCTTGTGCTGTAAAGGTGACATAGGGGAAATATACTTTTCAGACATGGATGATTCTGTTGATAAAACTTTACAATAAAATATAGTTGGTTCAACTGAGTCTTGTATGGAGTATCGCCCAAGACTAATAGAGCAAATCAAGTGGCTTGTATGATTGTGCCTCTTGCTGAGGCTTTTGAGTTTTATATACAGGTAGTCCTCAACTTACAACCACAATTGAGCCCAAAATTTCCATTGCTAAGCAAGTTAAGTGAATTTTGCCCCATTTTATAACTTTTCTTGTCACAATTGTTCAGTAAATTAGTGCCGTTAGTAACACAGTTGTCCAGTAAATCTGGCTTCCCCATTGACTTTGCTTGTCGGAAGTTGCAAAAGATGGTTACATGACTTTGGGACACTGCAACCATCATAAATACATACTAGTTGCCAACCGTCCAAATTTCGATCACATGTCCATGACTTATGACCGCAACGGTCATAAGTGTCACTTTTTCCGGTGCTGTAGTAACTTTGGTCACTAAACAAATGGCTATAAATCAAAGACTAACTGTAGTTGATTTGTAATGCTGCATACTGCTTGGAGTCACCGTATGCCATACATATCTATTTAGTAAATAAATAGACAGACACATTCTGAAGTAAGAAGTGAGAAATGATGGATACTGATACTGCAGATGGCTTCCTTGCTACTGAAGGTCCAACATTCATGTAGTTTCTGAAATACATGAGCACAGCCAATTTGATTCCACTACAGAATTCATTTCCTACCTACTGGGAAACCTTTTGTTGCATTCAAATTGTATTCAATTTGTGGGGTTATAGCCAAAGCAAACTAAGGAATGAGGCAATGGGCACAGAATCATATCATAAAACAGGCAATCAGGATGTCCCCATTTTATCCTGGTTTGTTGAAAGAGTGGGATAGAAAAAGACTTCTGTCATAGTTTTGCCATGATTCTCATCCCAACACTTCCAATTTTCAATAATAGCATCACTGAAATTTGGCAACATATTCTGACATGATTCCAGAGGTTACAGAAAAAAAGGAGATTCAAAGCCATATGTAGTCATGGGGCTGTGGTCCCATATTTTATAAACAAATGGATCTCAGCCATGTGGCCTGTTCACTTTTCCAAATCATCCAGAAGATAATTAACTAGCAAACCACCATTTAGCAAACACCCCAAAGGGAAATGCTTTCATATCCTCATGAGAATTTCTTTGGAAAAACACGCTGGTTTATAATTCTTTTTAGTGCTGGCCCTGTGACAAAGAAAATTTCATACTTGACTTTTGAAAATACCAAAAATGAACAAGTTTCTCTCTATTTCTCCCAAAACGTTTTCACAAACGAAGACAGAATCTGAAAAGAATCAGTGAATATGTATTATCAGTTTCCATCCATTTTTCTTGGCTGCTTAAAAAGGACATAATAAATGGCCCAGAAATGTCAAACAACTTTATACCATGTCAGTTATAAAGCTGAAAGGCTTTTTAAAAGCACGGCCTTAATATACTTTTTAGTTATAAGTAGGAAGTTATGAACTGCAGTAACCCATGTTTGGCTATTCTAGAAGGATTATTTAACTTTTTCAAGTTTAGTTTTTTAAGTATGCTTCTTTAGGATTGAGAATAAGGTTAAAACAACCTATTGAGTGTTGCTAAACAACATAGAAAAGTAATTAAGTATAGATTTTACTGGCTAATAAGCAGATAGTCTTAAGTTCTACTGTTTTCTAGGGAATTAGAGAAAAATACAACACATATAAATGTTTTAACTTAAAAACTGAAATGTAATTTAAAAATAAGACACAGCAGCATGATGATTCTAAATCAAGGGAAACGAGTCCTGTGGCATATGCAGTACAGCTGAATTAACATCTCCCAACATTTCTCATTACAGATAATCCTTCAATTATAACAGTTCATTTAGTGATCATTCAAAGTTACAACAGCAGTGAAAAAAGTGATTTATGACTATTTTTCACACTTACAACCGTTGCAGAATCCCCATGGTCATGTGACCAGCATTTAGATGCTTGGCAATATTTAGGTTGGTTGCAGTATCCCGGGGTCATGTGATCACCTTTTGCGACCTTTTCACAAGCGAAGTCAACGGGGAAGCCAGATTCACTTAAAAACTATGAGAAATGCAGTGATTCATTGAACAAGTATGGCAAGAAAGGTCGTAAAATGGGGAGAAACTCACTTCACATTTGTCACAATTTTGGGCTCAATTGTGGTCGTAAGTCGAGAACTACTTGTATTGTCCAAACTAACTGAAATACTGAAGTCCCCTAGAATGGCACAAGGTCTGGAAGCAGAACAATGTATTATTTAGTTCCCCCAAAATGTCTCATTCTTGATTCACTGAATTTTGCATAACCTTTCACATCACCATTAAAGATGTAGCCTTCCAACAAAATATTGGAGCATGAACTATTCTTCTTCTGGTTCTCAGGCAGCAATATCCAACTATGGTTTTTTTGTTATATAAATAAGAAAAATATATTTTTTAAATATCAATATTTAAATTTTTTAAAATATTCAAACACTAAAGTTCTTCGATTTCCCAAACCTGCTTCCATTTAATTTTATCTTTATCATAAAAGACATGATGAAATATAAAAGGTTTATTTACACATTCTATCATTAACCAAAAGGTTAGTTATTCTAACTTTAATAAGTTAAAAGTGTTACCACAATAAAATTTAATATTTAAAATTCCCAAGGCTTCTTTCACTGGGATTTTGAAGGAGGGTCTTTAAACATATTTTTGCTTTTTTGCCATTATGTATAAATTTATTAATCATTTTCCAGCTTTTTTCAAAAAAAAATTGTTGATTACACATGTAAAGAACAAGCGTCAATATGAACTGCAAACAGAAAAATACAAAAAAAAAGGGGGGGGCACTGTGGGATGAATGTGGACGTGTGAAAAAGGAAAAGGAAAACAGAAAGAAAAAAGATGTAACTTTCTCCTTCATTCCAGCAGGTAAAGGCAATTTTAATAGCTTATTATCATCTTAAAATGAAATATAATCTCTCTTCTCCCTGCAGCTCTTTTATTATAAATCTCCCGATTTTTTAAATATATATTTGACACCTTCAAACAAAGTCTCAGAGGGAATTTGCTGCACATCTATGTTTCAAAGCAAAAAAAAAAAATCAAACTTCAACAGATTTGTTTTGTGTGGATAAGTAAAATTTATCATTTTGTCAACTTTTTAAAAAGTCCATTCAAATCTTAGCAGAGTTCATTTGCATATCGAAAAGAAAAAAAATGATCCAAATCAGTTTCTTGATTTAATATCTGTTCATCTCCTTTAGGGAATAAGTCATCCACCAGATCCATTTGCATTACATTTACACCCTCTTTCAAATTAATTCCAAAAACATCCATTGCAGCTCATTTTTTTACAACTTTATTAGAATATGCTCCGTCAATTTTATCAAGTATCTGATCCATTCTGCCCCAAAGTTTAGCTAAAAATAATTCAAAAGTTTGCACTAAGGATATCTGCTCTATTTTCTTAATCATCTGGCTGTAGTGGCTAGCCTTCAAAGTCTTCTTATCATTAAAAAAAAGAAAACGATCTCCCTTTTCCCATGAGAAAGTATCTTCTAAATAATACAAAACTATAATTCCAAATTCCTTTAGATCTTTAGGATCTTAATCTCTCCAATTTGCAAATAATTTTTAAAAATACCAAAAAGTAATTAAAATATGAGGTTCCATCAAGTTTAGTGTCCATAAAGGCTGCTTTGTGAGTCTGAGCTTGATGTAAATCCCAACTCCTGTAAAAATGATTTTTTTTTTTGCAGTCTACTCATGAGGAGCAGCTGTTCAGAGCCACATGGGTGATCTCATGGATGATCTCAACAATCTCTCCTTCATTCTGGAGCAATTCCGCTTAGAAAGCTATCTTGCTAGAAAACCCAGCAAGGTGCCTACTCTCCATGGCACTTAGAGGAACTACCCATTTTCTACCATTTTTTGAGAGAATGTTCATATATATGAATAAAGGGAGGGGGTAATACCTCTCTTTTTGAAGGAATCGGTGGTACATCTCTCTTAAAGAAGAAATCTTTAGACCCAATGGTTTTAGATATCCCCTTTTAAGAACATGGAAGCAGTGAATTATCTAAACTTCTTTCAGTCAAGTATAGGGCCAGAGTTTCATACAGAAACAGCCTTGTTTCATGTTTGTAGTTGACCTGTGTTGGAACTGGAATGGAGACGGTACATTCACCCTTGTGCACCTTGAACTCTAAGTTGCTTTTGATAGCATTGACCACACTATACGTCAGCAAATCAGAGCCTCTAAGAGCCCTCAATGATGCATGATTGACAATAACTACACACCTTCCCAAGGTCTTGACTACTGTCAAACCTGAAACCCAAGTGGTCATATTAACGAACAGGGAAACCTCTCTCCCAGGGCACAATCAAGTCTTAGTTATGCACGCCTGACTGGCACCCTTATCCACAATTACATTCGGATAAGGGAAGATTATTTACAAACCAACCTTGCATTCAAAAGCAGCAGCTGGAGCCTCCTTTGCTCCAAGCAATTTAACCATAATATGATTCCTCAGAGGTTTATGAAAGCCTATTATTAAAAAGGAGACAAGGTCCTTGCACACAATCAATATGTAATTTATCCCTCCAAATTCTGATGAAGTGCAAAGCATATATCAATGCAATTTACAATTATAGCCCAGAACCATAAAACAATATTTTAAAATGTGACAATTGTTATACTGTAGATAAGTACATTCTTTAAAAAAAATATGTGCCTATACAGAAGAAAAAGTAAACCTAGATAAAATAACGCATCATAAATCTAAACTTAATAATTACTTATTAATATCAAATTTATATGCCATCTCACTATCAAAGCAACTCAGGGTGGCTTACAATACAATAAAAGCAAAGATATAGAACATTAACAGGGATGAATAAACTTTAAATTACCCTTTTTATTTTTTAATATTCACAGATATGAGAGCTATTTTAAGTACATCTTTGTAACAAATCAATAAACAAAAATATACATATTTACACAATAGTTAGACCTTACAAAACAAAAATGTGTGTAGCTAAATCTGAAAGAAGAAAATCCTTTCTAAACTGCAAATGAGAAGTGTGCAGCTCCTGCTGTAAAGTGCAACAAATTAAGGATGTGTTGAGCACCTGATTGCTCAACAGCCTTTAAAACCCTTTCTGCAGGCTTCACACCAAATACCAAAACAACGGAAGAAATGCCTGCTCTCCTACTTGCTAGAAAATTATTACTGCGTTTAATACCTAATATTCTTGCTTTAGCAATCTGCAGTATTTTTTCACGTGTAACAGTAATTTTAATCCTGCTTGTATTCATGTCATCATTCTCTTTCCCTGTATCTGATGAACTGCTCTAACACGTCTCTTCACAAAACCTCTGTTATCTAGTGGCTCTGATGTACGTTAGTTCGTCAGTGTGACAGTGTTGCAAATGCAGGAAAGTTAACGTTGTAATTTTCCTATCAACATACTACTAAGCAAGCATGTGCAGCCATGATCAAAGTTCAAGCAAGACAGTAGTGTATTAAACAGGAAACCTGCTAAGGAAATGATAACATGAATGCAATATTTAAAATGTTTTGAGGATGGCAACGTCTTTGCAGAAGATGTTTTTGTATAGTTCTACTTTTTACATTGTGCAAATGCTCAGAAAGCGGTTGCTGGTGTGTTGAGTATCAGAAATTAAAAACAGCCTTTCCCCCCCAAGCTCACGCATTCTTCACAGAGAATAAACTCTTTCTCTCATCTGTGTAGTAATGTCTCAAAGAGGAATAATAAATTTTAAATTATACTTACGAGGCATGATCCCTTGACTAACCAGCTCTTCACGTGTCCGTCGCTGCTGGAGCTTCAACTGTAGCACTGCATGAGGCAGACAAAGAAGTAAGTAAGGAGCAAGTTACTGTAAGATATATTGTGCAGAGCATATTTTGCTGTTCATTTTTATTTTCTTCTATCTCGAGAACATTAGTAAGGAGCACAGAAGCTGTAATCCCCACCCAACACTTGCAAATTGCAGAAGTGGCCTCAGCAACAAGGTTTCCGTATTCTGCAGCGGACGCCGGGAGAGGAAGTTACAAAGCATTTTAGTAAGTTGATTTAAAAAATCCACAAAGTATGAAAATAGGCCATTACTCAATAATTCCTATAGCAACAAATAGGGTTGCAAATCATGAAAGTAGAAAACAAGAAGAGACTACACAAACTGATACTGTACCAGTAGGATGTTATCAAAACACTGGTTGCTGAAGTAGCACTTTATATATGCCTAGTTCAGAAACCTCCTGGAACATGCCAATTTGAGATAATTCACACAATCTTCCCATCTTGGCACCTGGATAAAGCTGATCGATGATGAAACTTAAGTCCGGAAGTTAACAAGGTTGCCTACTTCTGACATACACTAACACTTATGAGGCTTATTTCAACCACATCTACAAATCACACTACTGTTGCTCGCTCGCTCCTTCCTTCCTTCCTTCTTTACTTCTGTATGTATTTGCATGCCTGCATGTTCATTCCAGAATTATTATTTTTTTCATTTCAAGAGTTGAGAAACATTTTTGGTCTTCCTGATTAGGAACAAATAGCACAGAAAACATTTTTTGAACTTAAAGTGTTGTTTTAATCCTACTATCGAATCTCTGGGTCAAAGGCATTTATTCTTCACTGTTAAAGAACAGAAAAAGCACAATCTAAAATATTCCCTATATATTCCTAGATAAGGTTTATTTGACTGTTGAAATTTTAACCAAAATGCAATGAAAAATGTGCTACCTGTAGATAAGCTAACTCTCAAAATTTTCATGATTTAATTTCCACAATTGGCTTTTGAATGGCGACATATTTTTCATGCTATTATGGTTTAAATTTGAGGGTTGGCTTATCAGTGGATGACTTTATGTGCAAATGGGTACTTTTAAAAACTATTACCATACAAAGGTCCAATGAGTATACTGATAGTCCTTGCTTACTGATTGCCTGTTCAGTGATCATTCAAAATTACAACTATGCTGAAAAGGGAGATTTATGATCAGTCCTCAAAGTTACAGCCATTTCAGTGTTTTGCAGTTATATGCTTGCTGTTTGCGAGCTTCACTGTTGGTTTCCAACAAGCAAATTCAGTGGCAAGTGAGAAGGAAGTGACAGCGTAACTTACATCGTTAAGTCAGCATAGACATTTCACATTTCCCTTTACAATCACACTGCTTAGCAACAGAATTACTGGTCCCAACTGCAGGTAGTAATTGAGGACTACCTGGATACTCGTGGATAAGCGATGGATAAGCCAAGCCTATACTGTGTATCTGGTACCAGTATTTCTAGGAAAAAAATTAGAAAACAATTTTCCTACATAGTTTCATAGACATTGAAACTGTAATATTTCAGTTGTGAAGCTGTGATATTCGCAATGTAAGTATGAACTGCAAGGAAGTCAGAATTTTTGACTGATCTGGTTTAGTACTCCTCTCCTGGCATGAACAAAACAAAGTAGAAGTGTGTCTATCTTGATAAGCAGACCATAATATTTTCCCTTATGAGTCTAACTTATTCAGGAGCAGTAAGCTTTGATATGGACATCACAGTATGGCACATACAACATTTACCAAGCCAGGGATCATCCTCGTATATAAAAGGAAGGATCAAGTCAAATAAAATATTGTGATTGGATAAGGAAATTAAATCTAATAATTAAATTAACGAAATACATTTAATGATTATGCCTGTGTATTTCTTTTCTGAGACATTAAAAAAATACAAACTAGCAATTTCTGCAGAGATGCTTGCAGAGATACACGCTGAAAATTCTAAGTAACACTATACTATTAATATTTATTATGCGGCTATTCACAATTTCTAAAATTTCTTCTTCTTCTAAGATTTACAAAATTCATTCTCAGATACATTTACACTCTAAGCATATTCTTGTTCACTGAACATACTTAGAAAAATAATTAGAGATGGATAGGTGTGATACTTTCCCAGCAAAAATAGAATCATATAGCAGTGCAAACATTTAAATCTACTAAAGTATATTGTTTCTTTGTATTTACTCTGAAATGATTTTTAAAAGCACACTAATTGTATATGTGAAATTGTGAAATTACTGATAGCGGCTGCACTTGATTGCTACATTATACTGAGAGGGTGGATCAAAACTGTAATGACAAGCAGTTTGCATAGGAAGTGAAAACACCCATTCTAACTAGACGAAAATATAGAAGACCTACAAAAATGCTGAAAGGAATTATGTTAGCTATAATAAAAATTAAAATGATTGTGCTTTTATAAGTGCCACAAGGCTGCTGCTTTTCCCACATTCTTATTTTAGAGTACAAAATTCTGTTACATGTTGTGATGTCTGTAAAAGTGGTTTCTTGGTTTAAACTAAACCAATATTGGCTACTATTGGTATTATTTTTGGTTTTCACTCTCTGGACAAACCAACATCCTGCCTTAGATTCCATACCCTAGTCTTCTAATCAACAGGTTGTTCATTGATCATACACACCTGTCATTAGATAGCATGAAGCATTTTTTCACTGAATGATTATGAACAGTCACTAGCCCTTCAGTTTTTGCACCAATCCAAAATCTATTACAGCACCTTATTTGGGATGTACTGTATAGGATTTGTTCAAGCAGGCAGGAGCATGGTTTTTAGAACCTCTCAGTGTGAATTTCCAGAATAGTGGGCAATGCCTGATCCTATTCCTATCTTCCTATTTTTGGCAGAATGCAAATAGGATAGATCTCTTTCTGCAACCATCAGCAAGTCCTGTACAAGAAGATGGCATCATAAAGTAAGATAGGATGGAATAGACACAGATCTAGGGAACAGAGGGTGTTTTCAAAGTTACATTTAGCTTTAACTGGTTCTTTGACAGGTGATCTCTAAATTCAACACAGATTCTGTCAAGTAACCATATTGGATTTTGCCTTACCTTAAATACTTTTTGGCAACATAAAAGATAAGGCTCTTATCAGACTTGGTTTTAATGACTGCTACAGTGGATTTAAAATTAAGTACTACCTTAGTAGGGAGGATGGCCTGATCACGTGAACCCCAATTAGAGAGGGTTTGTGTGGTCCCTTTAGAAATGCAATCACATATGTCTAAAACCTGTATACACAACAAAAAGTGCAAATTTCAACAAAAAGCAGTATCTGATATAGAATGCAATAATTCTCTCGATAAGGACATGTCATATCTAAAAGTGTTGAAGACTCCAGGAAGGAAATTGGAAGAATTAGCTCCTAGTATAAATGGAAGTTCAAGACCACCATGGGAGAAAATACATTTTTATTACAGGTCCAACTTTTCCTGAGATGGCTCATCAGCACAGAAAACACGAAGTACACTCATTCAAAAGGCAGTTGTGACTGCCATCAAAGTAGTTCCCTTAACTATCTGCACTTTTCATGAAAATGTTATCTATATTGAGAATTTGAAATGTACATTAGGCCAGAAGCTTGAGAGTAAATTAGTCAAGACACAAAATTATAGTGCTGTTATACAGTCCAAAATTCCTACCTGATTAGAAGCTGAAGAACTGAGAGAAGAGACAAACCTACAGTATATCTGATGCAATCACTACAGAACTAATAGGATGCGGTCTATGCAGTTGTGAAAAATCTTGCATAATAAAGAGGTATGGAACCTACGATTTCAGCTAAATAGAAAGTATCTCCCAATAATCTGGAACTGAGTTTTCCTCTATTGAGGCAGTTGTGCTGGCAGCAGGCATTAGAATGAATGACCGAAGTATTCATATTTAGACTCTCTCTTTCATACTTTCAATCACCACTATAGAGGAGGAAAGCAAGGACCTCCACTTAAGTTCTCACTTGAGTTGAATTGATTGTATCTGACTGAGTGCATCTACCGTTCTCTAAATCTTGGATGACACCCACAAGACAGGCAGAAATGAACTCTAGGCGACAGCCAAAGGCTATTAGGGACAAAAAATCCTCAACAACTATTGTTGATGTGTCCCATTTGAGGAGGAACAGTCTATACAAGAAGGTATCAAAATTAAAGCTGCATCTGCAATCCTGGGCTGATCAACAAGGGATGATCCAGTGGAATCTTATAGCCACTGGAAAGACTAGATTGTATGCTAAAACAAGATGGGTCTGAAATATTTTTGTCCTACTGCAGGAAGTTGTTGCTGGATCTGTTTCTGAATAACACCTTATTCTTTCCTTCATTTCTGTACGAAATTCAGATGTGCTCTTCATGAAGTGTGTGTGTGTTGTGTGTGTTTTGTGTGGTATGTGCATGTGTGCACGGTTGGCGCCTGTCTGTCTATCTTGATAAAACCAACCATATATTGGAGAGATATCATTCCAAGGGCGTGTGCTACATCAAAAAAGAAACTTTCTAAGTTTCATCATATGATATTGCTTCAGATAATGGAGCTGAAGCATCCTCACCCTATTGGACCATGTGGGACAGGCAGATGTAGATGAAAATGTCAGCTCAAGAAGACTTTTTTTAGAAAAGAAATGATGGTGAGGTCAGATTGGTGGACCAATGGTCAAATAATATACTTTAATCAAACTGAACCTACCCTCAAGTACAAAGGAGAGTTAAAGTCAGAAGGACACACCTATCATTGGTTTACATATTTACACTGAGAGGTTTAAATTAAGTCAAAAGTGTTACAGGTTTGACTTCATTAAAAAATGAATTTGAAACTGTACTGTAGTAATGAACATGTTATTGCCAAGATTTATAAATTGTTACTGAAATTGAATTTAGAAATTGAGTACCTGTGGGGTCTTTGGTGCTCTTTGAGCTTGGTGTTTTTCTTGCAGAGTTTCATTACCAAACCAGGTAACATCAAGAGAGGACCACCACCACCACTCCCAATTCAATCCTGAGCTGCAATGGTCATGTGAAAAATGGTCATAAGTCACATTTTTCAGTGCCACTGTAACTCAAACAGTAACTAAATGAATAGTTGTTAAGTCGAGGACTACCTGTACTTTCATTTCCATTTTTATTTTTTACTTTGATAAGTTGAATAAAATTATCCTTAGAAAAGAAACAGTACACTGCAACTATCAATCAACTAATTTTTATTTGTTTTTAAACACATAGGTTGACTGAAAAATCAACCTCCCATAATTTTAAACCGATATATTTTAACAAACAAAGCAAACAATCTTTGAAATAAGCTCTCGTTATCTGTATTTACTTCTCCAAATAATCATTATCATTTGCCATACTCTTCTGCCAATGATGGATAATGGATAAAAGAACCACGCACTTTTTCTTTTCACCTTCTTTTTTATTTGAGTCCATGTAGGCACGATCTTCCTTCAATTTGGGGAAAAGGGAAAATAGTATGGTACCAAATCTGGACTGTTTGTCATATGGGCTAAAACATCGAGATCTTACTTTGCAATTGCTACTTGAGCAGCTCATGAAGTTGCATCATAGTAAAAAGCTTGTGTTTTTAACACACACACACACACACACAAAGCCAGGTGAAGGTTTGTGGTTATATTCTATGGACTGATGTCTCAGCATTCTTTTGTCAGCATTCATGCGGCTGTGAAGAAACTCTCCATCTTCATTCTCATAGTGTGACAGGAATTGGTAGCAAATTTTAACTCTTGAAGTTTTCATTGTTGCCATCTGCATATTGCACAAATCTTCCAATACTGAAGAACATCAATAATACGATTTGCATGTTCCTATGAAATGTCAAGCTTGATAGCAATTTTTCTCTGTTTTGTCTGTACTTGTCCTTAGTCAGATCATCAAACTTTCTCAAACAAAACTCACTGGTTGCTGTCACAGGACAGCCATTCATTCCTGACTGCCCAATCTTTCCAGTTTACCATTTTTACAGTTTTTGACCCAATGTATAAGCATTCCCGTTGCCATGGCTATTACCACAATCTGTATTCAGTGGTAATACTTTCAATCCTATGCCAGTCAAAAATTCAATCATGGTGTGTTGCTTAAAGCACACTGAGTTTTCCACTTCATGAACAATTGTAATATAATCTTTTCATTCAGCAACTTTCGGTCAATTGAAGTGAAAGAACAAGGGCTAAAGAATTACAGCAATGTCAGTACTGCAATCTGTTGCCAATTTATAACATTGTGGGCATTACTTTTCATTCAACCATTGCAATTTGTTTACAAACCATATTAATTAGTAATAGTATTTCTGAACTCCAGATACCTGAGATTAAAAAAAAGTTAAATTAAGGGGATCATAACAAAACCCCTTAACTGTGTGTCACCTACTACTTTTCAAGAAAAGCCAGTACTCTTTTATAAGAAATAAAACATGATGCCATTTTAGAACAGTAAAGATCATTATGGATGAGATAGCTAATTATTCATTTTATTTAGTCAAGAATAATTATTTCTATAATGGAATTCCTTTACTATGGAAGGGAGAACTACTTCTGATTTTACTTCCCACTATATTTCAAACCTAGAAGGCAAAATCACAAAACTGCATCTCACTTACTTTGGTCATGTTATGTGGGAGAATTCACTGGAAAAAGCATTTATGTTTGGAAGAGTTGGTGATAAAAGGAAACCAAGCCGTCAAAGAATACAGTTGCTCGACACTATCAAAACTGACACTAGTCAGAAGATAGAAAAAGTCAAATAGTGCAAGATTGGAAGATGTGAAGAGACCTGGCCCCTAGAATCGCCAAGAGTCGGACTTTGACTGAATGGATAACATCATTATCACATTTCAAATTGTTTTCTGTTATATATGAATCAAAGGTTCATTAGGCTTACATTTATAACAGAAAGTTACATTTTTTGCAGAAAGTAATTGGCTCTGCTATAACAAATTACTACTTACATTCCAGTCTTACATTAATTTAATATCGAAACAGTTTAGTGCTACAAAATGAAAAATTATGTCTAGTTTCCTTAAAAATTTGTTCTGGTTTTCATAAAGAGGAGGAGATTTGGTTTAGTTCAAGGGTAGGCATCTAATGTCATCCAGTTATTTTAACTTTATTGATCAACTTTAACCTCCATAAGCCCTGTTCATAATGGTAAATAGCAAATAGAGTTACAGAACATATTTCCTATCACAGAATGTTGGTACAACACAAAAATGGATCATTTTCCATTTGAATCAAACACAAAAACAGATATAAAATAAAATAAAAGGTATTACGTTCTGTAATCACAAGCATGACAATCAACTCCTCCCAAGATTTATATACCAACCAACATTTTTCTAGAAAATCACTTACAATAACACTGGGGACCTCCTTTGGCAAGGATTGTTAATATTTGCTCATTTCATTCCATTAGCATGAAATTGCCATCACTCTATGCTTTAACCAACTTCCAAGTACTTGCCTTGGCCTGAAGGCTATGCAGGATTTCAACGTAACTTTGGCTAAAGATTCTGTACTTTGTGAATGATTTTTGAATGATTTTGACATGATGTTTACTCCCGTTGTGTGTGGCATTTTGTTTTTGTCTAACTAATTCCCATAAATTACATTATATTAATCCCTTTGCTTTAGATCTGGAAATATATGAACACTCACATATATGCAGATCAATTTTCCAATAGCGTTTTCATTTTGAAATGTTGTTCTTCCATTTTTGCTGGCTATATAAAACAACTGATCAACCCTCAACAAAGCTGTAGTTTCCCCTACAAAGGACAGCAATGCTGCTTTGAGGAATAAAGTTTAATCAGGAGTTTCTTAGTAGCAGCTCACAGATTATAGTTCCCATTTGGAATTTTGTTTTATGATTGTCTATAAACCACCATTTCTCAACTTGGTTCCGGTGGAGCACTTCAGCTCTGCAAGGACTTCTGTGAGAAATTGTAACTGAAGAAGTTTGTACGTGTTTTCTGATTTTATGCTAAGACCAGAAAATTATCTTACAAGTTCCTCCAGGGTAAAAAAGTTGGAAAAAACTAATTTCAGTTAACAGTTAATTTGTGGATACCCAATTTTCTTATATTTATTTATTTTAAACTTTCTAAAACAATATTTAAAAGGTGCTTGTGAATAAAAGACATTTATTGAAATAATTCACTTTTTTTCTTCTTTCCTTTTACCTCTAAAGAAGTAAGTGGTATAAAGTTATTTGATATTAAATAAATTGCTGATGCCATGATTAAAAATCAGTATCTTATAAATTGATTCCAGGGAAATACAATACCAAATTTTCTTTAAAATATATAAGTCCACAACTAAGTCATATGCGGGAACTATGATTTATTTGGCAATGGCCAAACTAAAAGGAGGATGTGGATATAATCTGGTTATAATCTGCTATTTTATCCATAAAACATACAATGAAGATTGCATAGCAATTTGAATTTTTTGATAACTTCCATTGAAACACAATCAAATATATCATCATGCACCATATTCGTTAAATGACAAACCTCCAGGCATGATATTATCTGTGGATAACTTCATTTTAATTGTTCCAAATTAAGCTGAGTTCAAAAATATGGTTGTTGCCCCTAAGTAATATTCAAAAAAGCAATTGCTACTATTTAAATCTCCTATCCAATGGAGTAATGGGCATTTTTTGAAAAAGTTGGGCAATGTTTGCATTTTTATAGAGGACATATAGCATATGCCTTACAGCAATAAAATCTGCCCGAAACGTTAACCTATTTTTACCTAGTAACACTTAATAATGACAAGCTGGTTAATCTTTTAAAAAGAACATATGTCGCTATTTGAATCATGAATTTTTAAGCATCAAGTTACTATTTTATTCCACCCTGCCTGAATCCGAACCACAGTATTTAGACATAATAGGTTAGATTTGGTGAAGCTCACCCTCAGGTCTGGGACTGCTTCAAAGCCCTGTCTAGGGTATTTTTATTCCATCAAATTCCCCATGACATTCCAATGGATTTATTTTTAGCTAACACATATGACAGCAGCCTGGATTTCTTATATAGCTATTCCAACTATTTCTCCCAATGTAGGCTTTTGGGTTGCGCTCTCATGAAGTTCTATCATTCATTCCCTTATCCATAACTGCCATGAATTATCCACGGCACTATCCTCCATTACATTAGATTAATGCTCATTATCTTTTACCATTAACTATTTTTGTTTCTTCCTCTTATCAATATTCAAACATCTTGTATCGCTTCTGTCCCTTCCTACTGAAACAGAAAACCTTGTAAAGACTAAAGTTTAAAACCTAATTTATATTCTCACATATAAAGAGATCGTTATTCTCACAGCTAAGAGATCGTTACTAAACTGAACAAACAGCATCTTCTAACAGAAATAAAAAGACATCTAAGCACTATCAATAGGAATGAATTCACTGTACAGTATTATAACCAATATACAAGAAGACCTTCAAGAGATACGAATGGCAAGTTTTAAGAGTCCTCTTAATATAAGACAGAGCTCACTAACCTTCCCTCAAACAGTGATAGGAGTCCTGACTCAAACCTGCATTCTTTACATCCTTTAAAACAATCTCTTCGAATGGCACAATTCCACCATAAGTAGATTGGAGCGTTTTTATTTTGTCCAACATGTTGAAGAAAATCCCAGGATCTGAATGTTCCCTCAGGGTTGTGCAGGGTTGTTAAACTTAAGTAAAGGCCAATATATATGGCTCTAAATGTCCCGTTGAACCTTCACTCTTGAATGCCGGTTTATAGCTTGAAGCTGAGCTCACACTGGGGTTAAGCAGATACAAGAGACAGATACATCTAAAAAGCAGACATCTGACGATCAGAATCAGTAAGCTTCTGGCCAAACTCTTGTCAGCAGCAAGTTCAGGCACAGAAATGTCTTTCTTTCATTATGGAATGTATATCCATGCATGCAGTAATGAGACTGGGCCTCAATCTTCACAATCAACACAATGACTGACGGAACGTTTCATGAAGCTGTATGCACTAACAGCTAACCTCATTCACCCAAAATAGTATGCAGTTGGTTTCTCTACTCAGAGCTCAAACATTTGCCAAGCCAGCAACACTATGTGATACAGTTCCTGCCCTCTTTGTTTCCAAATCTAAAACTTCAATGTCCACAAAAATGACATGGAAACTTTGCGTCAACAAACATCAAAACTCCTATCTTATCCAAACATATCCAAACTTAATTAACATTAAATTACAGCATCTGGAGTAAAGCAACTAAACTAAATTAAATAAAAAATGTAACTTACTAAATTCTTTGCACAACTATTGGGCACAACTATTGTGCAAAGAAGAGTTTATTCTTGAATATTACAATACAACTGAGGCATTGTATCACTAATACATTAATCTACAACAGTGTTTCTTAATGTGTGGTGCTAGGACCCTAGGGGGAGAAACACTCTCGGGGGTCACAAAATCAAAATTATTTACCAGCCTATATTGAAAACAGTATTAATATTTCATCAAACGATCACGAGAAGGAGAAGCAGCAGCCAATGCATCTCTGTCAATTTTTAAGATGGTAAATATCGATAACTCAAACAAAAGCTCTTATGGAGTCCTCCATAATTTTTAAAAGTGGGAATGATCTTGTGAGAAAAAAATTAAAGAAATTCTAATCTTAAATAACAGAAGGAGTTCTAAATTTTATTTCAGACTTATTAAGGTTTACTGATTGAGGGATCCTGGACATGAAAAACAGAACTGCAAGCAGCTTCACAACTTTCAAGATTTCACCTTTAATAATTTCATGAATTAGTCAGCACAAATACAGGTAAGGAGGGCAGACGGGCGGGCCCTCCAGAGCACCATACCGGAATGGTACCTGGTGCTCCCGGCAGGCACCGGTATGCCCGTACTGGGGCGTACCGCCTGCAACCCACCACTGTTCTGGTCACTGAAAGAGGCAGCTGTTAAGCAAGGGCTACCTATAAAAGTTTAAAGGTTTTCACTGTATCTTCATAAGAATTATTTGAGCTATCAGAAATTATTTCAACTTGGAGTTTTCTGATAAGTCATTTGACTTTTAAAATATTTTTTAAAATATAACATTAACTGTACATGCCTGCACAGAGTACGCATTTTATCCTTCCAGACAACTGGCTGCAGCTGCTCAAGCAGCTCAGGAGTGTCCTAGCAATGGTGGACAGGTGGCTAAAAAGAAATTTCTCTCAACAAGAAGAGGCAATCTAGTTTAGGAATCTGCATTTCTGCTTAAATCTGCTTCTCTGCAGCAGTTCCTACTCTCTTAACAGATCTGCATGTAAATAGGATATATTTTTGGCATGTCTGTTTCTTCTGTATAAACTTTGCTTTAAATATCTTGAAGTAAAAATGCAGGAATAGCAAATGAAGGCTGGAGGGGGGAGGGGGAGGAGAGAATTATGCTCTGGAAACAAATGGCTTCCCAGTCTCATCCCAGCACTGTACTTGTGATTTACTAAAAATATATCTAATAATTAATTTGTTTGAGCAATCTAATAAATTGTCAAAAATATAATCCAATGTTCAAGTACACTATGTCCAATGAAAATGACAATCAATTAAGACGTCACTCTGTATTACTGTTCCAGATTCTGCCAAGAACATTTGGATATATAAATGCTTATTAAGTCTCACAGATTCGCACAATTATATGTGAAAGGGCAGTTAAGATCAACCGGCGTGAATCCAAGAAGCTGTATTTGGGGACATATCTCCCCCTCTCTTGAGAATTTAACAAGAGTTTTGCTTTCAGAATGTACCATTTTTTTTCCTACACGATAATAGAGAACTTAAAAACAAGCAGTCAAAACCATATTGTTAAAACATTAAATATGGTATTAACCAGTGGTGAAATTCAATTTTTTTTACTACCGGTTCTATGGGTGTGGCTTGGTGGACATGGCAGGGGAACTGCAAAATCCCCATTCCCTCCCCACTCCTGGGGGAAGGATATTGCAAAAGCTCCATTCCCACCCCACTCTGGGACCAGCCAGAGGCAATATTTGCCGGTTCTCCGAACTACTCAAAATTTCCACTACCAGTTCTCCAGAACCTGTCACAACTTGCTGAATTTCACCCTTGGTATTAACTATTCTTAACCAATCCATTCCCTTTATTTCTTTTCTTTTCGCTACTGAGTCACCTAAATAGAAAAATATAGCATTTTCTACATTCACATGATACCTGGAAAAATGAACAAACATTCATCCCTCGTGATTCTTCTCTGGCATGATACTTACAATACAATACAATACTAGAGTTGGAAGGGACCTTGGAGGTCTTCTAGTCCAACCCCCTGCCTAGGCAGGAAACCCTATACCAGCGATGGCGAACCTTTTTTGACTCGTGTGCCATAAGTGGGGGGAGCGCAGGGGGGGCATGTGTGGGCGTGCCACAGCCATAATGCAATGTGCGACCCCCCAGTGCGCATGCGTGCACTACAGGCGCTTCCCCCCCCCATTTTTACATGCCTTTTTCGCCCTCCCCAGGCTCCAGAGGCTTTATAGGAGCCTGGGGAGGGTGAAAACAGCCTCCCCTGCCCCCCCCCGGACGCCCTCCAGAGGCGTCAGGGAAGCCTCCGGACGGTCCCTGATGCCTTCGGAGCACTCAAAACGACCTCCGAGCAAACCGGAAGTCACTTGTGGATTATGCTCTATTTCTTGATTATTATTATTATTATTCACTTCCTTTTTTACTTTTTGGATGTTCAGGGAGATACAAAGTTCTTGCTCTTCTGGCGGTTTCAATGATTGTTAATTGAAGTTGTTGTAGTCTGTCTTTGATGTTGTTCTCCATCTTCTTCTAAGTCTGCCTCTTGTTCTTTGACTTTGTCCTCTTTTTGTATATGCCTTGTATGATATGAAATCCCACAACATTCTCTCCAAGTGAGCAAACCACTTTATTTGCTGTTTTTGTATGTAACTTAAGATTGGTTCTATGCCAATTCTTTCTCTTACGGTCTCATTTCTGATTTTATCTCTTCTGCTCACTCCAGCAAATTTTCTCAAGCATCTCTTTTCTGTGATGACAAACTTTAATGTTTTGTTGTAAGTGTTCATGTCTGGTACTGGCAAGATAGGATGAATATGCTTTATATGAAATGCTTCTTATATTGCCATATATTGTATTAGTGGAGCCAGGTGTCTTAATACTTGGTTTGCCTTACTGCATCGTATGTTAATCTCTTCGTCCATTTTACCATCTTTGGTAAACGTTGTTCCTAGATATTTGAACTTTGATACTTGTTTCATGGTTGTTCCTTCCAATTACTATGTTTAGAGTATGCTTTTTTCCTTCTAATTGCCATTACTTCCATTTTCTCTTTGTCAATTCTCATATTATACTCTGACATTCTTGGTTCATGGCCATAAGATGATGTTGTAGTTTCTTAACTGTACTTGCTATCAATGCCTGGTCATCTGCAAAGAGTAGTTCATTGACATTATTTCTATTCTTGGGTTTGGCTTATTTGCTTATGATGCCAATATAGGTGATAAACAATAGTGATGATAGTACCCATTTCTGTTTCACTCCAGGTGTTACTGTGAAGGGTTTCAATGTTCCTTGGTTTGTTCTGACTATATTTCTGCAATCACTATATAAGCTTTTGCTTACTTTAATAAGATGTTCACTTACTCCATTTTGGGTCAATGTTTACCATAACAATTTCCAGTCAACTCTATCAAATGCTTTCTCTTGGTCTACAAATGCAAGAAAGAGATTCTTATTGTACTCCATATTATTTTCTACTAGTTGTCCCTCAGGGCTTCACAGTCCTCCCTTGCTTAACATCTACCTGAAGCTGTTGAGTGAGATCATCCATCACCATGGGTTGAAGTATCATCAATATGCTGATGATACTCAACTCTACATCTCTACATTTGGTGACCTGAGTAATGATGTCTCTGCCCTCTCATGATGCCTGGCGGTGTAGGGAGCTGGATGGGGAACAACAGACTTTGACTGAATCCTGGCACGACTGAGTGGCTTTGCGTGCATGGAGACCCAGGATATGAGTTTTTGTCATCCTTAATTCTGGTTGGGATTGTGCTACCATGTACACATCCAGTTTGCAAAATGGAGATTCCCTGGTCTATCATCTCCCGCTTGAAGAGCAGGTGATGGGTGTGAGTAGGAGAGTTTTTGCACATCTCAAGATTGGTACCAACTATGACCTTTTGTGAATTCTGCACTCAGTTTCTCAAGCCCTACTCATTTCTTGTCTGGACTCCAGCAATGTGCTCTATAGGGGATTAGCCTTGAAATACATTCAGAAGCTTCAGCTGGTGCATAGTGTGGTTGAACAAGCAGTCTTTATGGCTATGATGGTCCATACTACATCTATGCACTGCGAACTTCACTGGCTACTAGTCAATACAATTGAGCCCCAATTTATGCTATTAAGTGAAACATTTGCTAAGTGAGATTTGCCCCATTTTATGATCTTTTTGCCTTTTTGTTAAGTGAATCAATGCAGTTGGTAAGTTAATAACCTGGTTGTTAAGTGAATCTGGCTTCGCCATTGACTTGGCTTGTCAGAAGGTCAGAATGACCCTGGGACACTGCAACCGTCATAAATATGAACCAGTTGCCAAGGATCTGTATTTTGATCACATGATCATGGAGTACTGCGAAGGTAATGATTGTGAAAAATAGTCATGTCACATTTTTCGGTGCCGTTGTAATTTTTTATGGTCACTAAATGAACTATTATAGGTCAAGGACTACCTGTATACACCCACTCATTTTTATTTTTAAAGCAGTAGTGGTTTTATAAATTATTATGAAGAACAGATCTCATATGTTGAATAAGCATCTATGTTCTATTTCAGAAATACTACAAAAAAATTTCCACGCTGGTGCCAGAAAAGCAGGTTTGTAGCTGTAGTTAAGCAGGGTTTGAAGGGCGTCATACTATTCTGGAAATCGGTATGCTTTCAAAATCACAGATTTATCAAATGCACTGGAAACATTTTGAATGAAAACATGGCTTTTTTAATCTGTTGAGGGAGCTAAATTACTTTAAAGTTCTGCCTCATGTGTGTGATTCTCTAATAGAATCACACATATGTGATTTTTCACAAATGCATGAAGAACTATTCTAGGATTTCAGTAGAACATATCTATTGAATGAAGGAAATCAAACTGTTGAAAGTAGAAAAGCAATAACATTCCAGAATACTCACAAGCACAGTCAGGCTAAACCAGGAGTAAAATGCTACCGGTTCGGGATGGTTCGCACAAACTGGTAGTAAAAATGCTACTGGTTCGCCCGAACTGGTAGTTTAAAAATGCTAAAAAAAGTTTTAAAAAAGGTTCTGATGATCAGCTGTGACAATCAACTATGCCACACGATTATTGGAACCTTTTTAAAACTTTTTTTAGCATTTTTAACTACCGGTTAATGACCCACCAAGCCACGCCCACCAAGCCACACCCACCAAGCCATGCCCACAGAACTGGTAGGGAAAAATTTTGAATTTCACCATTAGGTTAATCTCCAGGTTTACAGGAGATTGAATTTCACAAGCAGCATTTTTAACAAGATGTTTCTCAATACATTTTAGCCCTCTTAGTTCATATTAAACAGAACAGAACACATAAATAAAACTGAGTATCATTAAATAAAACTCTTGTCTGACAATTAGAATTTTCCTTCGTCTGGACATCACACATTTTTTTACCAAGGACTGGAAGCTAATTGACAGGCACTAATTTCAAGTGATTCCATCTCTCACATGATAAATATTCCTCTTCACTATTGGATTCAGAATCTTTAACACATGCAGTGAATTAGTATTCTGACTACTGTTGACCAATAATATATTTATAAAAGCTCTATAAAAGATGTAAGAGAATAGGGATTTCCAAAGGAAATTTCCTTCATTAAATTACGAAACACTTGGCAGCTATTTATTTGCATTTCAGAAAACTATCCTTAGAGTCATCTGAAACTATGCAGCAGGAGCAAGATAGAGAAAAAGAGAAGGACCACTTTCTTCATAGATGAATTTCAAAATTAAATATTGACTATCTTCACACTTATAAGCATTTGATACTGTTGTTCACATTATAATTATTATAATAAATTTTCTGCTATTGACCTGGCATCATCAGAATTTCCTGTTCTAGCTGAATCATTCTTTTCAATATGGATTTAACTAGACAATGAGAGTAGACTGCAGATATTCAAGGTTTACTTTTTAAATGTATTTCCTTAACTTTATCAACTTTCCTGCTCAAATTAGCTACTTTATAGACACAGTCCAGAATCAAACTAGATAGTAATTCCAACAGATTTGAGCTAATTAACTATACAAAAAAGAGAATCCTTTAATTTCTTTTTTGCTAAATAAAAGTTTCTTTCCTTTTAAATCTTTTCTCCTTGGGGATAGGAAAAAGAGGCTGTTTGTGGACCCTTGAATTCCCTAGATAGCTATATTGATGGCAGCTGTCTTCCAGGAATCAGACACTACATGCCATTGAAAACGTTAGTGTTCAACCCCCAAAAACAAAAATTCTGACCATGTTAAAAATAATTACAATTCAGTAGACCAGGCTAAAAAATTTACTTGAATAATTCACTTCCATTTCATTTGGCATTGATTTTCAGAGGGCAAAAATATCTTGATTCACATATCAATTTAATAAAAAAGATCAAGAGTTTTTGCTCATGCAAATCTTTCTTTGGCAGAACATGAGATGATCTAAGTAAGTTACAACACTAGGTTTATTATATACAGAAACACTCAGTATACTCTGATGTAGCTATGTTTGGTTTTCATAAGGAAGATGTTTTGTTTCGTAAATTAAGTGAATAAATTGGGAGAGCATTAAAACTACAAACATATTTTGACAATAGACTGAAATCTCTCTGCTAAATTTGTCTCAGAGTATTCTAAATAACAGAGTTTTTCAAAATAACATAGGTCCGTTTTACCCATTTTTTCCAGTCCATGTCTTGAGATCAATTAGAACTTGTTCTCTTTGCTAAAGGTATTGAAATAATTACATGTCTGTCTATCTGTCTATCTAATTTATATAGCCGCTTATCTCACAAGAAGTATGACAGGCCTTAATTCAAATACTTGAGTGATTCTGGGTCATGGCTATCATCTAACATGGTAATATTCTTTGATTTCAATGACTGATACTACAACTTACAATTGCATTTTTAATTTGCTATATGTTCTATAAATTTCATGTTTACCTAAATAAGAACCAATATTATACCCATTTTAAACATAACCAACTGAAGCTGAATGCTTGCTGTTGGATCAAGACTGTGCTATGAGTCTATACGCGGCTATGCAATGTGAGTTCAAATTTCTTAGCTATGCAAAAATTGTCTTGGCTAACACTGAGAACTACCTTTTACCATGTGTGAAAAATATGTACATTTTATCCAAGTTATGTCTATTCAAAAATCCTAAAATGCCACATTTATTATATGTTATTAAAACTTAATGCATATATACATGAATTTTTTCATGGGACCAAAAGGAAAATGCTTCTGCTTTTGAACACAATTATTTTAATTTACCAATCTAAACTATTATTCCTAAGTAATGTGACATCCTACTAACAACTAGGCCCAATCTTGCTTAACTTCCAGGCCTAAACAAGATCAACTGATTATTCACATGTAGTTCAGTGAGGCAACTAGTAGTATTTGAAATAATGAAGCTTTTGACATTTCACCGGTAATCAATGAGTATCCAGCAGTTAATTTCCTTTTTTGTGGTTACATGCAAAATGAAACTGAACAAATGCAAAGCAAGCAAAGTGATAACAGGGAAGGAGGAAATGGGTCAGCACAGGAGACATCGCCTATAGAAATGGCTTGGTTTTTTTTTTCTTCTCTCTCTTTGCAGATAGATTGGAGAGGAAGGAATTACAAGAGAATAAGCAGGCACATTATGCAGAGTACATTGGACGGTTGGGGTATCCCATTCATAGCTGCCAGTGCCAGCACATTACCGTAATGTGCACCTACTTGCTCACTTGTAATCCCTTCCTCTCTCATCTCTCTGCTCTGCAAGAGTGGGGAGAAGAACAAATGGACATGCACTGGCTGTAATTGCAATCATGTGACTGAGACACTGCAAAATTTGTCAATGCAGGCATCGGTTGCAAGTGCAGTTATTTTTTTCAGAACCATTGTTAAGTCTGAATGGTTGCTAAACAAGGTAGTTGGTAAGTGAGAATTGCCGATATAGGCATCTCAAGAACATAGCCAGAATTTCTCTGCCATGTTTGATAATAGTGCTAAACAGTGAATAGTTGAGAGAAAATGACCATTGGCTTACCTGAAGGGTCCTTTTCTGTACACCGCGGGAGTGTCCAAGCAATGGGTTAATTCAGTCTGCTTGCCCTTAGGACTGAGGAACTATTTTTCCTTTAGCCACACCTCCTCCTGGTGTGATCAATCCCCCAGAATTCTTAGAAGGAGTCAGTTCGTGCGGACGGAGCGAAGCGTCCAAGATGATGTACTGTTGACACGAAGAACCCGAATCCCGGCCTTGAGAGCCAGGGTGGGTTGGACTCTCCCGCGGTGTACAGAAAAGGACCCTTCAGGTAAGCCAATGGTCATTTTCTTGTACACTGCTTGGAGAGTCCAAGCAATGGGACATACCCAAGTTATTGTCCATCTGGGTGGGCAGAAGAAGGCTCCCGGGATTCGGTCTCTGATGCAACCGCCTGGAGCACACGCCTGCCGAAGGACGCCTCAGCTGAGGCGAAAATGTCCAATTTATAGTGTCGCACAAAAGGAGAAGGAGAGGACCACGTAGCGGCCCTGCAGATGTCCAGGATTGAGGCCTGGGTGGCCCAGGCCGCCGAGGTAGCAGCACTTCGTGTGGAGTGTGCGGTGATGCCGCGCGGAACGGCTTTGGATTGGCTTTCATAGGCTGTCGCAATGCAGGCACGAAGCCACCTGCCAATCGTGGAGGAAGAGACCTTCTTCCCTAGGGAACCAGGCTGGAAGGAGAGGAAGAGAGCCTCTGACTTCCTGAACTCCGCAGTGCGAGCGATGTAAACCTTCAGGGCCCTCCTGACATCAAGATTGTGCCAGGAACGCTCTCTGGGATGCGACGGATGAGGACAGAAATTTGGCAACACAATGTCTTGCGCTCTATGGAACCATGAGTTTACTTTGGGGGTAAAGGTCGGGTCCAGCCTCAAAATGACCCTGTCAGGGTGGATGACGCACAAGTCCTGGCGAACAGACAGAGCCGCCAGTTCCGAAATCCGGCGGGCGGACGTGATGGCAATCAAGAAGGCCGTCTTCAGCGTCAGGAATCGAAGAGAAGTAGTGCATAGAGGCTCGAATGGAGGGCCGGAGAGGGCCCGTAGGACCACGGACAGCTGCCAAGTAGGGTAGCGATGAACGGTGGGAGGGCGAAGGTTAGAGGCGCCCTTGAGGAAGAGTCTCACCTTCGGGATTTTGCTGAGAGGCAAAAGATGGTCGCCCGACCAGACGGTGGACAAGGCCGCCACTTGGCGTCGAAGGGTGTTCGGGGCCAGGCCCTTGTTGAGTCCCGCTTGAAGAAAGTCAAGGACTCTGGAAACAGGCGCGGTCGTAGGCTCGATGAGCAGCTCCTCACACCACTTTGCGAATGCGGCCCAAGACGCATCATAAATTCTGGTGGTTGAAGGGCGTCTCGCCGCCTGAATGGTGTTCACTACCTCCTCTGACAGGCCTTCGCCTTTCAGTTGGTCCCCCTCAAGTGCCAGACGGCCAACTGGAGCCACTGGGGCTCTGGGTGAACCACGGCCCCCTGGCTGAGGGAGATCTGGTCCGGAGGGATGCGCCATGGAGGAGACACCGACAGGTGGACAAGGTCGGCGAACCACGACCTGCGGGGCCAGTGTGGGGCCACGAGGAGAACTTCCCTCTGCGATGACTTTGGAAATGAATTGAGGAAGGAGAGGCAGGGGCGGGAAGGCATACAGTAGCTCGCGGGGCCACTTGCAACGCAGTGCATCTGTCCCCTCCGCCCCCGGGGTGAAGAACTGGGAGTAGAAGCGGTTGAGCTGCTTGTTGTCCCTGGATGCGAACATGTCTACGGTCGGATTTCCGAATCTGTTGGACATCTGGTGGAACAGGCGAGGGTCCAGTTTCCACTCCGCAGGATCTATGGTTGTCCTGCTCAACCAGTCTGCCTGTGTGTTGTCCACTCCGGAGATGTGGTCGGAGCGGAGAGATTCCAGGTGGCGCTCCGCCCAGCGGCCCAGGGACTCCGCCTCTCTCATCAGTGCTCTGGATCTGGTGCCACCCTGGCGGTTGATGTGGGCCTTGGTGGCCACATTGTCCGTCATCAGAAGCACATGTTGACGATGGATGGACCGGCTGAAATGGCGCAGGGCCAGGCGAGCAGCTCTCAGTTCCAGTAGGTTGATGCTGTAACTGGTTTCCACTTGGGACCACTTGCCCTGGACAACCAGGGAACCCATGTGGGCTCCCCAGCCGGAGAGGCTGGCGTCTGTGGTGATGATTAACCTCTCGGGCTCCTTGAATAGGTGGCCCTTGAGGATGGCCGGAGACACCCACCAGCGGAGAGACCTCTTCATTTCCGGCAGAACTCGAATCGGTCTGGGAGAGTTGCTCCTGGATGCCCTCTGGTGCGGCAGCAGCAGCCACTGAAGAGCCCTGGAATGCAGGCGGGCCCACGGCACGATGGAAATGCAGGAGATCATTTTTCCCAGCAGCTGCGACAGAAGGACCACTGGAGCCTGCCTCAAGCTCATCACCTTGTGGGTCATGGACCTTAGACCGTCCAACCTGTCTTGGGAGAGGAAAACCCTGCACAAGTTGGTATCTATCACCGCCCCCAGGTGTACAAGTCTGTTTGTTGGAGTGAGATGGCTCTTCTCTATGTTTAGAGTGAAGCCGTGATTTCTGAGGGATCTCATAGTGGTTTGGAGATCCCGCAGGGCCTGCTGCCTGGACGACGACTGGATAAGGATGTCGTCCAGGTGGCACTGGAGCCTTATGGGCCTGCATCTTAGCTGGGCCGCCACTACCGCCAGAACTTTGGTAAACGTCCGAGGAGCGGACAAGAGGCCGAATGAGAGAGCTTTGTACTGGAAGTGGCGACCTGCATAATAAAAGCGCAGGAACTTCCTGTGCTGTGGACGGATGGGAATGTGGAGGTATGCCTCTTTGAGATCTATAGATGTGAGGAGATCTCCCTGTCGAATCCCCGCCAGGATGGTCTGCAGTGACTGCATCTTGAACCTCCGGTAGGCGATGTTCCTGTTGAGGTTTTTGAGGTCCAAGATGGCTCTCCACCCCCCTGAGTTCTTTGGCAGCAGGAAGAGGATGGAGTAAAACCCCCTCCCCTCTTCGCCCTGGGGAACGGGTTCCACGGCCCTGATGTCTAGGAGATGTCTGACTTCCTGGTCCATACGCTCCCTCTTTTGAGGGCAGGATGGGACGGGGCACCGGATGAAGGTCCGGGGGGGGAGGGACAGGAACTCCAGGGAGAGGCCTTCCCTGACTATCTGCAGAACCCAAGCATCCTCGGTTGTCTGGGCCCAATGGGAGGCAAACAGCTGGAGCCGACCCCCGATGGGCGCCGTGCTCGGGCAGTCACTTTGACTTACGGAACGGCCTGTTGGAGGCCCCACCGCGGTTATACTTGCGGAAGCCGAACTGCTGCCTGCCTCTGTCCCGAAAGGGCGCCCTGTCCTGGGACCTGTCGCCCTGCTGACCGAAGGACCTATTGGAGGGAGAGAAGGAAGAGGCAGAGGTGGAAGGCTCGGAGGCACGAAAGGACTGCCTCCTGGAATAGGGAGCTGTCTTACGTTCCTGCTTCTTGGTTAGAGAACGGAGGATCTTCCTCTTGTCCTTGGACTCGATGAGGAGAGGATCCAGGGACTCGCCAAATAATTTGGACCCCTTGAAGGGGGCGGAAGCCAGCTTCCACTTGTTTTTCTGGTCCGCTTGCCAATGGCGGAGCCAGATCAACCGGCGAGAAGTGATATTAGAGCCGAATGCCCTGGAGGCGAATTTAGTGGCGTTAAGGGAAGCGTCAGCGGCGTATTGGGAAGCCGCGATTATTTTAGACACGTCCTGGTGGAGGCGGACCTCTCCCGCCGGGAGCTTGGTTAGGAGCTCGCGTAGCCAGATCACAGAAGCCCTATTGAAAAAGGAGGCGGATGAAGAGGCCCTAATAGCCCAGGCAGCCGCCAGGTGGGTCTTGTGGCACGCCTTTTCCGCCTTCTTGTCCTCCGCCTTAAGGCCTTCCAGGAGGTCGGCCGGTAGGGAGGAGTTAGAAGTGAGTGCAGCGATGGGCGGGTCGACAGTGGGAAGGGCCAGAAGGTCCTCCAGCACTGGCTCCATAGTATAAAGCTTCCTATCTACCCCACTGGGAGAGGACTGCGTGGCTGGTTGAGCCCACTGGCACTGGATTAGGTCGAGAAACAGCCCCGGGACCGGAACCAGCTCCTGTTGGGGTGCTGGGACATCAAACATGACCGCATTGGGATTAGCCGGAGTGGCATCCGCCGCCGGCGCGGCCGGCTTGGGCTTGATCCCCACCCTGGTGGCAGCCTTGACCTTGTGGAGGACAGATTTGAAAAGGCTGGGCTTGAACAGACCCGCAAAGGCGGGCGCTTCAGGGGGGAGGTCCTCATCATCCGAGAGACCTAGCACCTCCGGGTCAGGGTCCTCAATGGCAGAGGCCTCGCTGACCACCGAGGATTCCAGGGAAGGATGGCGAGCACGCTTGCTTGGAGGGGGAGCTGCCTGATCGGGTTTGGGACCCCTTGGGGCCACTGCAGTGGGATTCTTAAATTTCATGGCCTTCATGATGCCCTTGGCAATGGCACGGGCCATCAGCTCCTGCATGCGGGGAGATAATTCCTCTGAGTCAGAATCAGGATCCAAACCCTCCTCTAGGGGGGGTGAAGCCTCACCCTGCATATCATCTATGCTAGCATCCCCAGGGGGAGGGGCCTGCTCACAGGCCCAAGAGGGTGCCAGGGAAGCCGGCTCTGCAAATGACCTATTTGGGGATAGGTCCTGGGACTCCACCTCCTCGGCAAGGACCATTTGGAGATCCTCCCGGGAGGGAGGGATTCCTGAGTGGGACTGCTCCCTGTCTGCCTGGCGTCTGGCCTTCTCAAACTGCTTGTCAAGGGGCCGCTGGCGCCTTTCAGCATCCTTGGCCTCAGCCACGGAAGGGGTTCTGGAACGCTGTTTCCCAGAACTACCCCCACCACTCTTGCCCGCACCCCCACTCCCCGATGAGGAGGAACCCTTGCTAGGGGCCTGAGAGAGGCTCGGCCTAGTATCTTGGGAATCGGGGGGACTAGGCAGGTCCATAGTCAATGACCACACAAGATGGAGCAAGGCTATGACAAGGCAGAAGTTAGAGAGAGAGACTGGTTGCTGCAAGGGGAACAAAACAAAAAGATTTGTCAAAATTGCTACATGCACAGTAATTGAGTCAATACGTATGAAATATCCCATGCTTAATACCAGTCAGAGGCCCAGGGGTAGGATTGGGGCCTGCACCGAGGCGCAAGGCTCCGCAGGAGAAGCAGGGAGGAGAATGACTAGAAAAATGCTTTGGCCTGCGCTTACTTAGGCCTCCTCCCTGAGCCGGTATAATGACCGTTGGTATGGCCCAGGAACCAGCACCGCTCGCAAAAATAGGCAAAAGGATGGAGGTGGTGATCCCAGCCTGAGAAACCCTTGCTAGGCCCTGCCACCTCCAGCGGTCTCCTGATAACGAGGCTGATGCAAAATGGCGGCCATGGCTGGGCGCACTTTTTTCACGCCTAAAATGGCCGCCGCAACAGCGTGGGGCTAAGGGAGAGCGAGGAGCGAACGCGCCTCGAATGGCGACGATCGCTCACTCCTCCCTGCGGCAGAGGTCCTCTAGCAGGCCGGGGAATGAAAAAAACTTCGTCTAAAATAACAAACGAGGGGCCTGGGAACGTAGGAACCTCGCCGCTGCAGCCGCGCCGTTTTAAACGACAAGCGGCAGGCCTCCGAAGCCGTCCCATAAGGATCGGCTGAGGGGCACCCCCCCACCACCTTCCAGCTTACCTCCTGGCCTTCAAATGTAAATTCTGCTGGAGAAAAGCGCAGCGATGAGGAGAAAAACGTCTCACGAAGTTGGGGAAATGTTAGGAAAGAGAAATAAAACGCAAATAGAGAGTCCAAGCCAAAAAAGGATTAATTCAGCTCAGAGCTCTAGCTAATTACGTCCAAACGGGCTGACTGAGGAAGAATTCTGGGGGATTGATCACACCAGGAGGAGGTGTGGCTAAAGGAAAAATAGTTCCTCAGTCCTAAGGGCAAGCAGACTGAATTAACCCATTGCTTGGACTCTCCAAGCGGTGTACAGGAAAACTCCCCATTGCCCTCTACCATTAAGTTCATCTGCCCCAAGACTAAAATTCCACAAATTTCTTTAAACTGAGTTTCTCCCAAATGTATTTTTCTTCACAGTAAAAACTGCTTAGTTGATATGTCCACGCAGATTAACAAGCTACTGCAAGTTCTAGCCAACCTGATTTGATGTGTGACCAGAGAGTCAAATTGCCAGGAATGTGAAATAATCAAAATCAGACCAAAACTGATAATAATCAGAGCTTTGGGGGCCTTGGGGTAGATGAAAGATTACTGCTTCAGTTAACTAAAGAAATGCTGGGAATGAAAAGTAAAAACAATATATGATGATTGATTGTAAATGACAGCAAAAGTTGTGAGTTAAAAAGTGAGTGTTTTTTTAAAGTATTAATAAGAAATCTAGCCTACAGTATTAGAAACCACTCGTCGCCAGCTACTCCCTAATATATAAAATATGTATAAGTATGCCAAATTAAACTACCAAAATTAACTGAATTACTTATCAATGAAATTATAAACACAGGAAAGTTTTAAACAATACAAAAGAATTGCATAATTCAGGAAAATTAACAATTAGGAATCATGTTATTGTGGGCTTTATCATATCTAACATTTGAATAAAGCGAAATCATCTAGTATAGGGATCCCCAACCCCCCTGTCTGTGGACCGGCATCAGGCCGCAATATGCCAGAACCTGAGCCGCACAAACAAGTGAAGCCCCATCCGTGGGATGCAGGCAGCACACGAAACCACACCCCCTTCCAGTCCATGGAACTGGTCCTTGGTGCCCAAAAGTTTGGGGGCCACTGATCTAGTATGAATATTTGATCACATAACCCCACCCCAAATTCTTCCATAAGACTGTTATTTCTTCATAGAAATCTCAGCTTGTGAGAAGAAATCTATGCATGTGTGAAGATGGCGGCAGCGACAGGAGGACTTTTTGGTGGCCAGCAGCTGGGTGGAAAAGAACCCTCTCAGCCACCTCTTTGAGAGTCGGCAACCTAACCGGTGGACAAAGGGAGCGGGCGGCAGCCTGGGGAGGCAGTGAACACTTTGCCCGGGAAGCTTCTGCGACGGCCACAGGGAAGGCCCATCAGAGGTGAGAAGGCCTGGTGAAAAGAAAGCTGTGCATGTGCGAAAATGGTGGCAGCCACTGGAGGACTTTTCAGCACTGTGCAGCCAGCGGCTGGGTGGAAAAGAACCCTCTCAGCCACCTCTTTGAGAGCCAGCGGCCTGACCGGTGCCGTCGCCGCTCCCCCCCGGCTGAGCAGACAAAAGGAGCAGGCAGCAGCTGTGGCCATTGCCTGATTGAGCTGCAGGCCTGGCCTGGTGGGCGGCTTCTGCAATGGCCGCAGGAGGAGTGCCCCTTCTTGCCTCTGACAAGCCTTCCCCATGGGTGCAGCTGGAGCACCCCACTCTTGCTGGCGTGCTGAGCAGAGCCACCAGGCCGGCCGGGCTCTGTCCATGAGATGAGTGTGGCCAGCGGCTGGCTTTGGAAGCGAGCAGCTCTCAAAGAGGTAGCTGGGAGGCTCCTTTGCCAGCCAGCTGCTTCCCAGCTCCGGTCAGCTTGCTGTCTGACACACACTGGACCAGCTGCCATGGAAGGTAAGTAGCCTGCCCGAAGAAAGAGGTGGAAGAGCGGGACTAGGGTTGGGGCCATAGGGAGGGCGGGGAGGCAAGAGGGCATGGCGAGAGGACAAGGCTAGAGCCGGGGAATGGCACATTCCCCAACCCGGCTGAGGCAAGCAGTGAGAGGGCGGTGGCTCCCGGGTCTCAGGGAATGCCGCGTCCTTGGGGCCCCGGGCCCCGATCCAAGGCAAGTAGGTGCCATGCTTACTTTGGTGAGCTGATCAGAGCAGGCGAGGCGCAGAGACGACTGGCGAAGCATGTAGCTGGCGGGTGGGCCATGCGGCGAAGGCATATATAGGGCAGGGTGAGCATCAAGCGAGCCAGTGAGCGTCAGATGGGGCGAGCGAGTATCAGGCGGGTGGGGAACCAGTTTGGGGGCATGGCCAGCCTGCTGTCCCTACCGTTTCGGCAACCCAGGCCCAATTACCACTACCGGTTCACCCGAACTGGTGTGAACCGGTAGGATATCAGTCTAATTGGTAAAACCCAAAGTCAAAGTTTAATTATTTTCCACTTCAAGTACAAATTTCAGAAGCGGTCTCCATGTGAAAAGAAAAGCATTTATATACTTTTCTTTAATCAAAATAGTCAATCTTTCCATTTCAGCCAACTGCATAAGAAAAAGGGCTCTTTCATATACACTAAAATTTAAAATGTTATAATTTAATTAAATATCCTACAGAACAAAATTTTAAACGGAAAAAACAATATTTTAGAAAAAAGCTATTATCCAGATTTAATTTGGTAATATCAAAAGAATTTAAACAATGTACTTAACCTCAACAGTACCATCAATTATTTACATCAACATTTGAAATTAAAAGGAAAATTATTACATCTAAAATATAAATACTACTGCTAATGAAAAACTACTACACATCCATTCCCATTATAGCTGTTTTCCACATAGCAATTTTAAGGTCTCAACTGAAAAATTATTCTAATATAAAAACCATAAAATATTGCTAATGTAAATCTAGATACCTAGATTACATGTTTTATTATAGTGATTACACACTGTAGCTTTCAGCTTCAAAAAATCATATATTGTTCCACAACTAATACTGCACACAGGCATAACATTTGAATGAATATTAAATTCTATCTTTTAATTAAATGTTTATTAACATTTTCATTGCATTACTATAGTTGTCATTGTTGAGAATTAAAAATCCGTTCTCCAGTCCGTAAATAGTAAGTGTGTGGGTATAATATATACAAAATAATAGTAAATATAAGCATCTATTTTTTCAAACAACAGTAATATAAGAATTTATAATATATTATAGTTGATGAAGTATATTTTAAATTATTAGTAAATTGAATATATATAATCAGAAATAAGATTCTTTCCTTCCATTTAAACTGAGGCATATAGTTGAGTAAAAGTATTCAGCAGGTAAACAATAACTTTTAAAATAAAATAGGGAGTGATTGAGATAGAATAACAGTATTACAAATGTGTCTGAATTTACATCTGTGAAATACTGAACAGCCATGCAACTGCAATAGAAATATATTTAATTTTTTTAAAAAGAATTTCAATTGTGGGGCAATATAAAAAAGTGAGACTGTTCCTTTACCTATTCTGAATACCAATTTACAAATGTGCAAAATAGTTTAATTTATAATATTTGTTGTAAATATTAAACATTCAATAAATTGGGGGGGAGGCCTTTAAGTTAGCATTGACTCTTGGGTTTCCCAGTTTCTAGCTTGGTGCGCCTTAACTATTATATCAAATTGGCTCTTTCACATTATTGCCCATAAAATTACTTGGTAACTGTCATCTAGGGAGCTAAGTAAACAGACAAGACACTTGATTTTCTTTAGTAATTGTTAAAAGCTTCCAAGTGCGGTACATAAAGTTAACTACACTCAAGAGCTAACATCAGACCTTATCTTCACTGTACTTAATATTGCAGAATAAAATATATTGATACAGTAAAATACAGGTACAACAAAAATCACATACAGAAGGATCTCATTATTTTCTCCATAAAATGTGGTTATTAAAATCTCATTCTATATAGGTTAGATAAAGTTAGAGAAGAGACCCACAAAAGAAAAGGTACACAATTATTTTGATAGAAGTCTTACTTCCTTGAAAATCTGATCAGAGTGTAACAGAATAACACAGTTGGAAGGGACCTCGGGGGTCTTCTAGTTCAACTCTCTTCTGAAGCAGGAGACTTTATATTTTTTCAAACAAATGACTATCCAATCTCTTCTTTAAAACTTCCAGCGATGGAGCACCCACAGCTTCTGAAGGTAAGGTGTTCCACTGATTAATTATTCTGTCAGGAAATTTTTCCTTAGTTCTCAATTGGATCTCTCCTTCCTAAGTCTCCATCCATTATTTATTGTCCTGCCCTCAGGTGCTTTGAAGAACAGATTGACCCTCTCTTCTCTGTGACAGCCCCTAAAATATGGGAACTCTGCTATCATGTCACCTCTAGTCCTCCTCTTCGTTAGACTAAACATATCCAGTTCCTGCAACCATTCTTTATATGTTTTAGCTTTCAATCTCCTACTCATCATTATTGCTCTTCTCTATATTCTTTCTAAAGTCTCAATAACTTACTTGTATCATGGTGGCCAAAACTGGACACATCCAAGTGTGGTTTTTATCAAAGCAATATAAAGCAGCCAACACTTAATAATAATAATAATAATAATAAATTTGGATTTATTAGCCGCTCCCTTTCCAAGTAGGACTCGGGGCGGCGTACAATGGAGCATATAACATGAAACATATATAATAACACCAAACGTACATACATACACAACACACATACATACACGGAGGAGGAAGCAAATTACATCAATAGACAGTTAAAAATCTGCTTTAAAATACCCCAATTGTAAAAACCCAATAAAATTAATATTTAAGAACAATTTAAAAACAGTTTGGAGGAATGGGAAAATTACGATTGCGATTGAGCCAGGCCGGATAATTGAAAGAGGTGGGTCTTCAGCTGTACACGGAAGGAGCGGAGATCGGAAATCATCCTGATGTCACGGGGGAGGTCATTCCATAGGGCTGGGCCCATCACAGAGAAGGCTCTGCTCCTGGGTGTCGCCCCCCGGCACTGTTTGGCGGACGGCACCCGGAGAAGTCCCTCTCTGTGTGAGCGAATTGGTCGTAGGGATGTGTGGGGCAGGATGCGATCCTGCATATAACTAGGCCCTGTGCCATGGAGCGCTTTAAAGATCATAATCAAAACCTTGAAACGCACTCGGTAGACCACAGGCAGCCAGTGCAGCTCGCGCAGGAGAGGTGTTACAGGGGAGTATCTAGTCCTCCCCATAATCACCCGCGCGGCCGCGTTCTGGACCAATTGTAGTCTCCGAGTGCATCTCAAGGGAAGCCCCATGTAGAGAGCATTGCAGTAATCCAGGCGAGACGTCACTAGCGCATGGGTGACTGTGCGTAGGGCATCCCGGTCCAATAAGGGGCGCAATTGGCGCATCAGGCGAACCTGATGGAACGCCCCCCTTGCCACGGCTGTTACATGGTTATCCATGGACAGCCGGGTATCCAGGAGGACGCCCAAATTGCGCACCTGTTCCATGGGGGCTAGTTGGACGCCCCCGATGGCCAGAGATGGAAGCACCTGGTTGAACCGGGAGGCCGGAAGCCACAGCCACTCCGTCTTGGAAGGGTTGAGTTTTAGTCGGTTGCCATCCATCCTCTAGCCGGTGCAACAGGATACCATGGTCGATGGTATCGAACGCCGCCGAGAGATCTAATAGGACCAGGATAGAGGAACAACCCCTATCTCTGGCCCTCCAGAGATCATCAACCAATGCGACCAAGGCCGTCTCCGTGCTGTGCCCGGGTCGGAAGCCGGACTGGCGCGGGTCTAGATAATCATTTTCCTCCAGGTGACGTGGGAACTGCTGTGCTACCACACTCTCTACAACCTTCGCTAAAAAAGGAAGGTTGGAGACTGGACGATAATTGACTAGGTCCGTTGGGTCCAGGGAAGGCTTCTTGAGCAGGGGCCTCACCACCGCCTCTTTCAAGGCGGCCGGTAGAGACCCCTCACCCAACGAGGCGTTCACCAGGCCCAGGAGCCAGTCACGCGTGACCTCCCAGGATGCCAGTACAAGCCAGGAGGGACACGGGTCCAATAAACATGTGGTGGGTCGCAGACGTCCACGCAACCTGTCCAAATCCTCGATGGCAACCGAGTCAAACTCCTCCCAAAGCGGTCCCTCAAGACTCGCAACGGGCGTCTCTACTGAACCACTGAAAGGGGTCCATCCCATCCGGATTTGAGCGACTTTGTCCTGTAGATAATTCCCAAACTCCTCTGCTCTGCCCTGTAAAGGGGCTTCCCGTGGTCTCTCAAACAAGAGGGAGCGGGTCACCCGAAACAGGGCGGCAGGGCGGTTATCTGCAGACGCAATAAGAGCAGCGCAATGTTGACGTTTGGCCGCTCTTAGTGCCACAAGGTACGTCTTCAAATAGGCTCGTGCCTGTGCTCGGTCAAATTCGGAACGGGAGGATCTCCAACGACTCTCTAGGCGTCTCTTGTGGCGTTTCATAACCCTTAGCTCCTCGGTGAACCAAGGTGCCAGGGTGGTTCTTCGCCGCAGGAGAGGCCGCAAAGGCGCCACCCGGTCTAGGGCCCCGGTAGCCGCACTATTCCATGCGACTACCAGGTCCTCTACTCGGGGGCGGGTCAGGTCCACAGGAGGTGGCCCAAGTTCCGTCTGGAACCTATCCGGTTCCATCAGGCGCTTGGGGCGGAACCATCTAATACCTTCCAGTTCCGCCTCCTCGCGGCGGGGGGTAGCACCAGGGAAGTCCAGCCGGAGAAGTGAGTGATCCGACCATGACAGGGGAATAGTGTCTAGATCCCCTATTCCCAGATCACTCGTCCACTGGCCAGAGACAAAAACAAGGTCCAGGGTGTGGCCTCCCTCGTGAGTAGGGCCCTGAATTAACTGGGTCAGGTCCATGGCTGTCATGGAAGCCATGAACTCCCGAACCCCCTCAGACGCTTCTCCCATCGACGGCAGATTAAAATCCCTTGATGTGATCACTTGATGTGATCTTGATACTAGCCCTCTGCTGATGCAGTCTAGGACTGCATGGCTTTCTTGGCAGCAGCAGAACATTGCTGGCTCATATTTAAGTGGTTGTCCACTAGGACTCCTTGATCCCTCTCATAGTTACTGCTATTGAGTCAGGAACCATGCAGTCTACACTTGTGCATTTGGTTTTTCTTGCCTATGTGTAGAACCTTTTTCACCACTGAATTGCATTTTGTTGGATAGATCCCAGTGTTCAAGTCTGTCAAGATCCTTCTGGAGTGTTGTCTATTCCCTTGGTGTCATCTAGGTTCCCTTGGCACAGCTAGTGTCCCAGCTTAGTGTCATTTGCAAATTTGATGAGTTAACCCCTCTTAACCCATCTAAATTGTTTATGAAGATATTGAAAATTACTGGGCCTAATACAGAACATGGATGTACTCCATTGCATGCTTTTCTTTGCTAGTCCTCTAGCTAGTCCCAGTGCTCCAGGATCTTTGAAAGATATGGTTCAGTAGTTCTAAGATCACATCTGCCAGCTCCTTCATAACTCTGAGATGTAATTTATCTGATCCTCGTGATCTGAATTCATCTGGAGTAGTTCCTGTTGTCTTGCCATTTTCTTGCCTGTTTTGACTTGATTAATATGTCCTTTACAACACTGATTTTATAGGTTAGAATGTTTTTCCTTTTGTATAAAGACAGATACAAAGAATGACTTAAGAAGTTCCACTTTCTCCTTCTGCCCATCGTCATCCATTAGTGGATCAATCATTTCCTCTACTTTTTTCTTGTTTCACACAAGTTGAATATACTTTTTTAAAAATTATTTTTGACATTTGTTGCAAGTCTTTGTTCACTCTCAGCCTCAGCTTTCCTGATCCTGTATAAAATCTTTGTGCATAGTACTAATTTTTGCAGCAGTTTCTAAAAGAGATTTGTATTTTAGTAACATCCTGAGGGCTACTCTGCTGTGAACCACAGCTTACATACTAGATGTTTTAAGTTCACACAGGACATGAAGCCCATCCAAAGAGACCACATTGTATTCTATGGTTAGTTAAATATAAATAAAATCATAAATGCAACTATTTCTAGCTAATGATCTGCTACTCAGTTTGCCTATATAATCAATAACATAGATGAGTGTAAACATTCTACAAGATACAGGATCATGTCCCTATGTAAAAGCTTTATTCAGTTTTGATCTCCTAATACCAATTAACATAACCTTTCTTAACTTAGAACAGAAACAGACACTACTTTAGGATAGGTTATATTGCACCTGCTAAGATGGAGGTGTCCATATGTATTCTAAGAAATTGAAAAGCATTGTGCAAAAACATTCATTATGGCAGGCGTTACTGTTTCACTTACCATTCTTCCTCTCACTAAGAGGAGGAAGATTGGGGTTCCGGCCAGGATGGAGGCCTACAGTCAGCTCGGGTTGCAAGGAAAGTTCCTGTAGTTCATTGGCAACAGCTTCACTCTGTGGGCTTGGTGCAGCCGAAAGAGACACCGAGAGTGTTTCATCTTCATTCTCGCCAACCCCTCCTCCGTCCAGCCCATTTCCAGCAATGACGGAAGGGGGCAGGCACAGGACACTAGAGAAATCCACTTTGGCTTTTGTGGTGACAGCCTGAAGAGAGAATAAAAAGTTAGAAATGAAAAGTTAGAAACAAAGACATTTACATACATACATATGAATTATTTGACTTTCTTAGATTTAAGTTGTTCTCTATCTTCAGGTCTTTTTTTCACTCAAGTTCAAAATAAAATTAGCTGTTCAAACAGTGTTCGATTTTTTTTAATGCACAAATTAGTTATCTACTGCAGGTCAAAGCAGTTAAGCGTTATTTTTCTTCTTCTAAATCTCCTTTCAGTGAAGGAGTTACATTCATAATTCAAATCTAGTTACTACTGCAACTGAATGTAACTACATGTTCAGTTAAAAATGTAAGAATCACACTATTAATGCTATTATTAGGAAAAGATGTAAATATTGAATTTGATTGAGAAAAGTTGTATGAGATTTCTAAAACTGGCTAACTTTGGCCTGTCCCAATTCTAAAACAGAAGAGCTGCAAAGTCTTTTCAATAGTAGACCCTGAGACCCTATTTGACAACATTTGTTTCTTTCTACAAGTGTTACAGGCTCCAGCAGAGCAGAAACACAATGAGGATGTAGGCAGATCAAAGCAAAAGCCCTCTAAACCTGCCAAAGGAGACTAGTACCAGCTGATGGATTTCATCAGGCTGAGTTGGCCTTTATTTCTTGAGTTATTTTCAAGTGCCAAGTACAGTCCACAGTTGTGTTTCTCCAATTGAACTCTAGATAGGGTGCATTTTTGTACCATCCATAAATTATCTTTATACTTGTTATCAAATGTTTTACATAGAACATTTTTATTTCCATTTTGCAGATGAGAAAACTTTCTCCCTATTTTCTCCCATTTGAAAAACACCAACCCTAATAGTGACTATTAAACTCAAAGGCACTAAGATTTAGAGTAATATTCTGGTATTCAGCATAAACAGCAACTAATACAGTGCACTTTCTATATTTCTCCCAGTATAACCGTAAAAGAAAAAGGACAGTAAGTGGTTAAATAGGATTAATAAAATGTCATAAAGCTTTTCTTGAAAGAATGTAAGTGAGCCTTTTTATTAAAAAGGAGCTTTCTTCCTGAAGCATTCTCCTTCCTGAAGAGAGACATATGAGGGTGTGGGCGTGCACACACACACACACAAACACACAAACACACACACACACACACACACGGGGAAGAATTCAGACCAAGAAACAGCACTGTAAAAAACAAAGGCAAGAAAGATCCTCAGATTTTCTCTTCACCTCATAATTCCGTCATTCCCAAATTTCTTCTTTTTTCAGCAGAAAACAATGCAATGCAGGAAACACATTTCAAAAATGAAAATTACCTTAACGTGTATCCCATTATTAGACAAAAACATGTATCTGATGCATACTTTTTCAATCACTTCAACAGTTACACTTTACAGTCTCATTGGTAGAAAATGACTAGATGACATTTTTGGATACATTAACCCAACAATCACTTCTTTGCTGACAAAAAGTATGTGAATCTTCAGATTTAGAAATTAATGGCAACTTCTTTAGCAATAGTGACATCAACCTTTAGCTATTATTAATCCTACAATTCCAAAGTATTTTGCCTATTACTCTTACAGAATTGCTTGCACTCATTATGTCAGGCTCCCTTTCATAAGCCACTTGCTTGAAGTGACCCATGCTGCAATTAAAATCAGGGCTTACATTTCTTCTGTTTCAGCAATTCTGTTGTATACTTGTGTGCTTAGGACTGCAGTCATGCTCAATGACTCACATAAATTTAAGCTTCAACTTCTATGAACGATATTCCTGTTCAGTGTTTTCTTAATAGTGGAATCCTGAATCCTGATATCAGAATACTGTATGCAGGAGTGGCTGAAAAATCCTTTGCCACTATAACATTAGTGGCTTTGTGAATGAGAAAAGTAATAATGAGGTTGCATTTTCCTCATTTGTACAATACCTAACTGATGGTGAACTCAGGCCAAAGGTTTTGATAAATGGGCTCGGCAGCCTTTTCCAGCCTCATATAGCCATTGCCAGCTTTAAGGAATATCCAATAACTGCAATTGATCTAGCTTGACCGCAATACTACTCATTCATACATTGCACTGGCTCCCACTAAGATCCAACAGCATGGATATTCTCAAGGTCTTTTACTAAACGATGTCATCTAGCAGGACCTAAGAAGCATGCCTTCTCTTATGCAATGCCTGCCCTATGGAGTAGCAACCCCCTGAAATCTGAATGGCTCTGGTTAGCCTTCCAGAAAGCCGCGCCCATTTCCCACAGGATGTTAATTGAGCCAGGCTCATTTGGGATTATGATCATGTGATAACTTTCAGAGATTTTGGTTAGACTGTAATTCTGCTTTTATTTTTTTTATATTAACAGACTAACAGAGTTGGAAGGGACCTTGTAGGTCAGTGGTTCTCAACCTGTGGGTCGGGACCCCTTTTGGGGTCGAACGACCCTTTCACAGGGGTCGCCTAAGACTATTGGAAAACACGTATTTTCGATGGTCTTAGGAACTGAGACACCAATTTTATGGTTGGGGGTCACCATAACATGAGTTACAGTATTAAAGGGTCGTGGCATTGGGAAGGTTGGGAACCACTGTTGTAGGTCATCTAGTCCAACCCCTCCACTCAAGCAGGAGAGCATACACCATTTCTGACAGATGGCTGTCCAGTCTCTTCTTGAAAGCTTCCAGTGATGAAGCTCCCACAACTTCTGAAGGCAAGCTGTATATATATTATCTTTGGTTTTGTGTTTTTATCTTATATTTTTGTGAGCCTCTTAAGAGTTTTTAATTGGGATTGATGTCTGTATAAAAACCAACACCTCTGTCTCTGAGTTCTACAAAGATATCTTTTGATCAGTACATGATTCACTTTTACAAATTTGCGACATGAACAGCAAATTCCAATGATGACAATCAAAATGTATGCTCTTTTTTATGTTGGTAAACCATTAAACTCACATCTAATTGTGATCTCACATTAGAATATTTGACTCAACTTGCTCTTAAGAGGGCTGATTAATCTAGTTCTTTACATACTTTTTCTAACTAAGATGGTGAATAGAATGTATTCAATAAAGTCATGTCACAGTAAAGGTTTCCCAAATATTGAATCTATAAAGATGAATATCTGTAGCTTAGGGTTGAAATGAGGAGTCCTTGATGCTCTCTGAGCTTGGTTGTTTTCTTGCAGACATTTCATTACCCAAACTAGGTAACATTATCAGTGCTAGGAAGGAGTGGAGTTTGCTCTCAGTTTATATATTTATACAGTGGCTCAGTGGTTAAAGATACTGAGCTTGTTAGCTCAAAAGCTGACAGCCTGGGTTCAAGACCTGAGGGCCATGCAATGGGGTGAGCTCCTGTTACTTGCCCCAGTTCCTGCCCATCTAGCAGTTTGAAAACATGCAAATCTGAGTAGATAAATAGGTACCACTTCAGTGAGAAGGTAACAGTATTCCGTGTGCCTCAAGGTATAGGCATGCTGGTCACAACCACAGAAGTCTCTTGAGACAATGCTGGCTCCCTGGGCTAAGAAATGGGGATGAGCACCCACCAGAGTTGGAAAGGACTGGACAGGGGAAACCTTTACCTTTATAGTAATTCTACACTTCCTCACCTTTTATGTTGAACTGATTTTGTTACACTTTATTATTATTTTGCAATTATTTGTTGGGGCAATATGCTGACTCTGTAAACCGCTTAGAGAGGGCTGTAAAGCACTGTGAAGTGATATATAAGCCTAAATGCTATTGCTATTGTAAGGCACCTTGAGCGTTTATACAAATGCAAAACAGAATACAGGTTAATTAATATAATTATTATGTATACAGCTCCATTGATAGCTGGATTAAGGAAGGGAATTTTAAACTGAAGGGAATTTCCAATAGTTATGCTATTCATCATGCCTATTTGATGAAAGCTGCTAACCTGCCAGTAAATTCAAAATGGAAATTTTAATCTTCCAATCAGGAACAATGCTAGAATGCAGATTGCCCATCAATATTATAGATGTACATAAGATAATTTAAACCTCCAACAGACAAAATCATTTATAAAATGTCCAGTATTAGGCATTAATTAAATGAGATGTGTAATTATTTTTCTATCAGATTGTGTGTTAACTTTTTGCTTAAATGAAATCAAGGAGAAAATGTTTATTTCCTTACTTTCCATTTTCCATTCATGCTTGTTTTGTGTGTAAATGTGTACATACTTAATTTTCATTCAACTCACTATGGACAAACATAATTTATGAGGGGCAAAAGTTTTTGATTACTTTTAAGTCATTCTGATTACTTTTAAGCCATAACTTTTAAGCCAGATGCAAAATAGCTTAATGAAACTATTTTAAACTGTAGCATTTCAGAATTAGTAATCTAGCAACAAGAGTAGAGAAGAATTATCCTGCCTGTATATTATTCAGCCTTCATATTATTCCTAAAAGATCCACAGACCAACAGATCTTTAGAAATTTCCAATTATGTGATGCGTTTACAGCAGGGGTGTCCAAACTTGGGAACTTTAAGACTTGTGGACTTCAACTCCCAGAATTCTGGGAGTTGAAGTCCACAAGTCTTAAAGTTCCCAAGTTTGGACACCCCTGGTTTACAGGTATTCCTCAACTTTCAACCATTCATTTAGTGACCAATTGAAGTTACAATGGCACTGGAAAAAAAGGACTTATGACTATTTTTCACACAACCGTTGTGGCGTGTAATCAAAATGCCGTTGACAATTAGCATGTATTTATGACAATTCCACAGTCCCAGGGTCATGTAATCACCATTTGTAACCTTCTCAGCTGGCTTCAGACAAATAAAGTCAATGGGGAAAGCTAGAATTGTTTAACTGCATGATTTGCTTAACAACTGCTGTGATTCACTTAGCAACTATGGCAAAAAAGGTGGTAAAATGGGGCATAACTTATTTAACAACTGCCTTGCTTAGCAATGGAAATTTTGGGCTCAATTGTGGTAGGAAATCTGTACTTCTTTCCCAAATTTTAAAAACTGCAAAGGAAATCAATCTGAAAAATTCTCTGAGATTATAAATCAGGAGTTCTCATACTGTAGGTTACAACACTGCCTTCCCCTCCTCCCAAGCAACTTATCAGGTTGTGCAGGCAAGGCAGGTACACTTTCGAACTTGCTTTAGGCATTGCTTCCCACTTTGTTTGGATAAGCTAACACTTTAAAAGTTTTAATAGTGTTTGTACTATTCCCTGCATAACCTGATATCAAACAACTACTCTTAAGGTTTAATGACAGTACTATTCCATAATGCCTATTAGTTTAATTTGAATCACACTGTGGTTTCATGGATCACTCATGTTTACTTACTAAATTGTACAAATTCTGCAAGGGAATATAAACTTAAAACCACAACTATTGGGGGGGTTGCTAATATCTTTTAAGGTTTTGCAAAATAAATCATATATTATTACAAGATTTTTAAGGGAAAATTTCCCTTTGTGCTGTTATGAAAGGTCTGGAAGCCTTCTGCTAAGAAATCATTCATCTTTGTTCAAATGCTGACTGCACACTGAAAGTAAGTGGGACAAAGTATTGGATGGTTATCTGAGATTTAATTGTAATTAAACACAATTTAGCAGCAATTGCTTGCTATAAAGTCCCATTAAAAGCCCAATGACACTTATTAGAAGCCCTTCAGATCCTATTGAAAGACAGTCCAAAAATACTAAAAGTAACACACATTTTAGTAATACAAAAAACAGACAGAGCCTAATATGCAACTGTAATTCCTTACGGGGCTAATATTTACTTGAAACTACAGGAACAAGTCTACATAGGATACAGGACATATCACAGCCAGAATAATCGGGCTGACAGTACCCACAGCATGTTCCTCTGTCAGCATGAATGGTACAGGCCAATCCTAGTGGAGTGAGACAGTCCCTCAAATAACCTAGGCCCATGCCATGAAGGGCTTTAAATGTGATCACCAACATTTGAATTCCACTCAGAAGCAGAATGGTAACCAATGCAGCTCACAGAGCAGTGGTGTTACAGGGGCCATTCTTGGGGGCCCAAAATCTACCCATGCTGCCACACTTTGCACCGACTGTAGTTTCCGGATGCACTTCAAGGGTAGCCCCATGTAGTCCATTACAATAGTCCAGCCATAAGATGATTAGGGACTGAGCAGCTGAGCACAGGGAATCTTGATCCAGGAAAGGGCCACAGCTGGGACACACCAAATTGTGCAAAGGCCCTCTTAGCCCCACTTGCCATCTGCTCCTCGAACAGGAGTCATGAGTCTAGGAGAACCCCCAAGTTGCAGACTGGATCTTTCTGGAGCAATGGCACCCCATCAAGAGACAAAGTTGACAAAGTCTTGGATCCTGAAGCTGTGTGTACCCAAAGTCATACAGTCTTACCAGGATGCCATCAATGCCTGTTGTCCCCCATCCAGGTCCCCACAGCCCCCAAGGCACCACAAAATGGCAGCCACAGGACCACTTGGATCATCCCAGAATGGAAATATATAATGCCTTATATTATCATGATAGGGATGTGATTTTTACTCAAAAGTACCTCAACAGTAAAGGAAAAACGCTGCTACTATTTTACTTACATTAGGCATGGGTTGCAAAATATAATGTCAGAATGGAAGTAAATGTAAAATGATTTCCCAGGGGTGGAGCTGATTACAGTGCAACTCCTATAAACTGCCAACTCTAAAATGTGAGAAATGAATTTATTATATGTATATGCCACACAACTCCCAGAAACTCTGGGTGGTTTTCATTTAGTAATACTGATATATAGTATCTCAGATAATACTGATTGTAATTTAATGCCACAAAATTTTACAACCATCAATCAAATTGCACAGACCTTTGGTAAAATGGCAACTAGCTGTAGCAGTAAGAAAAATAATGAAATTAGAGAGGCTTCTAAAAAAGAATAATAGCAACAAACTATTTCAATTACTCTCCCACAATCTAGAAAACTATTGATACTGGTATAATAAAAATACCAACTTTCTAGATATTCTAAAATACTGTGCTGGAAGAGTCAAGAAACCAATACTACACTGAACGTTAAAATGTTGCAATATCTAGAATCTCACTAAAGATATAAAAATATTTGAACCGACTGGGAATAGTGATCATAATGTTACACCTTTTAATGTTTATGGAAGCACTGCTGAGAAAGTCTAATATGCTCTATAAAGATTCTTAGTCATCCAGGTAGAGTTGTGTAGAGACTTGGTTACTGGACATTTTTTTCTTTTTGGTTTGAAACATTTCACTACTTATCTAAGTAGCTTCCTCAGGCTTCTTCAGACTGAAGAATAAGTAACGAAATATTTCAATCTAGAAAAGAAAAGAAGTCCAGTTGTCATGACTCAACTTCCAGTCCAATTTGATACAACTTCAGAAAAAGTAATTTACTTTTACTTTTACTTGCGCTTATAAACCGCCCCCTCTCCCAAAAGGGACTCGGGGCGGTGTACAGTCCATACAAGAAATACATCATATAAATAATTAAATAGTTGAACAGTTAAAATTATTAAATAGATAGATAGATAGATATGGAGGAGGTTAAAAAGGTTATATTAAGAAGGTTAGATTCTGTAATAACAGAATCTGTTAGACTGTATATTTAAAATGAGGAAGCGCTTATGAAGTCCAAGAGGACACTAGAGTAGCTAATGAGCAGCATAACTACCATTAAAAAAGGCTGAAATTCTATGCATGTGAGGTAAAAATACAAAATGCCATAAACTTTGGCAAAACTGCAATCTTTTATCAATAAAAGATTACAAAAAACCCACCTTTGTCTCAGTGCTCTTTGCTGTGTGTTCTTCAAACAACAAATGTATCTGAAATAGGAACCCAACTGATAGGCCACGGAAGAGCAAAGGTACCATAATTAGAAAATGCAAAATGAGGAAGGAAAGATACTGAACCCTTCCACTTTTATCATTGAAACATAAGAGAAATATCCAAATATCCAACTTTTCCAAAAGGAAAATTAGAAGAACTGAGGGAAAAGTAACAAGAAGTTAAATGGCAAATTGAGAAATTCAAAATAAATCAGTCACCTAATTTAGATAGCATATATTCAAAAACTGTATTGATGTTCTCATGTCAGCTGTGAGTTTTGGATTTTGTAATGTGGTTTTTTTACATGTTTTTATCTTGTTTTTAGTGTTTGAAGTTGTTATATTGATTTTGGTGTTTTTATAATGTTTTTGTAAACTGCCGAGAGTCACATATTGAGAAGGATAGCTATATAAATGGGGGAGATTAAATTGTGAATTTTAACCATGGACTTTTAATGTTGCGCGTTGTCTGGAGTCATGATGTGTGAGTTGGGCGGTTATATAAATTTGTTTAATAAATACATTCAATTAATAAACCGACGAACTACTTAAATATGAAATTGCTAACCTTCTTACAAAAAATAAGTGAAGTGTCCAAATTGAGTGAATGTACTTCCAATGCAGATGCATTTCAATATAAATGTGCACAATGTAATGCATGCGGGCACAAGAGAATCCAATTTTTTTCATGGAATTATAGTGGACTCTTCACTAATATGCCAACCCATGTGTTCTATTGCTGTAAAAAAGGCAAGAAGAGAATCATTAGGAAGGAAACTGAAGCTAGAACTACCACCCAAATAGTGCTATGTAAGTCTGTGATAAAATCACAATTGGAGCTTTGTTACACTAGTCACTGCACTTCAAGATGAATATTATAAAGCTTGCAAATGGTTCCAAAAACAGTAGGATAGGCCTATGGCCTGGTCCAGCAAGACTCTTCCAGTGTTCTTAAAGACAATGTAAACAACTGAAGACAACTAAGACAAATACTTCAGCCTATTTTTTATTTGCTACTTTTATCAAGAATCATACATTTATGCTGATTTACATCTGAGAAATTCTACTAAAAGTCCCCAATATACTTTCTTGTTCCCCTATCCATGCAAAGGTACTGTTTTTCATTTTATAGATTCCATTATCAAATATTAAAATTTGCATAAATGTATCATCACTTGGCTAAGAGTTGATAACAGAATAGAGATATTCTGTTTCCCATCTATACAGGATGAGATGATGAGAGGATAAGAGGGGAAGGGGATTTTTTCTTCTCAGAACATAACATCATCTTGAAAAGATGTAGAAGTCTTGTCTTACTAATACATTTCTCAATTCAGAGGAAATGTTTATATATCGCTGTTTACATGTCCAGGCCAAAGTGTTGCTATTTCAACAATTACAATGGGTTATCTGCCTTCCACTACTTGTGAGTCAGAGATTCAGAGTAACTGAGCAACATGGAAAGTCTCCAGCTGGCGCTCAAGAAGGCTCTGATCTCAATACAGGAGCTTGGATTTTATTCATCTTCTCCTCACTCATAAAACAAAGAAAAGTGAAATTGTTCAAGGAAATTCTCTTCAGTTAACTCCCTAATTAAAAGTTGGGAATTCCTGTCTCAAAGATTCTGCCCTCTGCTCTTAAAACCAGCATTGTTGTAATCTGTATGATTTTTGCTTCCTTGATAGCCAAACAGCCAAAACACATAATCCAATACAAACAACAACAAATCAATAGCTGATGGTATTGAAATGTAATACATAACTAGCATCCATCATTTGCTCTAACAAATTTCATCTTCAGAACAACATATTTAGAAATTAATATATACTGTATTCTACTAAAATATGTTGTATGTTTAGACAATATAGGAAATATTTTTAATTTTATCAGATCAATCAAACTACCTATAGATGAGTTATTAGTCAATTCTGTTAATGGTTAAATTTTAGAAAGATTAACATCTGAACTACTGAGATTTAAAACTAATTGATTCATGCAACTTTCTTTAAACAGTGCATTTCAAATGAGCCGCTGTCCTCTTTATAGAGTAGAACATTCTGCAAATGTACAAAGGAATGAGTTTCACTTTCAGATGTTTTTAAATTAGTTTGTAATTTCTGACAGTTTTCAGCTGAAAAATAATGGCTACATTCAGACATCATACTATGTCATTGGTTTAATGTGATAGAAATCATGTTGTTTCATGTACTCAGGCATTCCTTTCCTTATCACTCAGAGTTCATGATGACAATAACTCTCATGCTATTAAGCAGAAAATAGGTAATATTGTCTGACTAGCCCTAATAATCTGAAGCTAACCAGCTTAAAAATCCAAAAGCAAAACATCCAAAAGATGCTAATATACTTCTAATTAAAGAATAGGGCATAGTATTTTCATCACAATAGAGAATGCCTACTAGTACATACTCTTAAGTAACTATTCCAAAATGTCCCTCATTTGTAGATTTTTAATCTAAATTTCCCCAAAGATCTTCTTCTTGCTTCACTAATTTTAAATCAACTTGGCTTCAACTGCAGCTTGCTTTCTACATAAAGGAATCCCGCACCTAGTTTTCTTAATCACAAAACTTCATAAATCTCCAAGTTTTTGTAAAATGAGCTATTTTTTCATCAGTGTCATAACTGTGAACAGCTGTTGTCTGAGGCAGTCACCAAACAAGAACTACCTGTATACATGCAACAGAACACTATAAGCTTATTCGGAAGTAAGTTCTACTGAGTTCAAACTTATTTCCACATATATTGCTGCAATATACAATTTAAAATATTTGCATATAGTTTTAAAATATATTAAAACAAAAAAGAAGAGGAAGAGAATGAACCTATCTAAAGTTGACTCCAGTGGATGAAATATTGGATTGATATAAAGAAAAATAAAGTCTATGCAACAGAGAACAGAAAATAAATAATCTAAATAAATTAAGGAATGCATGTTGTGTTTAGTTTCTGAATTCCACAGCCATGAAGAATGCTGCATTCTGAATCCAGTAATACCAAACTGTGTACTTTTCTGTAATTTTGCACAAACATTGAAAACTATAGACAACTAGATAATTGCAGAATAGTAGTTACTATTAGTTTTACCAACTTCCTACAATGAATGGTTAGTAATTGCTAGTATACATGGTTGCACTCAACATTAATTCACAACTCATTTTTCTGAAAACTTCAAAGCTTACGTTATGAACTATATTCATTATTTCTATAGATCTTACAGAATCTTCCCAATATGCCAAAAAAATCAAAATATACAGTTACATGACTGAGCACAGACAACTGTTAACATGGATTTTAATATTCTAACTACATAGAGCAGTGAAACTATGTTTTTCTTTTTTCACAAATATATAGGTAGCAAATACCATATAATGTATATTTCAAAATATTAGCTTGCACCCAATTCAACATTAAAATTCAGGAAAGTATATTTTTTATAAGTACTTTCATTCTAAAATTTCTTTTATTTATATTACTTTAGGATTCAAAACAGTAACATATGCCAGAGAGTTCATGTATGTTACAGCTATTATTGTGTATAATCAGTTGCTGCTGATGCTCATATGAATGTATAGTCAAGGTTTAAAAAAACAATTTATATCCAAACCAAAGAGGAATGTTGGGAAGATATATAAATCATTCTTAAAATAAAATATACCTTTTGGAGAAGTTGCAGAACACAACAAAGACACATTATGCAGTCAAAATCATTGTTTTACTTTATCCATTATAACTAACAGATAATTCTCATATATTTAGTTCCAAAATATATTATGTAGTTATCATTTTTTGCATATAAATCAATGTCTTGATCAAAAATATGCAAATTATGTTTTCAGGTACCTTTCATATTTAGGTGATCGCACTATCATATGTACAAAATGAACAAGTATGGCTGAAGAACACTGTTTAGATGTGGAAAACTAAATCATTGAGATGGAACAGAGAATGGCAATCTGGATCTTGTTTCCTCACCTTGCTAATATCAAAATATTTTAACATTTTATTTAGTACCTAATCCAAAGCAATAATTATTAATGTACTATTTTCTACTGCTGTGCTCAGTAAAGCAAATGAGCTGCACATTAGGATACTTTTCAAGGAAACAAAGAACTACAGTCAATACGCAATTAAGTTGCTTGATAAATGGAACCTTAGTCATATACTTCTAAAGAAATGTTCTGAGAAACCATTCCATCAGCGGAAGCAGGTAGAAATACCCACTTTTAAGAAAAGCAGGTGTGGTATTTCAAGGAGAAGAAATCATATCAGAAAAGCTAACAAATCTAATGGCTTAACAGTCCACTTCAGAATGTGTACATAGTATGAATAATATGAAAAGTACAAAGTGCAATAAATGCATTCCTATGAAAGCAGCATATGACCAATTTTTACAGTTACACTTTTTAAAAAGAGTGCTGCTGAAGTGGACTCAAAATGGGAAACAAGAAAATTGCCATGCCTTCTGTCTGTAACACAGAACATAACTTTATTAGGGATTATTCAAAACATATTCTTATGATTATCAAGGTATGCAGCGACAATATCAACAATATTAGGCAAACAATGCCCAATAGTCTGTATTCCAGTAAACCAACCATAGGTCATTTTTGCCTACTATATTCCAATATTCAGGAAAAAAAACGTTCTTCCCAAAATATTTTTGAAACCGAAGCCAGCCCGTGTTGGTGTTGCAGTCACACACTGTATGCATCACATACTATACCTGACCTGCAAAACTCCAGAGGATCACTATATGGCAGCAAATACCTCTTTTTTTTTTTGGTATCTCTTCTCTGCAATCTATCCCTGTTGTGAATTTCAGCATGCAGATATTCCCGAACAGATTCAGAGCATTTCAATGCCTATATAATTAAAGAGTTATTGAGGGAGGGGGAGCAGGAGGGAGTTAAAGGAGACCATCAAGGAAATCTTCATTGCAGCCAAAGTTTGTTAAGAATTCTTTTTCCCAGTCGACCAGCCTAACCGAAACCTTTCCCCTCCAAAGGCAGAAGGAAACGGGAAGCAAGGCGTCCAAGCAAAACGCAAAAGCGACACGATCGCAGGAGGCGTCGCAGCAGAGAGGAGAAGACCTGGCAGCTCACCTAGAGAAGGGGGAGAGGAGCAGGGGGTTTCACAGAGGGAGATCCATGGGGTGGGGGGAGAGGAATCTACACCCTCTGGTTAGGAGCTCTTGCGGGAGACGGAGGAGGGCGAAGGGGCATCCCGAAGTCAGGCCGATGGAAAGAACTGGCGAAGCGGAAGGCCGCCGCCGCCGCCGCCGCCGAGGGAGGGATCGCACGTCTGACTCACTGGAGGAAAAAAATTAAGAGTGTCCGCCGGCAGCGGCTGTTCCTTCGGGAGGTTCCCAGCATGAAGGGCGGCGGCTCAGCACGGTCCTCACATTGCGAGAAACGGAAGGAGCGCGGCGACCCCGGCCAAACCCCCGAGCAGCCCCGGCTTGTGTTTTTTCAGAGGGGCGGTTCCCTGCCCCATACATGGGAGAGTCCAAGGGTGGGCGGGGGTCGGTCCTCTTCGTGCAAACCCCGCAGCCTCTCTCCACTCACCTGATCATGAATGCATCCTACCGGGTCGTCCTTCCAAAGTCCACGCCTCCCCCCGACGGAAAAGTTTTCCGTAAGACACGAAGAGAGCCGCTCTCGCCCGCACTGCCGTTGCCGCCGGCTCCGAGCCTCTCTCTCTCTCCCTCTCTCTCTCTCTCTCTCACCGCCGCGGAAGCTCCCGCCCACCAATTGCCGGAGTCCAAATAATTGACAAGCCGCGTAGCCAATAAAAAGGAGGAACAGCGATGGGTGACACCGGTTCCCGTCAACGGTTGTGGAGTAACTAGAAATGTTAACGGCCTCTGGGCGGCGTTTGGGTGGAAAGGGATGGGCGGGAAGGCAAAAAAAGTGACTGAACGAGAAAGCAGCCAATTAGAAAATAGGAATTATGTCATCGCCCCTAGGTGAAGTTAGAGTACTCAAACGCTGTCATGGCCCTGGGAGGAAGGAGATGGAGGAATTCTTAAAGGAATAGTGCACCAGCATGTGTAGCACAGGCATGTAACTTCCTTGGAAATGCTTTAGGATGGTCTGCTGCTGATCCTCCAGAAAGTCTCTTCTTCTTTAAATGGAAACAGTTGATCTCACCTTCACTCATGTTACCAGGATGATTTTGCCAATTTAACTGAAATCCTCTTTATTATAATTTGGACCCCTTAATCCGGTTCAGGATTTACTGTCTGCACACTTTTCTTGGTCCTCATGCCTTTCATATGAATTGGACTACAGCGCCCATGTTTCTCATTCAGCAATACCAAATGCAATATAACATATATTTTAACACAGATAGTACTCGACTTACAACAGTTGGTTTAGTGACCATTCAAAGTTACAATAGCGTTGAAAAAAGTGACAGCCGTTTTTCACACGTGACTATCGTAGCATCCCCATAGTCACGTGATCAGTTGATTCATATTTATGATGGTTGCAGTGTCCCAGGCTCATGTGATCCCCTTTTGCGACCTTCTGTCAATGGGGAAGCCAGATTCACTTAACAACCATGTGCCTAATTTAACTGCTGCAATGAATTCACTTAACTACGGCAAGAAGGGTTGTAAAATTGGGGGGGGGGGAATCAATTAATGTCTTACTTAGCAACATAAATTTTGGGCTCAATTGTCATAACTCCAGGACTACCTGTAGACAAATTATATCCATGATTGGTGGACTAGAAAACAATATTTACAAATAGAATATTAGTAGAAAAATGGATAAGGTGTTTAGGAATGTCCTTGGAAGAGAATTTTAACTAGTAAGGTGAAGATGGTGAATAATGGTCCATACTAACATCCTGGCTTTGTTTCAATAACATCTAAGTAATTTAGGGAATAAGGAAGACATGCGTAAACCCTTTAGTTTTTGCTCATCTCTTTGCCAATCTGTTGGCATCTTTCCAAGACAGCAATATGGTTGCAGATTGTATTGCAGATACATTACTGATACTGTAATTCTGTTGATGCATTAGATTAATGTATTAGATTGCTTTAGTCTTTTCAGTTGTCTTACCTTGTAGACCCATATTAACTTCTGATCTACTATAAAATTATTTCTATAAATACTCTTATGTCATGTTAAAGTATGTTTTGTTTACCCATTTTACCTAGTATCTTTATACTTTAGTTTTGAAATTCAGTTATAACCTGTCAGCATCAGCATGATCTGATTAATTCTTCAGTAGATTGTTCAATTTGTTCAAATAATGCTACATAAGATCACATTGATCACAATGTTACGTAAGATCACAACATTACAGTCTATTTAGTGTGTGTGTGTGTCTTTGTGTGTATGTGTGTATGTATGTATGTGTATGTATGTGTATGTATGTATGTGTATGTATGTATAGTCCATATATTCATTCACTTGTTCAGTAAGAATCCATGGTATGGGAGAAAACATGTCAAATTTAAATTTCTGTACTTGTCAGAACTGTGAAAGTTAAACAACAATATCATTAATTTATTAAAGGTAAGACATATTGTAAATACCATGATTTCTTAGGGGTTTTGTTTTTTTATTATTTTCTGGATTCTACTCTGTTTTTGATGACATTATTTTCGAGTTTCCAACTGGAGCCTGGGACAAAAATACGTTACTTAAATAATTCTGAAAAAAAAATGTTTTGAATATCAGAAATGAACATAATTTACCGAATATTCCTTTGAAAGAAAAACCAAGTGGGCAAGAGAACTGGTTTTCATTTTAGAACTACAAATTATACCACGTAGGATGAGATGGAATCATTTTGTTGTCATGCTGGTTAAGTAATTAGGAAAGAGAATTTTTTGCTGATGTAGTGCAGATCACCCAGAGACCTGTCAGTAAAGATCTACAAATGTCTGTTTCTGCTACACAGTAATGCAGAGCATCCTTTATTTTCCTAACAGCCTGTGACCTCTAGTGGCCATACTATATAACCTGTTCTTTATTATTTAGCAATTGGATATAAATACTGCATATACCAGTAGCTAAAAGTCGTCATTGTAATGGCTATATGAGCTCCTCTCCAGTGATCCAGTATGTTGGAGTAACTCTTTTTTTTCTCATTTAAAGATTGATCTCTTGCAAAGCAACTATCATGCATGTTCTTGCAGAAGCTCAGTGATAGAAGCCTTAAGCCACTTTTCAATTAATAAAAAATGACAGAAAAGAAAAGAAAGACACAGAAATACATGGGTATTTAAAAAAAATATAGAATGTGCTTAAAAATGAGTAGAAAGAAATTCAACAGAAAATATATACAGTATATAAGGTATCATGCCATTGCAATAAACAGCTACAATTCTATATATTATCTAATATAAACATTATATACGCACACACTGCTAATACAATTTTATAACTATCATGGTTTTTAAGCTACTTTATGTTGTATAAACGAGCCCCATATTTCATTATATTTATCCAAAGTTTGTCTGTATGGAATCTTAGCAAATTTAGCAAATTTAATCAAATCTTCAATCCATGAAGTAAATGAGGCCATACATTTCCAATATTGCAGAATGCGTCTTTTAAACATAGTAAGAGCTCAGAGAAAAGATGTATATTATTCAGTTCAAGTTTCCTATACTGTATTAAATATGTAATTCAAGAGAATATTATTCTCTGAAAACTTTTAGCTTTTGTCACACGTTTATATAATCCACTATTTCTTCCAAAACCTTCCATAGTAAGGACATGGTACATAGGACATTTTACAAAGATACATTTTAAGGAAGCATTGTCCCTCTTACATCTCCAACAAAATGCTGTCTTAGACAATCCTTTCCTATACAAACACAATGGAGTCCAATGCATTCCAAATATTACTTTTGTTATAGAAGTCATAGTTTAAGAGCAATTGACACTCTTGCCATAACGTTCAGTCTCTCACTGTATATGCAATACAGGAAGTTCTAATTCTTTATTCCACTAATCTTTTAACTTGTGCATTACAGATTTATTTATAACAAATGCCTATTAAAAACTAATGGGGGGGGTTGTTTCAAAAGATTTACCCAGTTGCTCTAGTATCTCCAGTGCCTAAGAAGCTAAAAATGCTGTTAGACTGAGCATTAACTAATGTTGTAGCTGTAAATATTGCCATTGAGTTATATCTGATAGGTATATATCTCTTAGCACAGCATGTTAAAAATTACCCTCATCTATCAACTGATCCCCCCTTTTATCCAATTCTCCGTATCACAAGACTTCCATTTTGGTTAATATATAAAAGCAATTATCTTGTGCATTTTTCTACCATTCGAAGAATACTGAAAGCAAGACAAGCCCCTTTTGAAGTATTAGTGACATTCCATTCTTTTGATAAAGTCACACACCGAATACATGCACAAGTACACCATGTAAACATAGGAGTTACACTTGGCCTAGTTTGTTTTCATAATTTCAATTCCTTAAAATATATAAATGGTTTCATTTCTATTTTGACAATTTTGCTTTTTCTTGATTCAATTACTATATGCATGTAGTTGTTAATTGGGGAACTATTATTTCAATAATCAGTAACCATCAGTCCTTGAGGTTTTTATCTTGCCACATCTTCAATTCCAAACTGATATGTGGAAACTTGATATTCTTCCCATGTTATTACAAGTGTCTTCCAACCGGAGACTTCTCATAAGCTCCACCCAAATGTATTTAAACATAAAAGCTATGTCTGTACAGTTACATTGACAACAGCACAAATGTTTGCTTTCATATCCTTTTGGGTTTGATTTAGGAGTTTCTTCTGCATGGATGGCTTTCCTCTCATGCCTTCAGAGCCCCACCTTCCTCAGGCCACTGTGGATTATCCTTAGCTTTTCTCCTCAAGTTTATTAGTTGTTTGAAAGCAGATTAAGAGTTACTATGACCAAACATTTGGCAAAACAAAAGTAAGAAACAGTCCAAACAATGTTTCTGTTTTGAAAAACAGAACAACAATCAATTTCAAAACAAGTTTATTCTTTATTAATCAATTATGGATCTGAGTAATAATAAATATTATTGAATAATTCTTAGTCTTTCACTTATTACAGTTACAATATGGAATGTTTATTATTTGCTGTAGGTTGGTTCTTTTTTTCAAAATTTAATTACAGTTTTAATAATAGGGCATGTGTGCATTTATTTAATATACATATAGTATAATACTATGATTTATCACAATAAGAATGAATCATAAACTTGCACGTTCCATCTTTATTCTCTTCTTTCAGCATGGCTGCAGGAACTAATTTTGTTTATTAACCATATATAAATATTGCTTAAAATACTGTTTAAACCGATAGTATAGTTAAATCTTAACTATAAATTATTGAAAGTAATAAACCTTTTTATGCCTATGTTTTGAAGTTGACTCGGATTAGAACAAAAGGAAAAATACAATTTAAAAAACTGAAGTTTTCAACTGCCCCATAATTAAATCAGAGAGGTAACATATAAACCCAAGATTCATAGTTACCTACTTTGATATATAATAAATCATCACAATGTTTGAACAATCTCATATGGTAATTACATTTTTTTAAAAGTTGGGGCTTCTACTAGTATAAAAAGATAATTCCCAATTCTGCAATTTATGTTAAAATAGTTCATATGATAGAAGAGGGGGAAGAGTATGTATGGAAAAAAATTAATTTCTTAAATGTCAGTAATCTGGCATGATTAACATTCTATATGTATGTACGTATATTATCCAATTTTATCAAAGTAGGGAAGCTTGGCACAATATTTAATTAAGCATTAAAACGGCAATAAAATTGATGCTTAAAACAATTTCAAATCCATTCTTCAAAATGCGTAGGTTGCTGCAGAAGAAGGCATAAAAGAATACAACTCAGTTCTTCCAAGACAATTAAAATATTCTTAACTAATTAAAGCTTATCTTCTAAGGACATTTTGTAATAAAATCTTTATTGGACTCATTAAGATTATCATGTAACACCAAATATTTGAAATATCATCTGACAGCAAATTGAGAATTAGTGCTTAAGGGGTATTTTAAAATATATATAAAAAATCAAAGAATGCCCCAATCTTTACATAAAACTGACTAAAAGCAATGGCTTCTAGATACTGGAATATAGATACTTTCAACAGTTTTGATTGAAAACAAAAGCACAGTAAAATAAAATTTTGGCCTTGGGATAAAATTATGGCACCCAATCATTTGTCAGGTATTCTGATTTTCTCTCTCTGTTTTATATGCTTTAGATTAAAATACTTTAGTTCTTTAAGGGATGCTTTAACCCCATCACTGTGAAAGTAATAGCAGTAAGTTTTTCGTAGACAAGAAACATGAGTGCAGCAGTGAGGACTGTCTGGAGTAGCTTTGCTTCTAGTCCTTTATAGAGTCCCACTAATCCGAAGCGCCTATAAAAGAACATATTAAATATTATACATTAAAAAACAAAACACAGATAACTCTGCCTTCTATAGCAAACATACATCAATTTTGCTCTGTTCTTACGCTTTGAATGAAATTGTTAAGAATCACTAAGGATTTAAGGATATGATGCACTCTTTGACCAAATGCCAATAAGACCAGTGCCCCATTGGCTTTATCTAATTGAGTAGAATGAACTGCAGATTCTGTCTTCCACTGGGCTTCTAGATGTAGCTACGTCTTGGAAAAGAGACTGGCATTTCCAATAGATGGGTTTTAGTTAATTACCTCAGAATCTGTAATAATATTTTTTATCAGATTTATAACCAGTGATATCCCCCAGCATCCTCCACATGAACGTGTGTGGTGCGCGCGCTTGTTTCTTACCATCCAGTGATGCTTCTGCAAGCCTCCGCGATGCTCTAGCTGCTCGATGGAGCATCGCGCAGGCGCTGTATGTGCTGTGCGCGGAAGCACCGAAGGGTTTAAAGACAGGTAAGGAGCGTGGGTGGGTGGGCCCTCCGGAGCACCGTACCGGAGCGGTACCCAGTGCTCCGGGCAGGCTCCGGTACGCCCGTACCGGGGCACACCGCCTGCAACCCACCACTGTTTATAACCCATCTTTTTAGTCAATTTGAGCACTCAGGCTACTAAAAATAAATATACTACCATAATTACTAAAATAGAAAAAAAAAGAGATGGCTTAATCATGTCTTCTGCTGGCTGGTGGCAAGAAATATTATAAATTCTTCTTTTTCTGCATGTTGCCAGATCATAATAAATTGAGCTGATATGAACTGGGAGAACTAGAGATCCAGGAAAACAAATGTCAATGTACAAGCGTCAATGAAACTTGGTAGAAACTTGCCCATGATCATCAGATAGTTTCTTCTAAAACTACAGGTCAGGGTGGGTTGGCCACCCTGTGTTTGAGGTCAAACACAACCCAGATGCCGCCCTCAATTAAATTGAGTTTGACACTGCTGCTATAGTGGATTGTGCACTAAGCAATAAATTGAACTAGATGACTTCTTTTATCCCTTCTAATTTTAATATAACATGACAACTTTTATCATAGGATAATTCCAGGACTTTTATTCTATTATTAAAATTGTTGTGTATGTATATGCATATGTATAACATATCTTTATGTAACTATTTATCCATTTACAAAGAGCCCAATTTACAGTAAACTAGTAAGACATTATATTGGGTTAAGTAGAAGCCAATTAAAAATGCAAAGCTTACTTTATTCTTTGCTGAAGAAGGTAGAGGACATTTTTAAGACTACCTAATCTCCTGTTTTCAGGGTTTAGTCGGTGATGTCCAAACTGAAAAGGAGACAAAATGAACATTTTTCCTGTTAATCTCTGTTTACAGAAGTATGCAAAACTATGGAATATTTTGGTTGTTCACAGAAAGTATTGTGATCAAGCTTTTATAATCCTGTATATAACTTAAACGTAAGCAAATTAAACTTATTATGGCCTTTGAGAGCACAATAATGAAACATGTAAACCTGTAATTTTTATTAAAACTGTTTTTAAAAAGACATACACGCATTACATTACATTAAATTCAGCATAATGACTTTAACACAGATAGCAGTAGCAATGAAAAAAATTTGTGCAACCTGGAAATATATGTCAGGGTCCTGGTTAAATAAGAGCAGTGACAGAGAGACAATATGCTGTCTACCAAAGTAGTTCTTTAAAATGGGATAGATATATGGCATTTTTAAACCCTAATGGACAGAGATTTTCCAAAGAAAGTCCTAAAGATTAGAATTTGCTATTACTTTTTGTTACTCAAATTGATAGCAGTCTTTTAAGGCTATCCATCCTTTGTAATCTATCATCTTGCTTAACCATGGGCAAAGCTCCAAAAGTGTTGATAAGTACTGCTTCTTCTGTATCAAACTTTGCCTCATTCTGCATATATGCCTGCTATTAGGATTTACTGCTATTAACAACAGGTTATTAATTAAAATACTATGTAGATCACAAGTAGCAGAGCTGAACAAAGGGGTTTCCCCTCCAACATGTACCCTTTGATTGGATCAATCCAAAGGGTAGCAATAAATTGTTTCCTTTTAAGTGACATGTGAGGTATAATATATTGCTTCAAAGTCAGTAAGATTCGTTTGCTGCAAGTCAAATGTGGGAGCCACTCAAATAAGCACAAATCTGCCCTGTTTCCCTGAAAATAAGACCTCCCCAGATTAATAAGCCCAATCGGGCTTTTGAGCTCATGTGCTAAAATAAGCCCTCCCCTGAAAACAAGCCCTCCCCGAAAATATTGCAACATAGCAGCAGCCATGAGATGACCATGCTCACCGCCTCCTGCACCTCAAAAGTAATAAGAACTCCCCGAAAATAAGGCCAAGTGCTTATTTCGAGGGTCAAAAGAAAATAAGACTGTCTTATTTTCAGGGAAACACAGTATTTAGCAACGAAGAAGCTGTCCCAGAGAATCTACAATGGCTCTTTTGGACTGACTGACTAGAATTAAGGCTGTGCAACGAAGGGTGTGCAATGAAGAGCAACCCAATTTAATTGCAAGGAATAAGCTTTGATGAGGTAACTTCTTTAACTGCTTGCACACCAGAGTCAACTGACACCTTTATTGGCTTATGATTTATTATTACTCAGTCCCAAGGGTTGTTGTTTAACGAGGTTGTCTGCGTGGGCATGGGTTTCAATAAAGGTGGAGTGTCTTTCTGTATGCTTTTGTGCAAAACTTCAAAATCTGTTTGCACGGATCCCGATTATTTTTAACAAAGACCAATTGCTTGAACATTAAAAGGTCAGTCTTTGCTGTGAGCAAACATTGTTTTGCCATGAATTCAGCTGAGCCATTCTATGACCGGATCTTCTCAAGTGTTGAGGGGAACTTCTTATATTTATTAGAAGAAAGTGAAGAACTAGTGAAATGGACTGTAGAATGATGGGGAAGGGGTAGTGTATAATCGGACCAGTCAATTAATTCATCTCTAAGAAAAACAAGAACGCTCAAATAATTGCTCTTTTTTAGTTCTGTTTTAAAGTCCCATTCAAGAACCACAATTTTACGAAATGGGAAATGAAGTTAGTTTACTGTTTCTTATTGTAGAAAAAGTTCATTAATGTTTAGCTGTTGGCTATCTTGGAAGAGTGCTGTCAGCCACTCTTCTTCTACTTCTTTTTTTCACAGTCTTCCGAATGAGAAATAAGTATAATTATTTTACATTTTGGCACATAACTTGAGCTGTGATGTAAATAGAAAGGATTTACAAAGAGAGTATGAAACTACCAGGCTTATCTCACTATTACATAATGTCATGCAACATTTTATGCAGAAAGAAAAAGGAGAAATCCTGCCTAACTGTAATAAATGCAGTGTAGTATACTAATGTACTTTTGGAAAAGCAGCATCCATTATGGAAGCCATATGCTACTATTAATTCACAAAATTCTAATTGTGAAAGTTTGAGAAACAGTTTTTTAAGAGCTTTGTTAGCCTCAGTTAAAAGTTGTGCTTGTCTAATAACAAATTAAGAACTATTAAATGGAATAAAGTTTTACAAGTTAGGGTGTGAATGAAAGTGATTTGGCATTACTCATACATACCCGTAAAATTGACTGTACTGTCTGCATAGGGTAAGTGAGCGTAGTGGCAATTGCTTTGGCTATTGCTCCAATAGCAAAAACGTCCAGTGAAGACAGCTAAAACAATATGAAAAAAAAATTAGTATCTGGATGCAAAAACAAAATTAAGAACCTTCAAATCCATCCTAATCCAAAACCAAAATTGTAACGATTTAGTTGAATGGAACAATTTCTGAAATCAAAGTTAAATATCCCCTTTCTTGTAAACCTTGGAATCTTACCTGCAGTTGTCTTTTTAAAATTTTCCTCTTAAGCCCTTCATAAAACATGAATTGTATGGCAGGGTTAAATACTAAGAGCAGTGAGGGAAAAGTACCATTCCACAAAGCCAAGATTCCTTCCTCTCGAATTATCTGATGAAAGGCATCTGATTAGAAAAATAAATAAGGGAAATAAGAATCTTACAGAGGATGCAGAATTATACATTTGATCAGTCTGCCAGTTTAGCATTATTCATAGAGTTTTACATTTATTTTGCATCTAAATTTACATTTATTTATTCAGAATTCAAAGAATTTTGCATGGACTCATTGTAGCTGATTTTATTGTTCAGTATTTATCATGAACAATTGTTAGTAAGCTGGAATAATTAAATTCAAGGTGACAGGGAGGGAGGTAAGGGTTCTTAACAGACAAAATTACAGCACACAAAAGTTGTCTTATGAATCAATTCAAATTTTTCCTGTAATTGTGACATGATTCAAAGATTTATTTATAATGTTTATATGGCGCACTACTCCAAGCCATGTTAATTTTTCTTTCAGAAATGCAAGGCTAATCAAATAAGTAGCATTTAGTTAAGGCAGACTAACCCTTATGCCTTTCAAATTAAGTTTAAAGAGGTTTGGCATGCAGAAAATTACTTTTTGATTTACTTGCTTCTATCATTGATTAATTAGCTGATTACAAAGTAACACCTCTGATACCATGTCATCTGTGTTTAATATAAATTAAATGTGTCTATAGTTACTCCTAAATCTCCCCAGAGTTTTAATTATTTTATCCAGCAATTGTCTAATAGAAATACTGATCTTTTTTTTCATTTTACCATTCATTTCAATTCCTTCTACTATTCAGCATGTATTGTTTCCATCATCCCAAGGGGAAGCAATGGAAAATTTAGAAATTTCGGTGGTTGATGGGTAACATGTTTCTGTTGAAAATATGTTATTCTAATCCTTAGTTTAAGATGAGACAAATACAATAATTTTTTCTTACGCTCACAAGCCCATATCAATTAAGAAAATCATCAGGTTTAAGAATGGATTGTTTTGATTTTTAAAAAAAAACCTTTTTCAATATTACATGGAACTCATAAACTAAAATAGGTCTCCTGAAAGCCATGTGCATGTGAAAAATATACTTGTGATAAATAATGCCCCCTAAAGCATGTGCTTAGTTCATTTCCTGCTGAAAGACCTGAATAGATATAATTCATGTTGTTTGTCTCAAAAGCTTCTTTAATGTAATCCTTTTTATTCAATGGCACAACTGGATGAAAGCAAACACTGCCTTTATTATTCACTCCTCAAATCATTAGTTAAATACTTTTCTGGCTGGACCTATGAGAATACTTAGTCCATTCAAAGAGAATGGCTTTTACTTGTCCTCTGCTTTCTAAAAGACAGTGAGGATAGTTCTAAAAAGGAAAAGAAGGAAAACAAAGGATGAAAAGTCTAGATGATCTCCATCCCTTTCAGCAATGACTTGTCAACAAGTTCTACTTTCTAAGATGCTATGCAAGCTGTAAGATTAATTTAATTAGGTTAACAGTAACGATTTTATTTAGAACTGTTATGTTCCTTATTTTTCCTGTATAGGCATCCTCAGGTTAAGAACATCCAACTTAAAGACAACCCCAAGACAGAAACACCCATCTATTACTAAACATGGTAGACAGTGTTCTCATTCCTTTAAAGTTTAACCGATGAATTGTTGAAGCCTCACATTGCTGAAGCTGCTTATTTTTAATATACAGCCTATTTTCAGAGGTTCCTAAAAGCACTGTATTATCAACTCAAGGAAGGAAAATGCCATCTGCTATTTTTAGTAATAGGCAGTCCATTTAGGAGTTTCAACCTACATACAAATTTGGACTGAAGACAGAGTTAAGAACAGTATATTCCCCTTTTCATAGCTGAAGATCTGGCTTCAGCAACTGTGTATGTGAATTTCCCATTAAAACCTTCCCTGCATGCAAAATTGTTTGCTTATATAGCTACAGAGAAGAGGCACAAAGTATGATAACCTTTCTACTTTTATGTTTTGGAAAAAAATGATCCAAATCAATTTTGCTTTTATTTTTTCCTAGAGCTAGACTGAATAGAGAAATCCTTATTAGAATAATTCTCTAGACAGACTAAGAAATTTCAGAAGATACAACACTAGCAACAGATGTAGGGAATACCTGGAATAAGAATTCTGTAAATAAGACTTTACATTATTTCATTCCAGTTGTAAAAGTTTATGTTCTTTGCAAATTGTTACTTTGAAAAGGCTAGTACTCACTGCTCACTACTCTGCTCTTTCCCACTTTTACTACATTTTCTCCTCCTGCTCCTCCAACTACTACTTTTTATGAGTGCTATTGCTGGAGAACAGTATCTCCTTCTATCTGTTTCAGGCTGCTTTATGAGCACACATACCATCACATCCAGCTGCCTCTCTGCTCCACTTTTAAAGTCAACAATTGCTGAGCTGGCTTGGATGAGGACTTAAAGGAACAGGACAACAACAGCACAGGTGCTGACCTTTTTGTAGACAGCTGTCCTGCCACATACCTCACCCTGTTTAATATTTTTTTTTATTAAAATATTTTTGATATTTCTTTTTCCATTTCTGTGCACTTTGCACTCAATAAAAGTCACTGATGACATTTTGTTATCCTGCCCACTGGATAATATTGAAGCAATACAGTGGTTACAATGTCAGATACCACCTTCTTAATCGGGACTTGGTATCCTTTATCTGCTGCAGCCATGTGAGTGGTTGGTGGTCAGTTATCACAGTGATTTCACAACCCCAGAGATACACACAAAGAGCACTGATTACTCATTTCAGTTCATAGACTTCCTTTTCAATGGTGCCATATTTTTGTTCCCTTGGAAGGAATTTCTTTGACAAGTAGATCACAGGATGGTTCATCCCTTTATGGTTTTGAATAAGCACTTCACCTAAGCCTACATTAGTTGCATCTATCTATACAACACATGGTTGGGAGAAATCTGGCCCTTTTAATACTGACTTCCTACATAATGCATTTAAAAAAATGTCTCCTGCCATTCCTTAGACCACTCTACTCTCGAAGGTTCTGTTTTTCTCGTTAGGTCTCTTAGAGCAGTGGTTCTCAACCTGTGGGTCAGGACCCCTTTGGGGGTCAAGCGACCCTTTCACAGGGGTTGCCTAAGACCGTCGGAGAAACATATATTTTCGATGGTCTTAGGAACCGAGACACCAATTTTAGGGTTGGGGGTCACCACAACATGTGGAACTGTATTAAAAGATCACGCCATTGGGAAGGTTGAGAGCCACTGTCTTAGAGGGATAAACCTTTGGTAATATTCCCCCAAACCCAGAAAAGAGCAAACATCTTTGTTTTTGGGGCTTCTATCTGTTTCCACCTTTCTCTATTCAGATTTCATCTCCCCCTTACCTACCATAAAGCCCAAGTATTGGGTTTCCTGATATCTTAGATGGCACTTTTTCTGGGCTTATGGTTAAGCCAGCTTTCTGTAGACAATCAATTGTTTTGCCTTGTGTGTTTAAAGTGTTCTTCCTAGGTCTTGCTGTAGATGAGGATATCATCTAAATAGGCAGCACACTATTCCTTTTGACCTGGTAAGATTTTATTCATTAACTTCAGGAAGGTAGCAGGTGCCCATGTAGACCAAATGGAATTTTTCAAAACTGAAAGTATCCTTGTGGAGTGGAACACACCCTGTTTTCTCTTTGGAGTGGTGTTCCAGTGGAATTTGCCAATATCCTTTGGCTAAATCCAAAGATGCTAAATACTTGGCTTCACCTAGACCAGTGATGGCGAACCTGTGGCACGCGGAGCCATTTGTCAGGGCATGCAAAGCGCTGCCCTGTCAGCTGGCCAGCGCACATGCGCGCGCTGGCCAGCTGAGTTCAACCTTTTTTAAAGCCATTTTTCGCCCTCCCCATGCTCCAGAGGCTTTATAGGAGCCTGGGGAGGATGAAAAGAGCCTGCCCCCTCCCGGAGGCCCTCCGGAGGCTTCATGAGCTTCCCTGAAGCCTCCGGAGAGCAAAAAAACAGCCCTACGGGCAAACCAGAAGTTTGGGAACGGACTTCCAGTTTGCTCGGAGGGTCATTTTGAGCACTCCGAAGGCTTCAGGGAAGCCTCTTGAAGGTCCCTGAAGCCTTCGGAGTGCTTAAAACGACCCTCCGAGCAAGCCGGAAGTGACTTTGACTATAAAGCCTCTGGAGCCTGGGGAGGGCGAAAAAAGCATTCAAAAATGGGGGGGGGGGGGTTGCGCCTGTAGTGTGTGCATGCGCACTGGGGGGGGTCGTGCATTGCATTATGGGTGCGGCACGCCTGCACATGACCCCCCTGCGCTCCCTCCACTTATGGCACGCAAGCCAAAAAAGGTTCGCCATCGCTGACCTAGACCATCCAAGAGCTCTCTACCCATCAAACTTATTTGCCTGAAATCTGCACAAAACCATGCATCCCCATTTGGCTTTGAGACCAATACAACTGGAGAACACCAATCACTTACAGATGGTTCTATTGTGTCTATCTGGAGCATCTTTTCTATTTCATTTTATTAACACATCTTTCAACCACTCAAGAATTCTATAGGGAGATCTAACTGATCAGGTTTCGCTCTTTAGTATTTTGTGTTCAACTAAGATATTATGCTCAACTGTATGGTAAACATATGTTTCCAGTCCCCTAATATTTTTTTATCTCTTTGTTTTAACTATCCCCTAGGTCTGAATTGATAAGTATTTTTCCATAGTATGGATGAAGTATTGCACTCCAAGATTGATCCAATAATTCTGGATACCTTTCCTTTAGTGCCAGCAAACCATCGCAGGTTCAGCTCTATTGTGCTATTTTCTTAGTAGGTTGGCACTTCCTTTTTTTGTCTCCCAATTCAATTTCATAATTTATTGGTTCAGTTCACCTCATCATTATGTAAGGCCCCTGCCACTTAGCCTGTAGTTTGTTTCCTTTACTAGGCAACAGTAACTGGGCTTGATCTGCTACGTTAAATTGCTTCACCTTTAAACCTGTATCATCATGCCTTTTCTGACGTTTTCCGGTTTCTAAATATTCCTTAGCAATGTGTCCTAGGGATTTTAAATTATTCCTCTCGAATAAGATATATTCAATTAGGTCTTTAAAGCCTTCTAGGTTTTTGCACCTTAATGGTGTCTAGAACCCCAAAAGTTGATTCTTAGACTGTAACTCAAAAGAGCTAAATCCCGTAAACGTCTGGGGAATTTCAGATAGAAAAAGCATCTATGTATCCAAATGTTTTGTGTCTTGGACTGCTTATTTTTTGAGAATAGATTTTAGGGTCTGCTTCATCCTTTCTGCAAGACCGTCATAAAGACTGGTACATATATCTTTTATTCCTAAATCTGTATATAAATATTTCAGCAGTATTGTTTGGAAATTGGTTCTTTGATCTGTAAGGATCTCCTTTGGTATGCCCAGTCTACTGAAGATTTCGACCAGCTCCTCTGCTATTCTTTCGGTGATCACTTTCCTTAATGGAACTGCTTCGGGATACCAAGTGGCATAGTCACAGGCAACTAGGATATACTCGTTGCCTTTACTAGATCATGGCAAAAGGACTACAACCATGATGGCGAACCTATGGCATGTGTGCCAGAGGTGGCACACAGAGCCCTCTCTATGGACATGCGTGCCATCACAGCTGCTCTTCTGGTTTCTGGCACGCATATGTGCTCCGGATAGCTGATCTTCACAGGGGCATGTGAAGGTCGTTTTCTGGCCATTTTGGGGCTGTTTTCAAGCCATTTGGGGGGGGGGGGGCTTTTTTGACCCCAAAACAGCCCAAAAAGCTGCCTGAAAACAGCCAAAAAACAGGCATGTGTGCGCCGGCCAGCTGGTCTTCAAATTTCTGATGCTCCAGCACGCGCACCTGCATGCATGTTCCAGTTTGGATACTTGGTGCCGAAAAGGTTTGCCATCACTGGCCTACAACATCTACGATTATTTTAGAAAAGGGAGTAAGAATTAAATTTACTCTTTCGATAGGAACTTTATTGTGTTCTCGTTGGTTTTACCAATTGACACACGGGGCAGGATCAACAGTACTGGGCCATTTCTCCACAGATACCTGACCGATAGAATCTATTCAAAATACTGTAAGTAGTCTTAACCCTACCCATATATCCAGACCATGGAGTTTCTTGAGCTAATTCCAATATTACTTTGCGATATCCCAAAGGAACTACAAATCTGTTCAATTTGTTCCTTTGTTAGGGATGAAGTCTTATTGGGAACAGCAACCCATTTTTTTCTTGAAATACTGGGTGTTGATTCCTTATTTACCTCCTTTTCTGCTGCTAATCAATGTTTCGATCTTGGGTTTTTTTTTTGCTAGGGAGGTGAGATTGCTTGGCAGAAGGGAATCTCAGCTTGGAGGGAATCTCAGCTCCGAGTTTAAGGATTTTTGTTTTTTAGTGTAGCTTAGTATTTTGCTTATATTGTACATTTTTTCTTAAATTAAATAAAAATAAAAATCAGTCTGGAATTTTCTTCTCCATATAGTTGATATGAGTTACGGCTATATGCCTTAATTCACTTTGTAAAAATAACATTGAAAGTTAAAGATAACTGGTAGCTTGTTTTTTTACAAAATGACTAGACAGAGTAATGGTTAAATAATCCACTTCATCTTTCAGATTGTAAAGATCTGACAATAAGTCTGTCTCATCGTTGCTAGAATAAAAAGGAAGTATATCAATGGTATACTGTATGTTAATAACATCAATAACAAAGCTGAAGTTTCTGGAGAATATAGCTCCTGTGCGGGAGAACATGAAATATATTGCATTCTCGTATCAGTTCTTTTTTCATGCAATTGGTAGGATATTGAGAGCATAGCAGCTTTTTCAAGTCTACAAAAAGCACAGAGTGTTTGATGAGCAAGGAAAACTAGGGCAAAATGCTGTCTCAAGAATGGTGAAGGTATGTGTCGGTATACTGAGTTTGAAAAAGCATAATTTAAATACATTACAATAGATAAGGACAACCACACACACACACAACACACACCAGCAACCTACCTACAATGCCTTTGTAATTGGTTGGTATAATATCTTCATTTCTAAATTTTGCCCCCTGGAGTTTAAGACGGGTATTTACCACCCAGAGCGGAGTAGTCAACAGTACATTCACTACACCTAAGGAAACAGAAGCAAAATTCAGTAAAAAGAGGCCTCATAAAATTAAAATCAAAATTAAAAAATTAACTTTAATGTATAAAGCAGAAGTACCATTTGAAATACTTTGCAAAATCTAGACTGAAATTATTCTGGAGGAAAAAAATATTTAAAATGGAAAGTCAAGGGAGCTTGTCCCAAAGGTGCTTTTTTAAAAGGGAAAGTGGACTTTCTTGATTTTTTCCCTTGAAAATGCTTTGCTTCTCATCCAAGAAGCTGCTTTAGTTCATAGACATCCAACAGAGCTTCCTTTCTTTTGGTTCTTAAGCAATTATTACACATTTCATTGAGCAATGCAAGAAAAGCGAGCTTGCTTTTCACAACAGGTACACACCTAATTATTTCCAAATATTTTTCCCAACTTAACGCAAACTTCCCACATTATTCTTCATTATGAAATAATGCATTGAGAAAATCAGAAGTGCTAAACTGTTTTAAAAAATTAAAATTAAGGATTCAAAAGGCATCTCTCAGATAACCTTAAGTGGCACGTCAAATCAGAGAGTAGCACAAGTTAGAATAAATAATAAACCAAAATAAGATACAGATCAAGAAATATGTAGCAGTGCTGGCAGCCATAGAAAAACACACATTATATCTCTGCTCTGTATCGGTGGCTGGTTTATTCCCAGGTTTAATTCCAGATGTTGGTTTTAGCATGGGACCAGGTTATTTGAGAGACTATCTCTCCCCAGTTATATCTACCTGTCCTACCACGTCTGATAGGAAGGGTGTTACAGGTTCCTTCTGCTAAAAATTTCCATTTGACATGAACCCAAAGACACGCCATCCTTGGTGACATCATTCCTGCTACTTGAGAGGGAATAAAAATGAGTTCCTCCAGCAGCCTGACAATCCCATGAAAGTAGTAAGCTTATGAGATTGTTACACTGTGTGTAGGATGCTGATCCATCCTACTGCTGTCTTATTTATATTTGTGTTTGTTTTCAACTGTTGCTTTAGATGTTTTTGACTGTTTGCTTCATTGTACACTCCTCAGAATCATATTTGTGAAATGGGTGGATACACACACGCACCAAATTTGTCAAATATTTAAAATTTTTGATTTTTGCTTTGGAAAACATCTGATGTTAAATTCATAATATACATTTTCAGTTTCTGTTATATACAGTTGTATTTACTACTGACACTATATTAAAACATTTCAAAGAAACTTTGAATTTCATTGTTAATATCAAATGAATAACTTTCCAAAGATATGAGTATACACATCAACTCAGCCCATGCTCATGTTCAAAGATAAGATAATGAAATGAAGAGAAACATTCAGTGATACAAAAGTGAAAAATCTAAAAGAAGTAAAACTTTCAGAAAAGAGGAAATGAGACAAATCCTTTCAAGTTAAAAATACATTTATCGCTTCATTATTTTAAATTGCCTTCATGATAAATTAATCTACATCCCAAAATCAATACATTTCTGATAGGATTTTATTACCTGCAACCACCCCAAGAGTCAAGTCCTTTCCTGTAGTTGAATGATGACCTTTAGCCCAAAGAGTTTTTAAACTATTAAATGTATAGAAATAGACGAAGTTGGAACAACAAAGGCTGGAGATAACAGGGAACCACCCTCGATATGGTGCAATGCTAAGGAACAAAATAACAACAGCAAAAAAATGAAAATAATGCAACAATCATAGCAAAAAAGCATATCTGCACCCAATTCCAAACATAATCAATTAAGTATATCTACTAACTAAAGGGTTTTGGGCTAAGTGTTCAAGAAACCAAGTGGCAAAACAAAACATATTTAAATATGGTACTTATTAACTATATTTAACAGAATACAATTCTATACTCAGGACTAAATTTAACTGAACATATCTGAATAACTATGAAAATAACCCAAGAGGATATACCGTATTTCCCTGAAAATAAGACCTCCCCAGAAAATAAGCCCAATTGGGCTTTTGAGTGCATGCGCTAAAATAAGCCCCTCCCTGAAAATAAGACGCCCCCCCCCTGAAAATATTGCAACATAGCAGCAGCCATGAGTTGCACCTCAAATATAATAAGACCTCCCTGAACAAATGCAATTTTAGGGGTCAAAAGAAAATAAGGCCCGTTCCTATTTTTGGGGAAATACAGTATGATTGGGAAAATCAAAAGGAATACAATTCTGATCTGAATGCAAGAAACATCCCATTCAAACACATTGTTTCTTGTTCAAGTATTTCCTTTCAGAGATAGTAGTATTTTATGGAGGCACATTTTAAAAATTAACATACTGTAATTACATAATTAACAATATTCTGTTCATACTAAAGACATCACAAATGTTTTTATGTGACAGAAACTTTAACTATATAGAGGCCAATTTATTCAGGCAAGACTTCAGCCAATGTAATTCCTGCCTAGAAATTCATCTTGAAGAAGAAACAATATTGCAGCAAGTCTCTTAGTCTCTTACCCGACTTAATTTTTTAAATAGTATTTTGAATTACAAAGAAAAATGCATTCATCATCATCTTTCTAAAATATGGTTTAGTCTAATGGCTCTGTTTAAAGTATAACTATTCAAATTACCTAATTGAAATTTAGGAAGATGTGTTGTACGCATTGTTCTCCACAGAAGTTTTAAAAAACTAATAATCCTAGCAAAATAGCCCTGTACTTACATGCCTTCTTCTTTAATTATCTCCAAAAGAACTGCGTGTGTAGTTTTTGATTTGCGTTTTTCATCAACTGGAAAACAAGAAATATTTTTTAAAAGTTATTCATTATATTTGAGATCATCTTCTAATATTATGGGGAAGCTAGTCAAAAGTAAAAGTGCATTATTTATTTAATCTTCAGGTTCATTGATTCAATCTGAAACAGAACAGTTGTTTTCTCCTTCATGGATAGGTCTACAATTGACCACAAATTAAGAAATAGGATTAGAAAAGTTTGCATTTATACAAATTGCAAAAAAGAAATGTGTAGACTTTTTGCTTTTCCTCATTGGAAAGTTAAGATTACATCACAAGATCATTTAATATCTGCTCTAAGAATAACTATATTGATTGCCTGTTTTCAGGCATCCCTATTATTTTAGTAATTTGAAAACAATAAAAAGCCCTGGTCAGCTACAAAATTAGTTGCAATATCTGTCTTTTATAATTAAACACCAAATCCTAAAATTAATTTTTTGAAAGGATTTCTCCATCATCTCTCTGCATTTCTCAAACTTAGGTTACTGTATTTTGCTAAAATGTACATTTGCCATGTGAATATAACCTTCTTTCATGTCTACAGTACTGAGAATAAAGAATAATAAATAATATTTTAGTACATCCAGATTATATCTTCATGAAGTTTAGAAACACAAAATCATATAGTTGTTAATGAATCTTTTCTCTAATGACTCTAACAATATCATACTAAGGCAGCGGTTCTCAAATAGTGGGGCGCGCCCCCCTGGGGGGGCGCGAGGCTCCGTAAAGGGGGGCGCGAAGGCTCCCTTTGCATCTGGGTGCAACGGCGTGGGCAGCGTGGGCGAGGCATAATATATCCCGCCTGGAAGTGGCAGCACTTCGGACTGTGGATTTTCATTGGCGCCGCGGGCTGGAGCTGTGCACGAAGCCTGCTCGGGCGGGGGTGGGAGGGAGGGAAGCATGGCTGTCCCAGGCTTCCCTCCCTTCCCCCCCCCCAGCCCAAGCAGACTTTTTGCACAGCTCCAGCCCGCGGCTCTGATGAGTCTCTGAGCAGTCCCCAGCGCTGCCACTTCAAGCCGGGATATATTCTGCCATGCCCTCGGCGGCGTCTTTATGCAGGTAGCTCACCTCCCCGCCAGCCCGTCTGGAAGCGGAAGAGCAACAGCCGCTGTTGGGGAAGGGACAAAGGGGCGGCGGTCGCCCGATCTTGCCACCGCCACCCCTTCGCCCCTGGTAACGGCGACTGTTGTGCTGCTGCTTCCAGCTGGGATGCTGGAGGAGCTGCTGGCAGGGAGGGAGGGAAGAAGGGGAGGAGGGAGTAAGGATAGACAAGCAAGAGGGAAAGAGGAAAGAAGGCAAGCAGGCAGGAAGGAGGCAGAAGGAAGGAGGGAAGAATGGAACTGGAAGGGAGGCAGGGAAGGAGGGAGGGAGAAAGGAAGGATAGGAGGATAGGGAAAGAGGAAAGAAGGCAGGCAGGCAGAAGGGAGGGAGGTGCAAGGAAGGAAGGAAGCATAGATAAGCAGGAGGGAAAGAAGGCAGGCAGGCAGGGGGAAAGAGGAAGGAGGGAACTGGAAGGGAGGCAGGAAGGAAGGGAAGGAGGAAGGGAGGGTGGAAGGAAGGATAGACAAGTAAGAGGGAAAGAGGAAAGAAAGCATGTGACTACGGTGGGAGACGAGGAAAGACCGGTGTGCTATGTTATGCAGAGGTCTACTTATAACAATTTTATAGACAAATTATACTATTTACAGTCGCGCGGGGGGGGGCGCGAAATGTTTTCTTCTTCCTAGGGGGGGCATGACAGAAAATAATTGAGAAGCACTGTACTAAGGAGATTCATCAGCTTAGTTAGGAATCCGAAAGGTTTCCAAAGTAGCGAAGATTTTGCAAGTTCCATTTTCTGAAAACTATCACAACAGAGACATGCTGTAATCAATATACTTTGCAAAATTGTTACATATCTGTGATTGGCTATTGCTGAGTACACAGTATCTTTAAAAAAAAAACAGGTTTTTTTGCACTCGGAAAGAAAATACTAACCATAGTTTTGGCATCCCAATTATTTTAGGAGTAATTTGCAATCAATAAAAAGCCCTGGTGAGCTACAAAATGCGTTAGTTGCCACTTACACATCAATAGGTACTGTAGTAGTCTAGCATCTCTCCAAAAATTATTGGATAAAACAGATCAATCACTCAATAACATGTATTTGATCAATGACCAACAAAACTTAAAAGATCAAAAACAAAAATAGAGTGAATTAAATAAATGCAAAAATATACTAACAGCTAGCAAAATAAAGAAGATCAGCTGTTACCCTGAACAAATTTTAAGATATAAATGCAAAAACGAGTTGGTAAGTCATATATCATATTCTCAAAGGCTAAATGTAAAAGAATGGGTTACTCACCTTGAAGTCTTAGTCTAGCTGTATCCAGAGGAAAAAACACTGTCATTGCTGTCACACTACCCTAAAACATTTAGCACAAAAAAATTAACTATGTAGAGCAGGCAGATTTTTTTTGCAAAGCTACAATGACCTATATTAAATCAAATAAGTTTATTGCAGCCGTTTGAGCAGATAAAGTAAAATATCCAATATTATTTATTATTGCCCTATCCATTGGTATTTGATCGCTCTTCCATTCCTGGGCAAATGCCAATCTTGCCGCAATGATTATGTGCAACACCAAGAACCATATCTCGATGTTGATATCTGGGGGTTTGAGTCCTAACAGGAAGGTTTCAGGTTTCAACTCTAATTGATATTGGGTGATTTCTATTAACCACCGCCTAATTTTTTTCCAGTATTTAATCGCCATTGGGCAGGTCCACCACTGATGGAAATAGGTCCCCTCTCTGTGACCACATTTCCAGCAATTAGGCATGATCCCAGGGAACATTCTGGCAAGTCTTGCCGGTGGTAGATGCCACCGATATATCATTTTATATGTATTTTCCTTATACGAGGCTGCCATAGTCAATTTCATATTTTTAAACCAAATTTCTTCCCAACTTTGAAAGTCCAATGTGCGTCCTATATTCCGTCCCCAAGCAATCATGCAGTCTTTGACCACTTCTTCCCCTACGTCCAATAGCAATAGATATAATAATAATAATAATAATAATAATAATATATTTATTTCTTAGCCGCACCCTCTCCCGAAGGACTCGTAGCACTTGGATGGATCGGATAGACTAACAAAATTAATTAAAGGAAAAAAGGACTCAGAATTCTATAACTCGTGGAAGAGGTGGTACAATTGGGTACGGGAACGACCGAATAATAACAACTGAAGCAATAATATATGTTTAAATCAGATACTGGTAAATAATATTAATCAGAAATTAAAGGACGAATAAGAATTGATTATGTAGGTACGCTGACTAGATGGGCTGCATATAGTGTAAATGTTGGTGCTAAATATTAGGCCTATTATTAGGACGGTAATGTCAAGTTTAGTTATTTAATCGTTATGATTTCTTGCGCTGTGACGGCAATATGTTTGAAATTATGTTTGTATGATTTTATTTTTATAAGAATAAATAAAAAATTAATTATAAGAAAGTAAAATATCCAATAGAACTATTACATACATCTATGTGTGTATCAGGAAAACGACGACTAAAATAGGATCTAAAAATATATAATAAAATTAAAACATTGCTATAAAAGTGATAAATAAGTAACCTGACTTAAGTAATGGTGTGGCTTATTGTGCAGGAAATAGCACAAAACTGGGCAGCTCAGGAGGGTATTTTTAAATCCTTCCCTAAAAAAAAGGTACATCAAACCTTATGAAATATGGCAGTGAAAAAGCTTCCTCTACATAAATTCACTTTCAACTTAAACAGAACTTTATGGTTCTGACCATTGCTGTCAAAATATTTATTTTAAAAAAAATTCCATACAACTGCCCATTAAAAATGTGGTTCACAATAAATTAAAGTTCAGTTTGATACTGTAAGTATTTGAAACAGAGATTTTGTGCATATTCCAAGCACACTGAAATAATTTAATACTGGTATTTATATTTTATTTAAAACTTGCCATAGTAAAGTTTTGATTAGATATTTGGGTGAAGCACAATATTGATATATTATACACAATCTATCTCTGTAGCATTCTATCTAATGTTATAACATTAATTTTTATTATACTTATCAAAGAAGGAAAGGAGGAATTAATACAAAAATATATTGCACTATATAGAACAACTATATAGTTTTTGACTCATTTGTTTAATCAAATCTATTTAGTTTTAGAATTGTGGCAAAGATCACATTTTAGATAATATTTCAAAACTATTAGGTCACAGTTATGCAAAAATATTGAAAATAAAAAAGATAAATAAAAAAAAGATTCCAAACTTTTAAGATTCACAACCTTCCACACAAACAACTAGATATGGTCTAATTTCTTATTTGATTATCAAAATTATTCAGATATGTAAGAACTGTGAAACTTATTTAGCAACCTGATAATCTTTAAATCCATGAGCCATAAGACAATGAGCACATGAAATAATTTTCTCATTCTTGTTCCACTTATGCAGGTCTAAAGAAGTTATCATAGAATTCACATGCAAATCAGTCTTGAACTATTATTTTTTAATTGCTTTCCTGGACTGCACAACTACCCTCACATATACAGATATAAAATGCAAGACCATCTATTTGTATAATTGTATAATCTAATTCCTGTGTATGGAAGAAGAGTCTTACAACAGTCAATGCAAGCTTTTTCTTTCCTTCTTTTTATCCAGTAATACCATCCCACACCTTTAAGACAGCATGAATAGCTGGGGCACACCTGTGCTCCAAGAGAAAGATGTCTTCAGTATTTAGGTATGGGTGTGTACTGTATTTTGAGATGGGCAATTGCAATTATTTGTGACAACCAGAATAAATTAAGGTTGCAAGTGAAAGAGGAAGAAATGCCAGACAAAGAGGGGTAAATATCAGTGTGGGAGAGGGATGTGTGGAATTCAGACTCAAAAGTAAAAACACAGACAAGTAACAGCCATCCAACAGCTGATAAGGAAATGTTCCCTTCCTAGAAATAAAATATAAGATGCTTAAGGCTCATAAGAGGTAAGGATAGCAGCAATTGGTGCTTGGCTGAAAATATTGATTCCTAAGTCAGCTAATTTTAATGTACCTAAAGATTGGTTAAGAGGTGGCTATAATTGCAACTAAGGAATTTGCCCAGAGTCTCTACAGCTCAGAGAGCAGCCCAAAATATAGCTAACTACTGCAATATCTTTTCACAGATAATAAGTAATTCAAATCTGCCTGTAAAGGAGAAGGGGGTGGGGAGAGAGAGAGAACAAGGATTTTATGAATATTCATAGAAGCCATACGTAAAAATCCTTAGAAGTAACACAGAATATGTAAAATAGGGTCATAGGTAAGAAATAAGGAAGTATCATACATTCTGTTTAAGGATCATTGTTTTATTGGTATAATTAAAAAAATCCCTTGTAACAAAGGGAAGAAAAATTATACCTTTTTGGATGTAGCATTTACCAAAAAGAACTCATCATAGTTGATGACATATGAAAATGACAGCATGCTTTATTTAGAGTTCTGAACTTACTCTAGTAGAAGAGATTATAATCGGGTGAATACTCTACCCGATTATGTTTTTAATCTGGACCACTGATACTAAAGAAATGTACCATCTATGTTGATTCTTGGATTGTATACTACATGTTTTGCTACAATGATTCAGTTATTAACACAGTCATAACTATAACCCATTTGATCTGCAAACTTTTTGCAGTTTCTGATTGTTGCATTAGTGATATATTAATATTTTTAATAAAATAATATAAAAATACTTTTAACAGGCATGTTGATGAAGTGTATTAAACAAGAAACCCTAGAAGCTATTATGAGAAAACACTAATAGATTTAAATACCACTTCACAGTACTTTATAGCCCTCTCTAAGCTGTTTACAGAGCCAACAAACTGGGTCCTCATTTTACTGACCTCAGAAGGATAGAAAGCTGAGTCAACCTTGGTACCAAAGTTCCTAGACTTTTTTTTAAAAAAAGAATAATAATAACAAAAATTCCCATAATACTGAACCTTTTTCTATTCAGATTATAGGCCTGAATTCTTGAAGAAAAACTACATGAATGCTAAGACTTGGAACTAATTTGATAAGACATAAACATCCATGGATCTGAAGAGAAACTAGTGTACATTGAAATTACAAACAGAAATATTATTTTCTAGATGACAGAAATTTAAAGTGGCATCTAAAACGAAAGCCAAGTCATCCACCAAGTCAGATTTCAGGTTCAGTAACAAACATTGGCAACCCTGACAAGATTCTGGACTCTAGTCATTGATAATCAGATTTGCAATTAGGCGAAAACAGGCAAGCAAGTGGACATTTAATTCAATGTATCGTACAATTAACAAGGTTATTTTTTAATTTATTTGTTTGTTTGTTCGTATCTTGCCTCATTCATTTTACAAATAACTCAAGGCAGAAAACAAAGTGTACCTTGAAAGTATCAGTCTTCCTTTAAAGACTGCAATCAACTTTTGCACATCATTTAAAGCTGAACTCATTTTTTATAAAACCACCCCGAACGAAAAATGTAATCTTTTCTTCTGCAGCAGTGGTTTTATTGATAACCTATGCTCTTCAAGCTCCTGTGCAAACGGAGCATAACAGTAAGTAACAAATAAGCAAATGACAAATATTTAGGATGACAGTTCGGACTAACAGGGCACCCGCAGAGACAAAAGTTAGGAGGGGAGCTCGACTTCAAAAGCTAACAGCAGTTTATTTTTTAGCGGCTACCTAGCTAGCCCAATGCACCGAAGGCAGGGGGAACAAGCCCCAGGTCCCCTCCATCTCCGTGCCTTCCTTTAATCCAGCCAAATCCTGTCCCCTCACTTCCGGATCTTCCTCACACCCGCTTCCTCCGCAGCCTACTCACCACAGCTCCAGCCATGGCATGGACCAAGCTCTCGTAGGAGAAGACGCCGACCATAGCTGCACCTTTGGCAGGGCCCGATTGCCGCTGCTGCGATCTCCCCCGTCTGCATGAAAGAGAGCACAGAAATGGAGAGGCTAGAGAGGGAAGCAACGTCTCGCCGGCACCACCCCCGGCCAGGCCGCTGCCGTCCTACGTGACGTGTCCCGCACACCGCCAATCACACGGCGGCCCTTAACGCAAAGATGTCCGAGAGGAAGAAAGGCTGTCGGAGCTCGCGCCCCGCTTGTCCCGCTCACCCTCCCCCCCATTCCCCCCTTCCGCAGCAATTTGACCTGAAGTTGTTCTCATAGCGACGGTTTAGCCGTGCTTTCGTTTCTCTGCCAAACTTTGCTTTTTGAGAGTTCTATCAAACTGGCGGATGCTCAAAGCAAAATAAAAGAGCTTTCTCGGAAGTGGTGGGCGCTTCATCATTGGAAGTTTTCAAGAAGAGACTGGACAGCCGTCTGTCAGAAATGTAGGGTCTCTTGCTTGAGCAGGGGTTGGACTAGATGACCTAGTTAGTACAAGGTCCCTTCCAACTCTTGTTGTTCTATTCCTCTTATGGCCTTTGCTATTTGAGGGATAGGTACACACCTGACAATTGAAAATTGATGGTCATTAGCAAAGAGAAGAATAACCCATGAAGGCAGGTCAAAATTGTGGCCAAGGAGGATATATTTCATGTGGAATTTAAAGCCAAAAAAGGAAGCATTGAAAAAGGCTACTTTAAAATCAAACCTGCAGTGAACAAAATAAGCAGGGAGGGCGAAACCTGGCTCAAAATCAGTAACTGTGAGAGGGACCTTGGAGTCCTAGTGGGCGATCACTTCAACAAGCATAGAAAGCAAGAGTGCCTGAAATACTGTGTAAATATACAAATTAAAAAGTAGGGAGGCATACAACTGTCAACATTCTGACTAATGAACCCAACAGAAGTTGACTCTGGAATTTCAAAATTCCAAAAGTAAAACTTTATTGAATACATCAATCTGGCACCGAAAGTTCAAAATCAGCTCTAATTTTTCCCGCGCAAGTTTGCATACTTAAAGAATAGCATTCTCCCTTCCTCCCATGGAACAGGTCACTTTGTCCAATTATGAATCATTCTTTTGCTTTTAGTCCATGTTTTGGCCAATACCTGCAGAAGTGTCCTTGCTGGATACTTGGCTTTCATGGTTGATGTCTGTAGCCCCTGCATTCCATCTCACCCACTCCCTCCGCCCAGTTCTTTTGCAAGTTGAAAAGTAAGATTCAAAAAAAAGCATAAGCACCTTCAGTCTTGACAACAACCTTGCCTTATCCTTAAGGCATAATAGCTGGAGGATGCAGTGACAGCTGCAGAGATGGTCCAGGGAAAATAATCACAAACTATTCACTTTTCACGCAAAAGAAGAATGGGACGGCAGAGAATGAAGTGGCTGGCTGTAGTCACTGAGGCAGTAAGCGTGAGCTTCAATGGACTCGAGGATGATAGAGGACAGGAAGCCCTGGAGGAACATTGTCCATGGGGTCGCGATGGGTCGGACATGACTTCCCAATTAACTTCACTTTTTGAACAGTGAAATTTTTTTTTTGAAATTTTGAGTTTTACAATAAAGAGAAGTCACTTTTTGTATATTGTCGGTCATTTATCACACAGTTGGAATCAATGAGGACTGTGAACATATAAAGTCTGGGCTAGGAAGCATATTCCTTGGCTCAGCAGTGAAGGACCAGAAAGTGGTCCAGAGCTTAATCACTTCTAAAATGTCCGTTGGCTCAGCAAAAATGTTTTCACTTTTGATCCAACTGCATCAATTAAATTCAACTGTATGTATACAGCAAGCTGATGCATCTATATCCCAAATATGCTTTTTTTTTCAGGAGGCAACTGGATTTTGTTTTTCTTTTGAGGACATTTCGCTTCTCATCCAAGCAGCTTCTTCAGCTCTAATATGATAGAGGGGAATGGAAAGATTTATATTCCTTGCAGACAGCTGATAATTTGTATCCTTCAGAGGGTCATTGAAGTACTTGGAAGTTCATTTGAGTCCTCAGGGTCACCTAAGTAGTGCTCCTGGTTCCTGTAGTCTGCAATTCCCACCCACTCCCTGGAAATCCAATGAAAATCCAGAATGGATTTCCAGAAGGGAAAGAATTGCAGAACTACAGAAACCAGGTGTTACACCATCAGTCCATAGTGAAAAAATGCTGAACTAATAATAGGGGCAAGCAAGATAGCCAGACTGTTTTATTCATCCATACTAGGTACACACTCGATATGCTCATTCATTTTAATAATTAGTAATTTATAAAATCCTATAATTTCCTATTGTCTTTAATATAACTTTAGTAACTACATTTTTTTGTTGTTGTGGAGGATTTGTATAATTTTATGATAGTGTTTGCGTGCTTAAATATATTTCACAGTCTGTGTACAAATATAAGATCTGGGGTAGATTTTGTAAAACAGTTTAAGTCTCTTAACACATACGTTTTTGGGTTGCCTTAGACTCAAACCAGTTTTTCAGGATTTACCTGCTTTTAATATAAGAACAAGCCAAGGCTGCAACAGTGGAATTTTCACAAACAATAGCAGGTAAGACTTACTAATGTTAAGCAAGTTACATCTATTTCTTATACAGGTAGTTCTTGACTTACCATTCATTTAATGACCTAAGTTACAATAGCCCTGAAAAAAGTGACATGACCAATTCCCACACTATGATAGTTATAGGATCTCCATAGTGAACATAATCAAACCTTGGATGCTTGGCAACTGGCATGTATTTACAATGGTTACAGTGTCCCAGGATCCTGAGACTGTCATCTGCAATCTTTTGAGCTTCTGACAAGCAGTCAATGAAAGAAAGCTAGATTTGCTGAATGACCACATTATTCACTTAATTGTAGTGATTCGCTTAACAAACATGGCAAAAAGGTCATAAAATGGGGCAAGACTCACAAGTGCCTTGCTTTAGCAACAGAAATTTTGGTTTAATTGCAGTTGTAAGTCAAGATCTACCTGTACTTTTTATTAAAATGATGAGGTAAATAAAATATTCATATTTTTGCAAGTTAAAAAAACTTTTGCACTTAATGTATTAAAAATAACTTTATTTTCATTTAACTAGGAAAAAGGATAAAGAATTAGATTCTTATCCTGTAATTAAGCTCCAAATTACATCTGAGCATTTATCAATACTGTTGCTATTGCTCTAATTATTATGAATCACCAACTCACCTTGAAAACAGAGAACTGAAATATCCTAAAAATATTATTTAGAAAATAATGTATATCTTGTATGTAGCTACAATATGCAAGTAATCATCAACTTACAACCAGCCATTTAATAACCATTCAGTTATGATAGCATTATAAAAGGTGCTTTATGGCTCGTCAAGCACTTGTGGCCTTCATTAATTGGTAAACTATGCCTCCTTAACCACATTACGACTAGTTAGTATCCCATGGTCTCATGACCGTGATTTGCAATGTTTTTGCCAATTTTGGGCAAAAAAAACCATTCAGGAGAGTGGATTTGGACTTAATTCATTTAATGACCACTATGAAAAACAGTCTAAAAATCAGACCCAGTAATGTGGCGCCTTGACTTATGATTGTAACGATCTATGACCAAAATTCTGATCATAATTGCAGGTCATATGTCAAAGACTGCCTATATTCATTCAACAATCCAATTACATTTTCCTTAATCAAAAGGAAGATTTCTCCTGATCCATAGAATACAGAGGAGATTGTGAATATTACCTCTCATTAATTAAATGTTGACAGATAAACCAAGATTCTTCAAAACCAGTCTTTATTATTTTAAAGGCAACTAGAAGTACTCTCATAACTATTTCTTAAGCAAAAATGAAGTCATATTTCCTTTAATTTGACAAGATAATTACTATATGGATTTTATTTTAAGAATATATTGAATTTCTGAACCAGTTGAGGTTTAATTAAAAACAGAAAACATACATCACTTGCGGATTCAGACAAAATTACAAGAGCACAGAACTGGAAACATTCAAAAGCCCTAAAAAAAACCCAAAACCTAATTATAACAAGCCCTCCAACACTGAGCAGGTAATTAAAAAGGCAGAGACCAAAACAAGATTTGTGTTAGCCATCAGTAAATATTTCATAGCAAGGATTTCAATAAGTAGTTTTTATTTTTCCTTTTGCCCCATATGTATTCATATGACATGACATTAGAGATAGATTGTGTATATACCTTTCTAATGTACTGTCTAGGTCATTACCATTTATCAGTTATATTTAACCTATATTCTGAATTGTATAATGAATATTACATGGTAATGGGAATCACTTTGCTTCCCTCCCTCAAACTAAGAAATTAGTCATATTCAATAGCAAAATCAGTACAAATAACTAAAGGGCTCCCAATCATTCAAGTAATCAGCTTACTGGTGTTGATAAAACATTTGCTCACTGTGACACAGATGAGTAGCGTGTTAATCTGCTCAACACTGATTGTAGAGTTTCCAGCCTCAGTATCATTTGTACCAATATAGTTAAAGCCAAAGCATGCAACATTTAAGGATGCTTCTTTCCAGTGCAAGGATATGATCCAAGAAGAGTAGATTTCAACAGTTTAAGTAATTCTTGTGTTATTTTAAGAATTGAAAAGGAATTCTTCCAATTAAAATAAAAACAGTGAGCCTCATTTGTGTTAAAAATTAAACAGTCCAATTATCCCAATCAATCATAAACAGAACCATCATTCCTCCACTCCAAATGTCATCCCCAACCACTCTATATTTTTGGATCTACTAAGAAATAACAGTTATACAATTTAAAAACAAACTGTTTTCAGTAAGAAAATTAAAGGCATGGGAGAAAGGTGGGGTGGTTTTATGTGAACCTTGTTGTGAACTAATATTCATTTTTGAAACAAAGAGGAAAATGGATTCTATCCAGAGCACCGTAGTTCTCATTTGAGAATTAGCAGTACAATGGCTTGTGTTATTGCGAGATATAATATGTGATCAATACTTCTGCCATGTCTTGCAATGAAAAGAAATTTTATGGTTGACTTCCAAATTTGGATGAAAGTTTTCCAATGAGATTCATGACTTTAGGGTTATTCTGATATTTTGACATATTTGCTGGATTCTGGGCAACATCTTGGAAAGCTGCCATTACTTCTGGATCCTGTAAAATAAGGAAGGATTGAAATGTATCACTAGGATAGTATGATGTGAGTTTTTATGTACAGTTTATGCTGCAATCCATTATAAAGTATAGTATAAAGTAGAAAAAGTACAGTAAAATTAATAGGTATATGACCTGCAAAGCAAAAATCAGTACAAGAAACTACAGTAGTGCAAGAATCTAGAGCAGTGATGGCGAACCTATGGCACGCGGAGCCATTTGTCAGGGCACGCGAGGCGCTGCCCTGTCAGCTGGGCAGCGCGCATGCGCATGCTGGCCAGCTGAGTTCAGCCTTTTTAAAAGTCATTTTTCGCCCTCCCCAGGCTCCAGAGGCTTTATAGGAGCCTGGGGAGGGCAAAAAGAGCCTCCCTGAAGCCTTCGGAACGCTTAAAACAACCCTCCGAGCAAACTGGAAGTGAAGCCTCTGGACGGTCCCTGAAGCCTCCGGAGGGCCTCGGGGGGGGGGGGGGGGGCGGCGGCGGGCGAGGCTCTTTTCGCCCTCCCCAGGCTCCTATAAAGCCTCGGGGGGGGGGGGGGGGGGCGAGGCTCTTTTCGCCCTCCCCAGGCTCCTATAAAGCCTCTGGAGCATGGGGAGGGCGAAAAAAGTATATAAAAATGGAGGGGGGGTCACGCCTGTAGTGCGCACATGCGCACTTGGGGGGGGTTGCGCATTGCATTATGGGTGCGGCACGCCTGCACACAACCCCCCTGCGCTCCCCCCACTTGTTGCACACGAGCCAAAAAAGGTTCGCCATCACTGATCTAGAATGATTGGGGCAGCAGTTCTTAAAAAACAATCAGAATTCTTATGTTGCAGCATCATTCCTTTCTCCATTGTTCCTCACCTGCATGCCTGCAAGAACTTCAGGGTCACTAAGAATTTCATTAAGACCAGGCATGCTTCCCATTCCAGGCATGCCTCCCATTCCAGGCATACCTCCCATTCCAGGCATGCCTCCAGGAAAACCACCTGAAAATGTAAGGAATATCATTATAGAAAAATTATTACAGGGGACTATATCTTTGTCACATCTTTATCATATAATAATCCATGAATTAATTATACCTGTTTTATTTACATTTCCAGAGCACTTGAATAGCTGTTAAATAATTTAAGATAAATTGTATTTCTCTAAAAGCAGCAAAATTTTGCTACGTTATGATTGCTATAGGAGTTCTTGTTAGCGAATAGTACTGTGTTATTCTTTTTATTGATTGTATTTTTATTGGTCAATGACTGAAATAAAGTAGCGTCTATTTTCCTATGTTTTGTGTGCTAAAATTCATGTTGCACTGTTTAATATCACAGCCTTGGATAATTGCTAGTAGTATTAGAATATTTTATATTCAAACATCAGAAATACAGCACTTTCGTATTTGTTTGATGAATCCAAGTACAAAACATAGATTTTCTTTTCCCCCCTAGAAGTAAAGCAAACTATTATGCTCCCAATTCATATGAAGCTCAAGTTTCTTCTATAAATGCTTTGAGATGAATACACACCTGGGAAATCACCAAACTGAGGTCCTCCTGTCTGCCGGCGAGCCTCTTCCTCCTGCAAAAATAAAACTATTTACTTGGTCTCCAATAAGAATATGCAAAATCCACTATTTCAGAGATGGAACCTCCTATTTTTCTTTCAAACTTATGTCAACCTAGCCATTCAGGAGTGGTTCTGGAGCTCACTGGAAATAAATCTGTTTTCCGTTTGTCCACATTCAAACAAACCAGCATATGTTAAATGGTAAACTGTTTTACAGGTAGTCTTTGACTTACAAGCGGTCATTTAATGAACAGCCTCAGAAAGAGTAAAATGTGGTCGAGTTTCCTCATTAGATTAATTTACAACTAAACAAACAACCTTGTAATATTGTGTGAAGTGGAAATCTGACTACTGTTGGGTAAGAAGCCATTATGATGATGTTTGGGGAAACAGAGACTTTTAAAATATGAAATTAAGTTTTCCTAGTATGTTATTCCTGTAGCTGGCACAATCTGCCAGCTCAGACGTAAATACAGATAGTATTCAACTTATGACTGGTTGCTTAACAAGTGTTCAAAGTTATGATGAACATCCTGAGAGCTACTTACAATTCATTTTTAAAGTTACAATAGCTGCATCCCTCACAATCAGATGATTACATTTTGTGTGCTTAGCAATTGGCTCACCTTTATGGCCATTTGCAATATCCTGCAGTCAAAGAACAGTGATTTGCAATGTTTTTTGCTGGTATTTGGTGTTACTTCTGGCTTCCGGCAAAATATACACATTGGGAAAATGTATTCATTTAACAAATGTAGCATTTACTTAATGACCACTGCAAAAAACGTTGACAAATCAGGTCTAGTCACATCAGGTCTAGCCTGGAATTGCAGTCATAAGTCATTGTGGTTATATCTAACCACAATGACTTATGACTTCAATTCCAGGCTCAATTACAGCCATAAGCTGAGGACTATCTGTATGCATTTTTCAGAAGGTTGCAGATATCATTAATCCATACCACTCTACGGGCAAAGAAAAACTTTATTTGTTGTCATGCAGAAAACAGGAGGTCATTATGGAGCAAGAACAACTGGGTACCACAGTTAAGAAATGAGATGCACTGCACAGGTCTCCTGAATTTCTGGAGGACTCTATAAGGATTTGTGAAAGTACAGTATATGCAAGCAAACAGAGCATTATTGCTTCAGTTATCTGTTTCCCTACATATTCTTTAAATACAAACTATCTAGCCATGAACTGCATTAGAATTTTTGATTTTTATTAGTCTGTAAGACACTAGTTAAATGTTATTGTTTCTTGTGTTTATAAAGCAGGAAACGTTGCTCAGACTTTTTTTATTCCAACCTCAGGCTGTATCCAAGAATTATTTTTTTTCTCTAGATATAATCTAAAAACTCTTTTTTCTGAGGTCGCTAATTATAGAAGAATAGCAGCATTCTGTGGTCTGTCTTGAATACCAAATATTTTTATATAAAAACTATTTTTCTATTTTTTTAAAAATAAAGTTTGCTCTTGTTTACATCTATTTCCCAAATGGATGGAGAGTGAGCTGACATCCCTAATCACATAGCTGTATACTATAAGACCATAAGAATATATTATAGAACCTTTTTCATTTTCCTCCGCTGAATTTCACCTATTAATTATCAGAAAAAACAGCACAGCCCTCTCATACATCAGGATTAAGGAGAAGATGCCAGGTGAGGGTCTCTTGGAAGACTGTATAAATTACCAAGTTCCTAGATAGAAGATGTAGCAGAGTATGAACTCTTGTTTGACATCTCTAGTCTTTCCTTCTAAGGCAGTGTTTCTCAAACTTGGCGACTTTAAGTCCTGTGGACTTCAACTCCCAGAATCCCCCAGCCAGCATAGCTGGCTGGGGAATTCTGGGAGTTGAAGTCCACAGGACTTAAAGTCGCCAAGTTTGAGAAACACTGTTCTAAGGGCTAAACTATGTTTTTCAAGCTCTTACCCTTTGTGCTCTCTCATGTTCCTCTCGGGCTTTTTTTACTCTTTCCATTCTTTCTCTAATTTCTTTTTCTTCACGCTTTCGTTCATATTTTCTTCTGTGTTCTGCAATCTTCTGAGCCTGAGGTACAAGATGAATAAAATTATTTGTTGCATGTATAGTATCATTTATACGATATAATTCTAGCATTCTACAACAACTATTTTTAGCTTGCATGTTAATTCTCTCAAGAATTGTAAGGCTATAATCAACACTAATCCTTCCCTTCAACATTGTTACAGCTCCAAAATATCCCACAGAATTGTATACGTTTTGCAATACACTACAGTCTTTTAGATGAAAATCAATTTCAGTAGAAAAATAAAGCTGAACTCTGCTTAAGAATTAAATAAAAAGAATTAATGAGAAATAATCTGTAAGTTATTTGCAGAACGAACACAGTAAAACACTTCAAAAGCAAAAACTTCTGGGATTCTATTAACTTTCTTTCATACACAACAAGTAGCAAAGCATTAGAACCATCAATGCCTTGAGATCTATGACAATTAAAACAAAAATTCGGTGAAGAGAAACTTTTTATTTAATTCAAGAAACGTATGGTATTAAATATATAAAACTGATATAAAATATTACAAGCTTACAAACTTAAACCGAACTAGTTTAACCAGTGTATGATGAAGCGAACAGCCACATATCAGGCAATCATTCTTATTTGAATAATTTCAATTTTGTTTTTTCAAAACACAAAGCAGGGCATAATCCAATATCCACCTATTTTGAGTATCTGCTGACAATTCACAACATGACAAGAATTACAGCCTTAAGATTATAATTATAGAGGCCAATATGAACATCTCTCTCCCTCAAGGAATTATGCTATAATTGCTACATAAAAGTATTCAGAAAAATTGCTTCTAAAGTTCCAGCCAGACCTTAAAATACAGATTTCACATTTGTATTAATCCTGTAAAAATCACACTGAAACATTATAGAGTAGATGCCTCAAAGTAAATCACTGGAATTATGGTTTCAATTATCAGTTTCTAGTGCAAAATATACTTAGCAAAAATGGTACATCTGTCTGAAGAAATTGTCAGTATATAATTTTTTTTTCATAGTATTTCATTTTGTAGATGTTCCTCAACCAATTTTGTTGCATTATCTATAATGCCCAGCCTAGTTTTACTTGTGTCTCGGAAATTGATAATTTAGGTTCAGAGATATAAGGGAAAGGGGATATATCTCAAGCAATCCTAATGACAACAGATAGCAAGAACAGAAAATTTCCTTGGTACTGTTCTTTTCTTAATAGGAAAAGCAAGAAAGCAAAAACTATGAAGTCAGTAATGCTGCACTGGGATTTCTCACTTCCATAAGTTTTTTTTCCTCTTTGGCTTATAAGAACCACGTAAGATAAAGCTACAGAAAGTTATATTCCATTCCGTAATCATTTTCAATAGGCAGAAACATAAATGGTTCAGGATTACTTGGTCCACATATCCTGGGACGAGCTGACACAGGAGAAAGCATTGTGATATACACAAAAACAAATGAGATCAATTCAATGTTACAGAAATAATTCAACTATATGCATTCTTATTGTATATAGAAATTACTGAACATTTCTTTTGTATAATATTAAAATAGAGATCAGTACTAGTCAAATGCTAAAGCTTTTAATGTTAGACCAGAAGTAGCAACACAACTGTTGTTAAAGCTAGCATGTAATCATCCAGCTTATTATGTAACTAAAAAGAGGACAGTAATTTTTTGAATTATGTTATTCATAGTACTCCCTTGTGGCAGATCAGCAAAACATTCAAGCAACATTTTATTGCACACAATGTGCAGCTTTCAGAACCAATTCATACTTTACTTATCTACATCTTGTTCCCTGGTAATAGGGAGAAAAATGATTTAATCTTCAAGTGTTAAGTTTTTTTTAAAAGCCTTACAATAAGTTAGTGGCAAGCTTGCAGACTATGAATTACAGTACTTTATGGCAACAATTGTTAGAATTACAGAACCACAATATCCTTACAAAACTGGAGTTTTAAAAAAAATCAAATCAAAGGATAGAGGATAGAGTTTTAGCACAAGTTCCATAAAATATAAGTGAAATCATGAGCTAAGCAAGAAGTCGTCCACATTTTCATTCATTACTTACACGTGGCTGTACTTCCTTAAGCATGGCACTAGCTTCTTCATCATAATCCAGTTTACAGGCTAAAGCTAGATCGTGTGCAGCCTCTTCCCAATGACCCAGCAGCCTGGCAATAAAATTATTAATTACAGTCAGCATCATTTGACACAATGTTAAAAACAATGTTACGTCATGGGTATAAATAAGAAAGCTTTTAATAATGTCTAAATGTCCTTTAGTTTCAAGTTCTGCATTTTTAAAAATTGAATAAAATTAAAAGTTACTGTATAACATGTTGTAAAAGCAACACATCTTAAAAGCTTTCTGTTTAACCTAGAAAGTTTTTAGTTTCTTCAGTAAGATGATTAAGATATAAAGAAGATAGGAAGGTGCTTTTTTACCTGTGAGCTTTTCCTCGCCATTTGTAGGTTTGTGCCGAATCGGGATTTATCTGAATGGCTCTATCACAATCCCTAATGGCAGCATTTGGCTTCTGCATTTTCACAAAAACACTGTCAACATGAAAAGTATACATTCTTAACTAAAAATAAATAGAATATCATATGCTTTGCAGCCTAGTACTTTTAGCAATTGAGTTAAAATACTATTCAGCTCAATACACTTATCATACCACAAAATTATAAGCACTTTCAATACATTTTGCATTTACTCTATTTAAATATATCTGAATTATCAAATGTTCTTGTAGAGTACCATTATATAATTCTTGTTTATTTTTTAATACCAATTTAGTATTTTTATTGTAATAAAAGCTTAGTTTTCATCTACATTAACTGTCTGTAGATCTTTGAAGGTGGTGACTGGCACATTTGTAACCAGTGTATACAATTTATTTGGTGACTCTTCATCTTCATTGCGCTTTCGGGATAAGCGTACTCGGATACGATAAAGAACATTCCTTATTCCTTTCATCCAGACAGCCTTGTTCAAACGGATATCAATGCGTACATCAGGAGTACCCATTTCCTTCATGGCAAATGTTTGAATCTCCTTAAGAGCACGAGGAACCCGTTTCTTGAAGCCCACACCATGGATCCTTTTGTGAATATTTATAGTATATACACGAGTAACCACCTCATTGATGGCTGATTAGCCTTTCTTCTTTTCACCACCTTTCTTTGCAGGAGACATCTTGCTTAGGACAAGCTCGGAAAGGAAGAGCCACAGGAATTATCTCTATAATTCTTGTTTAATGTTCATTAAAATTTTCTGATTCCAGGATCACTAACAGTAGGTGTTTTTAATGGCATTAATCATTATGTTTAGTTTTAACATAAGCTGCCACAAAAATATGCCATATGTGGTTCATTCCCATTTTTAGTAAGCCCTGAATGCTATTGTATCTCCATATAATAATAACCATTACTTGGAGGTATACAGGCTCCCAAACTGGAGATATTATATAGCCGCTGTGATTAGAAATCATAAGCAGTTATTGTAAAGGGTTATAGAGGAAATAGGCAAGAAGCAAAGATAGCAAAATGTTCCTTAAGTCCTGACAAACAAGATAGTTTGGAGAAGATTTTGGCTGGCTCTTTCCTCATTCACCAGGATATAAAAAAGAGGGTAGATAAAGCACAATCAGTATTGTAAAGTTTTGCTATTATAGCGTAGCTACAGTTCCAGTCTTCAAATCAAGGTATACAAATGCACCAGTATTAAAGAACAGAAAAAGTGGTAACCAAGATAAAACACAAACTTGGATATGGCTATCAAGAGAAAAACAGAAGATTAGCAGAAAGCTTTCATATTGCTAAAAATGCCAAAAATGATTGTAAGAACTGTAAAAATATCCTCTTGTTATTTCAGAATGTCAGTATAACAAGAGTTTTTAAATCATTTATTCAGTAAGAAACTTTTAAAAGTTTATACAATAATTCATAAAGGTTATAGGTTTATTGGACTTATATGCCGCCCTTCTCCCAAAGCACTCAGGGCGGCATACAACATAAAAACACATATTACAAAAGTTAAAAGAAAGATTAAATAGAATATCCAAAAAACTCAATAGACATTTACAATAAGATTTAGAAATTAAATTAAAATTAACAATTAAAATTAATAATTTATTTTATTCAGTCCAGGCCGGCTTGCTGGAAAAGCCAACTTTTTAGGGCGCGCTGGAAGGACCGGAGGTCGGGAATTATGCGAAGCTCCGGGGGCAGCTCATTCCAAAGGGAAGACGCTCCCACAGAGAAGGCTTTCCCCCTGGGGGTCACCAGCCAACACTTCATGGCAGATGGCACCCTGAGACCACCAACTCTGTGGGATCGTACTGGACGGTGGGAGGCTACCAGTGGCAATAGGTGGTCTCACAAGTACCCTGGGCCTAAGCCATGGAGCGCTTTAAAGATCATAATTAACACCTTGAATCGTACCCAGAAAACAACCAACAACCAGTGCAGGCCACGTAAAAGGGGTGTAATATGGGAGCACCTAGATGCCCCCACGAAAACGCGAGGGGCCGCATTCTGGACCAGCTGAAGCCTCCAGGTGCTCTTCAAGGGCAGCCCCATTTAGAGAACGTTACAGTAGTCCAGGCGAGAAAGGACGAGGGCGTGAGTGACTGTGCACAGGGCATCCCGATCCAGGAAGGGGCGCAACTAGCATAACAGGCGAACCTGGTAAAAGGCCCTCCTGGTCACGGCCGTTAGGTGTTCTTCTAAACTAAGTCGCGTATCCAGGAGGACTCCCAGATTGTGGGCCCTCTCTGAGGGGGCTAAAATGTCTCCCCCTATCATCAAAGATGGTACAAGATGCACAAATCGGGATGACGGGAGCCACAGCCACTCAGTCTTGGAGGGATTGAGCTTGAGCCTGTTTGTCCCCATCCAGATCCGCACAGCCTCCAGGCATCGGAACATCACGTTGAGGGCATAGTTTGGGTGGTTTGGGGTAGAGATGAAAAGTTGGGTATCATCAGTGTATTGATGATACCGTACCCCAAAACCACGGATGATCTCGCCCAGCGGTTTCATGTATATGTTGAACAGGAGGGGTGAGAGAACCGACCCCTGGGGCACCCAAGTGAGGCGCCTCGGGATCGATCTCTGCCCTCCAGTCAACACGAACTGTGATCAATCCGACAGGTAGGAGAACCACCATAACGGTGCCCCCCACTCCCAACCCCCCGAGTCATCGCAGTAGGATACCATGGTCGATGGTATCGAAAGCCGCCGAGAGGTCTAATAGGACCAGGACAGAGGAACAACCCCTGTTCCGGGCCCGCCAGAGATCATCAACCAACGCGACCAATGCAGTCTCCGTGCTGTATCTGGGCCTGAAACCCGATTGAAACGGATCCAGATAGGCAGCTTCGTGCAGGTACTGAGGAAGCTGACGTGCTACCATGCTCTCAACAACCTTCGCTACAAAGCGAAGGTTGGAGACCGGACGATAGTTGGCTAAACAGGCTGGGTCCAGGGAAGGCTTCTTAAGGAGGGGCCTCACCACCGCCTCCTTCAAGGCGGTGGGAAAGAACCCCTCTCTCAATGAAGCGTTGGTAATCGCCTGGAGCCAGCCTCATGTCACCTCCCGGGAAGCCGAAACTAACCAAGAGGGACACGGGTCCAGCACACAAGTGGCAGCACTGAGTCTCCCCATAATCCTGTCCATGCCCTCAGGAGTCACAGGGTCAAACTCATCCCAGATAGTTTCCACAAGATTCATCCCCATCGGCTCGCCCGAATCTACCCTGTCAGAGTCCAAGCCTGTCCGAATCTGTGCGATTTTATCCTGCAGATACTGAACAAATTCCTCAGCCCTACCCTGCAAGGAGTCTTCCCCAGTTCCTTGATTAAGTAAGGAGCGGGTCACCCTAAACAGGGCGGCTGGGCAATTATCTGCAGATGTGATAAGAGGGGGGAAATGTTGCCGTTTTGCCGCTTTTATCACCACTAAGTAGGATTTAATATGAATTCTTACTAGTGTTTGGTCGGATTCGGACCGGCTGGCCCTCCAATCACTCTCTAGGCATCTTTTCCGGCGTTTCATCTCCCGGAGCTCCTCAGTAAACCAGGGAGCTACCCGGGATCGGCATTGGGTCAGAGGCCGCAAAGGCACAACGCGGGCCAAGGCCACCCAGTGGCCGCCCTATCCCACGCTTCCCCTAGGGCTTCGGTCGAACTCTGAGCAAGGGATTCAGGAGAAGTCCCAAGTTCCATCAGGAACCTTTCAGGGTCCATCAGGCGCCTGGGGCAGAACCATCCAATCGGTTCCGCCTCCCTGCGGCGAGGGGTGGCAGTATGGAAGTCAAGCCTAAGGAGGAAATGATCTGACCATGACAAGGGTTGGATAGAAATAACCCCTAAATCTAGATCATTCATCCACGGTCCAGAGACGAAAATCAGGTCAAGCATGTGTCCCCCATTAAACACAGTCCAGATTATGCTATCTTTATATTGGCTATCTTTTATAGCAGAAATACTCAAATGTAAAGTCTCACCTGGCTCTTTTGGCATACAGGATAGCCAAATGAGGATTCAATTTGATGGCTTCTGTGAACAGATCAATGGCTTTCGCAAGTTCACCTGAAAATATAAAATGTTAGTGAAAAAAATTCCATTTTAAATGTGGAGGCCCTAGAAATGTGGAAAGAAGAGAACTGATTGGACATGATGTATAAAAATGACTTAGAAAAACAGAGACTCAAGTGGTGACCTTTCTTGGTGGTTTTATCACTAATATCTTGTGGGAAGCTGGTAGAAGTCACAAATTGTAATCACATGGCTGCAAGATGCTGCAACTGTCATAAGTACCAGCCAGAACGTTAAGGATCAGTCTTAAGTATCATCCAGTATCACTGTAACTGAACAATTGTCAAATGAGAAGTTGTAACCCAAGCAGTAACTGGGTGAATCTAGTAAAAACGATAAAAAGTTAATGTAGTATATATAAAACTGACCTTCACTTAATGCATTTATAGCTTCCATTTTCTTTTCGTTGGCCTGGTCCATCATTTCTTCTGTAACCTAAAGAAAACAAAGGCAAAGAAACTAGAATGCAGATCAAAGTTGTCATACTTTCAGGAAACAGTTATCTGGATTTAAAATCAGATGGAGTATTCACATATTACATTTAATCAAGAGCTGATTACTGCACAAGTGTCTGTTTTTGGGCTGCAAACCAACTGCAAATGATTTTACAGTTAAACATGTCATCTGAACATAGGATAAAAGATATTGCTGCCCAAAACTGACCAGATAGCATTACTTCAAATAAAAAATATCATGGTTATATCTTTTGGTTATTTCTGGTTAGACATATTCTTCCTCCTGTCAATAGCAAACCTACCTATCTGTCTGTCGTCTGTCTGTCTGTCTGTCTGCCTGCCTGCCTGCCTACCTACTTACCTACCTACCTAAAAAAACCATTAAAAGGTTCATTGCTAACTGAACCAATAACAAGAAGGAACTAACAGTTGCACACAGGCATGTTTACACTAACTGCTTTATTGATTAAGTGTGGCACATAGATTCAGAGTTCCAAGCACTATTACCTCAACATTTTCATCTCCCATTGCCTGAGGTTCATCGTTGTCAGGTTCAATCACTCCTTCATTATCCATTTCTGCAAACCAAAAAGAAAAAAGAAAAAAAAAGAAAGAAATTACAAACATATATTTCAAATAAGAAGAATTCAACTTAGTTGAATTCAGAATTTAAAAAAAACGAATGACATCAAAGAGACTGCAATACTGGTCACTAACCTAAATCACTTTCTTCACTTTCAGGCTCAGAGGGTTTTGGTGGTTCTTCAACCTTTTCTTCTGCTTTTGGCTAAAAAAAAAAGTCACTAATTAGTAACACCCTCTTCTTCTCATAGAATGCTGTGTCTATTTAAATATAAAATAATCAGAGAATAAATTTGATAACCATTGATGCGGTGACATTCTTTGTGGGAGATTTTAAAATAACCATAGGTGAACTCATCCAAACTATGATATAAAGTTATAAAACATCTGCTTGGCACAGGATAATGAAAAAAACACCCAACCTAAAATCCAATTAATTTAAAATCTGTGGAGATTTTGAAATATATATAAACACAGAATGAGGGAGCATTGAAAAGTACCTCTGACCAATAATATATTTAAATTAGTTAATGGAAGAACAATTCACTGGAGGCTTCTCTCTCAGAATCTCCTTGTCAGGTTTCCAAGTGATGAAACTCATTCAAAAAAGAAATGCGCAAAGTTCATCTTTGAAAACAAATTTATTTCATTTAGGTAAAATAAAATCAAATTAGCAAAGTCTGCTGTAATTCCAGATCTGACACAAACTGGAATTACACCACATAATATTTTGTTAGAAACATCTCTCAAAGGTCACATTCTCCAATAAACACTTAAATGCATTGCCCGGTGTCTTCAAACTTCACCCTCCGTTCTCAGCAGAAGCAGCCTCTGTTCCAATGGGAAAGGTGGTCACCTAGCCAAAACAATCCTCACTATCTATTCACTCCTTCCCCCCACCTCAAGAATGTGGCGAGCCCAAAAAAAACCCTTACATGGTAGAGAGAAAGCAAAAAGGAAGAAATGAGTATAATAGAGAGCTAAATAAAATGGCTATACATATGTCAAATTCCGGCTCGACACTCCCTTTTGCCAGTGGCTGAGAGTGAAATAATTCAATTAATTAATAAGTCTAGAAAATGACGGGTACTATTACTTCCAATGATTTTTGCAGGGAAGATGACTTTCCATAAGCACACAAATATGATTAACAGGAAGTGGAGAGAGGGGGGAAAATTAAAAAACAAACTAGGAAACAAAGTGTTGATGTGGAATACCCTCTGTCAGTAACAGAAGAATCTGCTTGAGCAGCAATGTATTTACCTCGAAGGTTTTTCCATAATACTATTTTATACAGTCATGTGTGACCATAAAAAAAAATAAAAGTCACAAAATGGGTCAGCATTATTTGCCTATTTTTCCAATATGGAAAAGGTAAAGGATCAAGATGTATACCGTGTTTCCCTGAAAATAAGACAGGGTCTTATATTTTTTTGACCCATGAAATATGGCCTTGGGCTTATTAAAGGGGGAGGGGTTATTATTTTTCAGGTGCAGGAGGCAGCAAGCCCACTGGCCCCACCCGCTCCGTCCCACCATCTGCTTGCCTGCGGCCACAATGACCCAAGTTCTCCTTGCATCCTGGCCTTCGCCTGCCCTGCTTGCTGGCTGCCGAACAGCTGACTGTGCTGCTCTGGCCTCGCGGGTGGGGGGGGGGGGCTTTTCGTGGCAGAACGAACACACACACACAGTCCCCCTCCAAGGCAGCCACATCCCTTCACTAACTTGCTTTCCAGCTCCATCCTCCACTCCATGTGCAGGACAAGAAAAGTAGACTGTGTCCCTATGGTAAAAAAATTCCAGAAAATACCTTCCAAGTTCTCGCAAAAAAAAAAAAAAATCTCGAAGTTGGAAGTAGTCCCACAAACTACTTTTCTTGCCCTGCACGTGGCAGTGGAGAATGGAGCAGGAAAGCAGGTTAGTGGAGGGATGTGGCTGCTTTTGGTGGAGGGTAGGGATCTTTTTCTCACACACACATACACACCATTCTTTCCTTGGGAGCTCTGCACAGACGCAAAGAAGGCTTCGGATAGAGCATTTGGGGGATTTGCGTCTGCACTGAGATCCCAAGGAAAGAACGATTGCCAGGAAAAGGGGAGGGGGAGATTTTGTCTCTTATCCTGTTAAGAGTCTGTGCTGAGCTTCAGAACAGGGTAAGAGGAAGGAAAATCTCCCCTCCCCATTTTCAAGCCATTCGCCAAAATGCCTCATTCCAAGCCTTCAATCCTGCAATATGCTGAAGTCTCGAAATGGAACGTTTTTGCAAACTGTTTGAAAATATGGAGGGGGATATTCCTGCCTCTCCCCGTTCTGAAGGTCACAGACTGAAAACAGGATAAGAGACAAAATCCTCCCTCCCGCATGCCTTCAATCCTGCAATCCTGGATAATGTGAAGGCTTGGAATGGGGCGTTTTTCAAACCTCTTGAAAATGGGGAGGGAGGATTTCGTCTCTTATCCTGTTCTCAGTCTGTGCTGACCTTCAGGACAGGGGGAGAGGCAGGAATATCTCCCTCCCCATTTTCAAGCCATTTGCAAAAACGCCCCATTTCGAGCCTTCAATGTGAATATAGGTGAGAAGCCACCTCCTGTAGGCATTAAAATCCATACATTTGGGACATCGGAAGAAGCCCTGCGAGGAGACGCTGCTGCCGAATTGCAGGAAATCTCCCCCCCCCCCCAATATGCAGATCGTCCTTTCAAAGAGGAGTTTCACCAGGACGAAGACTTGGCTGAAGGCAGCGTTTGTGTCACCTTCATCCTGGTGAAACTCCTCTTTGAAAGGACAATCTGCAGGGGGGGAGGGGGGAGATTTCCTGCACTTCGGCAGCAGCGTCTCCTCACATGGCTTCTTCCGATGTCCCAGATGTATTGATTTCCATGCCTTCTTTTCCTGTTCCGTGGATGGAATTGCGAGCTGTGACTGTCACCGTTAGGCAAGGAGGGCATGAGGCATTTGGGTTGTGTTGCTTGGCCTCCGGCTTCTTTTGCAGCCGCAATTGGCTGCAAAAGCAACCGGCGTTTGCTGGAGGCAGAGGCCTGAGCGGCACCCGCGAATCAGCTGTTTTGTGAATGGAGCGGCCCAGCTGATCCGATTAAGGGGCCAAGAAGCCCTGAGGTGACCGGGGAAGGGAAGGGCTGCCCCCTGTTCTGGCTAAACCCACCCCTTCACTAGGGCTTATTTTCAGGGGAGGGTTTATATTTTTGCCCACCGCGAAAATCTGGCATGGCCTTAGTTTCAGGACATGCCGTATTTTCGGGGAAACACAGTAATAAGGTGTAGGATCACAGGAAGCAGAGTTTCATAAACCAAACCAAATTCTGAAGGTAAAGTAAGATTGCAGGGAAAAAAGGATAATTTTTATAATGTTTTCTGCAGGGTAAAGTTACATCTAAGAGAAAAAAAAGGGAAATGTAGTCAATACATCTAGAGCAGGGGTGTCAAACTCAAGGCCAGGGGCCCGGATCCGCTCCATGGGGTGCTTAGATCTGGCTTGTGGGACTGCCCTGGAAACAGCAAAGGACTGGCCCGCTGTGCCTCTACCAGTGAAAATGGAGCTTGGGAAGGCTGCATGTGGCTCTCCCGTGCTCCATTTTCACTGGCAGAGGGTTGCAGGAGGCCATTGCAGCTGAAAAAGGAGCGCGGGAGCCCGTTTTCACTGGCAGAGCGCTCGGGCCACCAAAGGCGCCCACCGCCACAGGTGACATCGAGCTGGCCACACACACTAGCCCCCCCCCAGGTTAAATACAACCCTGATGCGACCCTCAATGAAATTGATTTTGACACCCCTGAACTAGATGTTGTATTAGTTATTATAAATATGCCGCATGTGGGAAATTGCTAAGAACTCTCTGTAAATATTGTGATCTGCTTCTGTCTCTTTAAGTTTCCTTAATGTTATCTTTTTATGATAGATGGACAGACGGACCAACGGGTGGGTGGAGATATATACGTATACCTGTTTTGTTTGTATTTTACCTCCAGTCTTATGGCTGTAATAAACTTTGATAGACTTAACTTTCCATTACCCTTATATAAAGATTTCTTTATATATCTCATATTTGGAGTAATAGGAAATTTGAATTACAAGAGTTCAAGGTAAGACATGGGGAATGAAAATAAGGTGAGGTTACCTATCAAACCTGTAGAAACATGTGAAAAAAACCATCTTCCTTTGCAGATAATAAAAAGGGGCAATATCCCATTTTTGAAGTTTTGTACATTGTAGCCAAGCTTCTTTCTTACCTCATCAGTTGTTTCTGTTGAAGTTTTGGAAGGAGCCGGTGGTATTGTACCTCCCATGCTTTATAATAAAAAAGAGAAAAACACCATTAAATATGAATATAACACTTTAGCTTAAGTTATATAAAGCAATATATAGAATCCATAATATCTTGTAGTAAAGATCTGTTTATGAGCTCAATAATTAGCAGGCCAGAATTTTTTTTTTGCTTTGGATATATTGGATCTAGTTAGTTTTCTAAATTATTTTTCAGGAATGCTTTAAATTACAATACTAAATTGTTAAGACAGACATCTTCCCACTTTAAGGAGAATAAATTACACTACCATTTGCAGCCTTCTGATCTAAGAAATATGGAAAAAACTATTTAGGGATGTTTAAGAGGATCCTATTCTAAGCCTAGCTTTCATAACAGAGGGATAATTATCATGAGCACAGAAAGTTATTCTCTTTAAAAGCGTTTAATTCTGAACTATAGAGTACATAATAGGGGGAAATACTATTAAAGAAAAATAAAATGCACATCAAACCCAAGTACTTTTCTAGAGCAAAGGGTGCTGATGCTCAAATACATATTTAATGTTTCTGTATTTATCCCCAAAACCTTCACTTTCCCCAACTGATTGCCCCCAAAATGCCCATAAAAATGGAGTGAAATTGTACTTGTGCCCTATTAAATTCATGATGACATGCCATGTTGCATCATCTAGAACAAGGGTGTCAAAGTGGTGGCCCATAGACCGGGTGCGTCATGTGCAGGCATGCCCACCCCAGCTGTGTTAAGGAGAGAAACATCACAATACATCGCATGACAGCAACGTAATGCCAAATTTGACACCTGTGATCTAGAATCACTGTTTACACTTATGAATATTTTCTAAAATGAAAAGATTTGCTGTACTGCATTATTTTCCTTTCCCTTTAAAAATATTGCAATTTAAAAATGGTGTTCAATTCAAATGTAACACTTTTCAATTGTCTTGAAACTTTTGTTTCAAGGCAATTTTCGGGAAATGATTACAACTGTAAATATGTAGTATAAAGCTTTGATTTGCTCATTTTTCTTAGCTAAACATTTGTAAATATATTCACGTTTATGCTCATTTATATGCTAAATGAGGCACATTTAAGACTGATCATTGGAAGCTGGAATCTACAAAGGGCTAATTGATAATCAACTAATTCAGAATTATCTCACAATCTGCCCTAAAATCTTAAATCATGGTTGCTCAACCTTTTGGCTTGCATTGAGTGAAGACGAATTGCCTTGGGCTGCGTATAAAATATATAATATAGTTAATTTATGTAAACAAACTATTTTATTTTTATTATCTTGTAGGGCCATATTACTAGATGTCCAGGGGTGCAGATTGGATCCACCTATCTTCACTGATCTAGATGTTTTCTACTGTTCAGCATCTTCCTGAAAGTTGCTCCAGTCATGATGGTTAGAGATTACACCACTAAAACCCAACAAATCTAGAAGACCCTAGATGGGAAAGGCTGAACTAGCTTCATCACTTTAGCTACAGTCAGAAATATAACGGAAAGCCTCATCTACAGCACGGTTCAATGCCACTTTGAAATCAATGTTTTTGAAATGTCATGGGGCCATTAAAGTTGCTGCTCCATTCTTTTTGTAGAACCAACATTACTTTATGAGGTTTGTTACTAGAATACGAAAATGTGCTAGTAATTGACTGAATAAAGAAGAGTCTGACTGCTCTCAAGCTACATATGAGACTAAGAAATAAGAATCCTGCTGCAGCAGGCTGTAAATCCAACATTTTAGATGTACAGAAGTGAAAGGGATGTATTTGCAAAATTCATAAATCTAAACTGAAGTGATGGCATTCTCTGAAAGTCATGATTGACTTCCAGCAATTGGTATATAAGCCACACAGCCTACGATATAGAACCGGCAGTATTAATGCCCACTAATAGCATGATCCATGAATTCATCCAGTGTTCTATTAAAACTATGCAAATTGTCATTACCATAAATGCTAGCACTGAATTCTACAGTCTTTCCTCACAGAGGAGCTATTCTAACCCTTTAGTTACTGTCAAAGAACAAATTGGCTTTTTGAAAACGTGGCTGCAGAAAGTAAAATGGGTAAACCAGCAAGGGTTTTAAGCAGAGAGCCTTTATAGAAGTGAAGAAGCTCCCAAAGCATTATAAATAGCTTTTGGCTTACAACCATTTGTTTAATGACCAAAGTTAAAATGGCACTGAAAAAGTGGCTTATGACCCACTCAGCATTCCCATGATCATGCAATCAAAATTCCGGTGCCACTGGCATGTCCATGGTTGCAGAGTCCCAAGGTATCTGGGATTGCCATTTGCAACTTTCCTAGCAGATTTCTCACAAGCAAAATGAATGGGGGAAGCCAGACTCCCTTAACCACATGATTTGTTTCATGACCATGGCTTTAAAAGATTGTAATATTGGACACAACTCAACCTCTTTACTCAGTGACAGAGGTTATGGGCTCAATTTTGATCATAAGTTGAGAACTGTATAGCATTTGACCGCTAAATACTATACTAGATTAATAAAGGTTTTATTGCTTATTATGGAATAGATAATTTGAGAAAACTACTTTCTTTTCACATAGAAAAAACAAGTCTTCTAAAGTGAAGCAACTTTAAAGTTGTCATCACAGAGAAAGGATTTAAGAAGGGGGGGAGGAGGACAAAGAAGAAATGTACTTGTCACTTAAGATACCAGAGTTTGATGTGTGAATATATTGGAACACTAACCATGATAGTCACATCTAGGACGGATATAATTTTGCATATAGATATGATATAGAAAGCTTTTAAAATATCCTTTCCTTCATATAAAGTATTTCTCAGGCAAACCATTTCAGTTCTAAAACCAGAGCAAGTTAAATGACACAGAAGATCCTTGCGAATCTTAAACCTTCCTAGATTTTTTTTTGTGGGGGGGAGTGTGTGAGTTGAGTAACCGGAGAGGCCAGGTTTCAAAGATAACGACTAGGCCTTGCCACGAAAAGCTCAGTGCTCCATTCCCCAAATCGTCTCTGATTTGCTTCAGAGGCGAATTAAAGGCCTCTAACAGCGTCAGATCAATGAAATCCTTCACCCTCTGAAATGTACAAGTATTTAACAAGTAGGAGTAACTCTCTGTAATCCAGCCGCCCTGGTTTCCCAAGTTCTACAGGCCATCCCACGAGGGACAAAATTCACCCTAACCCTTACAGGAAGATCAGAATAATTTAGCCCCAAAGATTCACCATCTCAGGATCGGCTCCAACAACTTTAACTACGGGGCGGGGCGCGGGGGGAGGGGAACCAAAGGTGCAGCAGTCAAAGAAGCGGGAATAAGCACCGTAGCAGCCCCACCTGCTTTCCGCTCGGGCTCCCCCGGTAGAGCAGCTCCATGCTTACCTCTCTATCCAGTCGCGGAAGAAGGTCAGATCCTCGGAGTGCAAGATGGCAGAATTCTGCTTGCAGAGTTTCACGAAGGTCCGCAGCTCAGTCAACTTCTGCGGGTCCATGGCCAGCCTTCCAGTGCCACGCCGCGCTCGCCGCTCCCACCGATACAAGCTTCTCTCCGCGGAGGAACAGCCGGAACTCCCAACCTGCTTCCCCCCACCTCAAACAGGCCTTGCCGTCCGTCAAGCGCTGCACAGCGCAACGGCTCCCCCACGCCCTCTGGCAACCTTCCCGTGGGGGGAGAGACTCCCGCTCTTGCCGCTCTACTCTGCCCGCGCCGCCGAAGCTCCTCCCCCTTCCCCCGCCTTCTCACGAACTTCTCTTGCTTCAGTTTTGGCAGCGGGGTCCAGAATCTTCTAGAAATGAAAGTGGAGCTGCCCTCAATATTGCCTCTTTCGTTTGCCTTTGGACTCACGCTTTTGTCCTTCGATTCAGTCCATGAGAGAATGCCAGTTAAAGTCATAGCAATGCATTCAATGGCTCTGGTGCTTCCTTAATCACTACGGCGGGAAGAAGGCGCGAATGAAGCCACTTAAACAAGTAGGCATTTCTTTAGTCTCCTAAAGTATAATGACTAGTCACTCGCAGAAACTCAAGAGGCGAAATACGAAGCTGCTGGTTACGATGGATGGTGACGTCATTATGTGCCGACCCAGGGGAAGGAAGGTCCTTGAAACGTGCGAACTCAAATCGAGCTTTAGTGTAGCTGGCCATGCTTTGGGGTTGGGGATCAGGAAAGAGAGCGTTAAAGCAAAGTGGAGGAAGATCAGGACTTGGGGCGTTGCAATTTTCTCCGAGATCGCCCCGTAGTGTTGATTACTCTTCTTACAGGCAGGGAACTCAGCTATGGTGTGGTTGCCAGCTCAGAGACTTATCCAACCTGTAAGGGTCAAATGCAACTTTTCAGGTCAGAGACTTAATTTGATTATACATAAGAGAACAATTCTAAAATTGTGGACGAAAGCTAGTTATATTAGGTACCCCCTCCACGTTGTATATTTTAAAAGAGTATACAATAAAAGAAATACTGTCTCAGTTTCACACTATGATACTTGTAGCTGGTTTCGTGCTAGGGTGAAAAAAATACCCTGAAGACCACGGTAGTATTATGGAAATCTCTTATTAAAGAAACGTTTCTTCTGTTTAAAATGGAAGTTTCAGAAACTTGTCATTTTAGATTTAAAAATTGCTAACAAAATATTACCAAATCCTTAATTAAGATGAGGTTTTCAAACTCAATAAAGAGGGGAGGGGAAGATGGTTGTACATTTTCCACTGGGAATCAATGGGATTGGTTCATCTGAAACACACCTTCACATGCCTTGTGAAGTGTGTTATGAAATAAGATATAACAATCCCTAAATTTATTTATTTTTTCAAAGTCTAATTTTGGACTTGGGTTTTATTTTTGGAATTTTAGATATGGTTTGAGCCTATGTATGTTTATAATGGAATAAAACCTAAGGCCTAGTTAACATGTAAACTAAAATGTTGTTTAAGTGCAACTTAAGCTAACATAACTTGTTCTTTAAAAAGTCCTAGTTCAAGGATATTTATTTATTGGGCTACTGAGTAGAATCCTAAACATACTTCCAAGTAAGTATGTAAAGGATTGCAGTCTAAAACAAATTAATTATGGTATTTTTCACTTGTATGACTATTGGCCTTATACTGCAATCCTTACTTAGTTGTAGATCCTTTGCATTCTGTGGGATTTATTTGGATTAACGTATCTAAAAACAGAATGCATAACCACAAATGATTTTTATTTATAGTTCAATCATTCTGTGTTATCAAGTGGATTATTTTTTTATATTCAATCATGCCCGATTCTTGGAGACTACCTAGATAAGTCCCTGCAGTTTTCTTGGCAAGTTTTTGCACAAAGAGTTTGCCATGATCTCCTTCTTAGGACTGAAAGAAATTGATTGGCCCAAGTTCACACAGCTGGCTTTGTGTTTAAGGAATACCTAGAACTAATGATTTTCTGCTTTCTAGCCTGATACCTCAACCATTACACCAAACTGAGTCTCAAATTTATTTATTTCGGGAATTTATATTGCTGCCTATTCAGACATGGCGACTCAAGGCAGCTTACATAATATAAAATCCTATATAAAAACAATAAAACTAATAAAAGAAGAGTCATATAATAAATTAATATACTAAAAAATGAACTTAATAAGCCTATATTCTGACCAGCCATATTAAATAATACTAATTTGCTTGTTTCCACTGAAAAAGCCTGTAGCACTCTCTTTTTGACTCCAGAGTAGAAAGATCCAAAACTGTCCTATTTTGTTTTGGATAATTTTTAAGAGTACATAAATGTAAAGGGCATAATGGCTGCTTTAAATCTTTTAGAGATTTAAGATGCTCTGCTTGTCAACTCTTATAATTTTTAGACTCTGGAATATGAATAAAGATTGCGCTTTGAAAATTAGATTGAAAAAAGTTTGTGTCAAGTAGCAATCTTATTTTGTACTAAAGAACAGAAACTGCCATTCTTTAACACTTTAGGATTGTTTTAACAGTAATTATGAAAAATAGGATAAAGCTATAGATAAAAAGTTATTAATATCACTGTTTTCTTATATGAGGTCCCATTGTTATCCCTATTAAATGTCATTGGATGGATCAGAAATGATTAATTATTAGAAACATAATTTCAATACATAATATTTGCATTCTTTGGAATATCTCAGTGGTTTATCATAAATGTTTTAGCAATATTTAAATTGGAGAGTTTATTTTCATTTATACAATAAATCACTCAATCAGAATCATAATTATAGCATTTGCGACCATAGTAAAGGAAATAAATGCCAAGGTCAGAAATATTATTTTTATTTTTAAATTTAAGCTTTTAACAGTAATCTAGAAAGTTAAATATACAAAATAAGAACAACTATTGATAAACCACAAGTAAAAGAAATTATAGAAATATTTTATAATGATACTTTCTCCCCTTCTCTTCAATTTGTTTTCCCATCTGCTAACTTAAATATTAGTACTTTGCATTGAACATTAAACATTGAAAGTTATTTTTGGTATCTACGTAGTTTTGTTATGTTATTTTTGCTTAGTTCAATAACTTTTCTAGAAAGCATAGTGTATTTCAAATATTTAAATTTGCCTTGCCATGTGATTTGTAGTGTGCAAGAAAACCGTTCCTGGGAAGATTTTTTAAATTATTTTCGATTCTGAACTTTTTGCAAAACCATTCTGTCTTGACCATCATATTTATAAACGTGTGTATTTGTTACTGAATGGATACCTCGCTTTTAGCCTATTCCATCAGTGAAGATTGCTTGCATCAGTAGAAATGCAAACTCAAACAATGAAATATATTAAAATCTTATTGTAGAACATTCATTGCTTTTTCAAGTATTCATGTTAATATTAGTAGCTTTAAAGCAAAAAGATATGAGTAGTGTTTGAGAATGGCAAACTTCACTTTGACTCTATCACAGATTCAAATAGGAAAACAGTTCAGTTTGATGCTATTCCGCTGTTTCATTTTAGCCTGCAAGTTTTGTTTCTTTCGGAAATTATCCATTCAACCAGTTCATCAAAAGAAGATTCCAAATAGATATCTAGGCCAGCCTAGCCCTTTCACACATCCACATCTTCTTAAACCAGGTAAGGATAACGGTACTGCAACTCTAAGCACATTTACTGTAGTGAGGAATAAGTGTTCAGAGATATTTAATCCTAGACAGATTTGCATAACACTACATTACTGACACTATCCTTTAACATCTCACTTTTTAATAGTTTTTTTAAAAAACAACCTGGGGTGGGGGTGGGGGTTATATCCTTCAAGGAATTCCTATCGAGAATGTTTTGTGTTCCAGATAGAAAATACTTCCTAAATTCTACTCATGCTCTCATGAATATGTGTATTTGTGAGACAAAAGTCTTGGATAAATCAGGGGTCCCCAACCCCCAATCTGCAGCTCACAAAGCCCCATCTGCTCATGTGTGGGATCTAGTGCATGAAACCACACACTCCAAGTCTGTGGAAAAACCGTCCCCAATGGGAACAGCCCCTGGCACCCAAAAGATTGGGGGCTGCTGATGTAATGCTGCTGAGTAATGCTAGCAAAATTTTATATATTTGCAACAGCTGGAAAAAGTTACATTGATTGTTTTCCATCAGAAGAATTGTCTACTGTCATAAGAACTACTCCCAAAGTTACAAAACTTTGTTGAGAGGCTTTTTTTTTGTCTTGTCATCAGATTTACAGAAGGTGGACACAAGAGACAGAAACAGATGTGCTGTTTAGGTGTGGAAATATTGAGAAACTCAATATTCACAGACCTTCAGATGGCCTGTGAATATAATCTTTCTTCCATGAAGGTTTTGCTCTTTTTATCAATATATTTTATTTTAGCTAAGCATTTTGACTGGTATTTTCTTTTTGAACACTCATTTTGTATCGTTTGACAGAATAGCAGATCAAAATCAGTTAGAAGTAAATAACTGTAGTTGCCTGGTTCACATTTGTAAACAAGACCTAGGATCAGTTCCTATTAGAAAACAGAGAAAGCATTCATCAGTGCCTGAATCTTGCATTTTTTCTGAACTCAAACCTTTTGCTGCATACATAGTGCATTTTATGACATTATTTGTCAATAGTTTTGTCTCTCTCTCCAAATATGTAGCTTGATTTTATGCATTATTGGTAAGTTATCCTTTTAGTCAAATTCATTATTAAATTTCTTTAATTAAAGTTTATACAGAATGCTGTGTTTTTTGTTAGTGTGCATTGTTTAATTATCTTTTCAACTGTTAACTAAATTAAGTTAGATTTATGCTTCAGTAAAAGTCTTTGTGAGTACTGCTAAGTAGCTTTCCTCATTTCAACTGCTTAGAAAACTCTTAGATTTAGTTGTCCTTTGTCAGGGGCAGGGAACAAGACAATTCCATGGTTAGACCAAAGTAGTTTCTTTTATTATATTTCCTCTATTATCAGTGTTTTGCCAGAGGAATTGCATTATCTTGGAAACTGGCAGATAAAGGCTTCAAGAATCTTGCCTCTGTCGCTTCCTACCACTGTAAGCTAAACTGCCTCTTTATTCCTTCCTCTACTCTAGCCAGAGATTCCACCACATCTTTAATATTTGAAATGTGTGATTCTCTATAAATATTGATTAATTATAATGGTGTATCAATGCCGCTCACATTTTATTTGTATTACAGAAAATTTCACTAGCTGGCATCTGAGTAGATAATGTGCCCAGCATTTGTCCTTCTGCACAGTAGAAAATATCTTATTTTCATCTTGTCTGGTGATGCTGCTGCTCAGCAACTAGCTTAGGTCAGCAAATTGCTTATGGCAAGTAGGTTAGCGTTTTTAAATTAAAAGTGTGTACTGTGATATAATTTATGGAAGAAAAGAAGCTAAACAAAATTTTAATCTAAAAGTATATCCCCTTATTTTTAAATGTTTGCTTCCTTTTGAAAAGCTTTGGATAATTTTAAAAAATGGAGAGTTATCAGGTAGCATTACGTTGCGATTGAAGATGGGAAAGAGCCTGGTGTTTAGTTGAACCAATGTCTCTTCCTAAAGAACATGAGAAGTCCTACGACATCAAATCAAAATTCATCATTGTGTTTCCCACAGTAGCAAGCAAAGTGCTTTTAGGGACATCCATATTTAAGGCATAAAGGCAGCAACATGTTCCTGCCAATTCCCTGGAGTCATTATTCACTATCATATTCCCACTGTATGCACTTCTAACGTATGATAAATTTCACAGATACCCTCACTATCAATCAGCTGCTTGTATTACTGCCCACTGTTTTAGAAGTCCACAATCCTCTGCAGTTGTTTGGAGCACCATAGTCAAGAACGCAGGTTCCCAACCCCTGGGCTGTGGCCTACTATCAGGCCTTCAGCCTTTCGGAACCAGGCTGTGAAACGGGATGAGCACATGCATGCATGCACCTCTACCCTGCGCATGTGTGCACCACTCCCTCTCCCCCCTAAAGCCCAAAAGGTTGGGGAACACTGGTCTAGAAAACATTGCTTCTCTTTTTTCTCCCCTCCATTTTAAAGGTGTTTTTGTCATGGGGAAAATATGTCTCAAGGGCATCTAGCCAGAAAAATATAAAGAAAAATGTTTAAAAATACAGGCTAACAACCTTAAGTACATAATATGTCCAGGTTTTAGGCAGATATTTACATTTTTAAATGGTATCTTCAAATGATGGCACATATAATAAACCATCTAGAGTAGCTCCATGGTGAGATGGGCAGCAGATAAATGTATTAATAAAAAATATTCATTATTGTATATGGAACTAAGTTCTTTTGATTCCACGAGAACCATTTGTTAGATTTAATTAAGATTCAGAACGTATAATTCTCACATTTTTCAAGTGTTGGCTCTGTTCAATTTAATGGATCGGCTTTAATGTCTTGAATTGATACAAATATTGTTATAGACTTATTTTTTAAAAAACGTTCCATTTACAATCAATTTTTTGGTATTTAGTTCAGTTTTGCTAAAATATTTTTGTTTTCTGGACATTGTATTCATTATCGATAGGTTAGATTATAGGTTATAGATAAAATTAGATTGAATGATTAAATTTGAAGTTCTGAGAAAATTCTATAGTACTTCTAATTCTTAGATGCACAGCTTATTAAAGATCCTTTTTTAAATTCAGCATTATGAGCTCTGCATTTGATGGAGAAGATATTTCTAGGTAATGAAATATCCATACTGCTATCAAAATGCAGAGTGCAACAAGCTTTGTCATCTGTTCAATGTGCAAATGGTATAAAAAGGTATTCAAGTTTACTTTTCTTTGTTTCTCTCTCCCAATAATCATTTTTAGTCATAATCCTTACATTAGTATTAGCTGTAGCTTTTGGCTTGTCTTATGAACTCAAGTTTCTACAAAATGCTCGTTAACGTACTAATAATAGGGAAAAAAATAGTTTAGAGTTGAACTAGGAATGTGGAGACATGAGTGCAGAGAAAATAAATAGAAAAGAAATGGACTGGAAAATGTACGAGTAGTGTCCAAAAATTGCAAGGGTTCGGTAGCATGAAAAAAAGTTTCTAAAATAGAAATTGTGTTTTTGAATTCTATTCACAGGAGAAGTAACGCCAGGATTATCACAAGTGGAATATGCTCTCCGTAGACACAAGTTGATGGCTCAGATACAGCAAGAGGTGCAAGGGACAAATCACACAGTAATTTTGCTTTCAAATCCTACCTATTACATGAGCAATGATATTCCATATACCTTTCACCAGGACACTAATTTCCTATATTTGTGTGGCTTCCAAGAACCGGATAGTATCTTAGTGTTGCAAAGTGTGCCTGGTAGATCTTTGCCATATCACAAAGCTTTACTGTTTGTTCCAAAACGGGATCCAAGCCGAGAATTGTGGGATGGGCCACGATCTGGCACGGATGGAGCAGTGGCTCTCACTGGTGTAGACGAAGCTTATACCATGGAAGAGTTTAGACATCTGGTATCTAAATTAAAAGGTATGAAAACAAAATAGATTTTGCACTGTATGAAATAGGATGCTATTGAATCATTTCAGCAATTTGCTGTCAAGTAGAGGGCATAATAGAGGCAAGATAGAAAGCTGGTGTCATGCACTGCATTATAGGTAGTCCTCAACTTATGACCACTAAGCCTGCAATTACAGTTATAAGTTACGACAGTTTTTAAGCAGGTCATCATGTGCTCGTGCCCAATTTTACAGCCTTTTTGCAGCCGTCATTAAGTGAATGCAGTCGTTAAGCAAATCCATTGTTCGTTTTTTACTGCAAACCAGAAGTAAATGCTGATTTCTGGCAAAAGTGTAAATGTCACATGATCGTGGGACACTGCAAATGACTAAATGTGGACCAGTTGCTGAATAACCAAAATGCAGCCATGTGACTGCAGTGGGTTGAGTGTCAGAACTTCAAATCCAAGTCGTAAGTACATTTTTTCAGATGTCATAACTTTGAACAGTTAACCAGTCATACATTGAGGACTACCTGTAAGTCTTAGAATGGGTTCGATTCACCTTAACGTTTGAACCTAAAAATTGTGGTTCATAAAAGATGGTTCATGGTAGGCATGTTATATGAATTGCAAAACAATTATTCAGTGACCTATAACTTAAGGATATAATAACTTTATGTGCGAAGTTTAACCCAATTAAAACCCTGCATTCCTTAGCTCCATAAGTGCCTTTATAGGGGGGAAAAACCCTGGAAAATCATAATTTCAATAGAGAAAAGGGCAAATTTGTTTTTGGATTTTAATGCAAATATTAACATGCAAAGTTTATATTTCTGAAACTACACAACCTGAAAAACAGTATTATGTGCGCAACTACTGTATTTTTCGGAATATAAGACACACCAGAGTATAAGACGCACCAAACGTTTTGAAGAGGCAATTTTTTTTAAAAAAAGGTTTTGCATTCTCCAAACCTCCCTGTTTTTTGCTAAAATGGGTCCCTTTTTTCCAAAAAAAGACATGAATAGCCTTTAGGGGGTTTGCAGAGTGCTCTTCAGGGGTGCTCCCCCCCCAAAAAACAAGCAAAAAATGACCCATTTTTCATGAAAACTGGCTCATTTTTTAAAAAATTGCATGCATAGCTTTTAGGAGGCTTATAGAGTACTTCTGGGGGCTGGGGGGGGGCAAAATTGAGCAAAAAATGGCCCGTTTTTTCATTCATTTCTGCCTTCCCCAGCTCCAGGAGTTCTCTAAAAGCCTTCTACAGGCTCTACACGGCCATCTTGGTGAAGGGGCGGGGTTTCAGGAGGCAAAAAATGCTGTAGTCTCCGAAGCGAGGCGTGGGAGAAGTCACATGGGTATTAACACAGCCCATTTGCCCGGAGACTGAGGTAGATTTGAGGCCACTCCCTCTGCTTCCTCCTCGTGACTCCCCAGATTAACCTCAGTCTTCGGCCCAGAAGAAGTAACTTTTTGACTCTCCACTTTTAGAGGTTTTTTGTTCCTTGTATCTTGTCTTGTTCTTTTCCATTTGTGATTCCTCCCACCTCTCTCCTTGCGTCTCTGTGCTGTTTAAATTTCTGTTTTGACTCCGCACAAGGCAAACTTGTTGCACACAGGGGAGCCCCTGAACTGCTGGGCGGTTAAAGGGGCGCCTTGAGGCCGCGCGCCAGAGGGCGCTGTAGTACGTGACTCCTAGATCCATCGGTAGGGGTCGCGGAACGCTCCAGAGGCTACTGAACGTGGTCGGCAGTCTCCATTTTGGACGGTGGCCATCTTGGGACACATGTGGAGGGGCGCGAGAATCGGCGCGCTTGTTTCCAACCGCTGCAGGCGTCCAGAAGCACCACCAGGAAGGAAAAGGTTCTCTTTGGGCCTGTAATCCGGGGAGGGCCCTTCGATCGGCGGTGGGTCAGCTTATTCAGGCCGCGGATCGGCGAGGCAGCGGATTGCGCCAGTCTGAAGGAGCTCCGAACCGCACGCAGGAGCGGGCTGGTTGGAATAGAGCGGAAGTGGGAAGGCAGTGTCTGTAAGTAGAAGCGATGGCGGAGGCTGCGAGGAGTGGGGAAGCGGCTGCCCCTAGATCACCAGGGGATTCGGATCCAGCGAGGAGACCATCCGGGGGGCAACCCCTGTATCGAGGGGGAGGCCTACATCTAAGAAGGCCACTTCTAAATCCGCTAGGAAGAGAGCTCCTAGCAAAGAGCGACAGGCAGAGGGCTTAGGGAGGAGGTCAGGCCTTCCCTATCCAGGTTACGTTTTCCTCTTCAGCCTTTACCCCTGCCAGGGGTCCGACTGGGCTCCCCAGATTCTCCATGTAGCTCGGAGAGGGAGGTTGTCCCACTATCCCCGCCTCTGTCTCCAGCCCAGTCTTCAGGACATCAGGGAGACCCCTTTGATCGCAGGGCAACGGCTTTTTCCAGGCCACGCTTGGTTCCTCAGTCTGTTGAGCCTCCCAGCCTCTCACCTGCTTATGAGTGATGAGCTTTCTGAGTGATTGCCCGTGCCATTGCTCAGGGCATCTCATCAGGCATGCAGCATCAATTTCAACCCTCTAGACGAAAATCTTCTCATGGGACCCCATGAAGTCATCCAGACCAACCCCAATCTTCTGCAGCTAGAGAGCACAGATCGGATTCCCCTTCCACAGCCAGTGAGGGGTCTGGATTAGAGGAAGAGGGTCAGAAGGATGTAGCCTTCTCTGAGGATGAAGATTCCCAGGTTCCAGAGGCCCCTCCTATTGCTGGCTTGTTCCCTCCCACCTTGTTTGGTTCCCTGCTTCACAAGGCCAGGGCTACTGCAGATCTGGATAGCACTCCAGCCCCCTCTCAAGCCACTATTGCCTCCACCTCCAGGGAGGGGGGAGAAGGGGTCCTTTTATAAGCCACAAGTTGAAAAGGAAGAGATTCCTACACCTGGTTTATTTATGGAAGTGCTCAAATCTCAGTGGGCAAAGCCTGGCACGTTTCCCACTCCAGGCAGTAATGATCTCAGGTTTTATAATCTTAACGCAGCCTTTGCTCAAGCACTGCAGGTTCCATCCATAGATGTCCTAGTGGCTGGCCTGGCCTCTGCTTGTGCGGTGGTGACCGGTGATATTTCCTGTCTGAAGGAAGAAGATAAGAAGGCGGAAATGGTTCTGCGCAAGACCTTTCAGGCCGTATCGTTGGGCGATCAGGGCGGCGGCGGCTGCTTCATTTTTTAACAGATCCACTCTGCTTTGGCTGGAGCAGCTTCGCGATAGAACCCTCGCTTCTGACGTGCGACTACTGCCGGACATCAAGAAACTGATGGCAGCCACTCAGTTTTCAGCTGGATGCTGTCAAGTATTCTTCCAGGGCTCTATCCTCTTGGGTGGCTTCCAGGCGCCTCCTCTGGCTGCGCAATTGTCAAACAGAGTCTCGGGCAAAGTGGCATTTGGCGGGGGTGGAGAACACTGGAAACAAGCTGTTTGGAGCATCCCTTGACCCTATCCTGATCAAGGATAAGAATAAGTGCAAGGTCTTCCCCTCCACGACTAAGCACTCTGACCAACGCCCTGCGCCTAACCCCAGGAGGTCCTCATACCGACCCCCTGAACAGGACTTCCAACAGCCGAGGGATTCTGCACCCTGATATCCCAGACAGTGGGATAGGCATTTTTCTAGGGACAGATACAGGTACCAACATTCGAGGGTGGTGATGGCCATCCCTTCTGCAGAAAGAAGTGATTCGGGGTCGGATCACCCGATCGGCGGCCGCCTTACCTTGTTTGCAGATCGCTGGAAGCACATGACTACTGATGCATGGGTTCGTCACGCAGTTGAGTTTGGTTTACAGTTAGAGTTTCGTTCCCATCCCCCGAATAGGTTCTGTCTTTTCCCTTCCTCCAAGAATCCAGTAAAACATTCCCTTTTGCTTGACATCAGGGCAGTGGAGTTAGTTCCGGAAGCGGAGAGAGGTTTAGGGTTTTATTCCAACCTGTTTGTGGTTCCTAAGAGTTCAGGGGTGGGTGGGTGGAGAGCCATCCTAGATTTAAAATTGTTAAATTCCAGACTGGTCTACCGAAAGTTTAAGATGGCCTCTCTCAAATCCATATTGGAGGGCATCAGGCAGGGTGACTTCTTAGCCTCCATTGATCTCATGGAAGCCTACCTTCACATTATGATCGCTCCGGACCATCGTAAATTCTTCAGATTCGACTATGGTGGAGTGCACTACCAATACAGGGCCCTTCCCTTTGGTTTGGCATCTGCCCCTAGAGCCTTCACCAAGGTGTTAGCTGTAGCTGCAGGCCATCTTAGGTCCTTCCCTGTCTGGTTACATTGTTACCTTGATGACATTCTCGTGCTGGCCACTACAGCAGACCGAGCTAAGAGGGATTTGAATCTCACAATTGCCACCCTGCGGTCCCTGGGGTTCTCGATTAATCTCGATAAGAGTCATCTAGCCCCTACCACTAGGCTCCAGCATTTAGGGACCATCATCGACTCGGTGGCGTGTGGGGTGTTTTTGTAACAGGAACATAGGGACAGTATTTTGGAATTGATCCGGGAGATCCGCAAGACACGTTCTGTTCGCATAGTCCTTCTCTCCAGGCTCCTGGGCAAGTTCATCTCCTGCATCAGGAAAGTCCCTTGGGCTTGCCTTCATGCCAGAGAGCTACAGTGGTTCCTGCTGCCGCACCAAAGAGACGGGACGTGCGACGCCATCTTCAAGGTTCTGGTGCCACCCCAGGTGTTTCTCTCCTTCCGTTGGTGGACGTCCCCAGCCCAGGCCAAGGGTTCCCTCTTCAGGGAGCCGGACAGGTTGATCCTGACTACAGATGCGATTCTGTTCGGCTGGGGGGCACACCTGCAGTCCCAGATAGCACAGGGCAGGTGGACACCAGCGGATCTGCGGATGAACATCAACTGGCTGGAGCTCAGGGCGATTCACTTGACTCTTCGGTACTTCAAGGAAGCGGTGGTTGGTCAGTATATCCTGGTCCTGACGCACAATGTGACGGCCAAGGCCCATGTGAACAAGCAAGGGGGCACACACTCCTTGCACTACGCAACGAAGCAGTTCGGCTGGGCAACTGGGCGGAACGGAATCTCTTATTGATTCGGGCGGAGCACATCTCCGGGGTGGACAACCGACAGGCAGATTGGCTCAGCAGGGAGACGGTAGACCATGGGGAGTGGCAGTTACAAGCATCTTCTAGCGGATTTGTCAGAGGTTCGGTCGGCCGACAGTGGATCTCTTTGCCACCCCGTTGAACGCCCAGGTTCCGAGGTTCATCTCGCGGTTCCCAGCTCGGGGAGGAGTGGACGTTGATGCCCTTCGCTGCAGATGGCCGTCTGGACTCCTTTACGCCTTCCCTTCCCTTCCTCTCCTTCCCAGGGTTCTGAGGAAGCTAGTGCTAGAGAGGGCAGAAGTGATTCTGATAGCACCCCATTGGCCCCGACAGCCCTGGTTCGCGGACCTTGTGGGTCTAGTCGGTTCTACCTCATTGGAGGATTTCTAGGGAGGTGGTAGCTCTGTGCCAGGGGAGTCTAGAGCATCCAGAACCGGAGTGGCTCCAGCTAACTGCTTGGCGCTTGAGCAGGAGCAACTGAGGGAGCCCCAGTTCTCAGCCAGGGTGATCAGGACCATTGAGGCTTCCAGGCAGAAGTTGACCACGTGCATTTACAATGCGACCTGGAGTTCCTTTGTAATCTGGTGTAGGTCAGCCCAGGTAGAGCCGGCCTCAGCTTCAGCACTGCAGGTACTGGAGTTCCTCCGGGATGGGTTGGAGAAAGGTCTGGCTCCCAGTACCCTCAGAAGGCAGGTATCAGCCTTGGCCACAGTCATTGGGGGGTGGGATCTAGATCCCTATCCCAACATCCGGTCATAAAGAGATTCCTCAGAGGCGTTGCTAACCTTCGGCCTCTGGTCATTCAAAGGTTTCCCACCTGGGATTTGCCCACGGTGCTCTAGACTCTTATGGAGGCGCCCTTTGAGCCTTTGAGGGAGGTATCCTTCCAACTCCTAACTCTCAAGGTGGTTTTCCTAGTAGCCATCACCTCGGCTAGGCGGGTGTCAGATCAATGCCTTATCTACCAGGGCGGATTTGTGCACCTTCCATGACAACAGGGTGGTACTCAGGCTAGACCCTGCTTTCCTGCCCAAGGTCAACACCCCTTTCCAAAGGGCTCAGGAGGTGGTGCTTCCGGACTTCTGTCCGGCACCTTCCAGAGAAAGGGAGAGGTCCTGGCATCACCTGGACTTCCGTAGGGCCCTGCGCATCTACCTCAAACGCACAGCTGCCTTCAGGAAGTTGGAGGCGCTTTTCGTATCCTTCCAGCCTTCCTCCAGGGGGGGCGAAGGTTTCACCCACCACCATCAGCAGGTGGATAAGGTTAGCTATCACTAAAGCCTATGAGGCACGGGGGATTCGCAGAGGGCATCTCAGCTCACTCTACCAGGAGTAAGCCTACCTCTGCGGCCTGGGCTACCCAGGCGCCCATTGAGGACATCTGCAGGGCGGCTGCTTGGGCTTCACCTTCTCCCTTCATTAGACATTACCGACTGGATGCCTATGCCTCTGCGGAGACATCCTTTGGACACTCAGGGGGCTCAGGCCCAATGATTCCCTCCCATGGACATCTAGCTTTGGTATGTCCCACATGTGACTCCTCCCACGCCTCGCTTCGGAGACTGTCAGTTGGTCTTACTTGAACTGCATGTCTAGAAGCGGTCGTGGGAGGAGTCACTTCCCGCCCGTACTGTGCACACCTGCGCATGGGGGGCCTGAGGGGGCTTAGCGGTTGGTCAGTCAGGCCTGGGGGGAGGGAGTTATTGTCCCTTGTTCTTGTTCCCTTCCTTCCCAGGCTCTTCTTGGACTGGACCATCAGTTAATCTGGGGAGTCACGAGGAGGAGGAAGAGGGAGTGGCCTCAAATTTACCTCAGTCTCTGGGCAAATGGGCCGTGTTAATACCCACATGTGACTCCTCCCACGACTGCTTCTAGACATGCAGTTCAGGTAAGACCAACTGACATTCAGTGTATAAGACACCCAGATTTTCAGCCTTGATAGAAAAAGGTGTGTCTTACACTCCGAAAAATACAGTAAATACTTTTTGGTTGAACTTTTCATTTCAGAAATTTGTACAAAAGTTTATTTAACATTATTTCTAGGTTGCCCCAATCCCAAGTGGCTGTCTATATCATGGGTATGTTTAAGGGCAAAGTTTGTAAAAATTATGAATAGAGAGAGAGAGTCTGCCCAGTTTGTGGCCACATGTTATGCAACACTGAAAGTTTTCCAAGTTTGTTGAGCTTATATATCTTTGATACTTGTGAATTACAGAGAAGAAATGATTACTACAGAACTGTAATTAATTTTATTGGTCTTTTGTTCCAAAGGAGAAACATTTAAGTTTTACTTTCACAATTCCTTTCTTTAAGAACTGTTGTAGTATAGTCATGTATATGTGCAACAAATTGAAGGTGATAAGTAACAGGTTTAGAAATAGTTGTTTGCAACTTATAGTACCATAGCTCTCCTGATTAGTGTACAAAAGAAAACAGCTGTCCATACACAAGGCAGAAAAAATAATTGAGAATAGCTTCCTAACTACCTACTCAATTTGGAAACTCTTGCTTTAATAGTGCAAAAGTATATGCTTCCAACTCTTTCAAAGAATTTGCAAAGTCCTGCTAGGTACTTATTTAGGCTGCATTATTAACACACTTAAGAGTGTTGAAAATATTACTTCTGTGTCCACATGAATGAGAATGTATTCTGAAAAGAAGAAACTTTGTTAAAATTATAGTATAGAAATCCATAATCTATAGCTCCAGAGCCACATGTGGTCTCCCGAGCCATGGAAGTGGCTCCAGTGTCCTATTAAAAAGTATTATTGCTAATCAGAAATCGTTAATGCAGTGGAAGTGGACAATATTAAACAGTATAGGAATAATGATAGTTTTATTAAGTCCATTGAATATAACTAATAATTGAATCAGTTTATGTTAAATCTAGTTTAAATTACTTTTTATATATTTAATCATCTCCATTTTTGCAGTGTGATTCTTAGCACTCTGTTCAAAGACCAAGTACAGTTCTTGATCTAAAAGAACTATCTATCTATCAGATGTACTTGAAATCTACTTTTTTATATAAAGGATGATGCAAAAAAAAAAAACCTTCATCAATATTTCTTATTACTGATTCCTTTCAGGCAGGTTTAAAAATCCAAATTTGACTGCAATCTGATATTTACCAAAAAATGCAAACATCTCAACAAAGAAATACAGTTAATTAAACTTAAAATGTAATTACATTCTGTTTCACAGATGATTCTAGTACAGTTTGGTATGATGTTGCTAAACCTGTGCATCCACAGCTCCATTCTGATTATCTATTGCATCTGGCTGAGGTCAAAGCTAAATGCAACAACCGTGTTCGGGCTGTCCGGCACCTAGTGCAAAACCTACGGCTGATCAAATCTGCCACAGAGATTGAGAGGATGAAATTTGCTGCCAAAATCACTTCGCAGGTATGATCAAGGCATTTGTGTTGCACAAAGTGTTAAGAGAGTGGGGGAAAGGCATGATATTGGAATTCATGCCAAAAGGGAAATGACATCTACCATGTTCCCCCCAAAATAAAACCCAAGTCAAAAATAAGCCCGGCGGGATGGGCGTGGCCAGCATGAGAGGGAGCAAGCTTGCGGGGTCCAACCCTGTCCGGCAGCAGCCGCAGCCCGCTTGCCCCTTGACGCAGTGCAAATACCAGTAAGTCCGAGCATGGAGATAGAGGCAGGGGAGAGAAAGGTCATCTGTGCTGCATGGTGACAGTGGCAGCAGGCAGAGGCATGGGGAATGGGGGAGGCAGGCAATCCCAAAGCCTTGTGTGGGTGGTTGTTCAACATGGCTGCAGGCAGGCCAAGAGGCAGGATGGAGGGGGCGGTGCGTTGGGTTTGCCTCTGCTTCTACCTGGGTCTGCTGCACACTTTTCGCTGAGGGAGACAAAGCTTTGTCTGCCTGCAAAGGGGACACTCTCCGTCTGGGTGAAAAGTGTTTAGGATGATTGGGAATGGTCGACCAAAGTCTTTTCGCCCAGACCCACCAAAATGATGGCGACTCAAAGCTTCTTGTGTTTGCAAAGGGGACGGTTTGAAACGGAGCTTTTAGCTCTGTTTCAAAGTGTCCCCTTTGTAAGCAAACAAAGCTTCCTCTGGGTGTTTGGGCAGTTGCCATTGGCCCCACCCTCTCCATCTGACTGTCTGCTTTTCTGCCGCCTCAATCAGGGCCAAACTCTTGGCATATCCCAGCCTCCACCTAACCTGTCAGGAAGGCAAAGAGCCTCCTGCAAGGCTAGCAGCGGCATAGGCAGCCGCTTGGCATCTAGCACAGTGCCCACCATGGCAAGAAGTGTCCCAGCAGCACGTGGGCCAGCAGGCAAAGGAGGTGGAGGCCAGTTCATGCCGAGAGCTTGGCTTGTTGCAGCTGCGGGCAATCACACAGTGGGACGGAGAGGCCAGAGCCAACGGTAGCTGCGCTCCTACTCCCATCAGCCACCATGCTTGCCGCCTTCTGCACTTAAAAAAATATAAGCCTGAGTGCTTATTTTCAAGCCCAAAAGAAAATAAGACTGGGTGTTATTTTCAGGGAAACACAGTAGATATAGGTGGCATCTTTCTACTAAGACCGGGATGGCAAACCTATGGCACGTGTGCCACAGGTAGCACGTAGAGCCATTTGTCAGGGCACGCAAGGTGCTGCCCTGTCAGCTGGCCAGTGCGCATGCGCGCGCTGGCCAGCTGAGTTCAGCCTTTTTTAAAGCCATTTTTTGCCCTCCCCAGGCTCCAGAGGCTTTATAGGAGCCTGGGGAGGGCGAGAAGAGCCTCCCCCGCCCCCAGAGGCCCTCCGGGGGCTACATGAGCTTCCTTGAAGCCTCCGGAGCACAAAAAACTGGCCCTATGGGCAAATCGGAAGTTCGGGAACGGACTTCCGGTTTGCTCGGAGGATCGTTTTAAATGCTCCTGAGGCTTCAGGAAAGGCTCCTGAAGGTCACTGAATCCTCCAGAGCGTTCAAAACGACCCTCCGAGCAAACCGGAAGTCACTTCCGGTTTGCTCGGAGGGTCATTGTAAGTGCTACGGAGGATTCAGCGAAGCCTCCTGAAGGTCCCTGAAGCCTCCGGAGCCTCCTGAAGGTCCCTGAAGCCTCCGGAGCCTCCTGAAGGTCCCTGAAGGAGGCCTCCTGAAGGTCTCTCAAGCCTCCGGAGTGCTCAAAACGACCCTTCGAGCAAACCGGAAGTCACTTCCGGTTTGCTCGTAGAGGTTTTTTTTTTTTTTTTTCCCCTCTGGAGGCATTAGGGAAGCCTGAAGGTCCCTGAAGCCTCCGGAGCTCCTCCGGGGTGGGGGGGAGGAGGCTTTTTTTCGCCCTCCCCAGGCTCCTATAAAGCCTCTGAAGCCTGGAGAGTGCGAAAAAAGGATGCAATGGGGGATTGCGCCTGTAGTGCGCGCATGCTCGTGCATTGCATTATGGGTGTGGCACACCCGTGCACGAGCCCCCTGCGCTCCCCCCACTTATGGCACACGAGCCAAAAAAGGATCACCATCGCTGTACTAGGAAGTTTCTGGATCTGATGCTGATGATTTATTCCAGAAATTGTGTTTGTGGAAAGCCTTCTGTCAACAAGTACCACTATAGTCCCCTATGCTTCACATAATAAGATTATCATCGTATGAGTTAGTATGACAAATACCGGTGAAGAAGAAATCAAACATAACTGATCACTTTCTATAATACATCATAATCCAAAGTGTACATTTACAGCTATGATCCAATTTCTCATTTGATGGTATATTGAATCCCAATATGGTATATTCAGCTCCTCAACCAGCTCTTCCTCACTGGTTAGAATCAGATCCAAGAGAGCTGATCCCCTTATCTCATACTTTGGAAACTAACATATTCATTAATAGTTTTTATTACTGCATTTCAACAGGCATTCATAGAGACTATGTTTACAAGTAAAGCACCAGTGGACGAAGCATTTTTATACGCTAAGGTATGTGGTTTTTTTTGCATTGTGGAAAATAGTCCTTCACTGTAACCAGACAACCAGTTTTTAGGTTGTATTCACATACAATGCGTATGCTCATATGCATATGATAGGTTTCTATTAATCCTCATGTTGACACTTAATTTAGAACTTGCAGGATGGATACCAAAGGAGAACATTAAGAGAGAGACCAGGATTTTAATAAAGTGTAGAAAATATTTATTAAGAAAATGTCTCTTGCAGATAGTAAATCCCTTTGAACTTGGTAAGATGTGCTTTTGAATAGATGTGTGTAGGGGACTATTGATAGACTTTCATCTGAACAATGAGAGGATTTTGCTCTTCAGCGCTAATTATATTACACTTCATGAACATTATCTTTCCTTAGGAATACTTGTTATGAAAATGAAATTCCAAGAAAAAATAGTGCAGTGTTACTTGATGTGTTTGCACATTTTAATTCAGAAGTATTTTTCCCTACAAACATTCTCCTACACATGTATAGTATCAAAAAATATGTTTTGGTTCTAATTAACAGTTGAAAGTGCCAACAGCCACCCCCTCAAACGTAATGAAAATGTGAGAATAAGTACAGACTAAAATCTCTTCCTTTTTAAAGGAACAAATTTGAGTAGGAAATACAGCCTACCACAAACCCCCCAAAAATTAATGAGGTCAGTTCCTCCTAGTGTTTCACATTTCTTTCATCTAGTGAAAGAAATTATTGACTGATTTGCTACTCCTATGGATATGAACCCAGATCAGGATAAATATAGGAGGTGGTGGGGAAACCGGGCATAAATAGAAGCACATAAGAAAAACTACATTTGATTTTGCTGTTTTAAAACAATCACCCAGTTCTTGGTAGTTTTTTCCTGAAAAAAACATTAGACATGTTATATACTTTTGCTTCCCACAGCATATTAGGTTTCTTTCGTTCACATACTGTAGGAGGGAAGAGAAATGTATGGCTTTTCAGATGGTACTGAACAAAAGAATTCCTCTCCACTGACTGCAGTATCTGAGGCTGTTAAGTACTTTACTTAAGCAGTAGCTTGCTCTATGGGTTAATATACTATACTTCCTTCAAGGAGCTAAGAATAGCTTTTATATCGGGGTGTTAAACTCATGTCGCCACAGCAGCATCACATGACATATCGGGACTTTTTCCCCCTTTGCTAAACCGGGCGTGGGTGTGGCCAGCGCATGATGCATCCAGCCCAAGGCCCCGGGAGTTTGACAGTTCTGTTTTATATGGTTGCTCATTTTTTTTGGCCTCACAGAAAACTATGATATAGATCCATTAAAGATCATCCTTATTCAACCATAGTAATTGGGATCACAATTTCCATTGCTAAGTGACACAGTCGTAAAGCATGATGACACATGACTGTGCTGCTTAGCAATGGAAATTATGGCACTTTCCGTTGATAAGTGAATCATCGCCAGTCGTTAAGCAAGGATGTCTTGTAATTCCCTTTTGTGAATTCCTGTCAGCTTTCCCATTGACTTTGTTTGTAGGAAGTTGGCAAAGAAGGATACAAACGGTGATTATGTGACTACAGTGATACTGCAATTGTTGAAAGTTCAGTCATAAGTACCATTCATTCATTCACTGTTGTAAGTTTGAAGAATCATGAATGATTGTTAAGCGAGAACCACCTGACTTGAGAAAACTTAATTCAGCTGAATTAAGTGGTCTTATTCAAACATACAGTGTATCCCATATACTTAGCTAGTTTGCTAGCCTAAGTATTGGCATTGACAGAGGCTTTGTGAGAGAGGGCTTGGCTGTGCATTTATTTCACCAATTAATGGATTATTTTATTTCCAGTTTGAATTTGAGTGCCGGGCTCGTGGTGCTGATATTTTAGCTTATCCTCCTGTGGTTGCTGGTGGCAACAGGTCCAATACCTTGCATTATGTGAAAAACAATCAACTTATCAAGGTAACTGAATGAACTCTGCGACATAATAGTATTATTACCTACTGAACCCCCCCCCCCAAAGAAATAAATGAAGATGTACTGCAGTAATAGCAATAGCACTTAGACTTATATACCGCTTCATAGTGCTTTTACAGCCCTTTCTAAGCTGTTTACAGAGTCAGCATATTGCCCCCAACAATTTGGATCTTCATTTTACCCACCTTGAAGGACTAAGCCGCTTAAGAAGATAGGTATGGAAGTACAGTTTTAAAAGAGGATATAATCCTGTTTCTGAGTACCTTCTTAAACTGAATAGACCATAACTAGTTCTCCTGCATTCTAGTGTGTTTCTGACTGTCCTATATTGCTACTGATAAAAATCTACTTCCTCGTTCTATGCAGTTTAGGAATAATCTTACAGCTGTACTGTATATAAATCTTTTAATGAGGAAATATAGGGATTTGTATAAAGAATATAAAAGCAATCTTATCTCTGAACAGGTCTTGCAGCATGGCCCCCAATAATATCTGCCACTACTCATGTGATTTGGTTGATTTAGGTGCTTGTTTCGTGAGAAAAATGGATTTTTCAGGAGGCCTTTTCTTAGCCTCCTTCCCCACCAATGTGCTTGATGAATATGACCGCTATTTGCCAATAAAAGTGGGTGTGATTAAAAGATAGTACTTAAATTAAAGTAAGTGAAATTAACATACCAACAGCTGTTAAGTTAGATCAGACTTTCTCATCTTGGCACTTTTCTTTGGGAACATAAAGTGGAAAAAGTTATCGAAAATGAGAAGGTGAAGATCTTGTGGATTGTCATTTGGAGCACAAAATGCCAGATATAACAGTTGTAGAGGGCCGAAATGTACAGTTTATTGATATCGATGTTCCAGGAGATGCCAGCGTCAAAGAAAAAGAACTAGAAAAAATAATGAAATATCGTGACCTGGCCATCGAAACTACACGGCTATGGATGAAGCATGTAACAGTGATACCCATTGTCATCAAGGCATTTGGCACCATGTCCAAGAATTTTATAAGATACATCAACAAATTGCAGCTTCCTGCAATAACACCAGCGGAACTGCAAAAAATAGCGCTATTCGGAACATCTTATATTTTAAGAAGGTACTTGATTGATACCTAGGACGCTGGCAGCAACCCGTATCAACCATTAGCACCAGTCAATGGTATTTATGGTGTATTTTTGAAGGTTCAGTTGGCTGAGTTTCGTGTTTAATGAATAAAGTATATAATACAATAATAAATAAGTGTGATGGTAAGTGTTAAAATAAGCTGAAGATCAAAGCTTGCAAAGAAGGACAGTACACTATAAAAAACTACACTCTGCTGAACTATTAGATGAAAAAGCAAATGTAATTATCTCACTAAAGATAAATTCCAGGCTTGTTTGTTTGTTTGTTGTTTTAAAAAAACTATTTTATAACACTATCATATTTTTGGAGTATAAGACGCACCTTTTTTCCTCTAAAAAGAGGCTGAAAATCTGGGTGCGTCTTATACATCGAATACAGCATTTTTTGCCTCCTGAAGCCTTGTCCCTTCACTAAAATGGCCGTGCCTAGCCTTATGGAGGCTTTCAGACAGCTCCTGGGGCCTGGGGAGGGCAGAAATGAGCACAAAATGGGCCGTTTGCCCCCACTCCAGCCCCCAGCTGCACTCTATAAACCTCCATAAGGCTATGCATGCAATCTTTTGCCACAAAAATGGGACGGTTTTTGCTCATTTTGCCCCCCCCCCCCCCACCGGGAGCACTCTGCAAGCCCCCCCAAGGCTATTCATGCCTTTTATTTGAAAAGAAATGGGCCCGTTTTCACGAAAAACGGGCCTTTTTGCGGAGGTTTGCAGAGTGCAAAACTTTTTTCCTTTCAGAAAGCTGTTTAATTAGAGTGGTTGATGAGAATTACATTGATCAAGTGCTGTCCCAGCAGAAACAAAGTTTTAGGTTCTATAGGTTGTCAGTTATTTCCTTCTCCAGCACATGGATGAATACACCTGGAAACATCTACGTACCTACCTACTCTCTCTCTCTACCTACCTACTGTATTTCTTTCTCTCTCACCACCTTCTATCTACTTATATACCTATCTACTCTCTCTCCCCCCCATCTATCTACTGTATTTCTCTCTATTTTTCTCTATATATACCTCTACCTACCAAACTACCTACTCTCTCCCTCCCTCCCTATCTACTGTATTTCTCTCTCTCTCTATTTCTCTCTCTCTATCCCTCTCCCTACCTATCTACACTCTCTCCCTACCTACCTACTGTATTTCTCTCTCTCTCTCTCTCTCTCTCTCTCTCTCTCTCTCTCTCTCTATCTCTCTATCTCTCTATCTCTCTATATCTATCTATCTATCTATCTATCTATCTATCTATCTATCTATCTATCTATCTATATATATATATATATATATATATTTGTTTTCGTAGATTTTCACGGGTTTTGTTGTATTCGGGTCCAAAACAGAACACCTCCACAAGAGAATAATCATGGAAGCCATCGAAATAGAGAAACACCCCCACAGCATGAACAAACGTGATGATACCTCCCGCCTACCAAACATCTGGAAACCAGCCCTAGCCAACAAACGAACACCACCCACCACCCAAGCCGTTAAAATACAAAACAACAATGCACACACAACCTGCACCAATCAGCACCAATCTACCAATCATGATACAACCACACAACCAATCATTCCACTTACTGAAACAAAGCCAGCACCCCATCCCCTCCCACCAAGACTTACAGAAAGACGGCAGCTCCGTTCCCATTTTAAGCCCACAGCTTGAAGATGGCAGGTGTGATCCTGCCGAAACGTTGCAAAGACAATCTCAACCTTACACGGGAAAAGACCCGAATACAACAAAACCAGCATATAGGGGGGGAGGGCTACTTTGCCTTGGGATATGGACATTGCCAGGTCAACAGGTGGGGTCAGGACGGAAGGGAGCGGAGTGAGGGGGGTGGGAGGAAACACCATTCCTACAAGGGGAATTCCAATTGCGACGGTCGTAGGGAGGGGTGGGCGCGAGGACACTAGAAGAACATATAATCGGTTGGGAGACCGGGGCCGCTGGATACGCCCGGTCGCTTGTACCAACCCCCGCAGGCTAGGTGGACAGGATCGGCAGAACCTGGGCCTTAGGCTGATGTTATGTAATGCGAGGTCCGTGATTAATAAGGCCCCCCTCATCAGTGACTTGATCACAGAGGGGGAGCCGGACCTCGCAGGAATAACGGAAACCTGGCTGGGCCCAGAGGGGGGGTTGCCCCTCAGGGAAATGTGCCCTCCAGGTTACCGTGTATTCCGCCAGCCACGGGCCCAAGGTAGGGGTGGTGGGGTAGCGATAATCATCCGGGAAGATTTGGCACCGAGGGAATTCACTGTGTCGCAGATTTCTGGTTGTGAGTCTCTGGGTGTGAAATGGGGCCCAGGGAGTCAGCTGGGCCTGTTGATAGTATACCTGGCTCCCCGCCATACATCAGCGGCCCTGCCCGGGCTCCTCGAGCGGATCACGGAGATGGCGGTTGAAACCCCCAAGCTATTAGTGATGGGGGACTTTAACCTGCCATCGACGGGAGAGGCATCCGGGGCAGCCCGGGAATTCATGGCCTCCATGACAGCCATGGATCTGACTCAAGTAGTTCAGGACCCCACACACGAGAGAGGCCATATACTTGATCTTGTGTTTGTCTCCGACCAGTGGATGAGTGATCTGGGAAGAGGGAATTTAGTCATCACGCCCCTGTCATGGTCAGATCACTCACTTCTCCAGCTGGACTTCCCTGGCGCTGCTCCCCACCGCGGGGAGGCGGAACCAGACTATCCCAGATGGTTCCGCCCCAGGCGTCTGATGGAGCCAGATAGGTTCCAGGCAGAGCTTGGGCCACCTCCTGCAGACCTGCCCCACCCCCGGGCAGAGGACCTGGTAGCCGCTTGGAATAATGCGGCCGCCGGTGCCTTAGACCGGGTGGCGCCTTTGCGGCCTCTTCGACGGCCACGTTCTACCCGGGCCCCCTGGTTTAACGGGGAGCTAAGGGCAATGAAACGCCTTAGGAGACGCCTAGAGAGCAAGTGGAGGTCCTCCCGCTCCGAATCCGACCGAGCACAAGTAAGAGCCTACGTAAGGACTTACCTTGTGGCAATAAGAGTGGCCAAACGTCAGTATTGTGCCACCCTTATAGCGTCCGCGGAGAACCGCCCTGCCGCCCTGTTTCGGGTGACCCGCTCCCTTTTGTCACAGGGGCAGCGGGACCCCCCATTACTGGGCCGGGCAGAGGAATTTGGAGAGTTCCTGCAGGATAAAATCGATCGGATCCGAAGGGGATGGACCCACCTCAGTGCTCCAGTGGGGACGTCTGAAGCTAGTCTTGAGAGACCATGCTGGGAGGAGTTTGACCCTGTTGTCACCGAAGATTTAGACAGGTTGCGCGGGCGACTGCGAGCCACTACATGTTTATTGGACCCGTGTCCCTCCTGGTTGGTACTGGCCTCCTGGGAGGGCTCACGAGGCTGGCTACTGGAGCTGGTGAACGCTTCGCTGGGTGAGGGCCTTTTACCAGCCGCCTTGAAAGAGGCGGTGGTGAGGCCCCTGCTCAAGAAGCCTTCTCTGGACTCAACGGAGCTAGCAAATTACCGTCCTGTCTCCAACCTTCCTTTCTTAGCGAAGGTTGTTGAGAGTGTGGTGGCTCAGCAGTTTCCGCGTCACCTAGAAGAAGCTGATTATCTAGACCCGCGCCAGTCCGGCTTCCGGCCCGGTCACAGCACGGAGACAGCCTTGGTCGCGTTGGTGGATGATCTCTGGAGGGCAAAGGATGGGGGTTGTTCCTCCATCCTTGTCCTATTAGACCTCTCGGCGGCCTTCGATACCATCGACCATGGTATCCTATTGCGCCGTCTGGAGGGGTTGGGGGTCGGGGGCACCGTATTACGATGGTTCCGCTCCTACCTCTCTGGCCGGACGCAATGTGTGTTGGCAGGAGAGGAGAGGTCGACCGCGAGCCCCCTTATCTGTGGGGTCCCACAGGGCTCGATCCTCTCGCCTCTCCTGTTCAACATATATATGAAGCCGCTGGGTGAGATCATCCGTGGTTTTGGGGTGGGATACCATCTGTATGCTGATGACACTCAGCTGTACATTTCCACCCCAAACCACCCCAACGAGGCTGTTGAAGTGATGTCCCGATGTCTGGAAGCCGTACGGGTCTGGATGGATGACAACAGGCTCAGGCTCAACCCCTCCAAGACAGAGTGGCTGTGGCTTCCGGCTTCCCGGTTCAACCAGCATATGCCATCGCTGACCATCGGAGATGATCAATTAGCCCCGGTGGAAGGGGCACGCAATTTGGGCGTCCTCCTTGATGCCCGGCTGTCTATGGAAGATCATGTGACAGCCGTGGCGAGAGGGGCGTTCCACCAGGTTCGCCTGGTGCGCCAGTTGCGGCCCCTTTTGGACCGGGAGGCCTTGCGTACAGTCACTCACGCGCTGGTGACGTCTCGCCTGGACTACTGTAATGCTCTCTACATGGGGCTCCCCTTGAGGTGCACCCGGAGACTGCAGTTGGTCCAGAATGCAGCCGCGCGGGTAATTATGGGGAGATCGAGGTTCTCCCATATAACACCTATCCTGCGCGAGCTGCACTGGCTTCCTGTGGTCTACCGGGTGCGCTTCAAGGTACTGGTTACCACCTTCAAAGCGCTCCATGGCACAGGGCCTAGTTACCTGCGGGATCGCGTCCTGCCCCATACATCCCTGCGACCCGTCCACTCACACAGAGAGGGACTACTCCGGGTGCCGTCCTCCAGAGAGTGCCAGAGGGCAGCGCCCAGAAGTAGGGCCTTCTCTGTAGTGGGCCCCACCCTTTGGAATGACCTCCCCCCAGACATCAGAACTACAACCGACCTTCGCTCCTTCCGTATGAAGCTGAAAACCTACCTGTTTCGACTAGCTGACCTGGCATAACTCTACAACCTCCCCAGCCCAGGGCATTTTTAATTGTAATTTTAGTTTTTAAGGGTTAATTTCACTGGGGTTTTAACTTTTTAAGTATTGTAACTTATTTATTTATTCTTACCTCCTCTATACGCTATATAATACCTTTGTACATCGCCCCGAGTCCCTGTGGGGAGAGGGGGCGACTAATAAGTTCAAGTAATAAATAAATAAATAAATAAATATATATATATATGCTGGTATATATATATATATATATACCTTTATCTATCTACCTACCTAACTACTCTCTCTCTCTCTCTCCCTACCTACCTACTGTATTTCTCTCTCTCCCTCTCTCTCCCTCTATCTATCTACCAACTTTTTTTAAAAAATTGCCTCTTCAAAACCTGGGTGCGTCTTATATACCGGTGCTTCTTATACTCTGAAAAATACGGTAAATGGAATTCTTAAATGCCAAGTAATTGCTTTTTTTTGTGCTCCAGGATGGAGAAATGGTTTTATTGGACGGAGGGTGTGAATACTCTTGTTATGTGAGTGACATTACCCGCACTTGGCCCATCAGTGGCAGGTAGGTCCTGTTCCCAGCAAAGGAACATCAAGTTGGTTGCAGTTCCAGGTTTTCCTGAAATGTTTCATTATTGTGATTTCTTCATTTCATTATACTTCAGAAATCATCCTTGCCAGTACTCTAGTTGCAGTTTTTAGTGCAATGTACTACAGTCGTCCTGCTTCCCCTGGTTTAGAGTTGTGGTAGACTTTAGTTTGTGGTAATGCAAAACCAGATAATTCAGAAAAGTTTGCATGTCATTATTTCATTTCAGAATGTTAATGGGGAAATATTATTTATCAAGTTCACTGATATTTTCCAAGGTAAAATTACGGAAAGGTTTGAAACGAGAGGTGTTCAGGTGTGCAATCGTCCACCAACATTTTGGAGTAGAACAAATCCAAAGGACTGCCACATAATTATTTTGTGCATGCACCTTAGCATTTAATTTTTACTTTTCTTTCTGCTTAAATCTCACTTGAGCTGATTTGTGTTTTTCTCTTATTGTCAGGTTCACTAGTCCGCAGGCAGAGCTGTACCAGGCTATACTGGAGGTCCAGAAGTCATGCCTAAGACTTTGTTCTTCAGGTGTGAGCCTAGAAAATATCTACAATTTAATGCTAACTCTCATTGGACAGAAGCTGAAAGAGTTGGGAATCCTAAAGGATAGCACTAGTGAGGGTCAGGTCTTCAAGGTACTTGGTTTCTTTGCATATCTGTTTAGCCTGTTTTTTTCCTGGCTAAAACAACAACAGTGAACAGTAAAAAAAAAGTGAACAATCCTTTAAATCATCACCCCTTTAAATCATGATTTAAGGTTTTGAAGAAGTAGCTTCCTGCAGAGATGCAGGTCTAAAAAAATACAGGTAGTCATAGATTTACAACCTGTCCCTTAAAAATCATTTAGAGTTATGATGGACCTTCCCAGTTACCATATTTTTCAGAGTATAAGATTCACTGGAGTATATATAATACTTTATTTACAGTCACAGACCAAAACACGATCAAGATTTTGAAGAGGTAAATTTTTTAAAAAATGTTTTGCACTCTGCAGACCTTCCAAACTCTCTGCACGCCTCATTTTTGGTGAAAAATGGGGCATGCAGAGAGTTTTGAAAGGCCTGCAAAGTGCTCCTGGGGGCTGGGGAGGGGGAAATGAGCAAAAAACGGGCCCATTTTTTGCCAAAAAAAGGGCATGCATAGCCTTTAGGAGGCTTGTACAGTGCTCCTGGAGGTTGGGTGGGCAAAAACTAGCAAAAAACCAGCCCGTTCTTCGCTCATTTCTGCCCTCCCCAGCCCCCAGGAGCACTGTGCAGGCCTCCCAAACCCTGTGCACATCCATTTTTGTGAAGGGGGCAGGGTTTCAGAAGACCAAAAATGCTGTATTCAGTGTATAAAACGCACCCAGATTTTCACCCTCTTTTTTGGGGGGGTGGGGGAAGGTGCGTCTTTTAGTCCAAAAAATACGGTACTTACAATTTATTTTGGGAGTTAGAACAGCCCTCCCCCCATAGTCACATGATCTCCTTTTGGGCTCTTGGCAACTGTGTCACCTTTACTTCAAGCTTTTGGCAAAAAAACAGCAATGGTGGGAAATGAATTTGCTTCATAACCACAGCATTCACTTAACCACTATTGTAAATACAATTGTAAGTTCAAATACGGTCACATTATCCCTCAATTTATGACTATAATTCCAGGCTCAGTTTTTGTCATGAATTGAGAAGTACCTATGTTGGTGACAAGTCAAAGGTTATCAGCAGTACAGTATCTCTTTCATCCAGCAGATGGCAGACTATTTAGAGTTTATATATATATATATATATATAAAATCTCATACACACACACACACACACACACACACACACACACACACACAGTTTTAATTCCTGAGAACAATTAATTCAAGAGATAGAGATCAGTGGTGAGATTTTTCTAACTTGTCAGTAAGGTTGTTACATTTGATTGCTAAATTGGGGAGAAAAGTGCTTCATTTTAAGATTTTGGTAATAGTTATGGAAGATATTTTCACATAATTTTTTGCCATGTACATGAGAAAGTGCCTGCTCTAGAAATCTGTTAATGACTGACTTTGATTCAACTTACCTGTGTAATACTTTCCTGGTCTTTCATAGACAGATACAAGGACTTATAATATTTCAGTACAAGCTCTTTCTACCCATCAATCTCAGAAATTGTGGGACAAATAAAAAAATGCATCACTATAACAGTATTTTGAAATTTGACACAAATTGAGGGAGCCAACAAAATATACCTTAAATAGGTATTTAGTCCAGCAATCAAATACTTGCCTGCCCAGTATCTATTATTATTATTATTTTATTAAATTTGTTAGCCGCTCCCTCTCCACAAAGGGACTTGGGGCGGCGTACAATAAATAAAAACACATATTATAAAATTTCACATTGTACGGAGGAGGTATAAAACACAATACAATATTATAAAACATAGAAATATTAAAATAAGTTAAATTAAAACCCCAATAGAAATTACAAGTTTAAAAATTGCCAGGAGGAATAAAATGGAGCTATGGTTGGAGCCAGGCCTGCTAGTTGAAAAAGGTGGGTCTTGAGTTTTGAACGGAAGGAGCGGAGGTCGGTGGTAATCCTAATATCCGGGGGGAGGTCATTCCAGAGGGCTGGGCCCATCACAGAGAAGGCCCTACTCCTGGGCGCCGCCCTCTGGCACTGCTTAGTGGACGGTACCCAGAGAAGTCCCTCTCTGTGAGAGCGGATTGGTCTAATGGGACAAGAAAAAAATTGTGGATCTCTAAAGAACTGCAACCTGTTGGCATAAGCAATATTAGATGGACAGAGCATGGTTTTACCTAGTGCAACTTCCAGTAAAATCACCTTAAATCAATGGATATTTTGAAGTAGTATCAACTTCTGTTTCAACTGGAAAATTTAGGAAAATATTTCATACTAAGTAAAACTGTGTTATGAGATGTGCTACTCTTGCAAATTATGTATTGAGAACATTTTAAAATGGAAAGTGATCCTGGGCTCTTTGTTATATGCTTTAAGAATATTTCTATATACAGTAATGGCTACCATGATATAATATGTGCACTTCAACAACATAGGCCAACTGCTTAGCGGAGTGAGGCGCACTGCTGCTTCTTGAGATCCTTGCCTACTCTGATTTGGGAAATTCACAGGAACTGAAAAGTTTCAGAACCTCAGTAAGAACAACCTACTTGAAAAATAGTGATGGTCATGCTGGACTGCTGGAAACAGTGATGAGGTTTTGAACAAGAAAACCACTTAGGTCAAATGGTTTTGAATAAATATTGCATAAAGTTTAGGCAAGGTAATGAAGTAAGTGATGGCCTCACAATTCCATGTAATATTAATTTTTTACCCACAGAGGAATCTGCCAGTTAAAAGATCAAAGGTACCTCGGAGCTCAAAACAGACACTATTTGCCTTTAATACCAAACTGATGGTCATTTATATATTTTGCTTAAAGACCAGAGTCTGTTGCCCTTACAGCAAACAGAAATTTGATACATACAAAGCAGAAGATGGTACCTACACAAAACATAATGGTTGTATTTATAAGAACAACCAATTAATGTTATATTTTCTTTTCATTGTATGTTTCTAGCACATTTTGTCCTGAAGAATATCCATCCAACATTGCTCCAAATTTTATTTGTTTTAGGAATGGTTTTTTTTTTTTTTTTTGCCTCATAGGCTGTTCGGAAATACTGTCCACATCATGTAGGACATTATCTGGGAATGGATGTTCATGATACACCTGATGTATCTCGATCAACTCTCCTCCAGCCAAGCATGGTGATCACCATTGAGCCAGGTAAAATAGTGCACTGGTGAAATCAGTATAAAAAGATGTGTGTCTGTGTGTGGTATCTTGAAAAGAAGAATGCCAAGTTATTTATGCAATGATTGCTACAATCATTTCTCAAAAATTATTTTCAAAGATTTATTCTTTAAAAAATGCTCAAAAATGTCAGTTTAATTGTTTTTCTCTTTTGTTCTTAAATAGCTTCAGATTCTTAACATAACCTGTCTCTGTTTCTATTATCCAGCCCCATAAATGTGAGAAAGTAATCATCTTAGAGGCATTGAGAACTATCCAGAAAATACTGCCATTTGCTTCATAGATTTAACTATGAACAAACAACCTTCATGATCTTTAGTCTGTAGGAACATAATTTTTAAAAGAGTGCTTAACTGAATTTATATCAGGGTAAAGTAGCTTGTAAAAACTATTCTAGCCTAGTAAGTTTGGCCCAGTGGTTCCACTACTGGTACAAAACGAAGTTCTGTGTATTTCATTATATCAATTGGATCAAGGTGGACATACACTAGCTGTTGATTCTTGACCTGTGGAGATAAAACCTGTCTTTTGTGCTATGCCTTCTAAACCCTGAAGGAATATACTGTATAAGTTACAAACTGAATCTGCTAGATTTTGATCAGTTTTTTTTATTTCCAGGCATTTACATACCTGAAGATGATACAAGTGCCCCTGAACGATTCCGTGGCTTAGGAATACGCATTGAGGATGATGTGGTGGTGACAGAGAATGTACCATTAATCTTGTCTGCAGATTGCCCAAAGGAGATCTATGATATTGAACAGGTTTGCAGTTGTAGCCTTTGATTGTTCTTCGCTGCCTTTTTTATATTTTGCTCGGGTTTAGATTGGAAAATCTAAATCTACACACTCATATATAATACAATTTTTCATAACTTATAGGATTGTTTAACTAGGAAGAATCCTACTAGAAAAATATTACTTGCAAGAAACTGTATGTAAATATTTTGCCAGGCTCAATTACACTATTTAAATGGGAAAATGTACATTACTGTTTAACATGCATTTTAAAGTTATGCTAATACTAAACAAAGCTGATGAAACAGAATTCTGCATCCTATCATTTGGTCTATTTCTTTCTGTGCTTATACTGTGATGATGTTATTTACAGAGATGTATTGAGTATCAGTTGTACTGACATTTCTCAAACTGCACATGTGTGTCCGTAACAATTAAATTTCAGTTTTAGTTTTTTAGTTGTAAGAGCTGAAAAGAAAAAAAAGAATATTTTTCTGGATGCAGTAATTTCCATTGTACAAAGAAAAAAAAAGAGCGCCCTCAAACTTGAAGTTAGAAAAAAATTTTCCCCTTTTCAGAAAATACAAGAAGGGCTGCAGTGTTGGGAAATCCATTAATGTGAAACTGAGGGTATTATATAGAAAGGACAGTTAAAGACAAATCCCTGTTCAGGATTAGATGTGACAAAGCTATTGATCACAATGTGTTTAAGCACACTCAGTCCTGCATATATTGATGACTTGGCTTTAATGATTAAAAATGTCAGTTTTAGGTTAAAATAATATGAGCTCGTTTGATAAACTCACAGTGAATCAGACTAGATTCAAGATGCTTATCAATGAAGTTGTGATTACTGTATTTTTTCTTTTATGTATTCAACCTCTCATAGGAGATGTGAACACAGAAGCACTTTGGGATCCAAACTATGAAAAGTACTGTATTTATATTAAATTGCCCTTTTCTTTGACTACATACATAGAAATGGTAACCCAAAAAGTGGTAACACTCCAATTCTTTATATTGTGGGAAAATCTAGCAATTGATATAAGACTGTATCTGAAGTGATGCAAAGCATCAGGATATTTTTTATTTGAAATTCTTACAGAATACTCTGTTTTAAGGTTGAGGTCTTAATACCACATATTATCCGAAGAACAAAACAAAAGTAGAAACATAAAAATAAGTACACTAATAAGTTCATAAATATGATTAAAGCTTAGTACTATTCTAGTTGGGTCAAATCAAATTGTTTACCAAGGAATTTTTATAAAAAAATGAAATGTTACATAATTATCTGGTGAATACTTTTTGTGAAGTGCTTTTTGCATTTTTGAAAGTTGATGTCTCTGTACAATGTAATTATTACAGATGTGTAATAACAAAAATGTTTTATTCTAAAAAGAAAAATATCTGTATTGGTGAAAATATAATTTCAACAATAATATTTAAAACTCGGCTTACAGAAACCTTCCCCCCCCCCCCTTGTCAGTTAACCTCTTTTCTTCAATATCCTAAAATGAGAAGTTTCTAGCCTTTTTATCAGTGAAAGCCACTGAAGATACAAATCTGTTTTAAGCGTATATTAAATAACCCAAGACCGACTGGATCATTGTTTCAAAGACACCGTGTTTCCCCGAAAATACGACCTGTCCTGAAAGTAAGGCCTTGCCACATTTTTCGGGTGGGCAAAAATATAAGCCCACCCCCGAAAATAAGCCCCCTGGGCATCCCCCCCCCCCCCCCAGCCAGACAGAGCACCGCTCACCAACCTAGTGGTACCCCGAAGGCACCAAGCCGGGAGGGAAGGCGCTCACATTGCTTGGTGCCTTCAGAATACTGCTAGGTTGGGGAGTGGCGTTCTGCCTGGCCGGAGGGGGGAGTTGCTGGGCGGCTGCTCCTTTGCAAGCGGGCTCCCAAAAACCGGGCACAGCCTCAGGGGCAAAGCAGCCATGAGGTGACCACACTCACGAGCAGCCGCCCAGCAAACCTCCTCTCCAGCCGGGCAGAGCACCATTCACTGACTTAGGAGGTACCCCTAAGACGCCAAGGCACGCAGCGCTTTGCCCGACCCCCAGCTCCCGCGGCTTGGCACATTAGGGATACCCCCTAGGTCAGTGCATGGAGCTCTGCCCGGCTGGAGAAGAGGGCTGCTCGAGCGCCTGCTCCGCCCCCAGCAAGCATGCCTCTCAGCCTCACCATGCCGTGGCCCAGCTCTCCCTACAGGGCCAGGGCACCGGCGCTGCCGCGCTCCGAGCATAACCTCTTCTCCGGCTTCCAAACTCCAAAACTCAGTTGCCGGAAGACTCTCTGTCTGGCATCCCTAGAGCGGCCACTGCTGGAAGACTCAGCAGCCATTTGGGGAAATGTGGTATTTTCTCACCTAAACAGAATAACAGAATGATGGCAAGTGGCCAAACAAGCAATGGGAGTGGAAGCCATTTCCAACTACCAGCTGGCTTTCCCATTGACTTTCTTTGTAGGAGGCTAACCAGGAGTGTCAGAAATGATGATCATGTGATCACAACTGACTACAGTGGCACAGCTGCACTGAAGCACCCACAGTACTAAAATTCAATCCCATAACTGTCATGCCTCCGGATTTTGGACACATTCTGAAAGTTAATCCATGTGGTGTGCATTGATTCAAAAATTGTTGCCATATGATAGACCAGCAGCCCTCCCCCCCCCCTCATCTTTTGGGAATCAGGGATCAGTTTCATGGAGAGTGTTTTTTCTGAGAATTGGGGAGAACGTGGTTTTGCGTGCTGCCTGCATCCCGCATGTGCATAGATGGGGCTTAACTTCCTTGCGTGCACCAGTTCCTGGCAGGCCGTGAACCAGTGCTGGTCCATGCCTCAGGGGTTGGGACTCCTGTGGTATACCATTTCACCCAATTGAAAGTTACAGTCACACGAGTTTTAGTAGTACAAACAGCCTTTGATTATGACTGTTTATCAAAGTTATGATGACCTTGGAAAAAGTGACTTAAGACAGATAAGATAACCTTTATTGTCATTTTTACTGTGAGCATATTGACCCACATTAAAAATGAAGTTCTGTTGCCTGCTCTCAAAAGAAAATATATATCTACCCATACACATACATAACACACATATGCACGCTATATACATACACACACATATGTATATACACATACATGCATACACACACCTACCTATACATACGTATATAAATCACTATCCATTTTGAATCCATAGCAGAAAGGAAACTTGAGCATTCACAAAGGTTAATGCTACATGGAACAAAACACTGACTGCATCTAGATGTTCTGCTTCGGATACCACAAAAACCTCCTTCCAGAAGGTAACAAGGAAAAGAGGTCATGAAGAGGATGCATAGCATCCCAGGCAATACTGCGGACCCTGTTCAAGCATCGCTTATATGCTATGTTGTGAATAGAACAAAGAAATAGAAGAACTACCAATAATCTTTTCTGTCATCCTTACCACTCTGCACCGACAATAATGCAATGTGATAGGATGTTCTTGATTGTCCTTCTATAGAAAGTGGTAAGGACAAGAGAAGGAAGATGTATTTTTCTCATGCAACGCAGGTACTGCTGTGCCCACTTCACCAGTGTCTCACTGTTGATTGACCAAGCTAGCCTACTCATTAGCTACACACCCACAAACTTGACCCATCATCAAAGTTACGACTGTTGCACCTCACCTACAGTCACAATTGCAATTAAGATGATTGACAACTGGCTTGCATTTACAACAGCTGCAACATCTTGTGGTCACGTGATTGCAATTTACGACCTTCCCAGCCGGCTTTTAACAAGCAAAATCAATTGGGGAATCAGGATTTGCTGAGTGACCTCATGATTTACTTAACAGCCATATGATTCACATAAGAACTGCAGTGATGGGCTTAATGACCAAAGTAAAAATGATTGTAAAATCAACAATCTCATGATAACTCATTTTAACTACTGCATAGCTTAGGAACCAAAATTACAGTGACAAGTGGAATCAGGTCAAGAACTACTTGTACATACCATATTTTTCAGAGTATAAGAGCACTTTTTTCCCTTAAAAAACAGGCTGAAAATCTGGGTGTGCCTTATACATTGAATACAACATTTTTTTGCCTCCCAAAGCCCTGTCCCTTCACCAAAATGGCTGCGCCTAGCCTTATGGAGGCTTTCAGAGAACTCCTGGGGGCTGGGGAGGGCAGAAATGAGCAAAAATAGGCTGTTTTTTGCCCACAGCAGCACTCTATAAGCCTCCATAAGGCTATGTATGCAATTTTGTTTGTCAAAAAACGGGCCCATTTTTACGAAAAACAGACCGTTTTGGTGAGGTTTGCAGAGTGCAAAAACTTTTTCCCCCTTTCGAAAAGCTCTAGTTAGAGTGATTGATGAGAATTACATTGATCAAGTGCTGTGCCAGCAGAAACAAAGACTTAGGTGCTGCAGGTTGTCAGTGATTTCCTTCTCCAGCACATGGATAAATACACCTGGAAACATCTACCTACCTACTCTCTCTCCCTCCCTCCCTACTGTATTTCTCCTTCCTCCCTCCCTCTATCTACCTACCTATCTACCTTCTCTCTCTCTCTCCCTTCCTCCCTACTAAATTTCTCTCTCTCCCTCCATCTACCTATCTATCTACCTACTCTCTCTCTCCCTACCTACCAACCAACTGTATTTCTCTCTACCCCTCTACCTACCTACCGTATTTCTCTCTCTCTCTACCTACCTACTGTATTCCTCTCTCTCTACCTACCAACTGTATTTCTCTCCACCTACCTTCCTACCTACCCTCTCCCTCCCTACCTACTGTATTTCTCTCTCTCCCTATATCTACCTACCTACTCTCTCTCTCCCTCCCTACCTACTGTATTTCTCTCTCTCTCCCTCTCAATCCCTCTATCTACCTACTTACTTTTTTAAAAAATTTGCCTCTTCAAAATCTTGGTGCTCTTTATACTCCGGTGCATCTTATACTCCAAAAAATACAGTAGATAAAATATTGGATAGTTTTAAGAAAGTATGGGCTTAAAGCATTCACCTTTTGAAAAAGGTTTGCTTTCATAGGTAGAGGCAGTTCATGTTCTTTCTGTTATGAAATCTTGACACATGCGGATTTCCCTTCAATCCATTTTTAATTATGGATGTCAATGAATAGAGAGGAAAGGACAATTGCATCCTTTTAATAACTAACCTGATTAGTACCCTATAGTAGTCATCAGATTACTTTTGTTGCATCCTTTTTGTAATAGTTTTTTCCTAAGTCAGCTGGAAGAAGGTTGGTATTTTATCCCCATAGAACAGGGGTGTCCAAACTTGGGAACTTTAAGACTTGTGGACTTCAACTCCCAGAAGTCCACAAGTCTTAAAGTTCCCAAGTTTGGACACCCCTGCCATAGAACATTCATTGAGGGCCACATCAGAGTTGTTTGACCTCAGGGGCAAGGTGGGTGTGGCTGGGGTGGGTGTGGCCAGCTCAACCTCACTTGTGTCAGCACCTATGGTGGCCTGGGCAGGACTGGGGGAATCCATTGTCTCCAGCGAGGAAAGAGACCAGGGAAAATGCCAAACCATTGTCCTCCAGAGGAGCTTACCATCTGCTGGTGACCAAGTGTTAAGGCAGGACTTCCTTCCTTTTTCTTTTTTTCCTTCCTTGCTTTTTTCCCATCTTTTTCTTTGTCTTTCCTCTTTCCCTTTCTCCTTTTCTGTCCCTTGGATGCTCAAATGCAAAAGAGGAAACATTTCTGCTTTTAGTTTGTTTTGCTTACCAGTGAAAACAGAGCCCAGCAGAGCTGCCCATGTCCCCTGCAGGGCCTGTTTTCGGCCTGGACAGTCTCCTGCAGCCTTCTGCCAGTGAAAATGGAGCCCGGAGTTCCACTCGCAGCCCCCCCCCCAGCTGTTTTCAGGGTATCCTGTGGGCCAGATCTAAGCACCTGCGGACTGAATCCGGCCCATGGGCCTTGAGTTTGACACTCCTGCCATAGAACATTTGGGTTTTGAGAAAAAATATGGGGCTAATATAATGGAAACCTTTTATCAAAAGCCAATTCCTTTGAGATATATGAAGGTTTTACCCAGTTAAAATAAAATAATTTCAAAGAGAAGGACTGGAAAACCTTTTCCTTTTTTAGCATTTTGCAAAAAAATTAATGAAGTTTCTGATATGCTAGAGAACCACCTAATCTATACTGCTGCTAAGCTAAACTATTTAATTTTATTGAACAGTTTGTACAAAGCTCTGATCAGAAGCTTAAGGAGACTCTTGTGTTGAAAAAAGTATTTTCCAGGCAACAAAGAAAGGAGCCCTACAAACTTCTTTCAAGGACCTTTGTCTTCTTTTTCAGGCCATTTTCCTGGCATTCCCATTGTTTTAAAAGCAGAAAAGAATGAAATGCTGAAGAGTCCTTTTATTTTCTATTTAATACACCTTTTCATGGATCTAAAACAGTGTTACTTCTATTATTATTTCTTGATACACCTTTAAAGTCTAAAAAAAATCCTTGATAAGTAACTAGATTCTACAATAATATGACACTTTTGAAATCTGAAGTGATTACTGCATGGGTATTTTCTTGAATTCATTTCACTCTTTATTAGGCATAGGCATCTTTTTTAAAAAAAATTAGGGCCACAGTAAGAAGACAGCAGCAGAAGTGGATAGAAACATCCTTCTCTTTGACAGTTTTTATTTCTTTCTGTTACTATTTATTCATCATCTGACATATTTTTCTCTGTTCCAACTTTCAAACTTTAGAGGAAGAACACTTTCATAATTAGATCCAAATTGACCTCTTCTAGAGGACTATTAGAATTAGGCCATGAGCCATATAGAGTTTAAGAGCTGCAGGTTACTAATTTTTGTTCTATACTAATTGATATGTGTTAGTATAGAACAGGCCAGGTAACATTTCTGTGCATGTTTACTTCAACATACCTATTTAGTGATTATTCACAGTAAGGCTTATATAAAGGATTGCATGCCAATGTGTTCTGTATTTACTAATCTGGAATAGGAGTTTGAGTTGCTTGATTTAATCTATAATTTATAGTCCATCTTTCAGAAGGTCTCACAAGACAATTACCTTAGGCACTGAAAAATGTTGTGGATACTGCTGAAATATATTCTTGGTAGAAGCTCATGCTTCTACAAGAGTATTGCACTCCAGTAAGTTTAATTTTACAGGAAAAGCTGCCTACCTACTTAATGCAAATCTATGTTATTTAGTAAATATATGTTTAGGTAAGGGTTATTCCAAGCCTAAAGTATGTAGATGTTAAACCAAAGAAGCAGCTACTTAAGAGGAGTGAGTATATGAAAAACTAATTTTCAAAAAATACTTTTGGGTAGGTTCAGGGTAGGTGGGTATTAATGAGTTTCCTCAGTTTACTTTTTTTAAAGGAAAAGGAAGCAAGTGTCAAGGAAAAGGCAAGATTTTGTTTTAAATGCTGGTGAAGTTTTACTATATTATGTAAAAGCTATAGTTCTGTCTTTTTGCGTTTGAAACAGGCCTCTCTATACACCTTAACAATTTAGGAGGTATTACCTTGGGTTTGGGATGTAGCTGCATGAAGTCAGTCATGCAGGCTGTTGATAAAAGGGGGAAGCAACTGAGTATAGTATTCAAAGTGGCATTTTAATTATGAGTATAGGATTTTAGTATTTGTTTTATTAATGACTGATATTATGAATTTAAGCCCCCTCTTTGGGGGGGGGGGTCCCGTTTTATTTCGTTTGCTTGGAAATCAGAATCCGCCACAACCTCAAACTGTCACATCAAAGTCAAAAACCGAGAGAACAAGCAAGCTTTTATGGATTTGCCAAGATGCCATCTCTACAGGGACGATATGACGCAGAGCACAAGCACATAGTTCAGCTAGACTTATTTGCGAGTTAACACGCTGAGAAGATGGACGGCTACATATTGACTGTCGTCCTAATATCTCGCCCGTTAGAAGTACTGTTCAAATTTAATGGGGCTTTTCGTGTAAGGCAACACAATTTCGCTGGCTGGGGCCGCAAGTGCATTTTGCACGCGATCGACTGTAACCAGATCTGGCAACACGACATCCGTGCAAAAAAAAAAAAAAAATCTATTGCAGGACGAAACAAAGCGTCCAGGGAGACGGCGGCCAAGTGCCGCGTGCAATGTTTTCCAAACCGAAAAAAAAAATCGTTTTTGCAAACCTTGGTTAAATCAAGAGTTGCTCATCGGGGCCAGAGCAGCCAGGATGCACGTAGAAGGTTCAGGCAGTAAAGAAAAGGCTTCCGACGCAGGCTGGTCTTAGCCTAGTACATTGGGGGGGGGGGGGAATTTTGCAGGGACCAGTTGAACTGGCCAACTCGCTCGAAATTTGTAGGGCCGACCCTTACCACTTGCTTTTGAAGCTGCGAGTGCCGTGACTTAAGATTTGGGCTACTGCACCTCCTATTTTACCATCCCACCCACCCTCGCCTTTAATTATTCCCGTGTTGTGTTTATTTCGGGCCGCGCAAATCAGGACAACCACCAGTTGGCAACAAGGAAATAAAGAAAAGGTAGGGCCACCAGATTTGGTAACCCTGCCTTTTCTGCGGCTGATCAACTGACGTTGAGTAATTCGGGAGTATCTCTTTAAAGGAGCGTCTACGAGGCTCTACCCCTCTTCTCCCTCCTCCCACCCACCCTGCCAGGGTCGGGCAACGAAGACGACGCAAGGGCTGCGCGTAACGGGCCCCGCCTTGGCCAGCACCTTTAAGAGAGAAGGGGCACGTGATCAGGTCCCCCCCTCCGCTCCCCCCTTTTCGTTCACACCTGCTTGTAGGAAGGGGAGGGTGTCAGCCACCGAACCCAATATTAAGGGGAGGGGGGGAAAGGGAGGGGAACCAAAAGGAAACTATCGCGTGGCTTTTATTTAAATCGCGCGCATGCGAGTTGAAGGTAGACCGCTGCAGGGATTTCCTCATCCAAAATGGCTGCCGCGATGGATGTTGATACTCCGAGTGGGACCAACAGCGGTGCCGGTAAAAAGCGCTTCGAAGTAAAGAAGGTGAGAAAAGGGAAAACGGTTTGAAACCGTATTGGTAACGAAACCGAACGGACTAGAGAGGGTGTCGATTCTTGGGGGGGGGAGGAGCTTCTTATATGTGAATAGGCAGGTGCTTAGATTAGGCAGCATCCTTCTGAACCGAGTTTGGGAAGGGGCGGTCACGCGTGGGAGTGAGCCGCCAAGTGCGTGGGTGTTGTGCGGCTCCGTGCGAGAGGTGAGAGGAAAGTGAGGGAGAACTTTACCGGTGGACATCTACTCACTAGGGTTTTTAAAGATGGCATTTCGATTACCAGCTCTCGGTAGTTCTTTGATTTGGGATGCTTGTGGGGAGGGGGAACAGTAAGATCTCTGACCAAGAAAATATTGGCTAAACGATACATCAGGAAATTGGCTCTTCTGGCTCCTAACCTCATACCAATTAGTCTTCCTAATCTGTGACAGTCTTTGTAAATATGAACATACAGGTGGTCCTTGACTTACAACAGTTCGCTTAGTGACCATTTGAAGTTACAACAGCCCTGAAAAGAGACTTATGACTTATTTTTCACACTTATGATCATTGCAGCATTCCGAGGGTCATGTGATTTACATTTGGATGCTTGGCAACGGCCTCACATTTATGACAGTGGCAATGTGATCCCCTTTTGCGACCTTCTGACAAGGAAAGTCAATGGGGAAGCCAGATTCACTTAACAACCGTGTGACTAATTTAACAACTGCAGTGATTCACATAACTGTGGCAAGAAAAATGGGACAAAACTCGATTAACACATTTCTCACTCAGCAACATAAATTTTGGGCTCAATTGTAGTTGTAAGTTGAGGACTATCTGTATTAATCTACAATCAGTATGTGTCCTTATGACACAGTTCCACAACTTAGTCCACTAGATAAGAAAGTGTTACATGTGTATGAGACTGTACTGGTGATTTCTAAAGATACTTGTAGCTGTCATTGTGGTTGGCTAATTGGAGTGAGAGCTAAGAAAGACAAAGGTGTATGTAGGACCATCTCCATGGAACAATATGTTTTTCTGAATTTTCATAATAAATGAAAATGAAATGCTTAAAAATAAATCATTGCCAGCAGAGACTGAAAGCAACTCCAGCAACATTTAGCTATATCTATTTGAAATAACAGATTTTCTGAATTGGTACATATTTTTGAGTTACAAAACAATCTATTTTCTAATTGGACGGCTCATTGAAGGAAAAAAGTCAAATTTAATTGCTATTCAAATAATGGATGTAACTGCATTAAATTGTAGTAATTTTAGCATATGAATTGAGTGAGGTTGAGAAAATGTACTGGCTTAGCATTAATGATTCACTGATTATTGAGAAGGATGGAAGGCTAAGTCAACCTTGAGCCTGGTGAGATTTGAACTGCCAAATTGCAAGCAGCAGAAGTAGCCTGCAGTACTGCACTCTAACCACTGTGCCACCGGGGCTAATATGAAATGAATAAGGCTTTTGATTTATTTTTATTAATTAGAACAATAGAATACATCTATAATAACATTAGTGGTTGGGAAAAATCACTGGGCCTGAATAAAAAGTGTTTATAACTAGATATGATTGGGTCTGTGTATTCTATTGCTGTTCAGTAAACCATATGCAATAAAAGCACTGAATTGGCTCAAGGATGACTAGGAGGAAATGGGCAAAATTGATTCTTTTGTAGATACTTGTATGCACTTACATGTCTATTCTTTTTGTAGTGGAATGCAGTTGCCCTCTGGGCTTGGGACATCGTTGTTGACAACTGTGCAATATGCAGAAATCATATTATGGATCTCTGTGAGTACTGGTAGAGAGAATATATGTGTTTGTGTAGTGCAAGTCCTATAATTACAGATGTGCAAAGACTAATAGAAAAGTCCAGTGACATGATGAAAAAACAACTTCAAATGAAAAGTAGGGCAATAATTGCCTGCCACCATTTGTGTTAGATTCCCCATCCCACTCCCAGTTGGACTTGTATTCATAGTTCTGGATCTTGATTGCCAACTTTCAAACTCTCATTGAATTGCAGTTTCTTGGTAGGCTGGAGATTATGACCATAAACTGATTTTTGGCTTTTAAAGAGAAAACTTTTGAGACAAGCTAGAATTTATGCCTTTGAAGTTTGCTCTCATTATGAAATGGTGAGGCAAATTAAGCCATTGCCATAATTGCTTCGGAATCTGTTTTCTGACACTAAAAATAGTTGTGTAGTTTTGTGCTTAGCTCCAAGGAGTGAAACAAGGCTGAACAACAGCTGGAGTGTATCTGTTGTGGGCCTTATTATGAGGATAATTAGTCATATGCTAGAGCATGGGTGTCAAACTCGGCATCACATGACATCGTAATGTTTTTTTTCCCTTCGTGGCACTGGGGTGGGCGTGGCCTATGTGTGACACATCCAGCATGCGAGCCCCAATTTGACACGCCTGTGCTAGAGTTTGCAGTCGGAAACAGCAAAGAAAATCACTTCATTGAATCTATTGCATTATGTAACTATTTAGAAGAGCTTTGTGAAGAGACATAAAGCCTTCTCTTAATTTACTGAAAATACTGAAGATCTGCTATAATGAATTTCCTAAATTCTGTCAAGATAGCAATTTTCTTCAGATTCTATTCAAGCATGTCTTGCTGTATGTTTTCCATCTTTGTGTGATCAATGTTTCCTTCCCTGCTTTGGAATATTGACAAGTTTCTTGAAAAAAATATGCCCAAATACCTGTTTTCAATTGTTGCAGATAATAAGACATGAAAAAGCTAGCTGAAAGAATGGTTGGCTGCATTGAGGATTTGTTACTGTATCATCAGTCCAGACATTTATCTATTTTAAATGGTCATATATTTTATTTTCACTGCAGGAACACATACCTTATCTGACAATGCTTGTAGATTTACTGAAGGAGCATATATTGGTGTCCAACACCATTCTTTGGGCTGGTATATCATCTAGGTTTTCCTTAGAGACAGCCCTGGTATACTTGTGCTAATTTCAGATTTGTAATACTGTTATATATTCTGTACATCTTCCTTATAGAGTAAGTCAGAGACGAAAGTTAGTGCAAGATACCACAAATATATTACAACTAAGCTACCATAAATGCATTATACTGTCTGCCAATAGGCTGCTGCATCATTTTTAGAATAGTGGTGTTAAATGTTAATGCAAAACTGTCTACATCAATATAGCCATCCTTTTTACACTTAGGAAGAGAACTTTAAAATAATAGAAAACAAGCTATTTTTCTAGGTGAAAGACAGAAATTTGGGAGGAGATGGAAAGATAGATAATTTTTAAGGGTTTGACAGATTATATCAATTTGGTTAGCTTATGAAACTATGAACAGAAAAATAAAAAAGGTTAATTCAATCCGTAATTATAAATACATTGATGTTTTCTTAAAATGTTTAATTTCTGTCAAACCAAAATATGAGCTTCTAAAATCTAACAAATGTAGCACCTCTTCATTTTCACTTTTGACTATATTCATATGAAGACGTATTGTGAGGATATTTTTGTGCTTCTAACTGTATTCATATAGATATACAGTGAAAACTACATCTGTGTATGTTTGTTTGAAATCTATCCTTTGGTGTTAAAATGGCCATCCATCCATATATTAAGTATATTCAACCAAATAACAAATGAAATTAAACTATTCTGCAACCATTTTTCAAATGTACATTTGGATATGTTCATTGTAGAAGGAAAGAGGGAAACCTAATAAATCCTGTCTTTGCTGGTCCCTGACCACCTCTTTTAAGAAAGGAAAGATTAAAAGGTTCTTCATTTTTAGGTTAGAAAAATCCTGGTGCATTATATTTAAGTATCTAAATTCTGATTTTATGGTTTTTAGGAAATAGTTAGTTGAAGATTATACACATACCCATGCATATATGAAGCCCCAGGTATGGACATTGCAGCCATCTTAACTTGTTGATATAATCTACTGTGTCATTGTTTTGAAACACCTACATACAACTGGGTAGTGGAAATGGTATGAATAAAATGGTTTATTATATAACTGAACTCTAGACTTTGATTGCAAAATTTTCAACTCCCTAAAATATTGCTACAAGATGCTGCAAGTTTGTATTGCTTTAAAATGTACAATAATTGCTGAGAAAAATCATATACTAATTTGGAATTAAGTTGCTTCTAATGAAATCTAGGTCTTTTTCTTTTTTTCAGCTTAACTAGTTCCCTAAATCGATGGTTGTTTGATAAAGGCTAGGAAATTGAAGCTACATGTGTAAAATGAAATTCACAGTGGTTTATGACATATTTATTGTATTATAAATATTGTAGTCTGTTTTTAGTCACATTTAGTGTCCATCAGAATCATGGATTCAGAATGTAGTTAAATTGAACTCTGCTTCTGAAAACCCACATGCAATCCTTAGTTTCTGCGTAAAGGAGTTCACATACTTCCTATTGACTATTTTGGTGAACAGAATTTGTCAAAAATAAACTGATAATCCCAATTTGCCTTGAGAACCGTTTCTTAATGTTGAAATTTGCAATAAATAGCCATTCAAGACTGTTTTAAATGTTTTGATATTAAATTTATTGTAAACTGTTCAGAGATTTCAGTAGCAAGTATACCACATTAAATTAAAAAATCAAATTCATTTAAGTTACTTTAGCTAAATGTAGATGGAGACATAATTATGCCAGTATTTTTACGAATTTTCCTTTTCTGTGATATTGCAAATTATTATTTAAATGCAGTGTTGGAAGGTTTTTAGGGCTGCACTCAGGCTTTGGAGAGCTATCAGTTACACATCCATGAAGTATATTCTAGTAGAAGGCATATTTTTATGCCCAACCCCTCTTTTTTTCTTTTTGTATTTGACTTTAAGACTTATTCCAGTCATGGATGGACAAATTTGTCCGTGTCAGTATGATTATGAGAACCGGTGTTGCCTGCTATGCTTAGTCTATTGGCTTCTATAGCTTCTTATGCTGTAATGAAAATAAAAAATGGAGAAATTGTTTATTATGTCATATTGAGCCTTCTTTGTTACTCATACAATATAGCTGTCTCATTTCTCCAGTCGACTTTTAGCAGAGAACATACTTGTCATTACAGGTTGTTGTTTCATCTACTCAAATAAGTGGTTATGAATCATAACGTTAATGTTGTTCTTGTTCTTGCAGGTATAGAATGCCAAGCTAACCAAGCATCAGCTACCTCGGAAGAATGCACTGTTGCATGGGGTGTTTGTAATGTAAGGAATCTACTTTTATGCCATTTAAATACATTTATTATTCCAGTAGAAATAAGAATTAGTAATAATTCCCAGTGATAAATAAACTAGAAGCAAAATATTTAGAACCAACCTCCAAATTTCGGGGAATGCAGTGAACCTAATAGCATTCTCCTTTCTAACATAACTGAAATTTGTTTGCTCTATTGTATTTGGTTGAAACTGTTTTATTTATTTATTAATTTTTTATGCTGCCCATCTCATTGATGTAGCGACTATGGGCAACATACAATATAATAAAAAGGTAAAAAAGATAATATAAAGCAATTAAAATTAAACGGCTTAAATAGAAAGCTAAAAACATAGAGGTTGGAGATTTTCTCTATACATCAGGCTTTGCCTTGCAATTCCTGATGATAATTTTACTCTGAATATGCTGCTGATCTTATCATCCTCTGAAGTAATTCTACAAAATAAAAATAGAAATAGAACAGTTTACAGCATGCTGTTTTCATAAATTTTCCTCCTTTTTTTTTTATAGCACGCTTTCCATTTTCATTGCATTTCCCGCTGGCTTAAGACTCGGCAGGTATGCCCATTAGATAATCGAGAATGGGAGTTTCAGAAGTAAGTATCATATACTTGCCTAAATAAGGGAAATACAGTTAACCATAGCATATGCCTAATTTCAGCTGGGTGCTTTGATTATAGGTAGAGCTTACATTAAGAGTGTTTTGGCAAGCTGAAATTGGCACTTCCATCTGCTTTAAAGGGATGTAGATGAAGTACAACATTACTACATCTGCTTAAAGGGACGTACATGAGCATGTATGAATTGCAATCTCTTTAGGCAGCAGAGAAAAGTGTCATTGATAAAAGTATACCATATACTTGTATACAGTATGCAGACTTATATTCAAGATTGCACATATATTTCATTATATAAGTAGAATGATTGTGTACAAGTCCCCAGGTTAAGAATGCCCTGATTTAAAAATAACCCACAGCTAAGAATTTGAGTTAAATATACAGTGGTTCAAATTAAATACATAATGGTTCAAGTTCATTATTCAACATTACTTAAACAATTATATTGTTCCAGCTTAAATACAAATTTGACTTACGGGTAGATCTTGGGAAGGGTAGACCTTAAAATGGGGACTATCCATTCGGGACTAAATGTCTTTGGAAATAAAGGTAGTTAATCTGATGTCTGTTAAAATACCAATAACAGAATAAACTATATTTGTAAACTTGGTTTGATAGGTACAGATTTGCAACCGAAGAATGGGGCAGATTTGCAACTACATTAAAAACAGTTTATGGCCAATTTATCAGTTTTTTTATTGTAATAAGCAATAAAATATATCATGGAGAGATTTCTGTTGACCTTAATTAATATATAAGAATCAATAAGATTGCAGCAGCATAAGCAAAAGCATCGATAATAGAATTTCAGAGCTAAGAAATAATGTTGCTTAAGATTCACAGAGATTTTCAACATTCTGTGTCATGTAATGTAAAGCGTGCAACACATTTCAGATCAAGTTAAAATATGGTATAAGAATGATGTAATGTTTCATTCCTTTTTAAGTGGCAGAATTGCCAGCTTGTGAAACCAGCAGTTAACAAGCATACACTGATATAGGAGATATTTAGTATGATTTCCCATTTGCAGGTGTTATCCCTTAAATCAGGAAAATGCAACCTAGTTTGCTCTAGAATGTTTTCAACCACCTCATAACTGTCCTTTTAAACATCACCAAGTACAAACTTTTGTGATTTTGGCATTCAAAATTTTTGTTAAGATACCAGATTTTCTGCAAGTCAGGACTCTTTCAAATTAAGATCAACTTCTGGTGATTTCATGGAGATGTTTGTAGTTTTCTTACCAACCAGAAGTGATTTACTAACACTTTCTTCCAGTATGTTTTTTTAAACCAATTTAACTAACCTTCCTGTCTCCCATCCATGTATTGACCAGATTATGTATGTAGCACAGGCAAAAGTTATTTGCAGGACCATTTCTCACTGAGAATATATATCTACTCATCCAACTTTGTTAGAGTGGGCACACTCCATGTTCTCTTCCCTTAAATATTGTCATCTGATGGGACTTCACAGACATGTCTTTTTCATGGCTGCTCCAGCCCTTTGGAATAGTCTCCCACCTGAGAACTGAGGGATCCTTACCTTTTTAATTTTCTGGTAGTCCATGAGGTTTTCCCTCATGCTACGATGGGAGTTTTGCTGGGATGCTGTTTGACCTGGTGCCAGAGAGAAGGGTATTTTATTTTTATAGTTTTTTTAAATGGATTTTTTTGAGATAAGCAGTCCTATAAATAAATAAATAAATTTATCCCTGTCATAGATTGTAAAGCTAAATAACTTCTTTGTAGATGATTGTATTCTGACATAATTGTTGCTTTGTCCTAAAAGGAAAATACTTTTTTTTTTCTAGGTATGGACATTAGCAGGAGAGCCAAGATCCCCATGTTTATTCTGTCTTAACATAAGCCTTCCACAATGCAAGTGGGCTGACTCTGTTATAACATTTTTGTTTTTTCTTAATGCAGTCATTGTAAGTAATAAACCTTTTTGGTCTCCTGTTTGAGTTGCTTCTTGAATTTTCATAACTTTAATTATTTTAAAGTAGACATCAATTCCTTGCAATTACATATTCTGAATAATTATTTACACATAATCCATAATTGTGCATACAATTGACTAATGTACCCCATAAAAAGCACATGGTGAAAAATGTCCCTTGAGTAAACAAATGTAGCTGTCATCAAATCATAAGATTTAAAACTTGTAAAGATCAGCAATAAGAAGCCATTCTCCATTTCTCACAAAAGGTAAGTATGTTAGAAGATGTTTTATGGTCTACAGCAACAAAATCTATACTAAATTATCTACATCATTCCTATGTGGAATTAGAGAAGTCGAGTAATGTTTCTAAGTTAAGACAAGATGCTCATGTAACAAGGAAAGAAAACCTGGTAATTTCAATAAGCCATGAGCAATTCATCTTGAATCTGATTGTGTGTTTTTCTGATTTCAGAAATAAATCCAGATTTATAACAGTAATGTTCATACTACCAAAAGGATATTAAATTGATTGGAAGTTCATATTTTTCACAAATTCTAAATACCTGTACAAATGCATATATTTCATCTATAGCCTGACTATAGGAATTTTTAAACTGGCTGAATACGCGAAGAGTATAGTGGCATCTCACAGAATGGTGAATATAAAATATTTTAATTATTCTGATCCATAGGATTATCCAGATAGTGGGGCAGACCAAAATGTTTGCACGGCAGAAATTTTAGTAACATTATTTCCACTTATCTTATACAGATAATCCTTATCTTACATTCACAATTGAGCCAAAAATTTATGTTGTTAAATGAAACATTTGTTAAGTGAGTTTTGCCACATTTTGAGACCTTATCACCGCAGTTGATAAGTTAGTAACCAGGTTATTAAGTGAATCTGGCTTCCTCACTGACTTTGCTTGTGAGAGGGTCGCAAAAAGTGATCACATGACCTTGGCACATAGCAATCGTTATAAATATGAACCAGTTGCCAAGCATCTGAATTTTGATCACACAATACTGGGAATGCTGCAAAAGTTGTAACTGTAAAAAACAGCCATAAGTCACATTTTTCAGTGCCTTTGTAACTTTGAACAATGATCAAATCAGCTGCTATAAGTAGAGTTGTATATGCAGAGAGTAAGAGGGCATTCAAAAGCTTCAAAGACATTTTCAAAAGGCATATTTTATACAAATTTGTATAATTGAACCTTAAATGTTTACGAGTCCCTAATAAAAATAGTTTCATTCAGTGGTGAAATTCAGCAGGTTCTGACAGGTTCTGGAGAACCGGTAGAAGAAATTTTGAGTAGTTCGGAGAAGCCAAAGAGCCAGCAAATACCACCTCTGGCCCCAGAGTGGGGTAGGAACGGGGATTTTGCAATATGCTTCCCCTGCCATGCCCACCAAGCCATACCCACAGAACCAGTAGTAAAAAAAATTGAATTTCACCACTGGTTTCATTCCATAATTAAGGATTTTGGGGAGGGGATGAATTCAAAAGGAACAAAATCCAGTCCTCCTTACACTTTGGTTCTTCAGTCCTATGCACAATATCTTTTCTCAGGGTCTCCCTTGGTCTTTGGATAAGCTGTTCTTTTATTGATTGTTCCCGTTAACACCAATGAATTATCCAGTAAGTAGTGATTTAGAATGCCTCAATCTTTTCTGTTATTTATCTGAAACCCAGATCACATACATATTTTGTCATAGTATCAAGTAATGCTAAACATAAATTAACAAAGTATGCAGTATAACTTTTTCAAAAAAAATCAGAAAATTTAGACAAAGGGTCTTGATAACAGGTGTCAAACTTGCGGCGTCAGGTTGCCATCACATGCCATATCACCATGTTTTTCCCCTTTGCAGAGCTGGGGTGGGTGTGGCATGTGCGTGATGCATCTGGCCCGCGGGCCCCCAGTTTGATACCCCTGGTCTAGCTAGTTCTTTATAAAAGGAGACGTTCTGTAGCTGGTACCACACTGAAAATACCATCTTGTTAATGTTCATGCAAATGAACTGGGTACCCAAAATTTTGAGGTTTGAATGGGTAGCTGTGGGAGAAGAAGACTTGTGAGGTAAGCTGATCCCAGGTTTTAAATTCAATAAGAATTTTAAATTGAGTCTACAAATAGATTGGAGTCCTATAAATTAGTGAAAAACTACTATAATGTTCAAGCATTGTTTTTAACAAGCGGCAACTTCTGAACTATTTTTAAAGACAATTCAGAGCACATCTTGTAATAGTTTAAATTATTAGAGTCACAAATATATTACCCCGTTTCTCCGAAAATAAGACCTCCCCGGATAATAAGCCCTATCGGGCTTTTGAGCACATGCACTAAAATAAGCCCTCCCCCAAAAATAAGCCCGCCCTGAAAATATTGCAACACAGCAGCAGCCATGAGGTGACCACCCTCATCGCCTCCTGCACCTCAAAAATAATAAGACCGCCCCGAAAATAAGGCCAAGTGCTTATTTCAAGGGTCAAAAGAAAATAAGACCCTGTCTTATTTTCGGGGAAACATGGTAGGCTCTAATTATGCTATGTTCAAAAGGATGTGAAATCCTTTGTGCTTGCTTGTAGATGTTTCATTACCCAATTAAATAACATCAGTGCTAGTGAGTGTGGGATTTACTCCCTGTTCATATATGGTATCTTACCCTACTAATGTTGGTAAGGGTGGTGTGGTTTTTTTCCTTAGTGGCACCTATCTCAGTTTTGGCTGCTGGAGGGGGTTTTCTAGTCTTTGTTTCCTTTGTAGCTTTTTATTGTCTCTTGAATAGTGTATAAATGTGGTTTATTTCTCTATGTCTGATTCAGGGCTGATTTATCTGAATGTCAATCTTCCAGCACTTTTGAATTTGGCTTGGTATAGGATGCTTTCAATTTATTAGTTGAAATTGTGGTTGAGTCCATATGTTATGAGATTGAGAAGATTTCATTGTGTCTTCTTACTGCAGGTTGGTATTCATGGATGTGCTTTGCTAGTCTTCTGCCTATTTGTCCTACAGGGCAGCTGTTACGGTCCTTACACTGCACAGTATCTTGTAGATGACTCCTGATTTTTGTTCTTGGGCTTCTGGGTCTTGGTGTTGAGTCCCGCTTCGGGAATCGCCATACCTGGGGCGGGTGGCAGTGATGGGGGGGGGGGAGTTAGTTAAGATGTTTTGAAGATCTTTAATTGGTTTGTGTACTACAGTGAAGCTGTAGTCTGTTGATTGTGACATGTTTTTGATGTATCACAGTGTTGCCATTTTCATAGCTTTTGCTGGTCGTACTTGTAGTGAGTTGTGATCAGGCATTTTTTGATAATGTTAAACCTGTCTTTCCCATACTGTACTAACTTTCAGATATGGGACAGAATTCTTCAGGTTTTTTTTTAATTAAGTCGCAAATAGCAACAACCAATCACATTAAGACACTAGCTAAGCTTGACTCATCAGTTTAAAGTTTTTTGTTCACAAACTGTTTCCTGTGTTCTAACATAATCAATAACTGATCATTTTTCATAAAATTAAATCAATTTCATGAATACATTAGTCACCTACACAGTCTAACATTTGCAGTACATAATAGAAGGTGCATTTGTGCGGGGTAGGGTGGGGTGGAATTATTGCAATCGAAGATCCTTTCATAGGATCTCCACCCTCTTAATCTCTGTACTTCATTCCTGGGGTATTTAAATACAGCAATATCTAAGTGATAAAGTTCCTAGACGGGTAGCGTCACGTTCCGGCGTTCACGTTGCATACAAACAGAGTATTTCTTTAGAAATGAAATATGCCCTCATCTGGAATTTGGATGGAGTGCAATAGCAGATTCCCCAGTCTGATGAAGCATAAACATAACTGGCTTAGACATTTTTGGAGTGTGTGATTATTGCTAAAACAATGGGGTAACAAAAATGAAATGTTTTTATTTTATTAAAAAATAAACTATGTAAGGCATAGATCTGTAGACCAAAACTAATAAACAAGCAGTTGTAAACAGATATAAAAGTAAAAATATCTACAGCTGAGCAAAATAGCACCGAAAAGAACTAAAATAACCCTGACATATTTTTTCTGTCCCCTTTATCTTATCGGTTCCATTTCTGTCATGGCTTTTTAGAGCCTGTAAGTAATAAGGAAAAATGTGTTTATACATCCTTTGAGACATGCCACATACTTTGAATGGCTTCTAAGAATTTAATAAAACACCTGTTAAAATATTATAAAACATAAACAACAAAGTGGAGGAAAGAAATAATACCAGCCATCTTTTCAATAATATTTGTATATTTCGATTTACTATTGATATTATTACTTGTGTCTCACTTTGAAATATGATTATCTTAAAAAGCGAGAGAAATAATTGTAATAAAAGAATAGAGTTTAGAACTATTTGCTAAAAAAAAACCCATCTGTTTTATGTAGAATTAAATGGTTAACTAATCCAACAAAAACATTAAATATAAATGGATTGAATAATATCACTGTTTCTCATTTTTAATCCCAACCTGATTAACAACTTCGGAGTTGCTGGCCTTGGGTGGTTGCCAGGTTACGGCTATTCTTCCTCATGGGCTGGGAACCTTCTATTCAGGTAACAAGTCTCTCAGCAGGTAATGGGCTTTTCCTCCAGTACCTTTGTGCTTCTGATGATCTTTCTGTTCTTTCTCTTCTACACATGTAAAGGAATGAAGAAATTGGCCTTCAACAGAAGAGAATATTTGTAGCTCAGGTTTGAACTGTGAGGTCCTTGGTGCTCTCTGAGCATGATTGTTTTCTTGAGATGCTTCATTACCAAACTAGATACCTTGTTACTTAGTTTGGTGATGAAACATCTGCAAGAAAACAACCTCAGAGAATATCCAGGACCCCACCGATTGGCCTTCGTTCAGTAGTCATCTTTTTGCTTTAAGGTGAAGACCTTGTGTGGATGTGTTCACATGGTACACTTTACCTAGTTAATTATCCTTTACTAATAATTTTCTGAATTAGCGTGATACACTGAACCATATTATTCAGCACGGTGACTTAAAGTCTAGTTTTTGCTAGTTCAGTGTGCTACATAAATAGCATTCTTGCATAACTCACCGTGTCAAAAGAAATAAAGCAGTGTTTCATTCTACCCCTCATTGCCCAAATGGAGCAAAATTTTAGACTGTCATCCAACTACAAAATGTCATCATCTTCCATTTACAGAAGTAGAATTTGTAACTTATATCAAACCTTGATTTCAAATTGATTTTCCAAAGAAATAACAATTTCAGATATTGTGAATGTAGTAAGCCTAATGATGTTCTGCATGTATTGAGGGAAATAAGATGGTGGGAGTTAGATATTCCTTAGCCAGACTTTTTGAATTGACATGTCATGCACCCACAGCAGATATGTTCAAACAACACATTGAGCCACATTTCAGCCAAACATGTTGCCTGAGCACAGGCAGTACCGTATTGCTTCTGCATGGTTCACTGTGCCAAGCAAAGCCAGACAATTGGAATAACCAATCAGGCTAAGTTTATATTAACCAGAGATAAACATTCCATGAGAATTAATCATATAGAAATTCCTTTATAGCATTAACTTAATCATCCATCTGTCTTTCAGTAAGGGTTATTTTTAAGCAGCATTCACACAACTTGCTATATCATCAATCATTGTTAACAAACAATCTGTTCTAGAATATAGTGTGAATGGGGTTAGCAAGTTAAAGCATAATAATGTATATTTTTAACAGCTAATACAAAAACTAAATGTGATTTTGGTTTTTGGCACTTAAATAAGCTTTATAGGTAAAGCCTTGATTAGCCAAATTCAAAAAGAGGGAGTCATCAGTTAAATACACGCAACTTTCAGAAATCCTGATTTTACATTTATATTAAAGTGCAACAATACTGACATCAGTAGATGATTTTATAATATTCCGTGATTGTTACTGCTCTAACTCTTGCAACTAATTTGCTCTGTTGCTATGGAGTAAAGGATATTTATTCAGTCTATCCCTGTCTGCATTGCTGCAACATTTTATTACTTGCTGGTTCTTTACAAAAGTAGATGGTTTATTCGGTCTCCACATGCTTAAAAATTAACTCTTACTGATAAATACACATTGGCTTCCATACACATATGGGTGTACACATTTAATATTTCACTTTTCTATTTTTTATATAAAATAACATCTCTATAATGGGACAAAGGAGGGGGAAAATTACAATCCAAATTAAATTATACTTTTTAAAGAAATTAACTACTAGTATATGTATGGTAACAAATGAAAATTACAAACATTAAATAAAATTCCTCACACAATTTCAAATTGTGAAATATGGGAACCATCGAGAAAAAGCAAAGTTAATCTTTTTAAAAGGGGGTTTGACCAGAAAATTCTAAAGCTTGAGACACGTCCACCCATCCAGAGGAAGGGCATACTTTACACTGTGACATGATTTGCTTACCTATGGTTTATTGAACAAGCTGATTTGGCTGTGTATTAGCCAAATACTAAGCAAGGAATAGATCATGCCTGACACATCAGAAAGCCAAACCAAATAATATAAAGCAGCGTGTAAACCTATATGAGTACATTTGAAGCCAGCACTAGCCTAACTTTCTATTTCTTGTTTCAGCAAACTAGAGGTGAGTGTCCCAGCTTGGGTGTCCCAAAAAGGGAGGTTTCATGTAAGATTTGAGCCTTAGTTACAATACAATAGCAGAGTTGGAAGGGACATGGAGGTCTTCTAGTCCAACCCCCTGCCTAGGCAGGAAACCCTATACCGTTTCAGACAAATGGCTATCCAACATCTTCTTAAAGACTTCCAGTGTTGGGGCATTCACAACTTCTGGAGGCAATTCTGTTCCACTGATTAATTGTTCTAACTGTCAGGAAATTTCTCCTCAGTTCTAAGTTGCTTCTCTCCTTGATCAGTTTCCACCCATTGCTTCTTGTTCTACCCTCAGATGCTTTGGAGAATAGTTTGACTCCCTCTTCTTTGTGGCAACCCCTGAGATATTGGAACAGTGCTATCATGTCTCCCCTTTTCCTTCTTTCTATTAAACTAGACATACCCAGTTCCTGCAACCATTCTTCATATGTTTTAGTCTTCAGTCCCCTAATCATCTTTGTTGCTCTTCTCTGAACTCTTTCTAGAGTCTCCACATTTTTTTCTACATCGTGGCGACCAAAACTGAATGCAGTATTCCAAGTGTGGCCTCACCAAGGCATTATAAAGCGGCATCAACACTTCATGTGATCTTGATTCTATCCCTCTGTTGATGCAGCCTAGAACTGTGTTGGCTTTTTTGGCAGCTGCTGCACACTGCTGGCTCATATTTAAATGGTTGTCCACTAGGACTCCAAGATCCTTTTCACAGTTACTATTGTTGAGCAAGGTACCATCTATACTGTAGTTAACAAGTTATATGACAAAGAATAAGGTTCACACCTCTTTATTCTAATTATTATTACTGTAATCCTTTTCTTTGGTTTTGAGTATTGTGTGAATATAACCAAATAGTAGATGCCCTGGTTAAACGTACTTTGTTCCAGTTATGGTGTTTTAGCATTTGTAACATAATCTTAACATCTTTATTCTGAGTCCTAGCTTATTGCCAGGTAAATGAATATACTATTGAAACCTCAACTGAATTGGGGAAAAGGGACAAAATTGAAATTACACAAGAGTTTTTCTCTTAAATCAATTTCCTAAACAATCACTTGTCAATTGATAATATAGTTCATATTGATAATATATTTCAAAATAGGAAAAGCTGTGTATTTATAAAATATGAATATGAAATATGAATAGAATATGAACATTTTTGGAGGCAAATAAATACTTGACCAACATATTGGAATATGTAGTGCTCTTTTTAAATGTTACATTATTTATTCTAGATACATACCCATTGATGGATATTTGACGCTTCTCTATGTATTTGAAGTCTGCAATGTAAATTTTATATATTTTAGTGTGCTTCAAAATCAAAAATAATACAGAACAAATAACCCAAGAGTTCTTATTAAATGTATTCCTTTTGGGGGTTTTGTTTCCAGGGATTTTGTTATTTTTGTTGTTTTATGTGGTGAGAAATAAATATTGTAGTCAGCACTCATTTCAGAAAGTAATATGGCTAGACAAAAATGTTCTCAGCATCAGTAGGTGTCATTGTTTTGACAACTACTAACACAGTCAGAGGTGGTATTCAGCAGGTTCTGATCAGTTCTGGAGAACCAGTAGCAGAAATTTTGAGTAGTTCGGAGAACCAGTAAATACCACCTCTGACTGCTCCACCCCCATCTATTCTCTGCCTCCCAAGTGCCAGCTGATCAGGAGGAAATGGGGATTTTGCAGTAACCTTCCCCTGCCATGCCCACCAAGCCATGTCCACCAAGCCACACCCACAGAATTGGTAGTAAAATCTTTTGAATCCCACCACTGAACACAGTGTTCTTCAAACATGGCAACTGGGATTTGAAGTCCCCACATCTTAAAGATGCCAAATTTGAGAAATATCATATTAGCCTATACTTAATGTGGTTTCCTATGAGAGTTGGTATTGCAGAGCTTAATCTGATTGGCTGAGATAGCCCTTGTCAGCATTTAGTCCAACTGGCTAAAATGTGACAGTAGCTTGATTTTGCATCATTTTTTCTTCAGAAAAAAAGTCACTACTAACTAAATGGTAATCATATCTGATTCCCTATCTTAGCCTGTAAAAGCTAAAGAAAGACAGGGATATAACAATCTGTTTCACTTTCTGATCTCACCCCAGCCTTTAATTATTACATACTAACTCTACCATAAAAAGATATGTTTATTTAGTAAAAAGCATTGCAGTGGTACCTCGTACTCAATGTTACTTGGTTCTGGGTGGGACAACGAGTACCAAAAATGATGCGTACCAAACAATTTTTCCCCATAAGGAATAATCTAGTGAATCACAAGACAGCTGACTCCAACAGGTTCTAGTTTGTGTGTTTGAGTGGCAAACAAAGGAGTACCATGACAAAATTTTCACATCAAAATGTGTGAGTACCAAATTTGATGAGTTCCAAAGCAGTTGAGTGCCAAGGTACCCACACTATAACCACTATTCAAAATACACAAAGTTCAAGAGATTTAAGTTTTATTGTCTGTGTACTGAAACAAGTAGCAGAACAACTGATGGGAAAATGTTTAGAAAATGAAGTTGCATACAAAATGGATAACTATAAATTACATCCATATTCTCCATAACCCATATCCATAGTCTCTATTCTAAATAAAAACAGATTATTAAGAAATGCAGTTATTTTTTTATATCTAAAAAATAAAGGTTAGAAGGCAACCCACGCTGGGTTTATTTTTTGCCCTGCCTTAAACCAGCAGGCTTGGTGGGTTGGTAGTAGTTCGCTCAAGAGCGAGAAAATACATTTTGTATATGCTTATGTTTGTAGAAGCATATGCTTATAAAATATGCTTATACGCTTATCCATTATTACTTCACTCGTCTTCTGCTTGTGATTTGCTAATGGACAGGCTTAAAGGCTCAACCTACTAAATTTTGGGCCATGTTCTTCCACAACATGGAGCCCTTGAAATATGTTGGACTACAACGCTTAGAATTCTCTTCTAAGAATTATCCAACACATCTTGAAGGCACCATTACAATAAAAAAGTGTGGTGCTGGTAAGAACAATAATATAATTGCAAAACAATACATAAAGCACTAGAGTTAGGATACAAGTTTTGGAGGAAGTTTTCCTATCTCTTGTGTATTCCCTACCTATTTTCTTTTGTAAAAAAGCAAAACTGGATCATTTTGCTTGGCCTGTATGTTTGTGCCATACTGTGTATTGCTACACTTAGGATGCATTTCACAAACTTAGGAATAATTTAATTGAAGGGGACGATGGTACAATTAAAAATATTAATAAAATTATCAATAAATATTGATCTTGCATAGTATATTTTTAAAAGCTATAGCTCGGGTATTAATACTAGCCATATTTGCTGCTGCTGCATTGTTTGCTGTTCTCTAATTATTTGAAATTTTTAGACTCCGGCCCTTCGTTTTAGCTCTAGCTAGACATTAGGTACCTTGCCATGTTTAATTTTGTAAGAGCTCCAGTGTGCCCTGGACAGCATTTAGAAACTTTAGCTTATACCCAAATGATTAAAAGGGGCCAATGCACTGTTTATTCCCCTTCCCCTTCCATTTAATTATGTCCAATTGTTGGAGGTTGAATGGACAAGTCCCTGCAATTTTCTTGGCAAGGTTTTTTCAGAACTAGTTTGACATTGCCTCCTTCCTAGGGCTGAAAAAAAGTGACTAGCCCAAAGCCTCACAGCTGCCTTATTCCAGGATTTAGGATCTTTAATTATAGCCAAATTTGTTAAAGACCCATTGTACTGCTTATACAAGAGGTGTCCAAACTTGGGAACTTTAAGACTTGTGGACTTCAACTCCCAGAATTCTGGGACTTGAAGTCCACAAGTCTTAAAGTTCCCAAGTTTGGATACCCCTGGCTTATACAGTACACAAATAATATCTTTCTTTCTCGCGTGATTTAAGGTTGGTTCTATTATAACCCTGGTGGTCAGCTATCATATTCATATTTATTCAGTCGTAAATCCCACTGCGTTCTCTAGTACTTATTTCTAAGTAAATAAATATAAGATTGTTGACCAAGTGCTGCCCATCAACTGTATCTCTGACACCGCAAATAACTGTCGTCATGGCTTGTTTAACTATGATTTATTCATAATTCATAATGACAAGATATACAAAACAGCCAATTGTGGCTTATTCCTAGAACATCTTTGGCAAGGTTGACTTCACTTTATAAACCTCAACAGCAGCATTCATGTACCATGCTAAATCAAAATCAAATAAATAGAGAACATATAATAGCTGATCACAGAATATGCTGTGCTAATGTGCTTTAGAACGAAGTGTTTTAATTTCCCTTGCTCATCAGAACATCATTTCTATTCATCAGAATATAAACAAACATTGGTTTCAAATTCTGGTTTTTTCATGTCTAAAATGGTGGCTGTTACTGATCTGGACAATATGCTAAACCAATCAAATTTGTAAATGGTGTATGCACAAAAGGGTAAGATAACTTATATTTTCTAGGGCCTGCAGACTCACCCATTCTGCATCAGTGCTGTTTCTAGTTTCTCCCTACTTTATCCATCCTAAGACAATGACAGAGTACCCACAACATAACATACCATGCCAAATATAACATACCACAATATTTTGGATGGCATGCCAGTATTCACCCAAAACCAAAGCATGCCCTATTCTTGCACAATTTCTGAAGGCTACAAAGGCCACATGGAGAATGGTGTGCTCTTGCAAAGTCTCTGGAGCATTCAAAATTATGCAAGAATGGGATGTGCTTTTGCATGTTTTGGGGAGAATGCAGAGGCCACAGAAGAGTATTCTCCAAAGCAGTTTCAAGAATGAAGGCTTTATGTGACCCGGAGCTGCCTCAAGTAGACCGCAGGGGCCTGGCAACAGAGAGGTCATAGCCTGAAGGTAATCAGTGAGTGGTAGATTCTGAGGATCACACGTACGATTGCACTATTTTTCAGGAAATAAATTAATATGTAAAGAATTGTTTCTCTTTTGTTTGGTATAGGATGATGACAGCAAAGTCAGGCTAGGCATTTTCCAAATGTTTGACAAACAAGCCCAAAAGATTCACCACCACTGCCCTAAAATCAGGGAGAAATGAAAACACTTCCTAAGGTCTGGTCTTCATGCAAGACAAAATTAAAGAAGAGACTCATCTGGATAATACTGATTATTAGGGCCCATATTAATTTGTTTTCCAGTAGCATATCATATTGCTTTGATTATCTTGCCAGAAATTAGAGGTTGGGAGTATGGCTCCCCTTATTCTCCTGAACCTCTCAGCAGGTTATGTACCCTTGACCACAGCATCATTCTCATTTAACAAGCAGAGCTTGGCTTTGAAGCTATGGTTCTTGTTCTGGGATTATATCTAAAAGGTGGCACTGTTTAATATCTACATTAAATTGCAAAGGGAAGTGATTGTGACTTGGAAGTGGATACCATCATTAAACTGATGACATCCAGCTTTACTGCTCCTTCCCATTTAATTTTAAAACATAATAATTACATTAAATGTTGCCTATTAATTAACTTTGTGTTCTCTGGTTCTCTAGAATATTCGCATGAAGCAACGGCGGAAGTGATCACCTGGATAGCTGAATTGAACATCCAGTTATGAGGCCACTGCCATGCCATACCCCCATAGAATTTTTACTTAGAGTATATTCACTTGGATCGTGCATACATGTTTACTTCTCTTCTGTCGTGTTCTCATCATATGCTCAATAATAATAATTATTATCTTTAAATTACTGATTCTTAAAATTGATTAACTTATTTTTAAATTATTTTTGTAGTTATATTTAGTCATTATTAGCCACCCTGAATACATGTTAAATGGAAAGGCTGGTTATAGATCAAACAATTATGCTAAAAGAGAAGGCAGCTTCAAAATTGGTATGATTCTATTCCTTGTGCTTAAGCATAATCTATGCTTCACATGGATATGCTCACTTTATGCTAATTATGCTAATTCACTATTATGCAAATGATAGTTTTAGTCCAAGAATTAGTTTCATACAAAAAACAAACAAAAAGGGACTATTGTTCTAATTGTGCCAGCAGGGTTAATTTGTGACAACAATCTAAGAACATGACAAGACTTCTTCTTACCAAAACACATTTCTGCCCTCGTGCATTTACAGTAGTATAATATTGTGCAGTTGTTTTAGTTAGATTTTTACAGTACATCAAGTGCAACTTCCAGGTACTTCTCAAGGGCAATGATCATGTTGGATGTCAGCAAGGAGTTACATCAGGGGTGAAATGCTATCAATTTGGATTGGTTCGCCCGAACCAGTAGTAAAAATGCTACCAGTTCGGGCGAACCGGTATTTCTGACAATCAGCTATGATGCACTATTTATATTAGCTAGAATCATCGGATTTCTTGCTTTCTAGCTAATCTAAATCGCCTGGAACAGTGGATTCCCCCCTCCCCCCGCTATTCTACTTACCTTTGCAGGCGCACTTGGTAGCAGGCTTGTCCCGTTTTGATGCTCTGCGCATGTGTGAAAGGTCCTATGCGCGCTCACATTGCTAGTGACACAGCTGGTGTAGTAAATATAATTGCATAAAGATAATTCTCATAGTAGCTGCCATTTGCAAATCAAAGTACAACTGAGGACTAAAAAGCTGTGCCAGAGTGAAAACTTACTTTTCCAGGGGGAGCCAAACAGGCTGAACATCAATCTCCAAGCCCAGTTTCCTATTTATTTATAACACTTTTATTTTGTCTGGATGTTATTTCAGCATTTTCCTGTCATCCAGCCCATTACTAAATTAAATTTGGTACCATACTCAAGGTTTATGAGTGAGTTTTGTAAAGAAAGATTAAATCAGATTGTCTAACTAAGTGAATAAGTGCACCATGCATGAAGCATTCCTCTCTATGTGCATTATTTATATTCTGTATATAATATTCAAAACATGGCTGAAATGTCATATCATTAGGGCAAAGTGGATGTTGCTGAGATTATGGATCGTACAGAAATTTCCTTGCTCCTTCAGAGAGGAAAACATACATTTGTCCCCATTTAGGGCTCTCCCCAGGTAACATGTCCACTGGGAAGCTGATCTATTTAATTTCTTTTCTTCAACTACTGGGACTCAGAATTACAGTATGATGAAATGTATCACCAGTCTTTTAGAAAGGAATTAGGAATCATGCATATCATTTACATGGTAAAGCATTAAATCTCACTGAATGTGTTCACTTTTCCATAGATACAAGATAGCTGTCTTGCTCCAGCCAGCTTCACGGTTTAACCTGATGATTACCCAAACACCGCGATTTCAGTTTTGGACTGACTGCTGTTCATGGCTGCAAATTCAGACAATGCAGTTCTCTTTTCTGCAGCAAGAAAACTCCCCACTAGGCTGCCTTGCTTTCCCACTGACTTTGTCATATATCCTTAGCAATGCTGTTTGATGCTATTTCTTCATTGCATCACTTTGGAAGTCTGGTTGCTACGGCAACTGAGCACAGCCTTAGTAATCTGTAGTCCCCCTTTTACATGTAGATATTATTCTGGATAACTCATGTGTCCATTGTGATATTCATTTCATTAATTAGCACAAAATGTTTATTAAAAAATACTGATCTTATTCAGGGAAGTGTCTGGTAGTACTAGCCTAATATAAGAGGGCTCACAATTAGTTATAAATTAGAAATGAATGGAAACAGTTGGCCTAGCCCTAGATCCAGCCCCGGATCTATTTAGCTGATCATGGTTAAGCAAATCATGTACATGTGAACATATATATGGAATTGTATGTTTGGATTTACACATATTACTTTAAATAATATTCCTGTCCCCTGCAGGAATCCAAGTTAAAATAATCCTGGTAGATGGCTATGTAGTGAGTGCTTGAAAAAGAGTCTATGATCCACCAATGAATCGTTCTGTGAGGATTTTTCACAGTATTCACACTGCATTTCATGCATTCAGTTTAAATTTGCTGTCCTATAAGTTAGATTCACAATTCCGTAAAATGCACTTTTGAGCGCAGGGGGAAGAAATCTTGACTATTTTTTTGTCTATCATCTTTTCAGATATTTGAAACATACTATTATTACCTTTTATTTTCTGTCTGATCGTGCCTGTTCTTCTTCAGCAAACCAGTTTCACAGTTAAAGAAAGATTGGTTCTTAAAATGTGGGATATAATCAATTCAAAATAATTTGATCATATTATTTCCCATTCCATAAAACAGTATTTCTGTTGATGCAAGCTAGAACTGTTTTTTTTCTGGTTCTACTAGTATATCACCACTGCTGATTGATACTCATTTTGTAGTAAATTACTGTACCAAGTTTATCAAGCCAGATGTTACCTTGGCAACTGCGCGTTGTCCTGAGAGGCAAAGAGGTCGAGGACCAGGGGGCCGAACCTGACCACCAGCTGCTGGAATACTCCGTGATGTAAGCTCCACTCTGCCGGATCTATGTGAGTGCGGCTGAGTAGATCTGCCTGTATGTTGTGGATGCCCGATATGTGTTCGGACCGAAGTGACGACAGGTGGGCCTCTGCCCAAGACATTAGTTGATAAGACAGAGTCACCAGGCGCCGGGATTTTGTCCCCCCGTGACAGTTTATGTGTGCTTTGGTGGTGGTATTGTCCGTAAGGACGAGCACGTGCGCATTGGCCACGAGAGATTTGAACCGGAGCAGGGCAAGGAACACGGCCTTGAGCTCCAACCAGTTGATACTGTTCTTCTGGTCGGAGCGAGAGCATGTTCCCTATCCTACACCTGTGCGTTTGATTAACATTTCTTAAATCTCTGTACATTCAGCTGTTATTTCCAGCCCATACCATAATTCAATAAGATTATTTTGCATTTTATTTCTCATTAAGTATTAACTATCTCACCCAATCTGTGGCATCTATATATTTGATTAGCATTCCTTCTTCATTCAATTCATTATCTAATGTATTGAATAGTACAGGATCCAAAACTGAACTTGATGGCATTCTACAAATAATTCAGCCCAGTTTAATGAGTACTACTAATGAGCATTAGTTATAATTTTTGAGCCAAATTTTTAACTATCCTGCACCCCTTAACCAGCTTGCTTAAGTAGTTGTGTCAAATCTTATGCTGAAATCAAATTATATTATGTCTGCTAAAGAAGTTACTACATTTAAAAATCAGATTAGTCTGACAAGACTTTTTGACAAATCCATGCCAATCTGTGATAATTACTGCATTGTAATTAAAGTGCTTACAGATCAATCTCTCATTCTCATTGTCTGGTACTTAAGGTTTTTTTTTTCTTTGATCTTCTGTTTATTTTAAATGCTCTTGACAGTATCACCAAATTTATTCTCTTATTTTCTTGGCTTTCTCAACATTATGGGGATACTTTCAACATACTTCTTTTTTTTCCCCTTTATGTTTTTTGGTAATGTTGAGCAAACTATATACAGTAGTTCAAATGGGCCTCATTGTACCAATACCTTTCCCCCCCTACAACAGGGGTGCGATTCAGCCGGTTCAGACCGGTTTGGGAGAACCGGTAGCTCCAGTGAGCAGTTGGCCCTACCCACCCACCCGTGTCCTCTCCTGTCCTATATTTCCCTATTTTTTAGCTCAGCTGATTCACACGCCACATCTGCTGTGCCGCACATCAGCTGTTTTACTCACCGATGCTGATATAGAAGGCAAGTTTTTAAGCTTAAAATGGCCGGTTTTTGAATGCTGTGCCTGTGTGAGCAAAGTGCGCATGTGCGTGCTCACCGAACTGGTTGTTAAACCGGCTGCATCCTACCACTATCCTACAATGTACAAGGTTTCATTTTAGGTCCTTATTTCCTTTTTTGTGCTCCAGATTTTACAGGATTTTGTTTAAAACGTTCCTAATCAATATATTTCTTCAGCCAAACATATTTTTAACCAGTCCTTTTGAGGCGCAACCTATTTTCTTCCTGTGATCTATCATCCAGATAATTGACAACATACTCCCTTAAATGAAATCTGTCCATTTGTATAACCAGTCATTCAGATGGAGTAGATTTAAGGGTCCAGTTGCCATACATTTATCTCAGATCCTCATAGCAGGAAGTCACTAATTATCAAGCCCTTTTTCTCTTGTTGTAGGTCCAGCAGTAGGTCCTTTGCCATTTTGGAATCAGTTTGCCCATTTTTTGTTTCCAGTACCTTTCCTTCCTGGAAGGCACTGGGCTTGTTTCTATGAGGGCCAGAACATTCTTGTTGTTTTCCAGCATGTAGAATATTTTTCTACCTCTCTTGCTTCTAGAGCCGTGCTGGCGAACCTATGGCACGTGTGCCCAAAGAGGCATGTCGCTTGGCACATGCAGTGTCACCCGTTTCTCATTCCTCCACCCGTTTCTGGCGGGCATTCACATGCGATGATCAGCTGGCTTTCATGCATGTGTGCGGCAGTGCTGGAAACTGGAAGACCTGGTCTTCCATTTTCCGGCGTAAGCATGCGCGCCAGCCAGCTGATCAGCATGCATGGATATGCGCCAGTAACCAGAAGTCTGGCTGGCCAGCGCACATGCGCCCACCGAAAACTGGAAGGGCATTTTTCAGCGCATGCATGCCCCCTGGACAGCTCCTCTTTTGGGTCGCATCCCAGATTACTGTGTGCACAATTCCTTTTCAGCACTCTGTGCCGAAAAGGTTCACCATCACTGTTCTAGAGGCTATGTGACAAATACAATGCTTTGTTTTTGCTGTCTTACACTTCCCTATGTCACCACCAACCAGAGAAGCCTTCGCCAATCCCAAGTAGGAATGGGGAGTGTTAAGCTGAGAGATTCCACTTTCGTTTTTAGGCTGTTATTTGTACTCTTCCTCCTTCGCTCCACTCTGTTACAACCTACACTGATTTTTTTTTTTAAATCCAAGTCACAAAAGGAACTGAGTCACAAACAGCACTCTTAGAATTTCTCTCTCATTCTTTTCCTTTTTTCATACAACAAATGCTGGCTACTAGAGTCCTCTATGTTCTGTTTGAGAGGCAATGTGTTAGTTAGCCCTGTCATTTCACTGTTTTGCTATTTTAGCTTTGTGCTAAACTGTTAAGGACCAAAGCATTTAAGTACCTGCAGTAGTGTTGGCAGAGCAGTCTGTTATTATTGTGCAATTTTATTGTGTCTCATTTTGTATAGAGGAAAGCCCCCTCCCCCCCAAAAAAAAAAAACTTAGCAGGCAAAAAGCCTGACCAGGGATCAGAAGAGGGGAAATGTGCCTATAACAGCCTATAACAGTCAGTAGGTACTGGTCTGATTCCACTGGCTCCCTGACCTTTCCTCTAATGTTATAGCCAGGGACATATGACTGACTTTACCAGCACTGGAGAAAGGCATCTTAAGGGAGATACAAATACTTTAACATTGATATACCTAAGGTCACCTTAAGGCTGAGACAGTCATCGGCTGTTGGGGACAAAGGTAAAACCAGTATCTTGCATAGCCACCAGAAAGAAAAACTTGCCAGATATGTTTACACTATGGTTAGATATGAGTGGCGAAAAACCCACTCAGAGCTCCTCCTGTAGTGCCTTGATTAATCTGTTAAGCCTGCACCTTTCCTCATCAGCTGAAGCATGCCATTCACTGTTCCTGTCCTTTGGCTTTTTGTTTAAAAACCACAAATTGGCACTTCCTGCAAATATATCTGAGTTTCTTCTCATGCAAAAAACCCAATCTGCATAAACATTGCAAGTCACAACTGCGGAGTCCATCATTTATGTTCAATGCCCCAGCAGTAAGATACTTTTACTGGTTATTCCAATCATCCCAGATTTCTAAATTCATATAGTGCTCTAGCTGCATTTAAAGAACACATGTAATTTTTTCTTTATCCATTTATTGTACTTATTTACATTTCACATTTCTGAACTGCCCTTCTCTCTCAAAGAGAGGGGTATTACTGAATCAACCCATTTCTTAGGTTTGTACATAACACATTGAACTCAAGTGGGCTTTTTAGAACTATTATTCTTGTTTTATATATGACTCATCTCACCATTTACAACCAGGTATACTGACTTTCACAAAGTCCACTAAAGTAGAAAAAAATCTGAGATGAAAACTGTGTTTTGACTTAGGCTTCCCAAGAGCATGAAGCAAACTCCTGCTCCCGACAAAAAAACAACAACCTTTTATTAATTTATTGTGAATTCTGTTCATTCACATCCAACAAAGTCTTTCAAGGGAGGATTTACAGCGACACACCTTATCTGGCTTAGAGAGCTGCCAGTCTGATATCTGCAAAACTTGGCAAGGCGTCTTGGAGAGTCACGAACCAATTAAGTGAACTAATTGTCTCCTGCAAACTCCACTCCCCTTTCACTCCTCTTTTATTTCCTCAGGGATGGGCCATTCATCATGCACCTGTGGCTTTACTCCCAAGTCGACCCCTGTTCTTTAGCTGTTCCCTTCGTCTGGCAACTCTGCACATGCACACACTGGGAACAGGCTCCAACTGTCTGCTTCACTGATGTCTGACTATGAAGGCGCTGATAACTGGCATAGGGCTCTGGCTCCCTCTCTGCCTCCAACACAGAGCCCTCATCAGAGCCTTCCCTAGACTCCAGGACTGGCCCATGTTCCTCCCCAACCTCCTCACTGTCCGAATCTGCTGCCAGCTCCGATGTCCACTGGTGGGCCACAACAGTATAGTATACAAATGCAATCGATAGTTCAGCATTATATGGGGTTTTCATATGTAATTCCAAAAGTATTTTCATGTATGTTTTAAATCATGAATTCCCCTGTCTAATTCACAGCATTTTATAGAGAATCCAAATATAGCTCTTCCTTCCTGGGTTGTGCCATTGGTTCTGCTTTTTTTTTCATAGTGGGAAAAATGGCTAAGGGGCATTTCCATATGGATAATTTAAAACAAATCTCTCCCCTCTTTGTGTCCACAAAAACTTGCTATCACGAATTTGTTTGGATCATCCATTCAGGCTCAATACTTTCTGTAGAACAGGGCTGTCAAACTCAATTTCATTGAGGGCCGCATCGGATTGCGTTTGACATCGTGGGGGAGGCTGGGGCATGGCCAGGAGAGGATGGCTCACTCAACATCACTCCTGTTGGGGGCGCCTGTGATGGCCCAAGAGTTCTGTGAGCTCTACAAGCTCCTGAGTTGGGGCTACACACGGCCCTCCTGAGCTCCGTTTTCACTGGCAGAGGGTTACAGGAGGCAGTGGCAGCCAAAGATGGAGCTCGGAATCCTGTTTTCACTGGCAGAAGCATTGTCCTTCACTGTTTCTAGGGCAGCCACATGGGCCAGATTAAAGTACCCCATGGCAGGATCTGGCCACCGGGCCTTGAATCTGACACCCCTGCTGTAGAGGATCAGTGTGGAAATGTGTTGTCCTCACTGATGGTTATGTTGGTATCACAACTATCCCATTCTTGCCTATTTTCTGGTGGTGTCAGCCTTCTCATTTGTCAGTTTAACTTCCTGGCATGCACAAATCAAGCATATGTAACAAGGAAGAGAAGGGCTGCTGTCTCTATCCTAAAATCATTTCAGTTTTATTTTTGGTGCATCTAATACCGGTAGTTTATGAGCAACCAGAAAACTTGAACATCTGTCTGGAAGGTAAAAGCGATTAGAGCTTGTTAACAATAATCATTCTGGTGGAAAGGAATCTTTAGACATTTGAGAATATTTCCCTTCCCGAACACTATTGCTCCTCACTCTGTAAAACCATTTCTTTTCTGAGGTATGTTTCAATACAATGATGGATTTGGGAAACAAAAGTGTTTCTGCAGGAAAAAAGGGGCTTATGTACTCCAAATCTGATCTAAAAGGAAATGGAATTCTACTTGAGAAGAAAAAAGAGAAATGCACCGAAGAAATGGATGATGACTAGAAATATGGAGCATGAGAATGGGCAAATTCTGCTTTGGGGAGATCCCTATTGTGGACTGGCTGGTATAGGATCTGGTTCCTCTGGTGGCGTCCAGCATGGAGCTGGAAATAGTGATGAGACGCAAACAGAAAACTTTTCTGGCCTTGAAGGCTTTCTGGATTTGGTGGACTGGTAAAGGCATCAAATTTTCCATTCTTGGCTGGGGCCTTGTGCTTCTGGCTTCCTTGGCAGAGGATAATAGCCATGGGCTTAGTGTACCAGAAACACATCAACAGGATCAGGGAGCTATTTTAGCAAAGCCCAGGCTCTGCCATTACCTTATTATTCAGCATCTGGCTTGATCTCAGTTTCATTGTGATTTTCCTGCTGGACATTCTAATGTAGATGAATTCCTGGCTGGTCAGTTGACCTGATATTGAACTAGCTGTATCCAGACTACAGGTATTCCTCAATTCATAGCAGTTCATTTAGTTACAACATCACTGAAAAAAGTAACTTATGACCATTTTTCACTTACAACCGTTGTGAAATCCCCATGGTCACATGATCAACATTCAGATGCTTGCATCTGACTCATATTTACGATGGTTGCAGTCCTAGGGTCATGTAATAACCTTTTGTGATAAGCAAAAGCAATGCGGAAGCCAGATTAATTTAACAACTACGTTACTAACAATAACAATCGCAATCATGATCTAATCCCTTGATCTTCCTGACTGGTTATTTTAAATTGGGGTATTTTAATTTGGTTTTTAATCATTAATTAATCTAGGTATTATTGTACAGACTTATGTTTAATTTGTTTTTATGGGGTTTTGTAATTTGCTGTATATAATGTTTTTATAATGTTTTTATTCTGTCTGTACACCGCCCCGAGTCCCCTAGGGGAGAGGGAGCGGTTAACAAATCCAATAAAGTAAGTAAGTAAGTAAGTAACTGCAGTGATTCACTTAATAAATGTGGTAAGAAAGGTTGTAAAATGGGGCAAAATTTACTTAACAAATGTCTCACTTAGCAACAGAAATGTTGAGTTCAATCATGGTTGTAAATTGAGAATTACTTGTATATAAAGGACTGGGAGAGTTTCATTCCCTGAATAGATGGTGTGTTTATCATTGGAAATATTTTATATTTATTACTTTTTTAATTTTATAAACCCACCGAGTGAGTCACTCGGATTGAGGCAGTCTACAAATACAATAAGCAAGTAAACAAATGCTGGCAACACTCTGAGACAATTCACCCAGTTTGGTTAACCTGAAAAAGGCTGCATATATTTTACACAATAGTGCAATCCTGATGATTTAATCAAGAAAGCTGACTTTTAGCCTGACATGCAAAATCTAGTTAAATTCTATCTGAATTTAACAGACAGAAATATTGAGAGGCAATATTGGAGTCACAAATACATCTAGTACTGATATTTATGTTGCAATACAAATTGTTTATTATATTAAATATATAACAAATATATATTACATTATATTACAACGTAAGACAAATTTCTTGTGTGTCCAATCACACTTGACCAATAAAGAATTCTATCCTATTCCTATTCCTATTCCTATTCCTATTCTATCCTATCCTTTCCTATTCTATTCGCCAGAGTTGTTCAATGAGGGAGATGAGCCTTGTTCTCTCTATATTCATATGTATCGGTAGGGGGGATGTAAGGAGTATATCTAATGACGCACCGTTGAGGTAGCATCCTAGATTCTAATTGGGTGCTGCCCATGGTTGGCAGATAGATGATAGATAGATAGATGGCTACATAAATATTTTAATAAATGAACAAACAAATGCTTGATTCCCGGAATAGAGAAAATTATTTTGTAACCAAAGTTCAATTTCTCCCAATATCATCAAGAGAACAGCCAAGCATTTATGAAAAGGCAAAAGAAAAACATTAGAAGGTAAATTATGGAGCGCAGATCTATATAAAAGCTTGGGCCTGTTTGTATTGCAGACGGAAAATTGTCTATTTTGTTTAGGGCATCATTGTTTGCAATAAAGATTCTAATATACCATTTCTGAGAATCTTCTGCCATACTAAACCAATTGCTGAATAGGGCTTAAATGTTTGGAGAGCTGATATTTACTGCTATGTCCCGTGTGAAACTTGATAATGCATCTTCAAAAGGTCTTCTCTTGCTGGCTAAATATTGCATGTTCATTATGGGAAAAACCAGTCCCTTAGAAAATCTGGACATAAACCATGTAGGTGAGCACCAAAACCTTAAAACTGTTTCTTGCAAGTGCAACCTACCTATCTTACTTACTGTAATTTCCAGACATTTTTCAAGGGTAGCTCCATATAGTAAAGATCAGAGTAGTCAAGACAGAATGCTACAAGGACTGCAATGATATATGCATGGAAGGAAGGAAGGAAGGAAGGAAGGAAGGAAGGAAGGAAGGAAGGAAGGAAAGAAGGGAGGGAGGGAGGGAGGGAGGAAGGGAGGGAGGGAGGGAGGGAGGGAATGCTACAAGGATTGCAATGATATATGCATGGAAGGAAGGAAGGAAGGAAGGAAGGAAGGAAGGAAGGAAGGAAGGAAGGAAGGAAGGAAGGAAGGAATCAACTTTAGCTATAAGTTGATTACCTGTTAATCAACTTATAGCTAAAGTCCATTCCTCTTTTGTAGACCTGCTCTTTCATGATGGGTGCAGTCTTACCAAAACCAACTTTCTCATTGACTTCCCATATTCAGCCCATTATTGGAGTTAGATGGTAAAGAGCAGTAGAGTTGTATGTTATCAGTGCACTGATGGCACCTAGGATCTCCCTTAGTAGAATGTAAACATAAGACTAAAGTAAGCCTTCCCTGTTAGATTTCATAGGTCACTGGTGGAAGTGCTGAACAGTATTCCCTTAGTACTAAATTGTGATTGCAGCTCAATAATGAAGATGAGACCTACTGCAAAATGCTGCCCCCAAAATCCAAACCCATCAGACAGCTCAGGAGGGCCCTACGGTCAATGGTGTTGAAAGCCAGTGGGATATGTTGTAGAATTAGCAGAATTACATTGAGTTTAATTTCCAGCAAAAGTTATCTATCAAGGCAATGAAAGCCGTTACATTAGGATAATCCATCCCTGACTGAAATAGGTCCAGAAAATCTATTTCACCTCAGTACCTCTGGAACTGTTTCTTTCACAACTGCAGGGATGATGTAATCTCCTGGAGAGTGGCTTCATGGATCCAGGAGAAATTTAGGCAGTCTGCAGTCTGCAAAAAGACTATTGTGTTTCCCCCAAAATAAGACAGGGTCTTATTTTCTTTTGAACCTGAAATAAGCACTTGGCCTTATTTTCGGGGAGGTCTTATTATTTTTGAGGTGCAGGAGGCGGCGAGTGTAGTCACACCATGGCTGCTGCTGTGTTACAATATTTTCAGGGAGGGATTATTTTCGGGGGAGGGATTATTTTAGCACATGCGCTCAAAAACCCAATTGGGCTTATTTATCTGGAGAGGTCTTATTTTCTGGGAAACAGGGTATGATCTGGAAGAAATGTAGGGCCTGCAAAAGGGCTATGTTACCCAAGCAATGGTTGGTAAAAAGACTCTCAGAGAGTTATATTATAAAACCCCTCCATTCTGTCTCATGATGTCTGCCTAGCAAGACAGCATTTTCCCCTCATAGCTTCTTTCACAATGAATGGTAGCATTAAGTAAATCCCAGAAGGCTATTATGCTTTAAGGCAGTATTCCTCAACCTTAGCAACTCTAAGATGGGTGGACATTAACTCCCAGAATTCCCCAGCCAATATGTTCGGGAATTCTGAGAGTTAAAGTCCACATATCTTAGAGTTGCTAAGGTTGATAGAAATATTGCTTTAAGAGATAAACTGGCTTTATTTTAAAAAAATTACACATAAGAAGCATAATACTTATAATTCTTTTGTTTACTTCTTTGGCTTTTTTGTTTTATATGTAACAAACACTTGCCCTTTATTTCTACAAAACTATTTATAACATCTGGAAAAAAAGGCAATACAAATGTATAAATATAACTAAAAACAAAACAAATCTGAAAAATTACTATTGATTCACTTCCTATAGTTCAGCGGTCCCCAACCCTTCTGGCACTAGGGACCGGTTTCGGAAGAAAAATTGTTTTCTGTGGACTGCGGGAGCGGGGGAAATGGTTTCATGCACAACCTAGATCCAGGGGTAGGCTGCTGGGGGTTTGCAGAGGTTCAGGAGAACTTCTAGCTAAGATTCTGTTCAGTTTGGAAAACCCCAAAATCCCACTCCTGGCTGGCCCCACCCATCCCGGTCCACCCCCCCCCCCAAGAGTCTCCACATGGCCCATTTTGGGTGCAGGTAAGTACAGGGTGTGCGTGGAGGCTTGGGGAGGCTGAAAAGCGGGCCTACCCAAAGTTCAGGAAGGCCAGAAAGGGGCCTGTTTCCTGCCTCAAGAGGGCCTCCAGAGTCTGGGGAGGCTGTTTTCGCTCTCCTGGAGGCTCGAGGAGAATCACCAGAGCCAGGGGAGGGCAAAAATGTCAAACCCCCCCACCATGGTTCAGGAGGCCAACTAGGCCACGCCCACCCAGCAACCGGGCAGAGAACCCCTTGCTAAACGTTTTGAAGCCCACCCCTGTCTAGATCCCATACATGTGGAGTTGAAGCTTCGCTTGCTCACCTGCCACTTACAAAGCCCAGTTACAGGGGTTGGGGATTCCTGCTGTAGTTAGATGTAAGTTTTGTTATAAGTAATTGAATCATATATCCTACTGATTCCACAGTATTTGAAATGTAGGAAATTGTTTTGGTTAAAAAAATGCAAAAATAAAGTTTGCAATAAAATCTTACAACAAAGGATAGAATACATTCATTTAAATCTGGTCATTATTCATTAGCTTTATTAACAAAAAAACTTCTTATAGTATTACTCTTGCCTGAACTTGTTGCTTTGCACATAATTATTAAATGTGAATTTTAATGCTCCTATTTTTTTAAGATCTATCTATCATCTATCTATCTATCTATCTATCTATCTATCTATCTATCTATCTATCTATCTATCTATCTATCTATGTATTTGATTTCTATAGCCGCCCATCTCAACAAGTGATTCTGGGCAGCGTACATCACAAAACATAAAAACAATTGAAATAACATGTATTTAAATGAAGATATACTGCTAATTTTAATTCTCTTATTCCATTGCCCTTGATTCATTTCTTTAACTCTCAGATTTCTTTCCCTTCTGTCTTGTTTTTCTTCTTCTTCTTCAACAACAACAATATATTATATTAATATAATATAATATAATATACTGTAATATGACATAATATAGTATAAAATAACACAATGTAATATAATGTATTATATATGTAAAACATAATAATATAAAGAAGAATAAAGAATAATTTCTTATTTGAAATGCTGTTATAACTTACTCTAATTTGCTCAGCATTGGATTATACTGAATCCAATCTATTACATAATAACGTAAAGCTTGTAGGAAGAAAATCTACAAGAAGGTCAATGACTCTCTTCCTTTTTTAAAATTTAAACGGTACTACATGTATATCACTTTGTGTATGTTTGTTTGTTTTTTGGATTTATATGTCACCCTTCTCCCAAAGGACTCAGGGCGGCTTACAACATAAAAAACAACAACACATATTACAAAAGTTAAAAAGGAAATTAAATAAGTTATCCAAAAACAAACCCAATTAATATTAACAATAAAAAATAAAAAATTAGATTAAAATTAACAATTAAATTAATCATTTATTTTATTCTGTTCAGGCCAGGCCGGCTTGCTGGAAAAGCCAACTTTTTAGGGCACGTCGGAAGGACCGGAGGTTGGGGATTATGCGAAGCTCCGGTGGCAGCTCATTCCAAAGGGAAGGCGCTCCCACAGAGAAGGCTCTCCCCCCGGGGGTTGCTAGCCGACACTGTCTGGCCGACGGCACCCTGAGGAGGCCAACTCTGTGGGATCGCACTGGATGGTGGGTGGCAGTAGGTGGTCTTGCAGGTACCCTGGGCCTAAGCCATGGAGTGCTTTAAAGGTCATAATTAGTACCTTGAATCGCACCCGGAAAACTACCAGCAACCAGTGCAGGCCGCCTAAAAGGGGTGTAACATGGGAGCATCTAGGTACCCCCATGATAACCTGTGCGGCCGCATTCTGGACCAGCTGAAGCCTCTGAGTGCTCTTCAAGGGCAGCCCCATGTAGAGAGGGTTGCAGTAGTCCAGGCGAGAAAAGACGAGAGCATGAGTGACTGTGCACAGAGCATCCCGATCCAGGAAGGAGTGCAACTGACGTACCAGGCAAAACTGGTAAAAGGCCCCCCTGGTTACGGCTGTCAGGTGTTCTTCTAAACTAAGCTGCATATCCAAGAGGACTCCCAGATTATGGGCCCTCTCTGATGGGGCTAAAATTTCTCCCCCTATCATCAAAGATGGTACAAGATGCACAAATCGGGATGACGGGAACCACAGCAACTCAGTCTTGGAGAGCTTGAGCTTGAGCCTGTTCCTCCCCATCCAGATCCGCACAGCCTCCAGGCATCGGGACATCACGTCGAGGGCATCGTTTGAGTGGTTTGGGGTAGAGATGAAAAGTTGGGTATCATCAGCATATTGAGGAGCAGCCCCTGTCCCAGGCCCGCCAGAAATCATCAACCAATGCAACCAATGCCATCTCCGTGCTGTACCTGGGCCTGAAACCCAACTGAAACAGATCCAGGTAGGCAGCTTCATCCAGGTACTGGGGAAGCTGACATGCTACCACACTCTTGACAACCTTTGCTACAAAGTGAAGGTTGAAGACCGGATGATAGTTGGCTAAAGAAGCTGGGTCCAGGGAAGGCTTCTTAAGGAGGGGCCTCACCACCGCCTCCTTCAAGGCGGTGGGAAAGAACCCCTCTCTCAATGAAGCGTTGGTAATCACTTGGAGCCAGCCTCATGTCACCTCTCGGGAAGCTGAAACTAACCAAGAGGGACACGGGTCCAGCACACAAGTGGCAGCACTGAGTCTCCCCATAATCCTGTCCATGCCCTCGGGGGTCACAGGGTCAAACTCATACCAGATAGTCTCCACAAGATTCATCCCCGTCGACTCGCCCGAATCTACCCAGAGTCCAAGCCTGTCTGGATCTGAGTGATTTTATCCTGCAGATACTGAACAAATTCTTCAGCCCTACCCTGCAAGGGGTCTTTCCCAGTTCCTTGGTTAAGTCAGGAGCGGGTCACCCTAAACAGGGCGGCTGGGCAGTTATCTGCGGATGCAATAAGAGCGGAAAAATGTTGCCGTTTTGCAGCTTTTATCACCACTAAGTAGGATTTAATATGAATTCTTACAAGTGTTCGATCAGCTTAGGAACGGCTGGCCCTCCAACCACTCTCTAGGCGTCTTTTCCGGCATTTCATCTCCCGGAGCTCCTCGGTAAACCAGGGAGCTACCCGGGATCAACACCGGGTCAGAAGCCGCAAAGGCACAACGCGATCCTAGGCCCCAATGGTCGCCTTATCCCAGGCTTCCACTAGGGCTTCAGTCGAGCTGTGAGCAAGGGATTCAGGAAAAGTCCCACGCTCCGCCAGGAACCTTTCAGGGTCCATCAGGCGCCTGGGGCGGAACCATTTAGTCGGTGTATGTATTTGTAGACATTCCAATTTGTATAGAAAACTGATGCAATTTTTATTTATCAAAAAGAATACATCCATCACTTAAGCTTACTGCTTTCTGCTTACTGAACAACATAATTGCTTGAATATAAACACAATGGACAAGGATGACATGTGGAAAAAATAAGCACCTCTAATATTGACTGAGTGGTAAAGGCTTAAATGAGAAGAACTAGCCGAATAAAGAAAAGTAATTAGGATGGAAAATTTACTGTTAATCCTATTACTTTACGAGTCCAAGAACACTGGGCTTTGGGAATAGGTTAATTATTGACTTTTGTTTGTGCAAATACTGAGCAGTTATGAACGCATGTGCTTCTCTTCTTAACAAGGTAGAAGCAACTTCAGATAGCTAGAAAAGCAGAAGGGCAGGCCAGCCTGTAGAAAATTTTATTTTGCTTTGAATGAATCACAGCCTGCTATACAACACCTTTGCTTTGCCTTACTGCGTTGTTGCCCCGTATATAGGAAGATCGATTTGTTTTTTCAGATAAATAATTGTCAGGCACCAGACCATGTAAACACTGTGAATTATTTTTTGGGGAAGGGGCAGCATGTAAGCTATGAGCAATTAACAACTGTTAACCGGTTTGCTTAAATGGTGATTAAAAACATTGATTAGGAGTATAATTGCTATTATAGGGTTAAAGGTTAACATAGTTTAGGGACAAAACTTTACCTGAGGTCATGTTTGTGGTGGAATCCAAAACAACGACTGTACTAGTGTAAGTTTGTAAAACCAGAGTGTGAAACCTGGACGTGATTTGAAATGCTGAATTTCTACAAATCTAAAGTAATAAAATTCATACATTTACACAATGCATTCATTTCTGAAAGCTTAACATGCTGTCATCGAATTTATAAAGCAGAATTTTCTATGGGGACAAAAGGGGGAGACAAATAATAAACACAGCATTGCGTCCTCATGATACAAGTCTGCCCCTTTTGTGCAAACAAACAGACAGAGATAAACACATGCATATACTGTATGCACACACATTCACATATACACATGCATTCAGTGCATAAAGACAACAGGATGGAACTAGCATCGTGATGGCACAACACTGATTTCCCCATTCTGACAAAAGCTTGCAATCTTGGAAACGTTTTTGTTCTCAATAATAATTAAGTTGTGGCTATTTCTACTTCCATCCTCTAATGCAGGGGTGCCAAACTCGATTTCATTGAGGGATGCATCAGGGTTGTGTTTGACCTGGGGGGAATGGGATGGGCGTGGCCAGGGTGGGCATGGCCAGCTTGATGTCACTTGTGTTAGGGGGCGCCTGTAGTGGCCTGAGCACTCTATCAGCAAAAATGGGCTCCCGAGCTCCGTTTTCGGCTGCAATGTCCTCCTGCAAAACTCTGCCAGTGAAAACAGAGCTTGGGAGGGCCTCATGGGCCGGTCCTATGGTGTTTCCAGGTCAGCCTTGTGGGCCAGATCTAAGCACCCCGTGGGCCAGATCCGGCCCCTGGGTATTGAGTTTGACACCCCTGCTCTAATGTCTATAGCTCACATTAATTCTGAATTGCTGTTGGATTGTATGTGATTCAGCCGTATCAATGATGTATCTTCAATAGGTCAGATAGTGTGTTAATGGAGGAGCTACATATTTTGTTATGATTTATTTTTAAAGTTAGTATCATAAATATGTAGGGTGGATTTACAAGGAAACAGTTGTCCCACCTCTTCTAATAAATTATCGATTTTTAGAGACATTCCTACTGATATGAACTGTGGTGTCAAAAACACACCTTAAGGCAGGGGTGTCAAACTCATGCCTCACAGCGTTGTCACAGGGGCATCAGAGGATGTATCAGGAGTTTTTCCCCCTTTGCTGAACTGGGCGTGGGCGTGGCCAGCACATGATGCATCCGGCCTGAAGGCTGGGAGTTTGGCAGCCCTACCTTAAGGAATAGTCAAAATAATTGGAGAGGTTCAAGTTAGTTTATTAAGCTAGTAAGTTGCAGAAATCACTTGGCTTCTGGTCAGTTCTTTGCACAAAGAACTACACTGACCATTCTGTGCACTCTTAGCTCTTGCTGACCAGGAGCCAAGTGATTCCTGCAATTTACTAGCTTGAGAGGAGTATGAGTATTGTCAGAGAATTATCGTAGTTTATAGCTAAATAAGAATGCAGATAGAGTTGCCCAATGATTTTTGTCCCTGTGTTTAGGACAGCAACATTCTGTATTCTTGGGGCACAGCTTATCGAAACACAAATTGCCATTTATTACTGTTAGATAACTGGCATTTATTACTGTTTTAAAGTCTGACTCTCATCCCACCTCAAACAGGGGAAGCTATAAAGATATTAATTATGTGCATTCTTGAAGAGGTTACAGTAGTGAAAACATGCAGTTTCTAAATCAAGGCTATATATGGTTTTGGGAGGATGTATGCTTAAGGGAACTGGTTTTGAATGTATAGAAAGAGATTGTCACAATTAAATCTATTGTGGTTGACCTCTCAGATATAGGAGATAGAAATAAATTTAGAGTCCTAATAATAATAAATGCATAAAAACATTAGGTGAACTAAAATATAAAATCACAGCTTTGCCTCCACAGAACAGCCCAGAAAATATATTATTTATGCTATGCCAATAATATGCTTTAGAATTTAGATTATTCATCTTAAATGATCATCAGCCTGGGAGAAAACAATCTTCTTGTAACACGTGAGAGTGAGTAATAAAATGGTGGGTTTACTTTCTATAACAGAGGTGTGACTAAGTTAGACTTTACACTAGAACATCTTTCATTTTTCATTTCGTTATGCTATTTTTAACCTACAATTATTGCTCTGGGATTACATATTAATAAATACTATGCAGCAACATCCACTATAATACAATCAAGTGCCATGCATGAGGTAATAATGTGAGAGAAGCAATAGCAATTTAACGTCATACATTCGGAGAGCAAACATGGAAGCCCAATGCAGAAGCCTTCACGTGGTCCCAAAGAAATGGCCATGATGGTCCAAGCTTTTGGGTTCAGTCACTTGTATTTTAGATGCATATCCTTCTGGAGATGTCAAAGCCTTCGGGGAAGGTGCATGTTTGGATATCCAGGCTCTGGTGAATGCTTCCTTGAGAGAGGGGAGAGTATCACCAGTTCTGAAAGAGGCATTGCTTGATCCCATACAAAACTGGACAGTTTTCATCCAACCATCAAATTTATCTTTTTGGTCATTGAGGAGATAGTTGGGTATAAGTCAGAGGTGGGTTCCTACCAGTTCAGTCTGATTTGGCCAAACCAGTAGTGGTATGGCAGCCCGGGTCGCTGGAACCAGCAGTGACCCAGGCCTGCCACTCCCCCGAACGGTCTCTGCTGTTGCCGCCACCATCTTGTATTTGAGTTCTGTGCATGTGCAGAACAATTTTAATTGAACTGCACATGCACACACGCGAGCGCAAAGCATGTGCACGAGTGAACCGGCAGTAAAGCCGGCCAGAACCTACCCCTGGTAAAGTTCCAAAGGATCCTGGAGTCATTGGAAATGAGCAGCATGCAAATTTTAACAAAAATAACAACCATAATTATAAATCAACTTGACTCCTCCCAGGTAGATTTCAGACCAAGATAGTTTTGCTTTTGCTTGGCAAAGACCTGTTGCAGACACAGAGTCTCCAACCTGATCTTCCTTGATCTTTCAGAAGCATTTGGTATCATTGATCACGGTATCCTTCTGGGGGGTTTAAGAGTGGAAGGCATTGTTTTGCACTTTTCCCTTCCTCCGGGGTCAATTCCATTTAGAGATGATGACAGATGAGCGGTCTAGTCCTAGACCCGTGGTTTACAGAGAATGTTAGTGTTCTTCACTCTTTCCTTTTTTTTTTTTTACATCTATTTGAAGCCACTGTGGGGATACAGATGGGGATCTGAACCCTTCCAAGGATGTATGGTTGGGAGTTTGGTCCTCAACAAATTCTTGAACTAGAGAGATTTCATCTTTGATTCTGTGCAGGGTTACAGTACCCCACTCAAGCAGAGTGCATAGTAATAACAAGAATAATATTCACTGGAATATCTGTCAAAATTATCATGTGCCAGTAATTCAAATTTGACAATAACATATAGTTGAAATAGTAATAAAAATGAGAAGGTTAAAATATTATGGAGTTTCAGAATATAAACTGATAAAATCTTGTCACATAACACACCCAGATTTAACTATTGTTCAAAAGAAGAAAGTGTGGATAATTTAGGTTGCAATACCAAGAGTTAGTAGAATAGGGTAGCCCTTGACCACAACTAGGGCCGGAATTTCGGTTTACTAAGCAATGTGGTCATAAAATGAGACTTCGTGTAACCACGTTGCTTAGTGACAGCAATACCACAATCCCTGTTGTCATTGTTAAGTAAATTTTACCAGTTGTTAGCCAAGAACCCATCCTAATCCAAGCCATTCTGGGCTTGTATTCTCCCAGCCTCAAGTCTCAGTGAGGTAAGGGACTGTCTCCAAATCACCCCATCCACCTATCTCTTCCCATCTTTGGCCTTTTGGCCTCCCAGCACCCTGTCTTGTGCGTACAGCCCCAAAACCATGCAGCTCATATGTGACCTCATAGACGATCCCCACACCGTCAAGGACCTTGGAGTACTCATCTCAAATGATGTAAGAGCCAGAACTCATTGTAACAGCATTACCAAAAAGGCATTAAGAGTTGTTAACCTAATCTCGCATAGCTTCTTCTCCGGTAATATTGAACTGCAAACTAGGGCATACAAAACTTTTGCTAGACCAATTCATGAACACAACTCATCTGCCTGGAACTGCATATCAGACATAAATACAATCGAACGAGTCCAGAGCTATTTCACGAGAAGAGTCTTCCACTCCAACAGAATACCTTATGCCACTAGACTTGAAATTTTGGGCTGATACTTTGGTTTCTTTCCCAAACCCCCAAAACTTTATCTTAGACTGTATACTGTTGACCTCACCCCATTCCTAAGTGGTCTTTAAGGGGTGTGCATAAGTGCACCAGCGTGCCTGCCATCTCTGTCCTAATATTCCCTTGTATTAGTATTCATTTCATGTATTCATAATCATGTCTATACCCATATGTGTTATCTAAGTCATACTTGATGAAATAAAAATAAATAAATAAATAAATAAATAAATAAATAAATAAATAAATAAATAAATAAATAAATAAATAAATAAATAAATAAATAAATAAATAAATAAATAAATAAATAAATAAATAAATAAATAAATAAATAAATAAATAAATAAATAAATAAATAAATAAATAAATAAATAAATAAATAAATGGTCTGGGACTGTTCGCCATACTTCAGAAGTTGTAACCACCCATCCCAGTCCCAAGTCACCCTCGTCACTCAGAGACTCACCACTGTCCCAAGGTGACATTTGCCACCATCTTCTTGCTGCTGACAAGGTAAGGTATTAGCAAAAAAAAAAGGAGCATGCAGCTTAAAGAGGCTGGCATGCACCACAACCCCACTTTCTACTTTGCTCCTGGGGCATTGGTAATTGATTTGCACTGCAAAAAAGGAGGAAAAGTGCAAAGCCACTGCTCTCTAAGTCAAGGTATGCCAAAACACCTGTTTTTGTCATACCTGTGAGTCAGATAGGCTGGCTATGCGCTGAAGGGAGAGGGAGGCCAAAGCAGCCCTTCTCTGAGCCGGAGTGTGCCCAAACACCTTTTTCTCATTGTGCTCCTGGGCCATTTGTGCTGTGAAAAGCGGGGGTGGGGTGGGGAAGCTAAAAACAGCCTTTCTTCACTTTTTTACAAAGCCAACCCAGCGCTGTTCCTGCTCAGGGGCTTTTTGCAAACTTTGGCATGACTTGCAGGCCTTTAGAACGGTGGTTAAATGTCATTTTTTTCTGGACATTTATAAAATAGTTATAATATCTTTTAGTTGTGATTGTCATTCAATTGTTTTAGTTTGATTTAGTAGCATATGTCATTCTTTTTTTAAATTTTTTTTTTTGTTTAATGGTTTTGTACTCTGCCCAATGCAGCACAGTTTGACTTGGATGGCCAAATAAATGTTCTAAATAAATAAATGAAGAAATAACTATTTTTCTGCAACTGCCTGGAAATGCTTCTCTTTTATAAGGTCAACAAGACCTTTCAAACTTTTTTCTATTTCTCCTGTCATTACAAAACCACATGTGTATTCGTTGGTGCAATGCCTCAAGCCATTTTGTAAAGAATTATTAAGCATGTATATGCTGCCATCGTACGCTTTCTGTCATATATACCCTGCTAGGAAGGGGCAGATCAGGTATATTCGGCCACTCTGATCATATGCAGAGATTGCTCTAGAAGTAGACAAACTTCTTTTGCCCAGGGTTCCATACTGGATGGTGCCTCCAATTTTGGCACAATATCAGCAAATGAAAAAAGGCAGTTGAAGGATCCTTTTCCCCTTAGTTAGGCAGCCAGCTGCACCAATGTATTTGCATGATAAGAGTTTGTACAGCCTATTTTTAGCAAGTAAATTTTCAATCAGTGGACTACTGATGACCTCAATTGATAATAAAATTGAAAAAGACCAACATTATGATGGTTTTATTGAGGATTTTTCACCCAAAAGGTTTAATTTCAATAAATTCTAGCTATGTCATGAAATCACCAATTTGTATTTCTTATATCAGAGTAAGGTATATGAAGATAGAATGAATTCATCATATGTATATACAGATAGTCCTTGATTTACAACTGTTCATTAAGCAACCATGTGAAGTTATTGACAACACTGAAAAGAGTGACTTATGACTATTTTTCACATGTATGACCATCGCAACATGGTCCCGTGATCAAAATTTGGATACTTGGCGACTGGCCGTGTATTTATGACGGCTGCAAAGTCCCAGGTTCATGTGATCCTTTTGTGACCTTCTAACAAGCAAAGTCAATGGGGAAGCCAGATACACTTAACAATTGTGTTAGCAATTTAACAACTGCAGGGATTCACTTAACAACTGTGGCAAGAAAGGTCATAAAATGGGACAGAATTCACTTAACATTTGTCTTTCGTAGCAGTGGAAATTTTGGGCTCAATTGCATTCATAAATCAAGGACTATCCGTAATAAAGAACAGAATTTAGGTTGTTTGGTTTCATTTATGAATTAAAATAACTGTATTTTTACAGCTTCATCAAAGTTGATAAAACACTACTGATAAGCTGTTGAAGTGTTGTAGAAACCATTAGGGAGTTGAAAGGAGTTCTCAGCTAGAATCCCAGAAATTCAATGGCCATCATTGAGTATGTACTGTTTTGAATTGGTGGAAATAAAGCTTAAATTATATTTGGCATAGCACAATTTATAGATATATATGTGATATAGAAATATTAGAAAAACTTGTTTTGAAAGTTAAAATATAAATTGTGCTAACAGTAAAAACTAAAAGAAAAGAAAAGATAATAATCTATATGTCAACAAACATGCAAATGAAAGTCAAAAAAGCACAGGCAGTGAATAGGTCCATTTTATTTGCCTTGAGAACAAATCTCTTATATCTCTTATATTTAGTGTTAGAAATATTGGCCTTGTCAATTGTTCTCATGTCATATAAGCAGTTAGAAGTTGAACACAAATTGCAATTAATATAGGCTATCTTATCGATAAATTATGAACATTTAAACAAAAATGTGTATTGTATTATCAACACAAAAGATTAATAAATTATCAGTTTATTCACCTAACTGTGGTAAATTTCATATGCTTCTTATTGGCTCTAATGTTTCTCTAGATATCTGTAAAACGTAAGACTTGATGTTTGAATTATTTTGGCTTGGAAAAATGATCCCAAGAATAATGTCTTTATTTTTAAGTGAAAATATTTTAAATTATTTACCTCAGATTAATATTGCTATAAATATATAACGTGTCTAGGAAAACATTTTTTTTGAAAAATGAATATTAGTTCATGTCTATGTATATATAATGAAGGACAGACAGACAATTTATGGGACGTCTTCCTATGCTAATGCTTTTAAGGGTTTTTAAAAAATTATTAAAATCAATGGGAATAGTTACCATACACTCGTGGGATTTTAAATCTTTCCTGATTTTCCTGCATGTAAACTTTATTTCTACAGTATATGAATCTAAATAATTGACTCCAACCCTATTATGAGTACAATTCACAATTATTATGTGATCTCTCTGTTATCATGGCAGAGGCATAGTTGTTTTTTTAGACATAATTTCACATATTTCTATAATTAAAGACTGCAAGATGTATTTGAAAGATTTTAAAAGGAAATGAAATTTTAATCCTTAATTATATGATAAATTTATCCATTGACATAATTTCAATTTGAAAATAGCATGTAAAACATTTGTTTTTTAAATTTTTTTGGCTAATAGGATATTAATATTTTAAATCAATTTATTGCCAATCACGTTTTTGAAACATATTGGGATTTTTGACTGTCTATAATTGTGGAATGGTAGTATTATATGTCCAAGTAAAACATATTTTCATTTTAAAATCTGGCCTAGATCCATCTATGTTAAAGAAATGCCTGTTGGACTTTAGAATCCCACTTAAAGGGAATCACAATGTAACCAATGCAACGAAATTAGGAATATATGTTCAAAATTGACAAAGCTTCCAAACCTTTGGGAGTAGTATTGGGACTTCCAGGTTAGATTAGAGTGGTAGGTTTCTCTCGGGAGAACCGGATGGTGAAATTTACCAATCCCGTGAGAGGAGGTTCGACCGGTGGACCGGGAAGTAACTTCTGGAACACCTGCCCCTGCCCCTGCCCTGTCGCTTGCTCGCTCACCTCCCTTCCCGCCTGTCCACACTATCCTAGCCCAATTTGGTGTCAAGTCCCATACCTGGGAGTGGAGGTGGGGAACGGAGAAGCATGGAGAGATCCAGCGGCACCATCCACCAGACAGCAGCGGCAAGCTCAGGAGTTTTCTCCTGGATTCCTCTCTGTCCTGCCTCCTCCGATCTCCCAAAGTTCTTTCCCCAGTGTGTGATAGCTTTGTCTTGGATTCCCCTCTGTCCTGCCTTTTCAGATCTCCCAAAGTTCTTTCCCCAACGTGTGATAGCTTTCTACTGGATTCCCCTCTGTCCTGCCTCCTCTGATCTCCCAAAGTTCTTTCCCCAGCACGTGATAGCTTTCTACTGGATTTCTCTCTGTCCTGCCTTCTCGGCCCTTAATCCTCCATTTGTCTATTTTTGGGAGGTTTTCCCCTCTCCCCGCCCCCCTTCATAGGAGTCCCCAAAAAATTTGCCACATGGCTTGGGGTGGTGGTCATGTGACTGAGTGTGCATGAGTGATGTCAAGTTGGCATACCCACCCGGTCACATGACTGCCAAGCTACACCCACAAAATAGGCCACACCCCCAGAATAGGTTCTAAAAAAATTTGAAACCCACCACTGGCTGGCTCCATCTGAAATTCTTTTAAGAAAATATGATACCTAAATAGTCTAACCCAAGCAGGTCAAAACCACATTTTTCTAGCCTATCTTGATGAAGAATTGATTGAATCATGAAGAACAGGATCACTACAAGAAATCAGTATCCAGAAATCATCTTTTAGATGTCAAAAACCTGTTCAGAACATTATGAAAATATTATTCATAATGTTTTGAAAAGTCACAGGACTGTTTTCAAATACAAGTAGTACCCAACTTTCCATAGAGAGAATCAAAGCAGTAAAAAATCCATGTCCTTCTGTCCATCAGAGTTCACACCAAGCATAGCAATAAATCTCAGCACTCCAGATACTTAACTTTGTGTTTAAGAATTTGCTTACCAAAGAAGCTTACAGACTTGTCATGGCTAGATTAATTATTTTATTGCAGATGAGAAAGAAGCCATAGACCACTTTTTCATAGTTTTGAGATTGGAAGACACACCTGATCATTGTTCATACCCTGTTTCTGTTTTGTTTGGGAAATGCTAGTTACTGTCTTGCCATATTAATTCCTTAAACGATACCTCTAACCAGTGACGTGCGGTGAGGTTTATGGCTGGTGAGGCTGGTGACATCATCAGGCAGGCGGGGAATGGTACCACGTGTGCTGGAGGCTCAGGCTGCCTCAGCCTCCAGCACACGTGATCCCATTACCCGCCTTCCTGAGCGTGCTCTGCCGGCTCGCGCTCCGCAGTCCTCGAAAGTGACTGGGGAACGACGAGAACCTTCCTGCCTCTGCTGGACTTTGCGCGCTCCTCGCGACTGCATATTGTAGTTGCGAGGAGCGCGCGAAATCCAGCAGAGGCAGGAAGGTTCTCGTTGTTCCCCAGTCGCTTTCATGCCTTCGTCATCCGGGAGCGCCGACAACATTTCTGCCTCCGCAGCTCCCGGGCGCGGCCGGACAGATGTATATAATATTACTATATATATATACATATACATATACATATACATATACATATACATATACATATACATATACATATACATATACATATACATATACATATACATATACATATACATATACATATACATATACATATACATATACATATACATATACATATATATATATATATATATATATATATATATATATAGTATATAATATTATATACTATTATTTCATGAAGAGAGGTGAGGCTCTGCCATCAACATCAGTTGCCACTTGCTTTCCAAGTCCAATTCAAAATGTTCACTTTGGTGTATAAAACTTTACACGGTTTAGGTACAAATTATGATACTTGAAGGTCCAGCAGAGTCTGTCTCACAGTGTTAGAATGGGGCACCTTTTGTAGGTTCATTAATAGAACCATTGGCTTAGGAAGCATGACAACGTATAACTAAATAAACAAGTGGAAAGAAAGGAAAACAGGTAAGTTGCTTATCTCTGTTATTCAGAGAAAAGGGAAGAGTCTAATAGAACTGAATTAAGGTAGTGTGGGTTTTCTAAAGGAACAGTGATGGATATAAGCATAGCACTAAAAGTATGTGTTTTGCTACTGTGCTTCCCCAAAAATAAGACAGTGTCTTATTTTCTTTTGACCCCGCCCCCGAAATAAGCGTTTGGCCTTATTTTTGGGGAAGGCTTATTATTTTTGAGGTGCAAGAGCCCCCCATGTGCTCAAAAGCCCGATTGGGCTTATTATTCAGGGACATCTTATTTTGGGGGAAACAGGATATGAATTAAGTGGTAAAAATGTATATCAGAAAGTGTTGTCTTCTGAATTGTGATAGATGCATATGAACATGAGAATTTTAGGTTAGTGATAGTTAGATATGATGCTTTAGTGAATGATAATAATGGAAGACCATGGTTGAGTTTTAGGGGAAATTGTGTAAAATTCTAAATGAATTTGACCTGGGGGAAAATATTTTGTTAAGTGACATGAATATGGAAACAAAGAGACCCAAAGATGAATGAAAATGATATTTGATCAATATCTGATTAGAAAAATGATGCTTTGTTTTTTGAACCTGAGATTTAAAAATAAGGCTATCCATATTTGCAAAGACAAAGTAATTAAAAGCATGGCTGTTTTGATTATAAGTGATGAAAGTCTAACAAATGATACAAGTGTGAGGAAAGACCCTGAATATGGGCTAAACTGTTACTTGACCATTAAGTGTAAATCATGGGTGGAACTTGAAAATGCAAAAAATAGAATAACTGCAGAAAATATTAATTTATATGAAACAAAACCTGCCATCTCCTCACAGAATGAATAGAAAATGGACATAAGAAAGCAGATGTGGAATCATCCTGGATCAGAGTAACAACAATTATTTTCTCAGTACATGAAATAGAAATGTGTAGAGTTATACTACTGTAGTGGAAAGTATTAAAAATAATAGTAGGTAGAATGAAGTGCAGAAAGTTATGGGTTAGAAAACAACCTGTACCTATAAAACAATGGTTTATGGAAAAAACGTGGACAAGAGAAATATAGTGTGTAACTGTGGAGAAAAAAGAGTTGAATGTATTCCAAAGCAGTAATTAAGATTAGGTAGAGGCAGAGAAATGGCAGAATGGTGTTGATGGAAATATAATAATATAAATGCCTTTGGAAGTGGGAAAGATCTGCTAAAGAAGGGCCTCCAACACAATGAATGGAATTAAAAATAAAAATAATCAAATGATTTGTGATGAGAGAATACTGGAAGGAATATTTTAAAGGTTTGTATTGGAAACATAGGGGTGTATTGAAGAGAGGAACTGAAATTAATGAATACTATAAACATCAATGTTTAGGAAAAGAAAGGATGAAAAAGTTAATACTATGAACAAATAAAAATGGTTAGCCTGAAAGCATACATGTGACTAGAGATATGTTAATATATAGATATGAAATAGTTTAACATGTCCTTTGAGATTGAGATGGATGGTTTCTAATTTGATAAATAAATGTGCATAAGGACCATAAAGATGATTAAGAATGACTTACAAAGGAAAAAATAAGGATGAATGCAAACATTACAGTGAAAATAATTTGTTGAAAACCCTTGAGATAGTATTCTGCAGAATTCTGACTCAAAGGGTAAGGGAGATAGTAATAAATAAAACTTAGGATATGTGGTGCAGCATTATGCTGAATAGTAAATTGTGTATATTTTTGCTTTTTAGTAGGTTATTGAAAAAATTATGTGGGAATTTGGGAAAGAAATTTTATGTTATTGATTTAGATAAAGCACATAATAAAATAAATTGAGCAATTATGGAAAACGTTGCACAAACATGGAAGTTGGTTACAGAATATGATAAGGGAGATATATGATGTAAATACAGCATGAAAGAGAAAATGGAATACTTGGCACTTAATCATTAAGCAGGGAGGAAGCTGAGGATGTATCACCCCTCTATGATTACTTCCTGATTATGTTACAGATTTATACTATCTGAAGAGAAACCCAAATCATACAAATCTATAACATCTCAATCTTTTGGCTAAGATCTAGTGCAGATATTAGGAATATTTTGATTGGAGGTATCAATGTGTATATTTTTATATGCAGAGGAACTCATTTTATTGATTGAGAAGCCAACTATCTTATACCAAATGTTAAATATAATTTATTATATAAAAAGGTAGGTAAATTAATATATAGATTATAATCAATTTAACTTTGTTGGACAGAGAAGATAGAGAACACAATTGCAAATTGTACATAAATTATGAAACCATATCATATAGATGAATTTGTCTGGCATAGTGGAATGTGTATTAAAAATGAAAAAATGGAGAAATGTTAAAACAAGCAAATACTCTTCGAAGGTTAGAAGATTTGCAAAATAACACTATGTTGAGAGAAATGGAAATGGCTATACAGAAATGTGCTTCTGTCCGTTTCTTTTACCTGGAAGTGAGAACTAGATATGCCAGGAGAAATATAAAAGTAAACTGGATTTAGAATAGTATTTAGATGTTAAAATTAAAATAGGGTAAAAATGAATAGGTGCTGAATGAATGTGGGTTGAAATCAGATTTGAATGAATAATATGGAAGTTAATTGAGATAGTTTGGTGACAGAAAAAATAAAATTGTAAAAATATATAAAAGAAGGCTGAGTAGAAGAAGAAAAAGAGAGAGAAAACAAAGATTGAGAAAATTGGAATTGTGTGGAATTCATGAGATATTCCAAAACATAATTTAAAGAACAAAAGGCAATGTATGAAGTGATAAATTGTCCTAATGAAGGATTGATAAATATGAAGATGTATAGTGTTGGTCTACACTACGTTTAACTTTCATTTTCTGGTTTAATCTCAGGCTTTTAATTTATTTTGCTTAAAAGTCCTTACCCTGAAAGGCATGATATATTTGGATACTCTGTATCCATTGTATGATGTACAAAGTCAAAGCATTGTAAACCAAGCAGAACAGTATTCTTTAAAAGTGTTTAGTTAAAAACAAGAATATGAAGAATTAATAGATGCCGAATGAATGTGAATACAAAGAGTGAATGACCAAGGAGAAAGACTTTTATATAGTTTAGTCATGGAGAATGAGAAACAAATCACAAAATGAAAATATGTAGGAAGAATGGAGAAGGGAAGACTGAAAACTGTGATTGGATAGAGTTGGAAAGATCCTCAAAAGAAAGAAATGAGAAGTTTAAAGAACAAAAAGGTAACATAGAATCCGTGAATAATATACTTAATGGAAGCAAGGATTGGAAAAGGAAATTTACATAAATATAATTTACACAAACACAAATCACTAGATTCTCTGCACAGGAGTGACATATTGAATTGCATTTGTACAAACGAGGTTTTTGTACATTTATTTTATTCCCGTTTATTCCTTTTATTTATCTCCTCACCATTTTATACCTTTCTAGTCCAACTTTGCTTAACCTGAAAGTGAATAGCAATGAAGGGTAATAGCTACGTTCAAATGACCAGGCAGTTTTAATTACTGACTAGAAGGAGGCCACGTAGCCTAAAGTTTAATGAACTGGTTCCTCATCTCCCATGATAAGGATCTAGGAGAGAAAGAGGAGAAAAAGAGTGGAATCCTCACGTTTCACAAATACAAGTATATGACAGGAGAAAGGGCTTTTATTTATGCTTAGGGGCTTCCCAAGAGAACGACCCGTTCACAGAGAACTGAAGGGCAAGTGGCAGGCATGCTTATCTATATACATTCCGCCAAGCCGCGTTTCTTTAACCTACACGGAGCCGGATTTTTTGTAGGAAGTCGCGAGCAGCGAGAAAGCAGTTCGGTTCATGGTACTACAAGGAAATGCACATCAATCCAGGCGCAACGAAGTCCCACGTCCTCCTGCGTAATAAAAACCTCTTCTTCGCTCAGCTGAGTTTCCTTTTCCTTTGGGAGCGTCAGACATTGCTTCTGACAGGAAAGCGACAATTCCGTGTTGGGCAACACGGATTGTTGGGTAAAAGCCCTTCCCAACCCCGCCTTGAGCCCGTATCTTGAGTGAGCTCTCGGCCATACTATTATACGGAACAGCTAGCATTAATGATTTATACGTTGGCTGACACAGAAGCGCACAGCGCCGTCGTCCCCTTTTACATTTGTGTGTATACGTGAGAGACTGTTTCGCTGACCAAATCTTTTGGCCGCTATGTCTAGGTTGAGGTGTTAAGGCAAGTGGGTAAAGGAGAGGAGGAGGCCCCTCTTCACACAAATAGCTTCTGATGCGCATTTCGGCCACGGTCGGTTCCAGGATACACCACCTCTCCCCCCCACCCCCACCTCTGGGTTATAATAGGACTGGCCTAAAGCACAACCTCGCGGCACATTTCGGCCGACTGAAAAACAGTAAGGAGAGGGGAGGGGGAAAGTTCTCCTGCCCCTTTAAGAAATTTAGGCGAGAGAGTTTGCGGAAGGGATCACTTAAGGCTCGCAAGCCGACTGGGCGAGCCAGTCTCGTGACCGGAGCTGGCCCCGCCTCGGGATCTCCCCCCTCCTAACCCTCCGCGTTCCATTGTGTGTGCGAGCTGCGTGCGTCTCCGCCTCTCCTTTTTTGGACACGCCCTTTTTTCTCTTGGCTCATTTCCGGCGCGGCCGCTCGCTTCCCTCTGAGGAATCGGGAGAGTGAAGAAACAACAGCCGCCATTTTGTTGGTGTGTGAGCGATTGAGGGGAGGGAGCGAACGAAAAGCACCGAGCTAGGCGGGTACAGCCCTGGAGGTGGAAAGCAGCGGCAGAGACCTTCGGCAACTCAGGGCCCCCGGCCGGCCAGACCCGAGACAACCTGAAACCTCCGTGATATACCCACTGTACTAGCCTCTTAGCCAGTAGGGGAGTACGTACTCCCGGTTTCGGCTAGAAACTCGGGACCCCGGGTGGACTCCACCCCAGTTCCTCCTGGCAATTGAGCACGTTCGCGGGTCTAGGAGACCGCTTCGCCTCGATTTGGAGAGCTGCTTCTTCTTCTCTGAACATCTCCTTTCCTGCGGGTCTATATGGCGGAGAGGAGACGGGGCCGCTGCTGAAGCGCCTGAGGCACGGCGTCTCCAGTGCCGAGGAGAGCCTTATCCTTTCCATAGATCGAGCGCTCGTAACCATCCGTATCCTCCGGGGAGGGGGGAGAGGCTGAGAGAAGGGGGGAGGGGCCGCTCCTGCCGCTTCCTCCTCCTCCTCCTCCTCTCCTTGCTTTGGGATCGATTCCGTCGTCTCACCAGAAAGGGGTACCCTGCCGGAGAGAGAGAAAGAAAGGAAAGAAAAGGAGGGGTGGCAGGCGCGCGTCCTGGAGCCCACCCTCTCCAGCTCCCATCCCAGGATCTCTGCTGCCTCCATCGGGACAACAAATCTCTCTCCTCCGCCTCCTTGTTCCTGCACAACAAGATGTGAAGCGGAGACTCCTGGGACTTAGCTTCATCCTCCTCCTCCTCCTCCTCACGGCTCCCTTTTCTGCAGCCATTAGTGATTAGCAGGGACGGCGCAGGGGGAGTTGGGGGGACCCTCGGTACGTTCCGTCTGCGATCCCCTTCCCCAGCCCCTTGTTCACCCGCGTAGGCATTTTCCTCCGTTGCAGGCTGGTTTTGGAAGGAGTAGGAAAGAACTGCGAGCAAAGAAAAACGATTCTTTCTCTCTTCGCCTCTCCTCCTTCGCCCGCCTCCTTGTGGCGATGAGGAGGAGGAGGACGACGCCGAGGAGGAAGAGGTTGATGGCGGCGAAGAGGCAGCAGCAGGAGGAAAAGACGACGACCCCCCGGAGGATGAAGATGGTGGTATTGGCGGCGGCGGCGAGGAAGCACCAACTGTTCTACGGCCGGATTTAATTCGATTTGTAAATTTACCGAGCCCCTTTAATTGATTTTAGGAAGGGTTTGATCTGTTCTTTTCATCCTTGTTTTTCCCTGTGGCCCGGAGAAAAGACTGCTTCCACACCCTGTTTCCCATCTCTGTTCCCCCTTACTCACTGATATCCAACAGAAATCGATCTCGAGGAGCGGAAAAAGAGGAACTTTGTCTATTTCTTCAGTCCATTTCCATACTGCTCTTCGGTTGATTTTGGATCACAGAAAACGGCTGAGGGCATTGGGGATCCCCATCTTCAATTTGGGCTCTGTTTGTCTAAAAAGAATTAAAAATGGCCGAGAATGTGGTGGAGTCGGGCCCGCCTTCAGCCAAGAGGCCTAAACTCTCTTCACCGGCGCTCTCTGTCTCTGCAAGCGATGGCACAGGTCAGTCTTGGGCATAGATCCTTTCATTTTACCTTATCACAAATGGAGTCTCTTTTTGGGCAGTCTTTTTGCCAGTCTGATATATTTCTTCCCTCTGCCTATCTACTTGTTTTTAGCCTATATTTTGCAATATTACTTTGGATATTTAATTGACATTAAGCTTTATTTCTTTTGAAGAGGCTATAAATAAGTTGATGCTTACCTCTGAGTGCTTGCAGCGTTTGAAATCTTACAAAAACTGATCTTTATTGCATAGTTATTATCTGTGTGTTGATATAGGGTCTTTTCTTCAAATCTTAAACTCATTTAATCTGAAGAGTCCTTATTTTTCATCTTACCAGTGTTCTGATGGCTAAGTTTTAATTTCCTTTATTTTCCTCAATTATTTAGTACTAATATTGTTTCATAAAGAGGTGATTACAGTTGCTGATAGAATTCATTTTGATGCTTTTGTTAGCTTCATTAGATCAATACTGAATATAGACTTGGTCATCTGCTTTTGTTGAGAGACTAAAATGTCTGAATTTCCCCTGAAGTCATGCCTTATTTGTTAAATATGAGTACAGTAACACTTGTTTACATATTTACTTATTTATTTATTGAACAAATCAACGAGATAGAAATACTACAACTCTTTTGAAATTAGGGATGCATGTTACAGGTGTTCATTTGGTAGCAACTGTTTTTTATAGGTTCTCTTGGAAGTTCAGGCAACTATACCCCTGTAAAGAATAAATTGGCTGCAAAAGAAAAATGTGTTTCCTGAGATTTCTGACTAGTATAAGATTAGTCCGTGCAATAGTTATTTTAATTCATTTTATCAGAAGAAATTAACTGGAATCCTTCAGCCAAAAATGTAGACATTCTGAATATTAATGGTAGTCACACTTGTTCATTGAATTTGTTTTGTACTGCATATATAAATGCAAGGGAAAATGGCTGATTGTATTTGATAGATAGGCTGTATGTGTGTGTTTGTCTGAATAAGTGATTGGTTGGATACATTAGGTAATTTGGAATGCTTCTTGTGTTTAGTATTTACTTCCGAACAATGTTTCTATTTGAATCTGCAGTCTATCTTGGTATCTCGTGCAACTTTAAAGATTTGTAGGTTATTTGCTACCAAGAGCATTAGTTTCGCTATTTGCAGGCCTAATATAATGCTTACCTGAAAATCAACAAGTTCCATTTTGCTAATAGGAAAGCAAGATTGGAATCTGCCTTCAGAATTCTTTGAGGTATATAAAACAAATGCTATAAGATAATGCATACTTTTTCAGATTTATGTTATAGAATAATCCTTAACATTGTACCCCTTTCCTATATAGACAACTGAAAATAGGCATCCTGATTTAAAGTTGCAAGTCTGTGCAGTTTTCTGAGACTATAGTCCATTGAATGAATTCATAGTCATATAAGTATATTGTTAATGAATGCAGCCAAATGTATTTATACTCAGATATAAATCTTACTGGATTCAATGAACTTTTTCAATGAATGCTTCTTTTGCCAATGAAAATGGTACAATTTTATTCTCCTCAAAAAGCCATAGTTTTGCCTTTATAAACCATTACATCTTTCCAAATTGTTTTAGAGATATAAATCAAATTAAATGTGTCCCATTGACAGTTTTAATTTGTTACCATCATTTCTAAATAGTTGCTAAATATTTCTAGCTTTTCATTAATCAGGAATACAAATTTTATTTTTGTTGGTTGAATCCTCTTTGAAATAATAGTTGGAGATTTTCAAATATAGTAAGCTTATAAATATTAAGTTCTTTAAATATATTGCAACTAGTGAATTGCTAATTTGACTTTGTTTTAATATTCAATTTTCTAAAGATGTGAAGATATCTGTGATTTAGGGTGTTCTGAAAAAAAGCTATACAGAAAAATGTTACATATGTAAGAATAGTAAACCTCATAGTTGCAACAAATTACTAACATATTTCCCATAATGCTGCGTCACAGTGCTGCATCTTTTTTCTAGCTATTACATGCTCTAGATTCATTTTTCTGTTCTTTTTTTTTTTTTTGCTTACTCTAGTTTTCTACAACATGCACAGGTGTAAATGCTAAATTTATTTGGGAGCTATGGGAAAAGAACCAGGAAGCCATATCTGTTGGCAAATTGCAAATGCATCTACATTATGTAATTCCAATAAAAAATATTGTTCAGTCACTAAGTCATGCCTGACTCTTCAGGACCCCATGGACCACATCATGCCAAGCCCTCTGTCCTTCACTCCTCCACTGTCTCCTGGAGTTTCCCCAAATTTATGTTCATTGTGTTGATGACACTATCTAACCATCTCATCCTCTGCCCTACCATTTTTTTTTTGCCTTCAATATGAGAAAAATAAGAAAGATTAATAGATATAATTCCGTCTTTATCCCCCAAAGTAGCTTTATTCCTAAGAATCTCTACACATGATTATCTATTAATACAGTTCTCCCTGAAACATTTTGCCATAGGATCAAGAATACCTTGTATACTGAGCATTTTTCATGTAAGATTTTAATGTTTTATTGTTTGAAGATAACCAAGCCCACTCCAAATGAACTAAAGGAGAGGCAAAAAGAATTATCTGTTTAACAACATAAGCATGAAGTGAATCAAAGGACACAGCTATAGTTATTTACTGGGGTAGTGTTTTTTTCTTATAATCCTGCTCACAATATTTTGAATTTTTTTTTCCACATAGATTTTTGACTGAAGTCATCTTAGAATGCATTTCATTTTAGTTGTATTTCTGCAGTTTATGCAAGTCCTAGTATGCCTGCTAGTAAACTGTAAATGTTCTTCAATTTAATGATACTACATGTACAAGTTCTTTTTTTTCCTTTCCAGAAATGAGTTGTTTCTGTCATCTTGCCTATTGCACTACCTGTAAATACGTGTAGTGTATGCTAAACAGCTTGGCAGGTACCAAATTATTTGGACTCAATAAGTTAGGTCTAGGAATTCTGAAAGGAGTATTTGACTGTTTCCTTCGTCCTTCAAGCATATGTTTTAAAGTCATCACAGGTTTGAATGGTTTTGTGTTTGTTTCAGAATTTTGAGATTCCTCTATTTTTGACAAAATTTATACCAAATGTCTGAACAATTATAACATTTGACATATATAAAGTTTAACTGAAATAGACTTTCTGTAAAAATGAGAATATTACATTAATAGTTTAGCATTTGTATAAGCATTTATAAAAAATAATGATGTGAGTGGAATTTACCATCTTTTGGTATATGTAAGGAAAAAGGTAGTTGAAGTGAGAAACTCTTATAATGTTCCTCGTTTCTGGTTTGTGATTTCATGGCAGAAGTGATTATCACTTTCCTAGGATTCAGGAACACTAAGGAAGTGGTAGCAGGTGTTTTTGCTTTGATGTACTATAGGATCCTGTGGATCTCAGATCCCAGAGGGAGTTCTGGCAAAGAAGCATGCCATTTCAGTTTCCATCTGTGTTATATGTGGTTGCCTTTGGCTCTTTAAGGAGCCATAAGATAAACTTCTGAGAGTGTGTAGAATATATAGTCTCTTATTTTTTCCTTCCTTCATGCAGAATCTCTGGAATCAGATATTAAGATTAGAGAAGAGGTTTGTTCAAATTCTTGCTTAAAGCAGTTATTACTTATAGCAGTTATGTCATCTGCTGTAATTGTATTTTAGGCAAGTTTCAATAAATGCTACTAAACTATACAATATATTGGTAGGTGCTTGCTTTTCTGCAATCTATCATAAAATGCTTTTACCATCAACCAATGCCAATAGCTTCTGATTTTTAAAATAGAAATTCCTTACTTACTGAAAAATGTATTTCTTAAAAGATCATTAAATGAAGTTTGTTTTGTATGTCAGAATTTAATTTCCAATGAACATGCAAACTAAATTTCAAAAGTTATTTTTGAAGTGGAAATATACTTACTGCTTTAATAGTTGTAGATAAATTAAATGGCCTTAAAATTGAAAAAGTGAAAGTTCGGAAAAGTATTCAGTTACATAGGTATACATGATATCTCTGAATACCAGCCAATGTGATATAGTTGTTAAACAATATGCAATAATATTAGTGTTAGTTCCTAAGGTATGCTCTGTATAACTCTGAATTGAATAATCCCATGAATGGAGAAGGGGATGATTATGTTGATTCACCTTTCTGTAATATGGCTGGTTATATTCCCCCAAAAGTGCTCTGTTAATGAGCTGTGTGAGGAGGTAGCAATAAATTGATTCCCTGCTTCTTTCTTTAAGGCAGGGATCTCCAAACTTGGCGACGTTAATAGTTGTGGACTTCAACTCCCAGAATTCCCCAACCAGCACAGCTGGCTGAGGAATCCTGGGAGTTGAAGTCCACAATTCTTAATGTCGCCAAGTTTGGAGATCCCTGCTCTGAGAGGAAGACACATCAAATTTTTGTAGCCTTCAACAATACATAGTACACATTGGTATACCTCTGGAACCATTATAAAGATTTTACTTGCAAGTAAATATTATGATTATACTACCAAGTGATAAGAACTGAATTTAAGAACTTAACTCTCACATTTAGCTCCTGTTTAAGGGGTAAATCATAAAATTAGACTGAAAACCACATTAATAACCTGTTAATATTTATGCTTATCATTAATACTTGCACCATCAGAATATTTTCTTCAAATAAGTTGGAAATTGTTCATTTATATTACTTCACTGTGGCATCATGCACTTTTCCCCCACATATAAATAGCGGCAAAGAATATCCCTTTTTTGTAGGTATAGTTCTTGATTGCCAGGTTGTTTTATCAGCCATCCTAGAAATATTTTAGTTTTGAAAAATGGCACATATCTGATTTAAAAATAGCAACAAACATTGAATGTATTGAATATTTTGCTAAAACCCAGGGTTTTGGTCTGATCTGTCTTGTCACTTACAAGAAGCTGCTACATTTGTTTGCAAATGTTACATTTTTCAGAACTATTGCTGAGGTATATTAACACACTTTAAAGCTGTTTGAAATAGTATGGTAAGCTATTAAACTTTTTGAGTAGGAGAATTTGTGTCTCTTGGAGCAATATTTTATTAATTATTTAAAAAATAAAGTCACCTAGAATTTGCCATGCTTCCGAAACTAATTTTAAGAGCAACTGCTTGTAGGCATTGATAGTCTTCCTTTAGGTTTTCCTTCAGCAGATCTTAAAGCTGTCTTTGGGGAGGGGGGGGGGGTCTGGAATTTTAGAAAGCTGTTAAAACAGTTCAAGATTTTATTGCAGAAAGCTTCTGAAAGGCAAATAGTATAAAAAGCCAAAGAACTTGGCTCTTATAAAGTTTTGTATTTCTTTTAAGATTTTTATCTTTGAATATCTTGAAATAAAGACTGTAGAATTAGAACTGTTCATCCTTTAGCATATTGTGTCTGGGCAATATTATATTCACACATTGAATAAATTTAGCAATAGAACTGAAATGAGATTGCAATTGATTTTTTTTATCATTCAGAAACATGGAATAAGTTGATCTCATGTTTCTATATCTTCTAATTACATAATTTTTAAACTTGTAAATTTTGTAGGTCAGTTTCAGCAAAATAGAACAATTTTGTCTTCAGTTTTTACCTGGTAAACTTTCCTACTAGATGTGCTGGATCATGTTAGTGACAGGTTAGAGAACTAAAAATTAGGCAAGTAAATAATGGAATTGCTGAATTGTGTTTAATGCTATCTATTTCCCAGCAAAATCTTGCTGAAACAATGGTGTATAGGCATGTGCATTGATTTGCTGTGCTTAGTTTTTAAGCACTGGGGCTAGTAGCGTCTGTAAGATGTCACATTTTACATTTGAGGGATATCTAAAAGCTTATAACCCTGGAACCAATGTGAGTTAATTGATAGTATTGCATAGCTGAACTGTATATTAAAAAATATTATTTAACGAAATTTGAGAGGGCTGTTGAAGTGACATTTTATTTAAAAATAATAATCTAAAGCTAATTAGATAGCCATTCTATCCATACTGAATGAAAACTATTCAGCTGAAATGTTTGCTAAAGTGCTCTAAATCATTTTTTTTATTACTTTTCTCTCTAGATTTTGGATCTCTCTTTGATTTGGAACATGACTTACCAGATGAACTTATCAGCTCTACGGACCTGGGACTTAGTAATGGCGGTGACATTAATCAACTGCATACTAGCCTTAGTATGGCACAAGATGCTGCTTCTAAACACAAACAGTTGTCAGAACTGCTACGAGCTGGCAGCTCGCCAAACCTTAATATGGGAGTTGCTGGGCCAGCACAGAATATGGCCAGTCAGCCACAACAGAACAATCCTGGAATGGGAATCTTAAACAGTATGGTCAAAAGTCCCATGGCACAGGCTGCACTGACATCTCCAAATTTGGGGATGGGTACAGGTGGACCAAATCAAGGTCCATCAACTCAGTCCACTGCAGGAATGATGCCAACAGTAAATAGTCCAGTAAATCAGCCTGGAATGGGAATGAACGCAGGAATAAATGCTGGCATGAATCCTGGTATGTTATCTGCAGGAAATGGGCAAGGAATGATGCAAGGACAAGTTATGAACGGTTCAATTGGAGCTGGAAGAGGACGTTCCAATATGTCATATCCAAACCCAGGAATGGGAAATGCTGGTACTCTAATAGCAGAGACATTACAGCAAGGTTCTCCTCAAATGGGAGGGCAGGCAAGCCTGAGAGGTCCGCAGCCTGGAGCAATGAACAAGGTATGTCAAAGATTTTATTTTGAATATTGACAATGAAAAATACAGTTTCAAAGTGCCATCCTTTAGGGGTGCTTTTGGGTGTCTTGCCAAATGCCTCCAGCATGTTTGCAGATGAAACATATAATACATATAACACAAACATACATAATCTTATTAATGTATATTAAGGATAAATATTACATGGATGTGAACTGTATAATAACCCATCTGTTGGAGTCTAGGTATAGTACATTATTCAAAACAGTTTCTTGAAGGTTCTCCATATGTAGAATGATTGTGCATCAGGTAATAAATTAATAATAATTTGCTTAATTGCAAGTGTTAAAAACTACTCCATAGGCTAATAATTACTGTTCTTAAGAATAGCATTAATAATAGAATATGTGAGAGAAGATTATATTGGCTTTGTGTCCTGAAATTTGGGTTTTGCAAAACATTGTAGATGCAAAATAACATGAATTTGAAATGCTACTTTTCAAGACCCAAATGATTGCACTGAATGCAAAATATTTATTTTGCAGATTAAAATGAAGTTTTCAATCATTTTGAAAGTGTTTTGAATCAAAACAGCAATTTTGAACTTGAAATGGCATTTTGAATTCAAATTACCATATTTTTCGGGGTATAAGACGTACCTTTTCCACCCAAAAAAAGAGGGTGAAAATCTGGGTGCATCTTATACACTGAATGCAGCATTTTTGGCCTACGGAAACTCACTCCCTTTGTAAAAATTGATGTGCAGAGGGTTTGGGAGGCTTGCAAAGTGCTCCTGGGGGCTGGGTAGGAGAAAATCGAGCAAAAACCAGGTTGTTTTTGCTGCCCCCCCCCAGGCCCCAGGAGCATTCTATAAGCCTCCCAAACCTCTGCATGCCCCCCCCCCTTTTTTTTTTTTTTGCAAAAAATGAGGTGTGCAGAGGGTTTGGGAGGCCTGCAGAGTGCAAAAACTTTTTTTTAATTTACCTCTTCAAAATCATGGTATCTTATACTGCGGTGCATCTTATAGTCGAAAAAATACGGTAGTTCAAAAGCAAAACATTTTGCATGCCGCTACTTTAAGGGGTGTGTTATTGTATGTTCCTTTGTTGAAAAGTGGTCAGAAAAATTTTTCAATTGTTTTTCTGACCACTTTTCATGTGTATGATGACTTCCATACACTGCTTATAAATTACAATTGTTGTAGTTGGTTTAGTAAGTAATGTTTAAAAGCTATGTTATAACACTTACAAAGCCTATAGGTGGCTTGATTTCCATTAATTCTTAGATAATATTAAATTATCTCAGTAAAATATAAGATATGAAATTATGTATTAGGATATTTTATTCTATATGATCATGGTGTCTGTCTAGCCAATGGACAGGATTACAGTAGATAGGGTTTAACTTGGGTATGGATGAACATTAATTTTATTTTTTTCTCTATTCAAAGATAGCACTAATCTTACCTGATTTATTAAGTACCATGGGATCATTTTTATTTTGAGTTGGTGTTTAATTGTAACATTTCTGATTTTAGTTAGCTTAAATTTGGGTATGTGTGTAATGTACTTTTTGTTATATTGCTTTAATTACTATGACCATAGGTGTCTTCCCAAATCCTAATCCTTTCACGAAAAATAAGGAGAATTTTTAAACGAGAGTGCAATATTATTGTATAAAATTTGTTGGTTCTACCTCTACTATCAGAGCATTTAAAGAACATGGCTCTCATATGGAAACATACTCCTGAATTCAACCATTATATTGCGAGGTTGTGTTACTAATTATACAGTTTACTGGTTTAGAGAAATGTTATTTGCCTTATGATTCCAGTTTTTTTGAAACAAGAAAAGTCATTTTGTAATGAAGATTTGTTTTAATTTTTTCGGATGTTGCTTTTATATTTTTAAGTATCACGATTGCAGATACAGTATGTTAGTTATCTTTATGGCAAAGCAGAATGCTACAAAATTGAATAATTCAAACCTGCAATTTCAGAAACATTACCTAAATTACCAGAATTGTTAGGCATAACATGGATTCCATATTCTAATAAAATTAATTTGCTTTTGTAAATCTAGAAGATTGCAGGGGGAAAAGAACCTTGATTATCACTGCTTTCAAATAAATTATGATATGAGTGTAATTTGTCACAGTTATTTTGGAAGGTTTATTTAATAAAGTTATTTCTCCAATATATCAGCAAAAATTGTATTTACTCAGTTTTGTCCGTTTCTGAATTGTCTTATTATTAGTTTAAGATGAGGATTTTCGCTAAAATTGGTGGCAGTGTCTTAAACTGTATTATCAAAGGTACTTTTGAAAAAATAATCAGTGTTCTATCAGTTATATAAATCTCATTGTCTAATTAATCTGTGAATAAGAAACTCTGATTCATCAGAATCTTGCATCCTTATAGGCTTTATTTTGTAAGAGTAATATAATGGACACCACTCTCTTACTTTAGTTGCTGGAAGTAGATGATATGTGATTCCCCCCCCCCCCCAAAAAAGCCACCTGGCTAGTCTTATATAAAGTTTCTGCTTTCTTCTCAGAGAATAAAAAGAAACAACTAAACAACTGAGCAATGTTTGGATTCTGTAAAAGTGGCATAAGATTAATTCAGACTAAGAGTTCAAATTTAGACTAAGATAAATTCAGACTAAGCTACCATGAAAAATGGCATTGTGTAAAAAACGTGTCCTAGACCATAAGTGTGAATCTAGGAAGATTTTTAAAGAAAGAAAGAAAATTAATTTTTGTTTGAGATAACAAAAGTTAAGGATATTGTAGAATTTGTTTATGATGGAATTATGAGCTTAATTGATACTGAAGCCCATGAATGGCTCTAGTTAGTGTAGTGAAATCTTTATTTCACTATACCTAGATCAGTTTGGGGAAGAGTGTCTGTTACTCTAATGCCCAATAAATGTAAATAATGACATATGCCATGATTTATGTTATTTGCTTAATAATTTCATGATGCTGTTAATGTCATAATTCATATTTTTATCATTTGTATATAATATGAATTTAACTACTTTATAAGTTATTTGTGGGAGAGTCTAAGTTAAGAAAGTGTCATTGTACTTGGATGAATTTGACACAATTGTGTTTCTAATCATATTTGGGCAAATTAAGTATTCAATTCAGTTCAATTGCACTTTGGAATTCCAAGATATTGGCTAGCCCGGGCCAAAAAATCTCAAAAGGGCATACTAAACCTCTTCCATAATAATTCTAAGAAAACTGTAGGAGCATATAGTTGCCAGAAATTACTTGAGACTAGTCATTTCAAAAGGATTTGACAGGTGGTGGCATCTTGCCATTTGACTGATTTGGAAAATTAAGCATTGTGTTTATTCCAGAGCTATATGTCAAAAGATTTCCTGCAAGAAACTAAAGACAAGCTTCTGTAAGGCTACTGAAAAATTGTATAGGAATGGTCCAAGTGTGACTTTTATTTTTGCTGTGATGCCATCTCAGTTTATGGTGGCTAGGCTATGTTTTGGAAATGGTTGCAAATTGCATTTGATTGAATTGGATAGGCCTTTTGCAAAGAACTTAACATTTGATAATTAGATGTAGATTTGCAATTGGAAATAAGGGAAACAAGAATGGTTACAAAGTTTTATTTCATCAGTAAGAGTTTACTAAATATCATTGGAAAACTATATTATATTAATGAATCAGGAAGCAAATCTTTCATAGGTCAAAAAAGCATTGTTCCTTGAAGGCCTCTTTTAAATGAGAATGGATTAATTAATGCAATAATTAGTAATGGTTATACTATTATTTTTTTGTCTTCACTATACTGGCAAAATGTAAACTTGTTAGCATGTTTCTGGCTAAAGGATGGTCGTCTTTTGCTTGGCAGATTTCCCCCCAGTGCACTTATGCACCAGATAACCCATAGATGTTCTCTGTTCTTCAAATACTGAAAATTCTGAGTTTCACTATTAAATTAACTAATGTAGCTAGTGTAGCAATCCAATATATTGCCCATTCTTTTTGATTGCAAGCTTGTGGGAAAGTTTGTGAGAAAACATTACAGATTACAGCTTCCTTGTCAAGAGTAAGCAATTAGCATCTTCTAAGATTGCACCAAGTAAAAAAAAATGTATAAAAAGACTAAAATAAGTTCTAGTACTGTTCTTTTTTTTTAGATGAATTAATCTGGTTTTGTGCTTTTTACTCAAAATTCCCATTGAACAAAGTAGAAATTACTACTTGTTTTGCTAATTGCAGTGTGTATTATTTTTTGGCATTTTTTAAATAGTCAAGTATGCTTATTTTGGAGTAACAGTAATTTATTAGAATTCTTTCTACTTTTTATGTTACATGCAAAAAAAGAAAAGACTTGTGGATTTTCGCTTATGTCATTTAGATATAGGTCAATCCTTTACATTATATGTTAGACTGAGCGTTTAGGCCTGCCTTAAGTTTGATTGCCACACATTTTATTTCAGATTTCTAAGTAGTCCTTTAACCTGTAAAATACTTAGAAATTTGAAATAAAATAGGTCTATACGCTACTCCAATCAAAATATTCTACAATTCCCCAATCTATGAGTTAAAATAAAAATAAAATAACCAAATAATCCAGTTTTGGTCTCCACAATGTAAAAAAGATGTGGGAGACTCTAGTGCAGAGAAGAGCAACAAAGATGATTAAGGGACCGGAGGTAAAAACATATGAAGAACGACTGCAGGAACTGGTTATGTCTAGTTTAATGAAAAGAAGGACCAGGGGTGACATGATACCAGTGTTCCAATATCTCAGGGGATGCCACAAAGAAGAGGGAGTCAAGCTATTCTCTAAAGCACCTGAGGGCAGGACAAGAAGCAATGGGTCAAAACGAATCAAGGAGAGAAGCAACCTAGAACTAAGGAGAAATTTCCTGACAGTTAGAACAATTAATCAGTGGAACAACTTGCCTCCAGAAGTTGTGAATGCTCCAACACAACATTTTAAAGAAGATATTGGATAACCATTTGTCTCAAGTGGTGTAGGGTTTCCTGCCTAAGCAGAGGGTTGGACTAGAAGACCTCCAAAATCCCTTCCAACTCTGTTATTCTGTAAATATTCTATAAATATTCCAAATATTAAAATCAAGTCCATATATTATAAAACATCAATATACAGTGAATAATGACTTATTCAGCCATTATATACCATTATATATTTTTTGGTCTATTAGACACATTTGTTTCCACCCCAAAAGTGGGTGGAAATGTCTGTGTATCTTATAGAGCGAATGTTGCTGAATGTCCACCCGCTGGTCCCCACCCTTCAGCCATTGTAGGCCTCTGTGTGCCCCCGTTTTCGGTCCATTCCATGCAGCAGTGATTGCCGCCGTCAATATGTGGCACCAATTGGCAGCAGCGACAATTCCCGGCTCTTGTAACAGGCCAAAAATAGGATGCATGGAGGCCGAAAATGGGATGAGCGGAGGTGGCGATAGGCAACAGCAATCCCTGCAGCCTGGAACAGTTGATTGGTGGTATTCGATCCAACCGCCAATCAGCTGCTCATGCTAAATCAAGACGGTGATAACATGCTGAAGCTGACCAGGCTGCTTGCTGCCAGGATGCTAGCCAGATGAATACCTATGGATGCTGAGAGGCTGAGGCAGATTTTTTCCCTTGTTTTCCTGCCCAAAAGCTAGATGTGTCTTGTGGTTCGGAGTGTCTTATAGTGCAAAAAATACGGTAATTGATGGAGAATTAGTATCCTTGCAACTTCGTATGTTTTTTAAATCATAAAAGTAAACAATACCATTTTTGTTGGCAGTTTTAATTTTGTTTATAATTAAAAGATACATCTATGCATTGCAAAATAAAATATGTGAAATAACTTGTATCCAAATGATTGCCAGCCAATAAGGCAGAAGGGAAGGCCATATAAACAAATGTTACAATGTTACAAGTTTTGTATCTCCAGTAATTACAGGTAGTCCTCGACTTACAACCACAATTGAGCCCAAAATTATGTTGTTAAATGAGACATTTAAGTGAATTTTGCCCCATTTTACGACTTTTCTTGCCATAGTTGTTAAATGAATCACCGCAGTTGATTAGTAACATGGTTGTTCAGTGAATCTGGCTTCCCCATTGATTTTGCTTGTCAAAAGGTTGCAAAAGGTGATCACATGACCTTGAGACACAGCGACGGTCATAAGTATGAGTCAGTTGCCAAGCATCTGAATTTTGATCACATGATCATGGGATGCTACAAGTGTTGTAAGTGAAAAAGGGTCATAAGTCACTTTTTTCATTACCATTGTAACTTTGAAGAATTATTAAATGAACAGTTTTAAGTCAAAGACTACCTGTATACTCACTGAATAGCTACCGTGTTTCCCCGAAAATAAGACAGGGTCTTATTTTCTTTTGCCCCATGAAATATGGCCTGGGCTTATTATAGGGGGGGGGGTTATTGTTTTGGGGTTGCCAGGCGGCAGCTCCCTTGGGAACTGGCTCCCGAAGAGCCAGGCACAGCATCAGGGATGAAGCAGCCATGAGGTGACCACGCTCACAAGCAACCGCCTGGCAAACCCCCTCTCCAGCCGGGCAGAGCGCCATTTACTGACCTAGGGGGTATCCGTAAGGCGCCAAGGCACGTGGCACTCTGTCTGCTCCCCAGCTCTCATGGCTTGGCACATTCGGGATACCCCCTAGGTCAATGCATGGAGCTCTGACTTGGGGCTGGAGAGGGGGGTTGTGTGAGCGCCTGTTCCACCCCCCCACGCTCCAAGCATAACTTCTTCTCTGGCTTCCAAACTCCAAAACTCGGCTGCCAAGTCTTCCAGCAGCGGCTGCCCTAGGAGTGTTCTCCATGGTTGTGGGCTGGCTGCTGGAAGACACTCTGTCTGGAAGACTCTCTGTCCGGCAGCTGGCCCACAACCATAGAACGCACTCCTAGAGCGGCCACTGCTGAAGACTCAGCAGCCGAGTTTTGCATGCGCGCGCTGGCCAGCTGAGTTCACCTTTTAAAAAGCCATTTTTCGCCCTCCCCAGGCTCCAGAGGCTTTATAGGAGCCTGGGGAGGGCGAAAAGAGCCTCCCCCGCCCCCCCGGAGGTCCTCCGGAGGCTTCAGGGACCGTCCGGAGGCTTCCCTGAAGCCTTTGGAGCGCTTAAAACCACCCTCCGAGCAAACCGGAAGTGACTTCCGGGTTGCTCGGAGGGTCGTTTTAAGCGTTCCAAAGGTTTCAGGGACCGTCTGGAGGGCCTCCGGGTGGGCGGGGGGAGGCTCTTTTCGCCCTCCCCAGGCTCCTATAAAGCCTCTGGACCCTGGGGAGGGCGAAAAGAGCATGTAAAATGGGGGGGTTGCACGTTGTGCGCGCATGAGCACTGGGGGGATCGCACATTGCATTATGGGTGTGGCACACCCGCACACGCCCCCCCTGCGCTCCCCCCACTTGTGGCACGCGAGCCAAAAAAGGTTCTCCATCGCTGACCTAGGGGGTATCCCGAATGTGCCAAGCCGTGGGAGCTGGGGAATGGGCAGAGCGCCACGTGCCTTGGCACCTTAGGGATACCCCTTAGGTCAGTGAATGGCGCTCTGCCCGGCTGGAGAGGGGGTTTGTCGGGTGGCTGCTCGTGAGCGTGGTCACCTCATGCTGCTTCGTCCCCGAGACTGTGCCCGGCTCTTCGGGAGCCAGTTCGCATGGGAGCAACTGCCCGGCAACTCCCCCCTCCGGCCAGGCAGAACCCCACTCCCCAACCTAGCGGTATCCCGAAGGCACCAAGCAATGTGAGTGCCTTTCTCCCAGCTCCCGTGGCTTGGCGACTTTGGGATACTGCTAGGTTGGTGAGTGGTGCTCTGCCTGGCTGGAGAAGGGGGGTTGTCCAGGGGGCTTATTTTTATTATAGAATTATATTTTTGCCCACGTGAAAAATATGGCAAGGCGTTAGTTTCAGGACAGGTCGTATTTTCGGGGAAACACGGTAGATAAATATTCAGTAAGTATCAAATAATCTGTCCAAGTGGTCTGGATAGGGAGAACAGGCTAAGATTGAATCCTAGCAAATGGAGCAGCTCTTGGTTCAAAGGCCTGTGGTTTCCAGAGATACATGTTTAGTTCTCAAAGGAGTTGCACTTCTCTATTTACAGGGGGTCCTCTTGGACTCACAGCTCTTGTTCAAAGAGCAGGTAGCTGTGGCCAAGAGACCTTTGCACAGCCCCATATTTTATGCCACTCACAACATTTTTTGAAATATGAAGCTTTACTTTCTGTCATTCATACATTAGTCACTTTCTGATGGGCTACTCCAATATGCTTTACATGGGATGGCCATTAAAGAACTTGGAAACTATAGCTGGTCCACATCAACAAACTTTTCAGTTGTCTCCATGCTGTGGAATGCTGTAGCCCAGCCATTTAGCTAAGACCCTTCCTCCTTACCTTCAAAATGTCAGTAAAGACTTGGCTAAATGCTAGACACAGGTTTGCTATGACTCTCTCTCTTTGGATAAGTACCGTATTTTTTGGAGTATAAGACACACCAAGATTTTGAAGAGGTAAATTTAAAAAAAAGGTTTTTGCACTTTTCAGGCCTCCCAAACCCTCTGCATGTCCATTTTTGCAAAGGAGGTGGAGTTTTGGGACGCCAAAAATGCTCTATTCAGTGTATAAGACAAACCCAGATTTTCACCCTCTTTTTTGGGAGGAAAAGGTGTGTCTTATACTCCAAAAATATGGTAATTATTTTTAATTGTGTTTGAGAATTATCGATTCCCGATATAAATTGATGTTTTATAATATATGGCAGGGGTCCTCAAACTGTTTAAACAGGGGGCCAGACTGTTGGGGAACCGGACCGGCTGGGTGGGTATGACTAGGTGGTCATGTGACTGGATGGGCGTGGCCAATTTATTGATACTGATTTTTATGTTTTACATCTATAGTTTTTATATAGTTTTATCTCACTTGTGTGCCTCCCAGAATCACTTTTGGTGAACTGCTCTCATCAGGATCTAAGGCAAAAATATTCAGAAGGTCCCAAAAGCTAATGCAGCTTCTATAAAAGCATTTGTAGGACTGAACTATTCATATAAAAACCTGGGCAAAATTGCATCATTGCAGATATTCAAATACCTGGGAAGGAAGAGGAGAGAAAACTTCCCACAGCAAAGCCCATAAAAATCCTGATCTTGGGGGAGACAGAGACTCTCGATCACATTTCAGAAAAAGTTTAGTGGAATCTTTTAGTGGCAAAAAGCCGAAAGGCTTTGTGATTAGCACAGTCCTCATATTACGAGGAAATCTTGGTTCTGAAACATGAAGCAAATGTGTTGGTTCTTTAAAGACTTGAAGAGAAAGATTCCATTGCTTCCTATTGTCCCTTCTCCTGGTTCAGGAGTCTGCAACCTTAAAAACACTTTCTCATCTCTCTTTCGCTCATCTTTTTCTCTTCTTCCTTCCCTCCCTCCCATCTTTTTCTCTCATCTCTCTCCTCTTTTTCTCTCTCCCTCTCATCCCCCTCTCTCCCTCTCTCTCTCTTTCTGTCGTTCTCTCTCTCTTGCTCCCTCTCTCCCCTCTCTTTATATCTCGCCCGGTGTGTGTCTCTCTCTCCCTCTCGCACCCTGGCTGGGAGGGTGCGCACTGGATTTCCAAAAGGAAAAAAGAAAAACGGGGAGCAAAAAGTCCCAAGGAAAGCATGCAGAAGAGACAGGGAGTCAGAGAGTCCCCTCCACACACAGTGGAAGAATGGATGATGGGAATATGTCCTTGGTAAGAGCCGAATCAAGCCAAATTTGTCTCTCCCCCCCGCTCCTCTGCCTGGCAGGCGGCTGTGCTGTGCAAGGTACTGCGAGAGTGGCAGGCATGGAGGGGGTATTGAGTCTTCCCTCCGCCCCAAGCCAAAAGAAAGCCATCCTGGCTTCTCCTTCCCTCCTATCCTTACCCCTGCTCCCTTCCTCCCACTCAATCCTACTTCAGGACAGAGGAGTGCACCCATAATGCAAAGTACGCCCCCACATGCGCATGCGTACAACCTCCCCCCATGTGCGCCGCACTGCTTGCCTCTTCTGTGCTTTCCTGGAGCCTAGGGAGGATGAAAACCCCTGGAAGCCAGAAACAGATTGTTTCCAAACTTCCCCTAGGCCCATTGGGCCCGTTTTTCGCCCTCCACAGGCTCCAGAGGTTTTCCTGAAGTTTGGGGAGGACGAAAACAGCCTCCCCCGGCCCTCTAGGCTGAAAATCAGCTGGCTGGCATGTGCGCTCGCACTGGAGCTAACAGTTTGCGTGCCAGCAGATATGGCTCTGCGTGCCACCTGTGGCACACGTGCCATAGGTTCGCCATCACGAGAGTAGCCTGTAAAGTAAATGGATACATGTTGAATTAATCTTAACTTTAAATCTCTAAAACTACACAGCTGTCAAAGTGATCTGTGTTTATCTGCATGCTTGACTATCTAATGTAGTGTATTATAAAAAATAGTTTATGAACAGTTTTAAATGCCTTATACTATAAAGTTATATGTAAAATTAATGCTTCTTAAATCATTTCTTAGATCCAGCTTGTACTTTATTATTTAATTTATATACATTTAGCAAGTTGTCATTCTCTGAGAAATTAAACATTCTTGTGGCTGTTACTGAATTTGAATGAAGTAGTAATTCTGAAAGGTCCTTAGGGACCAGTAGGTAACAAAGTGATAAAGTGAAAAACTTGCCCAAAGACCTCTATAAAACGTGGGGCAGAGTGAGTCCAATGCCAACACATTTCCCTGGTTCCAGCACAATAAAATAACAGTTGCACAAAAGACAAACTGAAAAAGTATAGATTATATCAGTGATGGCGAACCTATGGCACGCGTGCCACTTGTGGAGCCATTTGTCAGGGCACGCGAGGTGCTGCCCTGTCAGCTGGCCAGTGCGCATGCGCGCGCTGGCCAGCTGAGTTCACCTTTTTAAAAGCCATTTTTCGCCTTCCCCAGGCTCCAGAGGCTTTATAGGAGCCTGGGGAGGGTGAAAAGAGCCTCCCCCGCCCCCCCGGAGGCTTCAGGGACCATCCGGAGGCTTCTCTGAAGCCTTTGGAACGCTTAAAACCACCCTCCGAGCAACCCGGAAGTGACTTCCGGGTTGCTCGGAGGGTGGTTTTAAGCATTCCAAAGGCTTCAGGGACCGTCCAGAGGCTTCCCTGACGCCTTTGGAGCGCTTAAAACCACCCTCCGAGCAAACCGGAAGTCTCCGGTTTGCTCGGAGGGTGGTTTTAAGCATTCCGAAGGCGTCAGGGAAGCCTCCAGACGGTCCCTGAAGCCTCTGGAGGGCCTCTGGAGGCCCGAGGGAGGCTCTTTTCGCCCTCCCCAAGCTCCTATAAAGCCTCTGGAGCCTGGGGAGGGCGAAAAAAGCATGTAAAAAGGAGGGTCGCGTGTTGTGTGCGCATGCGCACTTGGGGTCACACATTGCATTATGGGTCCGGCACGCCCGCACACGACCCCCCCTGCACGACCCCCACTTGTGGCACGCGAGCCAAAAAAGGTTCGCCATCGCTGGATTATATGATGCACAGAAAACTGCAGACATGTTCATACTGAGGAAGAAACACGAAATCATCAACTGTCAAGTTGCTCCTTGAAACTTTCTGTTTTAGGATTCTTCCTGCCACTTCCTTGATTCACTATCTCTAACTTATGCATTCTTTGGTTTCTGAGATGGCTGAACATGATTCAAAACAGAAAGCTACCCTCCGCTGCATGCCATTTTTATAGTTTCATCCAAGCTCTGAGGCAAAGAGACATTTTCAAAATAAAATAGGCAATGGAAATCAGCAGTGTGATTTATAATATCACAAGTTAAATTATAGACAGTAATAAGTCGTGGACCAGTCTTTTGACGTGGAATATGTGAGCCCTCCTGTGTTTCATACTTTACTATTTAAACAGTACACATAACTTCAATTCATGCTTTTATTTAGTTGTTTAAGTAGAACTTTTTTCTAAAGTTGAAAAGTACACACCCTTGTTTATATTTTTAAAAGTAAAACAGTTGTTACAACTGGTGGTAGTCAAGGGGACTGAGCAAATTAGTGCTTAAATGGGAGATTTCCAAGGAATCTTAAGGGTGCACGTTGACTGAGAAATTGAAAAATATCTGGATGACCTATTTTCAGCTGCTTCTGCCTTTCAGAAGGCAGGCAAAATTGGAGCTAACTTAAGCTCAACAGAAAACCATTCCAAGGGACTGGGAATACTACAAAGAGTAGTGCCTCTGTCCCTCAGCCTCCCACACTAGTAAAAGTGGGAAGCTATTAACTGCTTTCTTCCGGCAAGTTTAAATATGTTGGGTGGGTGAATGCAGTCCTGAATACCAAACCATAAAGAGCTTTGTAGGTTAACACTACTAGGACTAAATAGTACTAGGAAATTAGTGCAGGCTCCATAACACAGGTGCAATGTGCTTGCCCCTGAGAAGATACTAATTGGGCTGCCTATTTTTGACTTCCAAGTGGTCTTGGAAGTGATAGCAAAAGACTTATTAACATGGTAGTAACCTGCAGTTAAGCTTGAATAAATATGGTTACAGTTGTGAACCAAACATATAATTTGATCTTCACAAAAGAAAAGCAATTATGGTTAATCTTGCAATCAGGCAACAAGTTATATGCATGCTTGAGAAGTGCATGCTTGAGAAGTGCATTTGTGCACATTGTACTGTCTTTTTGCTGTCTGAGAATATTTTTTTCAATTTGATTACATTGGAATGGTGAAGGAAGTAAGATTTTATATGAACTTCGTTTCATGTGGTTGCAATATTAAAAAAATAGAGTGTGCAATCCATAAATTGTCTACATTTTCATGTTTTAAGAATCATATAACAATGTAGTTGGCTGTCTTCTAAAACATTTTGAATTCTACTGTTTGTCGTTTGAATTGAATTTAAAGCTTTTCACCAATGGTGGTTATGCCATTGCTGTGATTACAGTTGTATATTTTACTTCCAACAAACTTCCAGGTCCCATCTGTTCTTCTGAGGTAGTAGATTAGTAAATCACTCCTGAAGTTACACTATTCTTTGGGACCTGCAAAATGTTACACTATTCTTTGTAACCTGCAAAATGTAGTACAACTGCAGGAATGCTCCCTTTCTAGAAATCGTAAACAAAATGAAATCTCAAAAGTAAATTTGCAAATTATCTATTATGAAGAACCTCTCATAATTAATGATAAAATATTGGATAACAAGACTACTTTATTTTGGGGTTTTGGGGTATAATTAATTTCTATTGTAATCGTGCAATTATCCTTGCCACTCAATAGCATCTGTTGCTGCACCTGCCCTCTTTCATGTGGTGAGTTGATTATTCCTTGTAAGCTTTCTATTGCATCTGTAACAGCATCTTATCACTATAATATCAAGGCTAAAAAAATGCCAAAGAGCTCCTTAATCTATCACACTACAAACTGTACAGTATGTTTTATGGATCATAATTTGGTCTGTAAAAATAATTGTTTGGGAAAATAGGGCTAAGATCTAAAGGATTGTGCATTATATTCCATTTATATACTGGGGCTTCCCTAGTGTGCTCCCTGCTACTCTGCTGCTGCAGATGTTCATGCTTCTTCCAATTGTTTCTGAAACTGGATGGCAGGATTGAGCATGATGCCAAAAATTGTAGTGAAAATTAACTTGACAATCTCTTTTCCTATTTATTCATACAATTATCTACTTGCTGTGGTTGTGAACAGAGCTATTTTATCAATTAATATTTATCTTATTTAATTTATTTAAGAAAATTTATATGATTACACAACTCACTTTCAATGATTCTGGATGGCTTACTAAGATAAAGTCAATTTATTAATTTAATTTATAAATTGCCCTTGCTACCCAAAATGACTCCATGCAGTCCAAATGTTAAAAAACTGTGGCTTTAAGTCATTTTTAAAAAACTTCTGTTGACTGCTCCCTTCAGTTTCCTTGACAGTGGTTTTATAAGTGGCTTGTGAGTTCCTTTTCTATTAGAGCAGAGAGAATTTACTGGCCCAAGGCCCGCCAACTATCTTTGTGCCTAAGAATGAATGACCATTGGCTTACCTGAAGGGTCGTTTTCTGGGCACTGTGAAGGATAGTCCAAGTGTGGGTTAAATGCAGCCAACCTGCCCAGGACTGAATTGAAACTTTTAGCCACGGCTCTGGTGCTGACCAGTCTCCAGTTTTTTTCAACAAAGGCATGAAACTGTTGCGCGCTGAGAAGTCAAAGAATGAAATCCATATGATAAATCCAAAACAATTCTGCAATTATGTCCATATGTCCAGTCTGAAAAATCTGCAACGAATAGCGGAGATAGACCCCAGGATGGGGTTGGACTCTCCTTCGCAGCGCCCAGAAAAAGATCCTTCAGGTAAGCCAATGGTCATTTTCCTGGGCGCTGCTTAGAGAGTCCAAGCATGGGACATACTCAAGCTAAATGTCACTAGGGCGGGAAACTGTTGAGCCAGGGTCTCTCCATTGGTATAAATGCCCTAAAGGACTCGTCTCCCAAATGCCCCCTCAGCAGAAGCAAATTTGTCCAATTTGTAGTTCTGGACAAATGGAGACAAGGAAGTCCAAGTTGCCGCCCTGCAATTCTCCTCTACCGGTGCCTCCGTCCCCCAGGCCACCGTGTGGCGACGCTTCTCTTAGAATATGCGGTGATGTGGTGTGGCACCAGTTTGGACTGGAGAACGTGGGCGAAGGTAATGTATGTCTGCAGCCAATGCCCAATGGTAGGAGAGGAAACTTTGCGGCCTTGGGATGCTGATTGAAAAGATACGAAGAGCGATTTGGAACGTCAAAACGCAGCCCTGAGCTTGATATACTTATGGAGCATCCTACGAACATCGAGCATGTCCCATCTTTTCTCTTTAGGATGTTTGGGATGCGGACAAAAATCCGGGAGGATGACCTCCTGGGCCCAGTGGAACCAGGAGTTAATCTTTGGAATAAATGCCGGGTCCAGTCAGAGGACCCCCCCTCTCCGGTTGTATCAGTCACAAATCCTCTCGAACTGGCAGGGCTGCCAATTCCAAAATGCGCCGCGGAGAAGTGATGGCAATCAAGAAAGCAGTCTTAAACGTCAAATGCTTAAGACTGGCGGACCATAGTGGCTCAAATGGCGAACCAATCAGCACCTGTAACACGACATTCAGATCCCATGATGGGTATCTGTGGACAACCGGAGGTTCAGGTTGGTTGCGTCCCGCAGGAAACTACGGATGATGGGATGATGACCAAGAGACGAATGCTCTTCAGGGGCTAGAATCGTGGACAAGGCAGCCACCTGACGCCTGAGTGTGTTAGGCACCAGGCCCTGGTCCAGTCCATCTTGCAAATAGTCCAATATTTGTGGAACCCTAGCCAAGGTTGCCGTCACGCTATGAACTGTGCACTAGTTGTCGAAAGACCTCCAGGTGGCATCGTATATCCTGGGCGTGAAAGGCCATCTGGAGGCCTGAATGGTGTGAATGACCTTGGTGGAGAGTCTACCCCTACTCAGGAGGTCCCTCTCAAGTGCCAGACAGCTAATTGTAGCCACTGCGGCTCTGCATGTTGAAGCGCCCCCTGGCTGAGAGAGACCTCGTGTTGGGGAATCAGCCAAGGTGAGTTGACAGAGAGACTCACCAGGTCGGCGAACCAGGTTCTTCTGGGCCAGAAAGGTGCCATGAGCAGGACCTCCACTCCCTCTGACAGGATCTTCCGAATCACCCTAGGGAGAAGAGGCAACAGCAGGAACGCATATAGGATTCCCAATGGCCACAGACAGTGAAGAGCGTTGACCCCCTCAGCTTGCGGGATTTGAAACCTGGCAAAGAACCTGGGAAGGTGCGTGTTCTCCGGGGTAGCGAAAAGGTCGACTAGCAACCGGCTGAATCTCTGAGACAGTTGGTGGAACAGGTCCAGATGCAGGCGCCACTCCGAGTGGTCGACCATGGCCCTGCTCAGCCAATCCGCTTGGATGTTGTTTATCCCAGATATGTTCTCTGCCTGAATCGAGCAGAGATGTCTTTCTGCCCACCTTCCCAGGCATTCGCCTGTGCCATCAGGGATCTGGATTGCGTGCCCCCCTGGCGGTTTATGTGCTCCTTTGTCTCCACATTGTTCATAAGAACCATCACATGTTGCCCCTGGATGCTGTTGTGGAAGTGAATAAGGGCGAGTCTTACCACCCTCAACTCCAGCCAATTGATGCTGTGTGTTGCCTCGGCAGTCGACCACCTGCCTTGCACGATTTGGTTGTGTAGGTGGGCTCCCCAGCTGAAGAGGCTGGGGTCCGTCGTGATGGTGATACGGTCCAGCTCCTTAAAAATGGTGCCCTTTGCCAGGGCGGGGGACAGCCACCATTTGAAGGATTGATGCACCTGAGGAGAGACTGAGCTCAACGCTGGAGAATTGCTTTCGTTGGCCTGTTGGTAAGGTAAGAGATGTCACTGGAGCCGCCGGGAATGGAGTCTCGCCCAAGGCACGATGGACAGGCAAGATATCATTTTGACTAAGAGCTGGGACAATTGCACAATCATGGCTCGAGGAGACAGCTGTACATGTTGAACCTGGTCCCTGATGCTTGCTATCCGCTCCAGTGAGAGGGAGAGCTGGCAGCTCACGGTGTCAGTGATGGCACCGAGGTGCTGCAGCATGGTGGTCAGCTCTAGATGACTTTTCCTAGATTGACCGAGAACCCATGGTCCTGGAGGATTCTCACTGTGTATTGCAGGTCTGTAGGAAGACGCCCTCTGATGGGAGCCATCCGTTGATGGTCACTTATACCACCTGAAGGGCCTGGAGCCAGACCCCCCACGAAAGGGATGTTTGGAAAAGTTCTGCTGGCACCCCCTGTCACTAAAAGGCAGACGGTCCTGGGACCTGTCCGCGCCCTGAGTGTATGGGTGCTGGAAGGAACTGGAACTGGAGGAAGGCTCTGTGTTCCGAAAGGCTGCCTTCTGTGGAGGTTCGGACCCTTACGATCAGACTTTTTAGTGACTGAAGGCATGAACTTCTTTTTGTCCTTATTTTCAATAAGGGCCAGATCTAGGGCGTCCCCAAAGAGCTTGCTCCCTTTAAAGGGTGCAGAAGCAAACTTCCCTTTGGACCTCATGTCCACATTCCAGTGTCTAAGCCATAAGAGGCAACGGGAGGTGATGTAGGAGGCTAGGGCCCTAGCCCTAGGCACAAACCTAGCGGCATTCAGGGTGGCATCAGCCGTGTACTCTGTCACCGCAATGATCTTGTTGACATCCTGACTTAATTTGGTATCCCTGGCTGGGAGTTTGGCGAGCAGCTGCCTCAACCTCAGGAGAGAGGTCCTGGAGAGGAAGGACACAGAGGCAGACGTCCTAAACGTCCGAGTTGCCACCTGAAGGAACAAGGAAGAGGTGAGCACTGCCACAGGCGCGTCCACGGGAGGCAACTTCAGCAAGTCCACCAGACTCGCATCCAACGTGTATAACTTCCTGTTGCTACCACTGGGGGTTAAAAGGGTTCCTGGTTGTGCCCATTGCTTCTGCACAAGGTTGAAGAACAATTTCGGAACTGGAACAATTTCCTGTGCCTGAACCGGTTCCTCAAAGAGACCCTCACTAAGGTCCGTGGGATCTGGGGCCGTCTGATCTGGGGGAGAAGAACCCAAACAGGTCAAGGCCTTAGCCTTATTTAAAATAGTCTTGAAGTGGGCTTGCTTAAACAAACTAGTAAACGCAGGTTTGTCAGGGAGAGCCCCTTTGTCCCCGAGAATTCAGGTTCCGGGTCAGGAAGGATGTCCTCCCAGGCCGAATCCTCATCGGCCAGTGAGGGATGTGGAGAAGAAGGGTGTTGGTCCTGAAGGGCCTCCTGGGGTGCATCCTGGACTGGGTTAGGGCGGGACCTGTGTGGGTGTTTGGCCTGCTACTGCATGCCTGTTGCTATCCCTTGGGAAATGGCCCTGGCAATGACCTCCTGCATCTCTGCAGAGAGATTGGGGCCCTGATCCTCCACAGGCCGGGCCCTGATGGGCTGAACTCAGGATCGCTCAGGATGACCAATGAAACCTCCTCTGCTGCTATTACCGAATCACAAATCACAAAGAGAAGCAGACCCACCGGAGGGCCTGACAAGAGAGCTCCGAGTGGCGACCTGCAGAGAGCCTAGCGACTAGGCAGCTACGGAGATTTGCGTGGGAAAACGAGCAACCAAAATGGCGGCCGTCACTTCTGAACTCCTCAAAATGGCCACCGGAACTCAATTTGCGATTCCCTAAGGCTCTGTGCCAGCCTCCGGCTCCTCTAGGTGAGCGCTGTTGGAAGCAACGAAGACCACAGCGGGGAGACTGATAGCAACGGCGATTGCTGCGATCGTGCAGGTGTCGGAACTCCGACCCACATGCCTCCGTAGCCTCGCAGAGCCCAGGATACCAGAGAGAGTAGGAAGAGTGAGGAAGGTCAAAAAAAAAAACAAAAGAAGATCAAACAAGGCAAAAGAAAGAAATCTCACCAAGCCTGCTCTCTAAAATAAGAAAAAAAATAGTTAAAAGAAACAATGGAGAGTCCAAGCAATCTACTAGGATTGAAGAGAAACTTGGAAGTTCGTCCACTGGGCTGACTGAATTGAAAAAAAAAAGGTGACTGGTCAGCACCAGAGGCGTGGTTAAAAGTTTCAATTCAGTCCTGGGCAGATTGGCTGTATTTAACCCATGCTTGGACTCTACAAGCAGCGCCCAGGAAAACTACAACTTACTATCTTCTGGTTTCTAGTTTGATGACTTGGCCTGTATACCAAATTATGTATATGCACTTAAGAAGTTATAATATAAACTTGCTAGTCACTGTTAACAGATAATCACCAACACTCCTTTCTAAGCTTTTACTTTGAGGGAGGATTTGATATTGTAGTGAACTGAACAGTTATAGGATGTCTTAATGTGTAATCAGATTAAACATTTTATGGAGTCTAAGCTAGATATTGAAATCTGAAAGCTATGAAATCTGAAAGTTATATTCAATTAATAGAATCGTGACTTTAGTTAAAGAGTAAAACAAACTGAAACACATTCAAATACATGTTCGGTTATGAACTCTTTAAATTCAATGTGAATTGTACCAATTAAAATTATATTTAATAAGTTTAGTTATCTGGGTGGGAAACCTGTTAGAATGAGCTAGAAATGAACTATATTACCATTAATAGTAATGAATGGTGTTTTTTTTTAAGAATTCCTTATTAGAATAGCATTCATGAAAGATTGGGAAGGAGATAGAGATACGGCTATTCTAAGTATATTGCACTGCATCAAGATAGCTTGTGATATTAAAATATCCGTGCTTGCTTTAATAAAAGTCAAAATTAAAAATTCTTAACTGATCTGTCACTTTTTACTTAATTTTTAGATGGGAATGATGAACAACCCCGGTCCTTATGTCCCGCCATATAGCCAAAACACTGGGCAGCCAATTGGAGCCAGTGGACTTGGTCCCCAGATGCAAAGTAAGCCGGTATTACCTAACAGTTTGCCACAGTTTCCAATGGACAAGAAACCAGTGCCTGCTCCTGTTATGCCTAACATGGTAAGTAGTAATTTTAATATAAAATTCTTTTACAATTAATTCAGAATATTGCAGTATTTCCGTGCTAACGGTTTACATGCTATTATTTCATCACTTAATTGTCTCTGAAACTACAGTGGGAAAAGCTGTGTTGGAGTGGGGGAGTAACTTATCCTTGAAGTCTAACTAGAAATAAGTTACTGGATCTAGAAGAAGGAATGTTTCAACTGAATTATCATTTATTCTGAGCAGTTTTCTCTGATCTCTTTATCTTTTTGTCATGCATTTTTATTGCACCATTGAATCAGAGGTGAGGCTGCAGGAAGGTATCATTAAGCATACATACCATTTGCTATAAGTTTCATTGTTAATTGAAACTGGCTATGGAGATGGTGTTATACGTTGTGAGGGGATGTTTATAGAGTAGAGTGATGGTGATTCTTAAAATATAAGGAATAGAACCTTTTACAGGATAGCAGAAACTGAAAGAGAACTGAGTGACCTTCACTGGAGAAAATGAACAGAGGAAAGATTTATAGTTGGAGAAATATAATATGTATGGTATTTTAGAGTAAAATTGAGGCAGTAAATTATTAGGAAATTTGAAGAATGTGATGGCAACAACTGGGTAGCCTGGGAAAAAGGAGAAAAATGATAGCAACCATAAGAACAATGTGTTGAGTGAATTAATGGTGATAAAGTGAATATAATGAACTAGTTATGAAAAATTGCTATAGGGACCCTATAAGAAAAGCCTAACTAATTTTTAATTTAAAAAATAATCCTTCCCCCATAAAATAAATTATTGCACCTTTATATATTTTGGGTTAGGAGGGAAAAGGTACAAAATTCTGGCAATATGTTTTTGTGTATAGCTTGTAAATTTCAGTTATTGTGTATTTTAAAGGCTCTTACCCTAAGATCCCCCAAAAATATAATTTGGGAATGTGGAGAGTTGTGGCCTACACACTGATGATCTTCACAGGTGTAAATGACTGCATTATGTTATTCATAATTTCAGATTCTTTTGCAATCACATTCACATTTCTTCATTAATAAATTATGACACAATCTGCTGTCATCAACCCTCTCTTTAACCAACTCTATTCTCTACTTACTATTTTAGAATTGTTTTAAATTCCAATGCAACATCTAAATCAGAATTGATATAAGGCTTTTAATATTATTTGAGATTATCAACCACATCATGGTTTTATTATTTTTAAAAATATTTTGTCTTCTATGCATAGTGAAATTTCATGGAACAGCACCTTTTACTTTAGCTTTAAGTTCATAATATAAAGGAGATTGTTCCTATTCTGAAAAAGGATTGTTTGTACCCCTCTATGAAAATTTCTACTGATCCAGGATGTACAGGTAGTCCCATTTGTTTGATGACCATTCAGAGTTTCAATAGAACTGAAAAAGGATAACATGACCATCTTTCATATTTATGATGGTTGCACCATCCCCATGGTCACTTTATCAAAATTTGGACTCTTTGCAATGTCCTGGGGTCATGTGATCACTTTTTGTGATCTTCTGATAAGCAAAGTCAGTGGGGAAGCTAGATTCACTTAACAACTGCAGTGAGTTGCTTAACAATTGTGGTAAGAAAGTCATTGGACAAAATTTAATGTCTCACTTAGCAACTAAAATTTTGGGCTCAATTATGGTTATGAGTCAAGGATTGTTTGTATCACTTTGATATTTATAGCTTCAAATAAACTCAAGTAGAAGTGCACAGAATCTCTCCCCAGAATAATAATTTGAAGTTACCCACAGAAATCTTTCAAATAGTTTTATGTTTTGAGGTAAACTGCATCAAAGAAGGAAGTTATATACTTTCTCTACAGAATGCCCGTCACAGGGAGTCATATTTGCCACCTTCTCTCATTTGATATTGAAGGATCCCTGGGAGTTGAGTGACATATACATTTAATAAATAAATATCTTATTTTAATTCTTTAATTTCTTTTGTCTTTGTTATTGTAATGTATTTGTGCCGGCTTGATAAATTTATTGAAGTCTCATCTCAGATTTGGTGTTGAGGCATCCTGGAATGCCTATGCAGGGATTTGGGGCTACCATAACCACCATGGATCTGTCTCATTGTATTTCTGGCTAGCACACATTGCATATCATTTCATTCATTCACTCACTCACTCATTATTGATTCATTCATTGTACTTGGGCAAGTAGAAGGTAGTCTGAAAGGAAGGGATCTTATAGCCATTCCCCTCTCCTGATGAATCTACTTCCTATTTAGATTAAGCTTGCAGCAGCTATCCCTCTTTGCAAAAAAAAAAAAGCATGACTTTTTTAAGGAGGTACAGAGAGCATTCTCACCTGATACCAAGCATTTTTCCTACTTTGGATCTGAACAGCGTCATTCTGTCCACAAATATTCCTGATGTCTGTTTCAAAACACTTGTAGTAATCTTTAGTAGGGATTTTTTCTTTCTAAAATCCTAACAGTTTCAGCCTACATAGATTCACTTAACACTTACATTTCATAAATAGGAGTTACTGTATTTTTCAGAGTATAAGATGGAGTATTTCCCCCCTAAAAGAGCGTGGAAATGTTGGTGCGCCTTATACACCAAATATAGCCTTTTTTTGGCCTCCCAAAGCCCCGCTCTTGCATCCCATTTTTCACAAAAATGGGCGTGTTTTTGACTTCCCCCATCCCCCAGAAGCACTCCGCAAGCATCAGCAGGGCTGGGGGAGGGGAAAATGCCCCTTTTTTGGTATTTGTATTCCTTTTATATCTTCTTTATATTCCAGGCTTAAAGAAAACAAAATTCTTAAATGGAGAAAAAAAATCCATCCAATCCCGCATTATAAAAATAAGGAAAAATATTTTAATACATAGGTATAAAAAAAGAATATAAAAAGTAGAAGAAGAAAAACTAATCTGTTCAATTTAAAGAATAGGAAACATTTGCAAAAGTTCCATCCGTGAAAGAATTTTTTTAAAAAAAGGATAACACACTGTCTAATGTAGCTTAATTTCACCCCTTGTTCTCTTCTGTTTTCAAATTTAATTTAGCTTTACTTTTTTTGGGGGTAATTTCTTTTATAATAATACAATTTCCTCACCAGATGGACACACTTTCTCTTTCCGTTTTCCTCCCGTTCCGGAGCTGTCCCAACTTCAGCAGCTTCAATGGCTGCGCTTCTGTCACTGGCAAAAAGAGATTCTCCTGGATCAATCAGGCAGCTTGTAGTGTCCCTGAGATCAGCAGGACGTACTCTTCCCTGTCACCGTCTCTTCAGGACGGTTTAGGTCCAAAAGGACCATCCAGCGGCAAAAGTATCGACTGTGATCTTGGAGCTCCAAGATCGCATGTCGTGTCATCGGGATGTCAGCTCCTCCTCTCCATCAGTGCATCTTATAGTCCGAAAAATATGGTACCTAAATCAAGGGTCTCCAACCTTGGTTGCTTTAAGAATTGTGGACTTCAACTCTCAGAATTCCCCAGGCAGCCATGCCGGGGGGGGGGGGGGCATGGGCAGAGCTGCGGTGGGTGGGGTTGTGCATGCCTGCCCGGGAGCGGGGGGGGGCAACGGGGCACAGGTGGGTGTGCACATTGCATTATGGATGTGTGTGCATGCACATCTGTCGCGCTCGCACACACTTTTGGCATGTGGTGACAAAAAGGTTAGTCATCACTGCTCTTCCCAAATATTGTTATTTGGTAGCCAGCCATCTCATCGAGCAGCATACAAAATTTAAAAAAAAAACAATGCAACAAAATAAAACAATATAAAACATAATTTTCAGGAAAGTGCATGTGATTTCCCTAACAATACAGCCACTTTGCAGGCTCCATACCCATGTTGCTGATCCCCAGGCCGGGCAGCAAAACTATGTTTTCAGGTCTTTCTGGAATGCCACCTAGTTAAGGGCCAATCTCATCTAAGTGGGAATGATATTCCAAAAGATGGAAGCAACTGTGGAAAATTGTGGTGTGATTATATTGCTTTGGGGAGGGGGGAATCTGCCTTCAGTTACTTCAAACAAATTTAGGATAATTAATGTCTTTATTGTTGTTGTTTTTTAAAGATCTACATGTTGTTCATCTTTGATTTGGCATACAAGTTGGATAACAGCAAATTTTTATTTGTTCCTTCACTTATTTTAATCCAGATTCTCTCTACACTGAGATCATTCAGAGTAACCGTACTTAAAATGTAACTCCTTCCTCATTCCATAGTTTCTATACCTTTTGAACCAACTTCAGTCATAGTATTCCTTTTCTGAATTTTCAGCTTGCTAGAATTCCATTATGTCTATTAAACTATATTTGCTTTTGGTTCTAAGAGTTCACACTCATCTTGTTTATTTCCCATACTGTGATAGATATCCAATGTCAAACATTTTTTTATCTCATCTAGTGAACTTTCTGTTTTGTTTGATTACCTTCCTTATGGAAACTTACCTCTTCTGTCAATTTTTCTGGTAACATCTCATTTGTATAATCTGATAAGTCTTTATCCTTTCTTACCTTAAGTGTGGCCACTTGCTTTGCCAACCCTTCTGCTTGCTGCACAATAGTCAGGTTGTTCTCCTGTGCACTGCTTGGAGAATCCAAGCATAGGTTATCTTCTGTCTATTTGGCCAGAGACAGAAGTAAAAGCTTTGGCCATACCTCTTCCTCTCGGCTGAGTCCAGTTTTTCTTCTCAGTCTTTCTAGAGAGACACATGTAATTTATTCTCCATGCTTAGATTTTTCTAAAAGAGCTACAAAACTTCCAAAGAAGGTAGGCTTCGTTGCGGCAGGGGTCCTTTCATCCCCCCTGCTAAGGCAGAGTGCAGCAGTGCTCATCATTCGACCGCTGTGGCTGGTGCACGGTCAGATTGCATTCCAGCAGTTTGGCAGAGCGCTGACAACTGTTTTTGCACCAGAAAGGAGCGGCAAATCGCTGCAAGCCGATCCAGGCCTTTTGGGCTCTTCAAGTGCCCGCACCCAGCCTCCTTAGATGCCGGTACCTCCACACCTCAGGCGATTCTTGCTGGACCGAGACTTCGGCTCTTGCTCTAACTTTCATCTCCTCTTTTCACGCTTGCAAACCATGTTGTCGGTTTTGCGCCATTTCTTTTGATTGGCATCCATTCACAGTGAGTTATTGCGCTCTCCCTTGGATCGTTTGAAGAGCAGAGAAATATTTCAGATTCACTACCCAGCCTTGTAATTGTGGGTTTTTTTCCCAGGCTTGGGATTTGCCCAAAATTTGTATTACAGCTAGAGCAGGAAAATCAGCTAGCAGTAACAGTTCGGACCATTTTCAAATGGCGGACCGCTCATTGCCTGCAAGCAGCAGCCTAGCTGAACCTTCCCCCAGGCAACAGAGGTTGGAAGATTCTGACTCCAGAGGAGCTAGGTCAGCTTCAAGAGGGCCTTCAGCCAAGTCCCAGGCCATGGATTCAAGGAGAGTTTCATCAGCCTCTGAGAAAGATGCAAAAAGGAAGCAAAAAGCTTTGGAAAACCACATCTCAATGGCCCAGAAGCAGGCAGGGCTTCCAGAAATCCAGTGGGCAGGCCTGAGGTTTCCCGCCCTTTGGAGACAGAACTGCCCTCACAGATTCTAGAAGATAGCCAACTAAATTGATCACCTAATGACTCCAATGAGATGCATCCTTTTCAGGCAGCCTCTTATGAGGAGAATGTTGCTCCCCTCTCCTGCCTGGCATCAGCAGGATTGGAGCCCACTTCAGATATTAGGCTTTCTGCCCCGGCAGCTACCTTTACTCCCACAGTAGTGGGGCTCCACTCTGGGGAGGGTCAGGGCCCTGGTCTCTCAGAAATTGTGTAACATCATCGCTGAGACCATATCGCAGGACATAGAGATAGCACTGTTCCAGAGAGGATTTCCATACCACCCACCACCAGGGCTCCCTCGATTATCAGGCCTGCAACCCCAGACTCAAACTGGTCTGGCTTACATGCAGGATTCCCATTCTCCACCTCCTTTCCTCTGTAGTAAGGTTTCAATCATGGGGGATGATGATCCAGGGGATGAGGACCTATCTGAGGATGAAGGCCTCATCCCAGACAAACCTTCGTTCACAAGGCTGATTTGTTCTGCCCTATTTAAGACTTTGCTCTTTAAGGCCAAAACAATGGCCAATATAGGGGAGGCAAATAAGCTGGCAAATACGTCCCCAGCTTCTCAGAGCCTAGCGATCTATTGTTCACAGAGTCAGTGAAGGAACAAAGGGTCATTCCTTCCCCAAAGCTATTTGTAGATGTCATTCAGCGACAGTGGCCCCAACCTGGCTTCATTGCTGCCCCCAGTGGGATTGATAGGAAGATGTATGGGGTGGATCAGGACCTTGAGGAGCTCATTAAATTACCGACTGTGGACGCTCCTCTGGCCTCTTTGGCCATCCTCCCTTCTGACATAGTGAATGGTGTAAGAGCTGAGGATAGAAAGGCAGAGATGTCTTCTCGCAAGACGCACCAGACAACTAGATCAGTCACAGCGGCTTCTTTCTTTAATGGGGCATCCTTGCTCTGGCTCTGTCAAATGCAGTCCCCAGCCTCCCCTGGGGACAGCAGGCTGCAGCAGGATATTAATAAACTGATAGCATCCACTGAATATTCAGCAGATGTAACCCTCAACGCGGATAAATTCGCATCTAGGACCATGGTGTCTAACGTTACCTCTCGTCGCCTCCTCTGGCTGCATCACTGGCAGGCTGATATGAAATCAAAGTGGAGGTTAGCCTCAGCTCACTTTAAGGGTGGCAACCTTTTTGGGGAGGCACTGGACCATATCCTAGTTATTTATTTTATTTATTTATTTATTTCGATTTATCAGTCGCCCCCTCTCCGCAAAGGGACTCGGGGCGACGTACAATTAAATCAAAATACAAGTGTAGCATGGAGGAGGTAACACCAATATTTAACAGTCAAGTTCAAATAAATAACAATAAATTAAAACAATTAAAACAGTTAAAACAGTTAAAAACCCCAAAATTTACGTATAAAATATTAAAATATTAAAATTGCCAGGGAGGTTAGAAAGTTCTAGTTAAGCCAGGCCGGCTAGTTGGAACAGGTGGGTCTTGAGTTTCGTGCGGAAGGAGCGGAGATCGGTCGTTGTCCTGATATCTGGGGGGAGGTCATTCCAAAGGGCTGGGCCCATCACAGAGAAGGCCCTATTCCTGGGCGCCGCCCTCTGACACTGCCTGGTGGACGGCACCCGGAGGAGTCCCTCTCTGTGAGAGCGAATTGGTCGCAGGGATGTATGGGGCAGAATGCGATCCCGCAGATAGCTAGGTCCTGTGCCATGGAGCGCTTTGAAGATGGTAACTAACACCTTGAAGCGCACCCGGTAGACCACAGGGAGCCAGTGCAGGAGAGGTGTTATATGGGAGAACCTCGTTCTCCCCATGATTGCCCGCGCGGCCGCATTCTGGACCAGTTGCAGTCTCCGGGTGCATCTCAAGGGGAGCCCCATGTAGAGAGCATTACAGTAGTCCAGGTGAGACGTCACCAGCGCGTGAGTGACTGTGCAGAGGGCATCCCGGTCCAATAGGGGACGCAATTGGCGCACCAGGCGAACCTGGTGGAACGCCCCCCTCGCCACGGCTGCCACATGGTCATCCATAGACAGCCGGGCATCAAGGAGGACACCCAAATTGCGCGCCCGCTCCACGGGGGCCAGTTGCTCGCCCCCAATGGCCAGCGATGGAATGCACTGGTTGAACCGGGGGGCCGGTAGCCACAGCCACTCCGTCTTGGAGGGGTTGAGTCTGAGTCTGTTGTCTCCCATCCAGACCCGTACGGCTTCCAAACACCGGAACATCACTTCAAGGGCCTCGTTGGGGTGGTTTGGGGTGGAAATGTACAGCTGTGTATCATCAGCGTACAGATGGTATCCCACCCCAAAACCATGGATGATCTCGCCCAGCAGCTTCATATATGTGTTGAACAGGAGAGGTGAGAGGACCGACCCCTGCGGCACCCCACAAGTGAGCGGCCTCAGGGTCGACCTCTGCTCCCCTGCCAACACACATTGCGTCCGGTCGGAGAGGTAGGAGTGGAACCACCGCAACACGGTGCCCCCTACCCCCAACCCCCCCAGCCGGCGCAGTAGGATACCATGGTCGATGGTATCAAAAGCCGCTGAGAGATCTAATAGGACCAGGATAGAGGAACAGCCCCTATCTCTGGCCCTCCAGAGATCATCCACCAACACGACCAAGGCTGTCTCCGTGCTATGCCCGGGCCGGAAGCCGGACTGGCGCGGGTCTAGATACTCAGATTCCTCCAGGTGACGTGGGAACTGCTGAGCCACCACACACTCTACAACCTTCGTTAAAAAAGGAAGGTTGGAGACAGGACGATAATTTGCTAGCTCCATCGGGTCCAGGGAAGGCTTCTTGAGCAAGGGCCTCACAGCCGCCTCTTTCAAGGCGGCTGGCAGGAACCCCTCACTCAATGAAGCGTTCACAGGTCCCAATAGCCAGCCTCGTGTGACCTCCCAGGATGCCAGCACAAGCCAGGAGGGACATGGGTCCAATAGACATGTGGTGGCTCGCAGTCGCCCACGCAACCTGTCCAAATCCTCGGTGGCAACAGAGTCAAACTCCTCCCAGCATGGTCTCTCAAGACTCGCCTCGGACGTCCCCCCTGGAACACTGAAGGGGGCCCATTCCCTCCGGATTTGAGCGATTTTATCCTGCAGATATTCCCCAAATTCCTCTGCCCTGCCCTGCAAAGGGGGCTCCCGCTGCCTCTGTGACAAGAGGGAGCGGGTCACCCGAAACAGGGCGGCAGGACGGTTCTCTGCGGATGCAATAAGAGTGGCACAGTATCGACGTTTGGCCGCTCTTAATGCCACAAGGTAAGTCCTTAAGTAGGTTCTTACCTGTGTTCGGGCAAATTCGGAGCGAGAGGATCTCCATCTGCTCTCTAGGCGTCTCTTGTGGCGTTTCATCACCCTTAGCTCCTCGTTGAACCAGGGAGCCAGGGCGGTTCGTTGCCACCGGAGAGACCGCAAAGGCGCAACCCGGTCTAAGGCCCTGGTGGCCGCACTATTCCATGCAGCCACCAAGTCCTCCATCCGGGAGCGGGTCAGGTCCACAGGAAGTGGTCCAAGCTCCGTCTGGAACCTATCCGGTTCCATCAGGCGCCTGGGGCGGAACCATCTAGGACAATCTGGTTCCGCCTCCCCGCGGCGGGGGGTAGCGCCAGGGAAATCGAGCCGGAGAAGTGAGTGATCTGACCATGACAGGGGCGTGATGGCTAGATCCCCTACTCCTAGATCACTCGTCCACTGGTCGGAGATAAAAACAAGATCCAGTGTGTGGCCTCCCTCGTGCGTGGGGCTCTGAATTACTTGAGTCAGATCCATGGCTGCCATGGAAGCCATGAACTCCCGAACTGCCTCGGATGCTTTCTCCCATCGACGGCAGGTTGAAATCCCCCATAACTAAAAGTTTGGGGGTCTCAACCGCCATCTCAGTGATCTGCTCAAGGAGTTCGGGCAGGGCCGCTGATGTATAGCGAGGAGCCAAGTATACAATCAGCAGGCCCAACTGCCTCCTTGGGCCCCATCTCACGCCCGGAGATTCACACCCGGATATCTGCGGCACAGTGAATTCTCTCGGTTCCAGATTCTCCCGTATAATTATCGCTACCCCACCACCCCTGCCCTGGGCCCGTGGCTGATGGAATACACGGTAGCCCGGCGGGCACATTTCCACGAGGGGCAGACCTCCCTCGTGGCCCAACCAGGTCTCCGTTATTCCTGCGAGGTCCGGCTCCCCCTCTGAAATCAGATCGTTAATGAGGGGGGCCTTTTTGACCACGGACCTCACATTACACAGCATCAGCCTGAGGCTCTGGCTCTGTAGAACCTGACCACCTAGAATGCGGGGGTTGGTACAAACGACCGGGTGTGTCCAACGACCACGGTCTCCCAACCGACTACACGTTCTTCTATTGTCCTCGCATCTGCCCCTCTCTACGACTGTAGGTATCACAGAGCCCTCTATAGGAATGTTATTTTCCCTCCCCTCCCCCGCTCCGCTCACTTCCCTCCTGACCACACCTGTTCGCCTGGCTCTAACCACACTCCTGGCCTGTGTAACCCTCCCCCCCACCCTGGAGCCCCCTAAAATATTTAAAAAACATTTGATTAAAAACCCCCTAATTCCCCGCTTCCTCCACCTCTCTGGGTTAATAAACCCGTCATCAAGATGGGCCCTGGAAAGGGCAGGGGGCCATAACTGCGAGAGGGGGGACTCTCGCAACCGTAGCAAGTCTGATCTCAGTTGAGGATAAGGGTAAGAGGAAGACTCGTCCTCACATGTACAGGAGGGCGGAGTGAAAGACCACCCCCTACTATCGCAGCAGGTATGATAGGCAGAACCAATGGCCGTTTTACCAGGACAGAAATAGGTTGCAGAGCCAATCCAAACAGCCCTTTCGTGGGGGTGGCGGCCGTCCCTTCCGCAGGGGGAAATTACTCCAACCCGAGTCTACCCATAGGCGGCCGCCTGGCATCCTTTGCGGATCAGTGGGATCAGATAACATCAGATGCCTGGGTCAGGTCAACAGTAAGAGAGGGTCTCCGGCTGGAGTTCCTCGCCCCTCCCCTGACACTCTTCAGGACTTTCTCCCCCTCCAGGGACCTGGAGAGACACCACCTGATGCTCCAGGCAATCCAGCACCTGCTAAACATTTGGGCGGTCGAGCCGGTCCCTCAGGAGGAGTGGGGTCAAAGCGTGTACTCAAACCTCTTTGTGGCCCCGAAGAGCTCCAGGGGATGGAGAGCAATTCTGGACTTGAAGTGTCTGAATTCCTTCCTGATCTACCGGCACTTCAAGATGTCCTCACTCAAATCCATATTGCTGGGAATCAGGCGGGGCGACTTCATGGCGTCAATAGTCCTAACAGAGGCTTACTTGCATATCCCGATTCAGCCATCTCACCGCAAATTCCTCCATTTCTCCCATGGGGGTCGACATTATCAGTACAGGGCTCTCCCCTTCGGCCTGGCCTCTGCTCCCCGCACATTTACGAAGGTCCTGGTGGCAATGGCGGCTCACCTCAGGTCCAGACCGGTGAGACTTCATTGCTATCTCGACCACATGCTCGTACTAGCCCAACCCAAAGCAGAAGCAATCTGGGATTTACAGATTACCATCCAGATGCTGCAATCCCTGGGGTTCTCTATCAATTTCCCCAAGAGCCATTTCTCCCCCTCGATAACAATTCTCCACTTGGGCACAGTAATAGACTCGAGATCAGGCCTAGTTCATCTTTCACCAGAATGTCTAACAAGTCTGCAAACACTTACACGACGCGTCCACGCGAGTTGGTCCGCTTCCATCCTGACCTTGGCCCGATTGTTGGGCAAGATGGTGTCGTGCATAGGGATCGTCCCGTGGGCGCGACTGCATTCCAGAACACTCCAGTAGACCCCCATTCCGTTTCAATGAAGGAGGTTGAGTAATTCACCGCACCCCTTTCGGCTTACATCCGACCTCCGCTGGTCCCTGAAGTGGTGGTTGTCTCGGTCCTTGAACCGCGTGGCCGGGTTCTGGGAACCGAACCGCATATTCATCACTACAGACGCCAGCCTCTTTGGATGGGGAGCGGTGATGGAGTCCAACCTGGCGCAGGGGCGGTGGTCTAGATCTGACCTGCGCCACAATATCAATTGGCTGGAGCTGGAGGCGGCCCGCCTAGCCCTTTTTCACTTTCGGGACTCAATAGCCAACCGACATGTCCTCCTCTTAATGGACAATATCGCTACGAAGGCCCACATAAATCGTCAAGGGGGGACCCATTCCATGAGCCTGTGGTAGGAGGCTTGGAAGCTCGGCCAGTGGGCAGAGAAGAACCTGGCATCGAGCCTATCAGAGCACATCTCGGGGGTTGCCAATCACCAGGCAGACTGGCTGAGCCGGGCGACAGTGGATCTCGGCGAGTGGCAGCTGGACCCAGAGTTATTTCACAGAATCTGTCTCAAGTTCAGCAATCCACTGGTGGACTTGTTTGCAAGCCCGAGCAACGCCCTGCTTCCCCGATTCTTTTCCCACTTTCCTGCACAAGATGCAGAGGGCATGGACGCTCTCCGAAGCCCGTGGGCCCCCCGGCCTTCTTTATGCCTTTCCCCCGCTTCCTCTCATCCAGGGCACCCTGAGGAAAATAGTGTTAGAGAGGGCCCATGTCATCCTGGTGGCCCCGTTTTGGCCGAGGCATCCCTGGTTCAGCTGTCCAGCTGTCAGTGTCCCCACACTGGAGGATTCCTCAGGAGGAGGTCACCAATGGCCTCAGGAGGAGGTCGCCAATGGCTCCAGCTGACCGCCTGGCACTTGAGCGGCATATCCTGAGGAACGCAAGCCTGTCTGCCAAAGTTACCTTCACTATCGAGGGGTCCAGACGTCCAGTGACCACTCGCATTTATAATTCAATGTGATACGCCTTTGAGTCATGGTGTGGAGGTTTCAGATTAATCCAGCCTCGGTCGCCCAGGTCCTCGAATTCCTACAACACGGGCTAGACCAGGGCCTATCCCATAACACGTTGTGGAGACAGACAGCTGCCCTGTCTTCAGTCCTAGCCAGGGAGAGTCACAGTTAACTCAGTCACCGTTGGTGAAACGCTTCCTTAAGGGTGCGCAAAACCTGTGCCCTCCCCTGGTTCACAGGTTCCCTACATGGGACCTGTCCCTGGTCCTTAGGGCCCTAACAGACGCCCCCTTCGAACCTTTGAGGACTGTCCACCTTAGATTCATCATCCTAAAAATGGTTTTCCTTGTGGCCATCACCTCGGCCAGACGCATTTCTGAATTGGCCGCCCTGTCGTCTAAGGAGGACTTGTGTCAGTTCCACCAGGACAGGGTCGTCTTGAGGCTAAATCCGACCTTCTTACCAAAGGTTAACTTCATGTTTCATAGGGCACAGGAAGTTATCCTGTCCAACTTCTGCCCCTCCCCGGCTCACGAGAGGGAGGTCAGTTGGCATCGCCTGGATGTCCGCCGCGCCCTCCGCATTTATCTCAGGCACACATCCCCCTTTCAGCAGTCAGAGGCTTTTTTTCTGTCCTTCCTTCCTAGATCTCAGGGGGCTACGGTATCTTCCGCCACTATCGGTCAGTGGGAGCGGCAGGCCATTTCAGAGGCCTACCAGGCAGTTCATTGGGTTCCACTGCAGGAAATCACAGCCCACTCTACCAGGAGCACGGCTACCACAGCTGCCTGGGCTACCAGGACTCCGCTAGAGGATATCTGTAGGGCGGCTACCTGGGCTTCCCCATCCCCCTTTATCCGACACTACCATCTGGATCATTATGCTTCGCAGGATGCAGCCTTTAGCCGTAGAGTTCTCCCAACAGGTGGCGACCACCCCTCCCCTAGAGCATATGGCCCGCCCTGGGACTTAGCTTGGGCATGTCCCTGCTGTAGCCCCTCCCACCAAAGCCACAGGAAAAAGAGTGTTGGTCCTTATCTGAACGCTTCTTTTATGTGGTGAAGGTGGGAGGGGCTACTTTCCCACCCTGAGTTATAGCGTAGGGGTCGGGGTGGTCTGGCTTTTTTGTTTGCAATGTATGTGGTGTTGTTTTCCTTACATATTGCTATCAGCTTTTTCCATTTGACCTCAAAAACTGGGAGCCAGGAGGGAAAGGAGGATACTTAAGAAAAATCCCTCAGTCTCTGGACCAATCAGGCTGTAACAAACCCTGCTCTAGCCCCTCCCACCTTTGCCACATAAACGAAGCGTTCAGGTAGGGACCAATGCTCTTTCTATAATTCTCAAGGAGGCTTACCTCCATGTCCCTAGTCGGTTTTCTCACAGAAATTTCCTCAGGTTCTCTTATGCTGGGCTCCACTTCCAATACAGGGACCTGCCCTTTAGTCTTTCATTGGCCTCCAGAACCTTCACCAAGCTATTAGCAGTGGGTGCGGCTCACCGTTGAGAGAAGCCTGTAAGGATCCAATGTTACCAGGACAACATCCTCATCCAGTCGTTGTGCCCGCTTCAAGCAAGACAATATCTCTGGTTTAGAGTCCAAACACTCCAGAGACATGGGTTTTCAATAAACCTGGAAAAAAGTCACATGATACCTTCCACCAGTCTTCTCCATCTGGGAGCAGTGATAAACACAGAGATCTGCAAAGTTTATCTCTCTCAGGAATGTTGTTCCAGCACAATAGCATAAGTCTATTGTGGATCGATTCAGAGCACAACACACTGTGCAAGTGCTTCTTCTTTCCCAATTGTTGGGAAAAATGATCTCATGTATATCAATCGTTCCCTGGACATGTTTATACGCATGGACCCTTCAGTGGTTCCTGCTGCCACGTCAGAGGTCCGGGAGCAGCAGTTCCAATGCCAAGGTCCGAGTCCCTCTGAAAGTGATTCGTTCCCTGGATTGGTGGACATCACCAGCCATGAAAAGAAGATGCCTGTTCAAGGAATCCAGCCATGTCAGCATAACGTCAGGCACCAGTCTCTTCGGCGGGGGAACTCATCTGCAATCTTTGGTAACTCAAGGACGGTGGTCTCTGGAAGACTTGCAACATAACATCAACTGCGTGGAACTGAGAGCAGGGCATCTGGCGCTCCACCACTTCCAGGGACCGATATCCAGCTGACATACTATGTTACTAACAGACAATATAGCAGTCAAAGCGCATATAAACCGGCAGGGGGGCACGCATTCCAGGGCACTCGTGCAGGAAGCAGAGCAGATGGGCCTTTGGGTGGAGAAGCACCTCCTCTCCCTACAGGCAGAACACATCTCGGCAGCCTCTAACATACAGGTGGACTGGTTGAGCCAAACCACCATTGACCAGTTCAAATAGTGCCTGCATCTGGACCTCTTCCAATAGCTGTCCGAAAAGTTCAGTCGCCCCACTGTGGACCTGTTTGCCACTCTGGAGAACACCCATCTGCTAAACTTCTTCTCCCAGTTCCCATCCTGGTGGGGGCTGAAGGAACCAACGCTGTCCACTGTCCGTGGTCTCCCAGCTTCATGTACACCTTTCCTCCCCTTCCCCTCATTCCAAAGGTTATCAAAAAGGTGTTGGCAGAGGGGGTGGAGGTTCTTCTCGTGGCTCCCCACTGGCCCAGAAGACCATGGTTTGCAGATTTGACAGGACTGTCTGTATCTCGCTCCTGGAGGATACTCCAGGGCAGGATCTCCCTCAGCCAAGGGGCCTTGGTGCATCTAGACCCCCAATGGCTCCAGTTGACCGTATGGCACTTCAGAAGGAGAACATTCTGGAGCTAAAATATGTTTAGCTGGAGTTTTAACTCCCTATACAATGGGTAGTTAGGTAATGGATTGAACCTTTTTTCTTCAGATTTTTGTTGTAGTAGTAGATATTGGCATAGTAATTGTGTAGCAAGAATGTGTTCATTCATTAAAGAAGTCTTTAGCATTTTAGTTTAGAGTTGTGGGAATGCTATTGCTGTCTCCAGACAGGGCAGATTTTTTTTCCTCCATTGCTTTTACAAGATAGTTTTCTTGAAAGAGGAAGAATAAGTTTTGGCTTGACTGTTTTTACTAAATTAATAAATTATATAGAGTTTTCCACAATTGCAGAAAAACATTATTTAGAAGTTGATTAACCTATATCTAGTTTGGAAGAGTAACTTTTAGCACTTTGCTAGATTTCCCCTGAAATAGTTGAATTGATATGATTTGGAGAAGAAATAGAACAGTTTTTGGTATTACAGCTTCTGTACACATAATATTATTTTTCTTTACATTAATGATAAGATATAAGATAGAAAGCTATATTTTAAAATTAACTTAATAATCATGTTTCTTCATAATATCTAAGATTAGGTTTGAAACAACACTCTAATAACATCAGTATAGTTATAAAACTTTAACACAAAATATAGTAATTATATATTCTAAATAGGTCTATTCTCTCAAAAGATTAAAAAGAGGTATTAGCAATGTTCTAAGTAATTTTTATTAAGAATGAGCATTGTACAATCAGTTTACCAGTTATCTACCATATTTTTTGGAGTATAAGACGCACCAGAGTATAAGACACACGAAGGTTTTGAAGAGGCAAATTTTTAGGTCCGAAGGGACCATCCAGCGGCAAAAGTATCAACTGCGATCTCGGAGCTCCAAGATGACACGTAGTACCGTCGCGACGTCAGTTCCTTTCTCCCCCAACTGTGTGATCTTTGAATACTGACATACTCTCAGCCCTAGGAAGCAGACGATGGCAAACCCTTCTGAAATCTTGCTAAGAAAAATGCAGGGACTTGTTTGGGCAATTGCTAAGAGTTAACATTGACTTGAAGGTACACCTAGACAAAAAGATGTACCTTGAGAATTTATGCAGTGTTCTTTTAAATAAATTAACTGAACCTACGAGATACTAAAAAATAATCATCACATTTACCAGACCAATAGACAACCACCACGCCCAAATTGATCACCCATGGATTTGAAAGTGGGGAGGCACCATACATTTACTGAGAATAGAAGGAGAATGGTTGCAGATACCTGCAGGTTAAACCTCTGTTTACATAATAATTTTAAATTCTTTCTGTAACTTCTGAATAGTGCATACAATTTCTTCATTACAGGTACTCATTCTGTGTCCATAGAAGTAAAAGAATAAAGAAAGAAATATTTCAGTACCCCAAATATTTAGTTCAACTTACATTAAGTAACTTGAGATAAATAGATTCATCCCCATTAGAGCAGCAGGTATTATCCTCATCTGGGAGTAAGAGTCATTGAACTCATTAATTTTATTTATAGAGTCTATAGAGATGTTTTATATACAGAGTAATTATGCTTTTTGTTTAGAGCAGTGTCTCTTAGCCTTAGCAGCTTTCAAATGTGGCCCCCAAACTCCCAGAATTCCTTAGTCAGCCTCAGTACTGGCTATAACATATAAATATATTCAAAGCCAAGGGCAATCAACTATTGATTTTGATGGGTTTCTGTGAGTAAGCTTGATTGTCAGAGTCAGGGAAGGAAGCAAAGCAGGTACTGTAGAGTACATGTCTATATTTTTTTTTTTGTCTTGTGGAGAGATTGCTTAGGGTCCTTTTCCTTTAACTGAACAGGCATCAGAGTTAATATCTTGGAGGTGGGGGTGTAAATAGGTTGCTTTGACTTCACTAAGTTACCAATTGAGCTTAAAAGGAAAGACTACTTGACTTCATTTCCTAAAGTGCAGTCGACATTTATTTATTTGACTAACCAAATTGATTTCAACTAAAAGATTTTTTTAGAATAACTCACAAGAGTGGAGATGAAGACACTAGAATTACATTATATTAAATCATGTAAATACAGTTTATAGAATTGTTTCATGTATTCAGCTCTTTATATAAGTCGGTCAGAAACACAGTCCATAATAATTACTGGAACTGTATGGTTGTAGGTATAATAACAGAATATGGAGAGTTTTTTTTCTCTTGGTTCAAAGAGAACCAAGATGGGGCAAACTGGAGTTTCTGTCTCAGCCCTCCTCTCTTTTTAAGACTAAAGTATTGCTTACATAACTGCATTTCTTCCAGCTATTTTTTTTGTTCGCCACAGTTTTTAATAGTTTTCCTCTTTTATCTCATGAAAACTCCATTATGGTTGTAATGCTTGAAGGAGTCATGTGTAGTGATTTCAAGAATTGGTATTGCACTATGACCACTTTTTACTCTTTTGGTTTATTTTGTATACTTCAGATAGTTCAGGATGAACTTTGAAAGAATTCCCTTATTTAGTTCTGAACTCAAAGAAAAATGTCATTATTTCTTACTGATCTGTACTTAAGGGAGATCCTTAAGATTGGTAATAAAAGTTGCACAAAAAGTATACAGGGTAGTGCTTAATTGATGTTGTCTATAGACAGTTGTTTATCTAGTATCTCAGTAGAGGTTTTATGCTGAAAAGACCCACTTTCATTTATCTATTTTCAGTGATCTATAACTCAATACGTGACAGTGATAGAGATCCATGAACTTACTTCTTCTATGCTTTATGTATTTGTGTTACTCCATATGAAGGGATGATTCATTTCTGTGTTGGTTATCCAAGACTGCAACTAATTCTAGTGTTTTGAGATTAATCTAGTGTTGAAATCATTTGACATGAGGTACTGTTCAGTAGGGGTGATAATAAATTGGGATTGTGAGCTTTATCTAAGGGATTATATGTAGTGGGGAATTCAAAACAAAATAGCAGTTTCCATCTTGTAGAACCAGCTTCTTGAGAAACTTAAACTACTTTCTGGTTTGCGTTTAAAATAATAGTTATGGTTCCGCCAAGCTAAGCTCCAGGAAGAGGCTTGAAAAAAAAATCACTTTTCTAATTTTTGCTGAACTCAAAAATGCTTTGTCTCCTTTTGATAGTGTCAGCAGCAGCAGACTCCTTCAGTTCAGCAGGCTAGTATGGTATCAACTGCTATGGGATCAGGAGCACCTACAGCAGACCCAGAAAAACGCAAGCTTATACAGCAGCAACTTGTTCTCCTCTTGCATGCTCACAAATGTCAGCGGAGAGAGCAAGCAAATGGAGAAGTAAGACAGTGTAACCTCCCTCACTGTCGAACCATGAAGAATGTCCTCAACCACATGACACATTGCCAGGCTGGAAAATCCTGTCAGGGTAAGTACAACATTTGATTTTCTATATACTTGTGATCATGTTCTGTACAGCAGAAATTGGCAGAAATTAGATCTTAATCTAATGTTAGTACTTTGAATGATTTGTTGGAAGTCAGCAAGGATTTATGTTAAACTTATTTAACATGAGCAACAATAAAATACTTGGCTTTGCTCAGACTGTATTATACTGCTGAAATGAAAACTGGTTTGTAGTTCTAGTATTTAATAGAACGATGAATTTGTGATCAGATTTATTGATTTGTTTAGCACATGGTGTTTTGTTTAGTTCATCCAGGGTACACCGCAGAGGGTGAACTAGCTCCATCCACAGAGTGTCTAACAATGTTCTATGCAAGTGTCATCTGGAGCTTTTCTCCACTGAATTTACCTTGCGTTCAGGCAGGTCTAGCAGTTAGTTTCTTGCTATTTCACAAAGAGCAGTTAGTTTCCCATGGGAATGGTACCTATTTATCTATTTGTATTTTGCATGATTTTGAACTGCTATGTTGACAGAAGCTGAGGCAAATGATAAGAGCTCACTCCATCACACACTGCTAGGGCTCAAACTGCTGGAGTACAGAGAGAGATGACCTTTTCCACTTTAAAAGTTGAAATTGTATTGTACCAACTGTTTCATTTCTAGGAATCAACAGTATATTTCAATTTATATAGATAGTTCAAGAAATGTTCAGGTTTGTGCAAGTCACAAAATATTTTTTTACTTTCTTTTAGTGGCTCATTGTGCATCTTCACGACAAATCATATCTCACTGGAAGAATTGTACCCGGCATGATTGTCCTGTGTGTCTTCCTCTTAAAAATGCTGGGGATAAAAGAAATCAACAATGTAAGAAGTTCTTTACACCATTTATATTTATTGTTATAATATCATTGTTAGGCTATTAACAAAATCAGAATCTTATATTATGTGTACTGTAATTTTATAGTGTTTTTTTTTTACAATGTTATGCAAAGTAAGATGCCTGAGGCTGAAAATCCTTTATAGCAGGGGTGTCAAACTCAAGGACCGGCCCGCGGTGCCTCTGGCAGCCAAAATAGGGCATCCCGTTTTGGCTGGAAGGGTGCTGCAGGAGGCGACATCCGTCTCCCCTGTGGCCGGCCCAAGGAGGAGAACTACAACGCTGATCCGGCCCTTGAAGAAATCCAGTTCGACACCCCTGCTTTATAGGACAAATAGTGTATCAAAAGACGTATTTCTGTTTATTGCATTAATTTATGTGCTGCCTCCTAGGACACTATAAACACTTAGAATGTAATAAAGATGCCTGCACATTTTTTAGTTTTCTTCCTTTACTTTCATCCATGTATTGCAGCCTTTGCTATCCTGCATTTACAGAAGTTATAACACACACAGAAAAGTCCACAAAAGCTTTTAGAATAAAAATCCCTTAAAATAAGTTCCTCAATTACAATTGCAGTAGTTTAATTAATAAGACTTGACTTGGATGACAACAATCAGTATGCCAGGTTATGTTAGGTCATGTTAAGAAAGCAACATACTTAGCTTTTTCAGTGCCTGCAGGAGTGTGACGTTTTAGTAAATCAATATTTCTTCATTGATGAAAGATACATACCAGTGCTGAAATCTATTTTCCCCCTACCGGTTCTGTGGGCGTGGCTTGGGGGTGTCATGTGACTGGGTGGGCGTCACTTTGTAGTCATATGACTCGGGGGTCAAAAGATAGAAACTCACTTTAACAATGTCCTGCTGGAGCAGGGGGTTGGACTAGATGACCTCCAAGTCCCTTCCAGCCCTGGATTACTGTGCTCTTTCAAGGTATTCTCTGAAGCTGTGTCTAGTGCCAGGTTTGTGGTCCTTCCTCCTTCTCCTTTTTCCCTCTCCCCCTCTTCTCTCTCTTTCGCAGCACCCCCCCCACCGCTTTTTAAAGCATTTTCCCCCTGTCAGTTCAGGCAAACCGGCAAGGAAAAAATGTTTGAAAAAACAGAAAAAAAGCTTCTGACGATCGCGTGGGTCACAGCTGAGCCGCACGATCCTCAGAAGCTTTTTTTTTACTACCGGTTCAAAGAACCAAGGACAATTGTCCCTTCCAGTTTGGCCGAACCGGGAGGATTTCGCCCCTGGTACATACCATGCTTTCCCCATAGTTATGCTTTTATTTTTCTATTTTTTCCTTGCCTCTCCTCTACATAACCTCTGCATAACTCTTGATCAAGCTGAATAATTGGCAAAAATAACCAAGACATATTGAGTATGTATTAATAATTTTAAAATAGTAAGAATGAAAGATATTTATAAAATGAGCACCAAGTCATTTTATGAAAATGCACAGTAATTCTGATGAATTTAACACTTAGACATTAATGTTGTTGAATAGGTTTCAAAATTTTATTTCAATTTTTTATTTAAAATTTATAGATTTAAAAATATGGATTAATGTCAATCCAGTTAGATTTTTCTAATCACTTCTCCATCTTTGTGTTTTCATTGCTTCTAGCATTATTAGGTGGTGCTGCAAATTCTGGTTCTGTGGGAGTTGGGCAGCAGACAACACCCAACTTAAATACTACTAACCAGATTGACCCCAGCTCTATTGAAAGGGCTTATGCAGCTCTGGGGCTGACATATCAAGGGAATCAGATGCCAACGCAGACACAGGCTCAAGTGAAAAGTCAGCAGCAAGGACAGTCACCACAGGGGCTTCGCCCCATGAATCCCACAAGTAAGTTCACAGAAGACAAAATATATGTCTCCTATCCAATAAATAGTTTGCTATTTATACATAACAGTCTTTATCTTATCGATGAGCCTTTCGGAAGTGCCAAAAGAAATTTAAATTAGAAAACTATTACAAAAATTGAAAATTTTAATTAAAAAATTGATACCTTTTTCAAAACTCATTTATTGGTACATATTTCTACGTAGGTGGGGGGGAGATGCATCTTGGAAGTGTGGCTGTAATTTTTATTTGATGTGCCTGTGGTCTCAGCAATTTACTAGGTCTCCCTTAAGAATCCTACCGTATTTTCTTATGAAGGAGAGTAATGATAATTATTTCATGCAAATGTTACAAACTATGAATATGTTTAAGTTATAAAAATCAGGGATGGAGTGGATTCTTACATTGTACAGGTATAATACAAACTCATAAAACATTAAGGCTTTGCTTTTTGTAAAACAACATAGTAAAGATTTAATTAGGATATTTTGTTTTGTTTTTCCTAAATAGGTGCTAATCCTATGGGAGTGAATGGAGGAGTTGGAGTTCAAGCCCAGAATCTGCTACCAGATGCAATGTTGCATTCAGCTGTAAATTCTCAAAAGTAAGATTATTTTCATTTAACTTATAACCTTATAAAATTAGCAAAAATGAGTGGTTGCTATAGTTCAGCGATGGCGAACCTTTTTTGGCTTGCGTGCCATAAGTGGGGGGAGCGCAGGGGGGTCGTGTGCAGGTGTGCCGCCCCCATAATGCAATGCGCAACCCCCCAATGTGCATGCGCGCACTACAGGCGCGAACCCGCCCCCATTTTTGCATGCTTTTTTCGCCCTCCCCAGGCTCCAGAGGCTTTATAGGAGCATGGGGAGGGTGAAAGCAGCCTCCCCCGCCCCCCCAGAAGCCCTCCGGAGGCTTCAGGGACCTTCAGGAGGCTTCCCTGAAGCCTCCGAAGCAGTCAAAATGACCCTCTGAGCAAACAGGAAGTCTGTTCCTGAATTTCCGGTTTGCCCGTAGGGCCGTTTTTTTGCGCTCCGGAGGCTTGCTCAGAGGGTCATTTTAAGCGCTCTGAAGGCTTCAGGGACCTTCAAGAGGCTTCCCTGAAGCATCCGGAGCAGTCAAAATGACCCTCCAAACAAACAGGAAGTCTGTTCCTGAATTTCCGGTTTGCCCGTAGGGCCGGTTTTTTGCGCTCCGGAGGCTTCAGGGAAGCTTATGAAGCCTCTGGAGGGCCTCGGGTGGGGGTGGGGGTGAGGCTCTTTTCACCCTCCCCAGGCTCCTATAAAGCCTCTGGAGCCTGAGAGGGCGAAAAATGGCTTTAAAAAAGGGTGAACTCAGCTGGCTAGTGCACGCATGCGCGCTGGCTAGCTGACAAGGCAGCGCCTCGTGTGCCCTGACAAATGGCTCCACGTTCGCCATCGCTGCTATAGTTGAAAGATTTTCAGGTAAGTTAGCACCAATAAGAAAATTTACAGATTGATTCCAGCATCCTAAACTGGGCCTGGAAATGCATTGATTAGTGCTGCCCATCCAATACTTATTAAATTACCCTAACCATTTCAAAATCATTAAGACTAGGAACAGCATTTTGTACCAGCTGCATTTCCATTACTATATTACTCTACATTATCCTGTGAGGTAGTAATTCAGACTGGATATTACTATTACTGAGATTGGAGGGTTTCTCCCCCCCCCCCCTTTTTTTTTTTTTCTGGTAAAGCTACAGCTGGTATACATTCTAAATTGGTTAAAAATTCTCCTAAATATAGCATGAGGTGTCTTGGACGATGCCAAGTAAAGAAAAACATTCAAGTAATGCATTTGAAATGCAGTCTTATATAAAACCAGTTAAAATCCTCATTCAAGGCAGTTCCTTAGTTTTTTTACAATAGCTCTATCTTGTCAGGTTAGATTTGCATGTTATCCTCAAGGAAAGGAGGGGACAGGAGTAAAATCTTGTAAACACAAAAATATTGAAATTTATTTGATTTTGAATGTTCTCGTGTGAAAGTTATAACATCTATAAATTGTGGAAAATTTCATTTTTAGAAAAGAATAGCAGGATTCCATGTTTCCTTTCTCAGTAAAAATAATTGTATTGGGCATTGAAAAAAGTTTGACCATAGTCATTAAAAAAATCAGAGTATTGGATGTAAAAGTAGACATGTTTGAGCTGAATGAAGTAGATATCTTCACTAGAAGTTAATATAAAGTATGAATAAATACTTACACTTATTTTTCTGCATTTTCCGCTAATATACTGCATTTTAGGACAGGTGGAAATCAAATGTATTTCATTTTACTCTTCATCAGGCAGTCCTTGATCATGTGACCAGTGGTGGGATTCATTTTTTCCCTACCAGGTTCCGTGGGCGTGGTTTGGTGGTGGTGGGTGTCATGTGACTGGGTGGGCATGGTCAACTCAACATCGCCCACACCTACTCAGTCATATGACCCCACCAAACCATGCCCATAGAACCCAGTAGGGGGGGAAATTAATTTCTACCTATTTTCTGCCAAGGCCTGGCCTAATCTGTCAAAGGGCTCCTCCTGTATGTTGCCCGCTCTCCCTTCACCAGTCCCGTTTCTGCTCCTTCCGAGGCCCCAGCCCTAGTCTTGCTTCCTCCCCCACGACCGCCTCTTTCTTTGGGCTTACCTTCCTCCCAGCAGCTGCCTCTTTGCCAGCTGCTGCCAGGAAGTGTCTGGAAAAGAGGTAGTGACTGGGAGGTTTCTCGCAGTCACACTGAAAAAGAGAGCTTGCCTTCCGGAGTCTGGACCAGCTGCCACAGGAGGAAGGTAAGCCCAAAGAAAGAGGCGGTCGTGGGGGAGGAAGAAGGGCTAGGGCCAGGCCTCTGAAGGAGCGGAAATAGGACTGGTGAAGGGAGAGTGGACGGCATGCAGGAGGAAGCCACGGGAAGGCCAGAGCCAGGGAATGGCACGTTCCCCAACCTGGCCAAGGTGAATGGCAAGCAGGTAGAGGCTCTGGGGCCTCAGGGAATGGTGGATCCCTGGGCACTGGCCCCCGGCACCTGACCCAAGACGAAGGATGAGTAGCTGGCATGCTTACCTTTGGTAAGCTGAGCAGAGTGGGCAAGATGCGGAGGCAACTGACAAGGCGATTAGCTAGGCCGCATGGCGATGGCAACATATATAGGGGTGGGATGAGCGTTGGGCGGGGCAAGCGAGTGTCAAGCGGGAGACCAGGTGTCAGGCGGGTGGGGTGACTGAGCGGCAATTGGGTGGGCGGGGGCTGGGTCAGCCAGAAGTCACTACCGAACCAGGTCAAATTTCCCCTACCTGTTCACCCGAATCGGTGCAAACCGGCTGAATACCAACTCTGCACGTGACCATGGGGATGCTACAACAAGCATCAGTGTGGAAATTGGCATAAATTATTTTTTCAGTGCCATTGTAAGTTCAAACAATTACTAAACAAAAGGTTATAAGTTGAGGTCTACCTGTATTTGAAGTAATTGAACATGAGTTTATATTTCTTTATAATTGATTTAAATTAAGATAATATAAATTATGAATAAAAAACCATTTAAAAAATAATTGATCAAGTATTGTAGTTGGAAATGCATATGTTTTCTGAAAAAAACACATATTCAGAAGTACAGCATTGACAACCGAAGACTGAGTGAATGTGATGACTTGCTGGATTTTTATTCTCAATATCAAATCCATAACATAATTCTTAAATGCTTCCTTACTTCCCCAAATAAAACTTTCAGAGGTATATAAGAATATTAGGAGTTCTATTTCTAATTTTTGTTTGATTTTAATCTTGATAATTTTGACAAGAGATATTGAAGCTCACATTTAGGAAATAAAAATCATTTTGGGGAAAATACAAAGATTTATCTGCCTAAGATGGCATATAACGCACCTGATCATACCAGAGCAGGAAACCTCTTATAAATATAAGAGCTACATCAATAGAATAAACTACCTTGTCTTCTGTATAGGGTATCACTAAACTTTGTTTTATGGTGCCCCATAAGTTTCCACTTTGTTTTCAGTCCTATGTTGAATGAAAATGCAAATGTTGCTGGTCTGGGGACTATGCCAACTGCAACACATCCTTCTGGTATTGGAATTCGAAAACCATGGCATGAAGATATTACTCAGGATCTCAGAAACCACCTTGTTCATAAACTGTATGTACTGATAAAATGTTCAGACTTCTAAACAAATCTTATAAATAATACAATTGATATAATGAGAATGGTAAACATAATGTAACAAAGTATAAATCTAATGCTTTTTCATAATGTGTGATGGTAATTATTGATTTCTTTTTTACTTATGTAATTGTTGAACCTATCTTTATAGCATGTGGAAGTAGATATAGGGCAAGAATCTAAAGCTAAGGCCGTACATTTCTAATGAAAAGAGAAATTGATATGCCCAAATACTCATATATGAGTATTATGAGTATAAGAAATACTCATAATTTGCTGCTTTGTTAAGTGGATCCTATCATGAGGCAATAAATTCTATGATAAGGAGGCAATCAGTGCCAGAAAGTGTGACCCATATCTGGAAATCCATTTCTTCTACGTTGCCTTGAACTAATTTTAGTTTGTGAGCATTAAAAATTAGTTTCATTGAGTTGCCATACATTGACCCTTCAATAAGATATCTACATTATTTCCAGGACTAATACATTGGTGCACAGCAACATTGTATAGTTGAAAAATTGTATCATTTTATATGCATGCACACTCATCATGTTGTTTTCTTTCAATATAAGCAGTATTATGCAAAGCAAAGAAAAAAAGTGAAATAAATAAATGGCAGAAGATAGAGGAGGAACTTCAAAAACATTTTAATATAAAACCATTCACTATACCGCCCTATGATTTCCTTTCCTTTCATGCTGGTCTTGTTTCGACTATAGCAATACACTATACATTGACTTTTGTTCTTTACATTTTTTACCTCTCTTTTTGAGACCTTATCAACTTCAAGTAACTACAATTTTCCTGATTTTCCCTTTCCTCTTAACCAATTTTGTCTTCCTACATGGCCAATCCATTTCAGCATATTGTTTTTGTATAACTTTCTTTTGTATTCAGTCCATTTTATTTTCAAATGTATAGTGCTTTTTTCTCTCAGATGTGTATATTTGGACTGTATACAGTCTTACTTGGCATTAAACCATGTCACACTTCCCAAATTTTTCTCATTTTCATTTCCCTCTCAATAATAATTTTACCCCACACAAGCCCACACTTTATAATAAATCTCACTGTAGATTTTGCATTCATTGTTGTATCTTCCCTTTGTATAAAAGAACTAATAATACCTTTATTCCAATTGCCATAGATAGATATAGTCTTTGCACACATACTAAAAAGGTTACATAGCCAATCTGTCACAACCCTGAAAATTCCTACTTTCATATATGTCAACAGTAGAATCAAATCATCATAAAGAAAATATATACAGTATCTAGTTGTTGAGAGCTGACATGAACTAGATGGCACCTGATCAATCACTCTAAATTAAACCAATTTCTACCTGCTTTATGTCATATATTTTAACTTTTCCATTCAGAATTTAAACTATGTATTCATCAAGGTCTTAGATAAGTAACATGCCAAGTTGGGAGTTGTAACCCTGGAAAAAGTGGACAGGATCCTCAGATCTGCTAACTTGGTTACCTGTCTATTTAATCATTATACCTTGTGGCTCATGAAGATTGCTTGGGGGGATATAAAATTGCACCCATGGTGTAGTATCTGTTTTGTTGAAGGAGTGGGTAGTTTTGGCCATCATGGGAGTCAGTGGTTCTGGACAATTTTTGTCCAGGTTCCATGATATCCTCCAACCATGTTTTATGAGATGCATTCGTTAACAGCAGGAGTCTGGATGCAAGGCACCTGTTATTACCTCTAAAGCCATTTATGGTATAGGGCCTGGCTATCTGAAGGGCCATCTGTCCTTCATAATTTCTGCTATCCTGTACGATCAGGCAGAGTCGGCACACTTCAAGTGCCATCCATTGAACAGTGTTATCTGATGGGACTTAGGAAGCATGCCTTTTTATAACCTATGCCTGCCATCTGGAACAGCCCCTTAGCGATTATTCAGAAGCACTCTTAAAACCTGACACTCCCCTCTAGGAGTATTGTTGTGTTATATGGCTCTTTTTTAAAGCTTGGGGCGGATGTTGTTTGTTTTATGGATGTCTGATCTTTAGTTTGTATTTTCTAAATTATTTTAATATTGTATGTGGCCCACAATGGTAGTAGAATTAAATGGCCTTAAAATTATAAAATTCCCTCTATTCCTTTTAATCAGACGATTTTAATTTCAATATAGTATATCCTTTCCTTTTCTCCGAATCTATCATACACCATGGTTGTCAACTTTTGGGGTCATGGATACATGGCCTAAATATTAATGGTGTTTTAAGTGTCTGTTGACTAAAATAAAATACATTGATAAAAAGCTATTATAACTTCAGTAATAATTAGCAATGTATTTATTATTTTATTATTCAGAATGTCTACAAATAGTTAACAATACATTGCAATATTTGCGTTTATTCTGCCTGAAGAAAGTTATCTTAATTTTCCTTTGCAGAAGAACAGCATCTCCTTTTTATAAGGGAATTAAAAATAAACCAAGTAGATTTTTTTAATGAGACACCCATTGGTCCCCAGGATTTAGGATTCTATAGGGCCTATTTGATCTATATGGATGTGTGTCAAATAGCAGCTACTTACATGGTATGAGTATATCAGTGGCAAGAAAAAGGTACCTCATCACTAGAGAAAGTGACCAGAAAGAAACGTTTAATATAGTTCCATTGGATTGGAATTACCTAAGAAAGGATCTTGATTCTTCTTTTCTATATTAGTTGGGAAACAAAGTTGCTTGTTTTATGCCTAACTTTGAAAATCAAATAGTGATCTTAAGTTACAGGAATATAGATTTCATTGTTAGTGTTAGGACATTTAAAACAGTTAAGGGAAGTAGAGAGTTTACTTTCACTGTATGTTTGTGAGTAGAGGCTGGAAATCCCTTTGTTGATAGTGCTTCAATTTGGATCCCTGTATTAACCACAATTGTAGACTTGGTGGTGGAAAATCATCAAGCAAAAAAAAAAAAACAAAGCATACACAGACATAGCTAGGAACAGCTTATAAAGCAGGGGTGTCCAAACTTGGGAACTTTAAGACTTGTGGACTTCAACTCCCAGAATTCCCCAGCCAGCATGGCTGACTGGGGAATTCTGGGAGTTGAAGTCCACAAGTCTTAAAGTTCCCAAGTTTGGACACCCCTGTTATAAAGTAACAAAGCAAGCTGGTTAAAGATATGGTTGCTGTAATGATTAAAAGAAAGGTACTTTGTCCGTACTTCTGCACGTTGTCAGTCATCTTTTTCAAACAGTTTTCATAGCTCTAATTGCTAAAAATCCTTTGGGCCCAGACTTCAACAACTATGATCTACTGACTCTTGTGGTAAACCGCTGAAAGAGTCAGCTATAATTTTCTATCATAGCTACAGTATGAAAGCTACAAAGTAATTCCAGAAACTCAAGTAATCCAGTGCTTTCTGTTGAACTGATAGGGCTGAAAAAGGTTGCATTGACTGTGCAGCAGTCAACACGATCTTTTGTGCCTGGCTGTATTCTGTGTTGTATTGAATTACAATTCCTGTTACTTCCAGGTAGCATGGGCAATGAAAACTTTGGTCTGGCACATTTTGGAGGGGTCCTGAATCAAGGAAGGCTGTTCTGTTAGATATCCTTTATTTCCATATTACAAGAAGCTGTGCTGCTGTGATTTGGCAAGACTATTTTGTATTAAACTTAAATAAGGCTGGGTGTACAAGCTTTCAGTCAGTTTTTTTTTTATTGTTTGGGTGCCAGCATAACTGCAGAGTTCCTATATGCTTCTCACTCATAGCAGCATTGATAAGAATATCACAAGAAAGATAAAATACTTGGCTAAATAAATCCCTACTCGCTCCTATTTCGATATGGCTAAATTTTTAAAAATTACTTGAATTGCTTCTCTCCGCCCTTGGCACTAATATTTTAGTTCATAATGGTAACATTTTCTGGATTTCTATACTGGGAAGTGCGAGATGGGTCAGTCACTTGGACCAGAGATTTACTCTTCCCAACTTTTGGACTCATGCTGGAACCCATCTTCAGGGAACTTCTCTCTACTGGAATATGTGCTTTGGGCTGTTCTGTGAGTTGTGTTTATTTGGTGCCTTCCTATTGGTGGCTGTTGTTTCCTTGTGCTGCCAAGTCCTCAGCTTCTAATGCAATAGAGAGAAGCTTCCTGAAGATGGGCTCCAGCATGAGTGCAAAAGCTCAAAAGAGTAAATCTCTGGTCCTGGTGACTGCAAATTCAGCTTTGCATCATTATCCTGGGACACGTATATTTGCCTTCATACTGGGAAGTGTTGAGGATTGTTTTGATTTATCAGCGAACCATTCCTAAAGGAAATATGAATTCCATATTGAAGTGGAGCATGGTGGTATTATAGAATACAAAGTTTCAAAATTTTTGGTTTGCTTGCTTATGAAACAATAGCTCATGAAACATTTGATTTGAGGGTCCAGATTTAATATTTTTTCCCCTTATATTCCTCTAGAGTACAAGCCATATTTCCAACTCCTGACCCTGCAGCACTGAAAGATAGGCGTATGGCAAATCTTGTCTCCTATGCTCGGAAAGTTGAAGGGGACATGTATGAATCTGCAAATAGCAGGGTATGCTATTTTCTGGAGTCCTATTTCTCTCACACATTTCTAAACAGCTGATCCTTATATTTTTCTATGTATATACTGCTAAATGTGTATTCTTTTCTACCATTGTGAGATGTATGTAGACCAAAGAATATAGACTACTTCAGTGATGCCAGTGAATCATTATGTGTATATAGTTGGATTACAAAATCAATTACAGTCATTTAAACTCATTTGTTGTGTTTAAGGAACAAAATTCAGACCAAATTCAAAGCAATGAGGGTGAATGTAATTTTCATGGTGCTCTAACATAATTGGATAGTTCCTATCAGTAAGGAGCAGTCTGCTACTCATTCTTGTGGTAAGATATTGCATTAGATGCAGTGTTTCAGATTTGCATTAGAATGAAGATTAAAATCAAATGAATTTTGTTTATAATATGTTTTATACAGCCTTGAGGTTACATGTAATATCAAACCTCATATTACACTCCTGACAGCACTATAGCCTAGTGTCCCAGTTTGTAATGCAGACTTCTAATGGCAGTAGAGAGAAACTGTTCTGACCTAGGCTTTCTGATGCAGTAAAAGGCACGCGCTTAGTCCCAAAACCCCTCTTTTTATTTCAAAGGCTGTGAATTATGTTCATTCACAGCCCATAATGAGTCCCAAATAGTTGAAGAGTCCTGCAGTAGGCTGCCAAAGTCTTTTGGCTGCTAAGCATCCACCTTTATCTTCCTTGAAAGACTTAATTGGCAATTAGTTGGCAAGGCCACACAGAACAAAGAGTCAAAACGGAGCTTCAGAAGGTAAACTGACCACCATGAACCAAGTTGCTTCCTGAAAAGGCTCATGTGCCTTTGCTCCTCCTTTATGTCCTATGGGAGGGGCCAATCACTTCCAAGCCTTACTCCAGAGTCGTTCCTTCTGTCTTAACAGTTCTTGCCTTCTGACAACTCCGTGCAGGCGTGCACTAGGAACAGGGGGAGCCTCTTCCTCTGCCTCGCTGATGTCTGACTCTGGAAGCTCTGGAGGCAGCACATGGCCCTTGCCCCCTCTCTGCCTCTGACGGAGAGCCCTCGTCCGAGGCTTCCCCAGATGCCAGGAATGGCTCATGTTCCCGCCCCAACCTCTTTGCTGTCCAACTCCGCTACCAGCTTTGCAGACCATCAGCAGACCACAACAGAAACCTGATTATCTTGGCGCTTACCATAGTCTAACTTCTAGGTATTCTTAGCTCCCACCTACCTATCCAACCAATCCACATCACTACATTCTTTAGCTTTCTATGTGCAGAACCTGAATTACAGTGATAGCTCTTTGAATAAACATCAAATTCTAAGGAGTAAAATCCATAGTGTACACCTGGAAGTTTAAAATTAGCAAATACGTATCATTAATCTTACATATATTTCCCATTACAGGCAGAGTACTATCACTTATTAGCAGAGAAAATTTATAAAATCCAGAAGGAATTGGAGGAAAAGAGAAGGACCAGATTGCAGAGGCAAAATATGATACCAAATGCCCCAGTCATGCCACCAGCTCCTATGAATCAAGGACCCATGGGGCAGCCACAGCCTGGAATGACAGCAAGTAAGTGTTTACATTAACCTGTGTAGTTAATATTTGAAAATTTTAATCCTTAGCCAGTGAAGAATCAAAATTACAATTGTGTTACCTTAGAAATTGACTCATCAGCTTATTTAGAGTTTATAAATGTCATAGTAGTTCTAACAAAATGGATATAGTGGTGCCATGGTAGGAGAGGCAAGTAAGAAAATACCTTATGGTAAATGTCTAAAGAAATCCCCAAATTCCCATCTTCTTAAGCCTAGTTTTTTTCTGTTTTTTAAAGAAGATGGGCAAGCTTGAGTATTACGTTGCAGTATCCAAAAGCATTTTTGTAAATAAAAATAAAGCTTGAGGCTGACAGTTTTAATTTATAATATGCCATCATGTATATTACTAGAAGGAAACTGACAGTAGATAAGATAGCACTTAAAATAGAGCACATACAGATAGTTTAATGTACATTTTTTCCAGTCTACCAAATTCACTAAATATGCTGATATAATTAATTTTGCCCTATCAGCCAGGTTCATTTGCTTTGTTACCAAGGCTAGCAAGTAATGCTCTCTTGACAAATTTCCATGTAGAACAAGTTGGCAAAAATGATTGGTCGATTTCCTACCAATAGGAAAAAATTCACCAACTTCTTTCCATAACATGGGTTAGCACTTGGGGGGGAGGGGGGAAGATTTTGAAGATGTTTATGTTTAGTAATCTATCAGAATTTGATTTGTGGGACAGATGGTTCCGCTTTACATTCCTATTGTTTCCTTTCTATTGCTCACACTAGCACTTTCTTACTTATTCAGTCTTGCTTGTTTTTCTCATCTGGTAAACACTGAGCAAAAATTGGTACCTGGTGCATACTTGGAGGGATATGTGAATGAATCCTTATAAAGTGCCTAGGATTTGTGAAAAAATATTAATTTAATTTTTGGGGTTTTGTCTACATTACAGACGGTCCTCTTCCTGACCCAAACATGATTCGTTCCAATGTGCCAAACCAAATGGTAAATCGCATGCAGACACCACCAGGTGAGACTTTAGTAACCTCTCATATGACATTTATCATTAGATTCAGGAAATTTTGGGTACTCATTCTGCCGTAACAATTTCTTACTACTATGACTGGATTTCCACATTCCATATTTTAGTTTTAGAATATATCTGCTCTTGTTTTGTCATTTTATACTTTTTCTCAATAGATAGAGGTCATGTATCTTTGTCATATTATTGCTTTTTCTTATGTGACACAATCCACTGGCATTACACTTTCAGTATAACCAAGCAGAGCAGGTTTTCCTTGTCCTTCAAATGAATGCTTTCTGTTCTAGGCAAAGTAGTTTCCTTTATCTAAAAGGGGCATATACCATACACCTTTTTCTTTTTATCAAGCAATTGTCAACATTTTTGTAAATTTTTAATTTTTAAACCATCTTTTTCTGTTTGTTGGATTTTCAGGTCTTGCTAATGGAAACAATAGATATGGCTTTATCTAGGCCAATATTAGTAATTACGCATAGGCTCTTGCTTTGTTTTTTTATCTTTGTATTTTTATATTAGCCTCTAGCTGTGTTATAAAATACCTACACTAAATGGCTTCTCAAATAACACAATAAAGCCTTAGCTTCAGTTTAAATTAAAGCTTCATATATGTAGCACTTTAAAAATCATTGCTTTTCCATTGTTTCCTTCAAATGTTGTCAGGTCAAACCTTTTTCTAAATGATTATTGATTGCTGATATTTGTTTGTTTTTTATTTATTTATTCATCCATCCACCCATTGTTTTCTCCTTATTTTCTCACTAGTATTGAATGGCTCCAACAGCTTTCTTTTTGGTACCTTTTTAAAAAAATGTGTAACATATCAATGTTCTAGTAAACACTGAAAATTTTTATTTAAATATGAACATTCACAGGAATGAATCAGTTTGGCCCAATAACCATGTCGATGCCATCAGTTGGACCCCGACAAACCCCTCCCCTTCCTCACCCCGGACAACTAAACCAGACTGGGAATATAAATCAGGTTGGTTGATTCTGTTATGTTTTCTAATCAGCTGGTAAAACTAAGTCTTCTGTCTAAGTGTGGTGTTTTGTCCATATTTTAATAATTTCTGTCTTGAATTTGTTTAAGTCATATATGCATTCTTCGGATAATTGATTTTTTTAAGCAATTGGTGGAAAATCTATAGATAGTCACATAAATATTTCTTACAATTTAGAAGGGAATATTTTAAAACATCTGTTTTATTGAAATGTTAGGTAATATGAAAATTAATAGCATTATACAGAATTTCTATTCATTGATGTTTTCTTATAGATTGGATTTTCCCCACGTATGCAACCTCAAGGGGTTGGTCAGTCTTCTGGTCAAAGTCAATTTGTACCACAGAACCAATTTTCTGCATTGTCCCCTGGAATGAATCCAGCTAGCACACCTATGACTCAACCTGCCAATCAGACTCCAGCTTCTCAAGTATGTGTTGAGAAGATATTTTAATCTCTGATTATAGATATGTCTATAAATAATGTAGATAAACGAAATGTACAAAACTGAAAGAAGGTTCTTCATATAGGTTTGTCAGTAGCATCATCAGTTTTCTTTTTATTTGTAACTTTGTCTTTGCTGAATCTTTTTTCCTTTTCATCTTAATTAATTGACTGTACCTTGTTTTTCTATGAGTGAGGGAAGCAATAGGCCAGGGTTATCCTCATTTCCCAGAAGGGATTACCAGAAAGTCCAATTGCTATTGCTTTCTCAGCATGTCTTGTTTTTGTGATAATAGCTGAAGGAGGGATGGGAAGTTTTTAGTCTTTATGGAGTGAATTTGGACCCCAAATCTCTATATTCAGAACCTTTGTTTTAAATTTGCAGGCACAAATGACCAACTCTTCATGTCCTGTAACATCTCCAGCAGTGGCTCCTGGCTCTCAAGGGGGTCATATTCATTGTCCTCCCATTCCACAGTCTGCATTGCATCGTAACTCTCCTTCTCCAGTACCAAGTCGTACTCCTACACCTCATCATACGCCCCCAGGATTGGTTTCCCAGCAGCAGCAGCAACAGCAGCAACAGCAGCCACCTGCACCCCAACAGGCAACTATTGCCTCTGCCCCTGCTGCTGTTTCTCAAATACCACCTTCTGGGCCCCAGTCACAAACTATGCACCCCTCTCAGAGGCAGACTCCAACACCCCCACAGGCTCAGTTGACTCCTCAAGTGCAGCCTCCAGCTTCTGTTACCCCTTCTGCAGAGCAGCAGTTGCCACAGCAACCTCTTTCACAACAGAGCACAACTGCATCTGTACCTACCCCAACAGCGACACTGCAACCTCAACACCCTACAACACCTGTAAGAAAGCTTTTTACTCTTCTAATGCTATTCTTTTTCAAAACTGCGAATTCAGACGAAAAACTTTCAGAGTGTACATGTCATGAGGGAATAGAACTTGAACTGTAGTAAATGTTGAAACTTGCCCTTTCTTCTATCTGCTCAGTGGTGTTTTAGTGGAATTTAATATTGTGAAAAACAATTCTCATCAGCTTGATTCTAATGACCTGTGTTTGGAGAAACAAACAGCTGTAAAACATGGGATGCTTCCATGGTGGACAAGTATAAGCTAATGTTAAATTTATTGTGCAGCATCTCTTTTGTGCAGGTAGAAAGCGATGCCAGAGCTAACATAATTTACAAACACAAAAGGAAGCAAAAAATAAATTTGGTCAAGTCATGTGGCTTCACTTTTTATATTCTGGTTTTATTGTGTTTTTTTTCCTAGCTTTCACACCCAGGTGCAAATATTGATGGGCAGGTATCAAATCCACCATCCACCAGCAGTGCAGATGTAAACATTCAGCAAACTGCCTCTGAGCAGCAGCAGCAGCAGCAAAGTTTACCTGAAATTAAAATGGAGGTTAAAATGGAAGAGGAGGACTCTGAACACACAGATCATCAAATAGATGAGAAACCAGAGGTGACTAATGGGTGATAAAGTTAGGCGTATCCGGAAATCAGTAGTTTGGGAGAAGATGCTTTACTCATTCACCACTTTGACGAGTTGGCTAATAAATAAAACTAAAATGCTTCATAAACTGTAAGACTTGATGGGCAGGTTTTCTTTGTGTCTCTTGCTGATGTTAGGTCCAGCACAGCAACAGGATCATGAGTAGTTACGTACATAAATTGAAATGAAATGCCATCATGCAAGAAAGTGATTTTCTCCTTTTATTAGAACCTAATTCTGTATTCAGAATATGAGTGTCTTGGAAAAAGTACTTTAGTCAAGGAGAACAAATGAAAAATAATGAGGAGATATGATGATCTAACTAAATTTAGATTATCTACAATATTGGGTAGAGCAAAAGGTTTATATCTCAAGATACTTTGGATTTCATGTTTCATCAGCCATAGTCACCATAGCCAATGGCAAAGTATTGTAATCCAGAATACATGGGAGGCATAATGCTACACATCCTGGCCTATATGTGCTATAAGGCTGCATTTGATTGTGGCCAGATCTATGCAGGTATCATGGCCATACATGCAGTTTATGTGTTTTCTATGCCCTTTTCTATAGATTCAGAGGAAACATATTTCTATCAATATTGACAGTACAAAAATATCTGTACAGGTGCGAAGTAATCTCTTAAACTGTATGTAATGTTAAATTTACAAACTGCTTTTCCAGATTAAAGTAGAACCCCTAGCGGATGAATGTAAATCTGAACCAATGCAACAGGAGGAAAAGAAACCAGAAATGAAGCAAGAAGTAAAGGAGGAGGAGGAAAGGCCTAGTACTCCAGGTACCCAGTCTTCACCAGCTTCTGGGCAGTCAAAGAGAAAAAGTAAGTCGATTTCCCCCCCCATCATCATATAGAGGCAAAGTCATTTTCTTCAACTGAGATTTGAATTTATGTTTAACATTTTGGTACCAGAAATACTTTTCCAGAAATGTTTTATCTGTTAGAAGAAATAGCTACAAAGTATAGCTGCTTAATATTAGAAAAACCGAATGCATTGCAGAAATTAACTTTACAATAATCCTAGTCCTAATATCAAAGTCTAGATCGATAAATTCTGTCCAGCATTGGACACTGAATACTGACACTGAATTTAAAGCATTGCTTAGATGTTAAAATATGTAACTAATCTGGTTGGTATGTCGCCTTCAATCTTCCATAACTTTTTTCAAAGTTTTCAAGCCGGAAGAGTTGAGACAGGCACTTATGCCAACTTTGGAGGCACTGTATCGCCAGGACCCAGAGTCCCTTCCTTTCCGGCAGCCTGTGGATCCTCAACTACTAGGAATTCCTGTAAGTGCATTTTTTGAAAAATGTATTAACATGTCATTATGTTGCAAACCTTACATATAGATAGTCCTCGCTTAATCCTAACTGGGACCGGAATTTCCATCACTAAGCAATGCATTTATTAGGCAAAACATTGCTTGCAGTGGCAGTTTTGGTAGTCACAGTTTCAGTTTTAAGCCCTATGCTTCTCCTGCCCTGCCACTCTGATCTCCACTTCAACTTCCCCCACTCACCTATTGCCTCTGATCTGTATCCTTTTGACCACCTTGTACTCCACCACTGCCCACTGCCTTCATGAGGCAGCTGGTGGTCACATGCAGCCTTCCTGAAGTCTTATGTGGCCAGCAGCTGTCTTGCAAAGAACCTGGCTGGCTCTTCCTCGTCATCAGCAAGTGGAAGAAGACAGTGAAGGTCAGCTGGGGTGATGAGATGCAGGACAGCAGGGACAGTGGAGGGCAAGTGGGCAAAAGGGCACAGAAATAGGTGGAAGAACCTGAAGCACAGCCTATGGTCATAAGACCATTCTGTGGTAATAAAAGTAGGTGGGCTTCCAAGTGCCCAAATTTTGAACACATTACCATGACGATACCACATTACCATGACGTTACCACATTGTAGCTGTTACTTTGACAACTGATTGCCAATATCATTAATTGAGTTGTGAGCCCAAATAGAATAGAATATTCAATGCTGGTAGCAAAAGGGAGTTCATCAGCTATTATGATTTTTTCCCCTCACATATAGGGGAGTGAAGAGGTATCATCTGCCATTATACTATGCCAAGCAAAATCAGCAGTGCAGGCAGTTTTTGTTGTTTCTTTTTAACATCCATACCCAGCACTTTACAAGTTCCAATGACTCGCAGGAAGCTTTAGGTGCAATTCAAGGTCCTGGTTATCTTCTACAAAGTCCTCTGTGGCATATGGCCAGGCTGCCTTTTTCCATTTTTTTCTTCTGCTTACCCTACCAAACCTAGTAAAGTGTGTTCCATATCCCTTCTATGAAGCAGTGCCATCTTATTGAAACCAGGAGTTGTGTCTCTTAATGGTTGTTTCCGTCCTGTGGAACAGGATCCTGCTCAAATATTTGGATGGTCCCAATCCAGTTAGCCTCCCACAAGATAATGAAAACCTAGCTGTTTTCTCAGGAAATTGATTCAGTTGGTTAGATGTACTCTGCTGTTGTCAACATTGTTTATGCTTAAATGTCTAGGATCAGATTGTGGGCTTTTTAAATGTTTTAATCCTTGCAACTTATGTTAGATGGACAGCTATATCGATCAGTCATTCACTAATACAACTTTACTATGGTACGTACATAGCTTGACCTTTATTGCAATTATATGTTCTTTGAATTTGGGCACAGTAGGTTCCTTAGAGCAATCTGTCATCTAATCTTAAACTTTATTATATCAGTCTTGATGCAGTTTTACACTGTACAAATTATGTAAATATGTACAGGTGCATGTAGGTATTATACATACATATGTACGTATCTTAATGGTTATGCTTATTGTCTTTGATAGATTGGTGTAACTGGTAATAAGTGATTTACTATTTTTCTATTATTTTAATATTACAAAGCATTCAGTTTGGGCAATAAAAGTATAATCTGCAAAGTTTTCCATAGGGTGGTGTGGTTTATAATTTAGGATTTATAATTTAGGATTTGAAATAAGAATTTTGCATTATTTTGTTGGAAACAAACTAGAGACAGGCAATTCCTTGATGTTTGTGGATGGATTTGTTTGGCTGAAGAATAAAGTATTGATATTTATTTTATTCAATTTATATTGCCATCCACTTGATAAGTGATTGGGCAGGTAATAAAGGATTAGAAAGATCAAAATACATACAAAAATGACTAAAAACTCAGGCACAGCAGCAGAGACAATAACTCACATACTTCATACTAAAGCAAGTTCACATAGCAACCTTGCCCATTGCCAGCAAGAAGAACCAAGTCTTCAGGGCCTGGAGCATCCGGATTTTAGATGTAGGTGAAGCTGCTGCTCCAAGAGAAGGCATCTGGATTAGTTGTAGTTTCTCAGTGGACCTCAACAACAACCGGTATACAGAGCTTTGAATTGTCAAATGAGAAGTTAAAGGGGCAAATGAAGTCCACTATTAGGATTGAAGATTCAAAAGCATAATTTATCAATGTCTTGTCTTGGCAGGACTACTTTGATATAGTAAAGAACCCCATGGATCTTTCTACTATCAAGAGAAAGCTTGATACAGGACAGTACCAGGAACCTTGGCAATATGTGGATGATATTTGGCTTATGTTCAATAATGCCTGGCTTTACAATCGTAAAACATCTAGAGTCTACAAGTACTGTTCCAAGTTGGCAGAGGTTTTTGAGCAGGAAATTGATCCGGTTATGCAGAGCCTCGGCTACTGCTGTGGACGAAAGGTAAGGAAGAAGCTAATAGGATGTATTAATTATTAATTAATGTATCAATTATTAAGATAACTGAATACTTGGTTCTAAGCATTGTGCTTATATTGATTATAAATATAAATATCCAGTCATGTGAAATTGCATTCTGCAAACGTCTCTTTCTGATAACTTTGTTTTTATCTTCAGCTTTTAATCTACAATTTCAAAAAGTGAATTTTAAAATGTTTATCTCATAACTTGTACTAACAATTATAACTTGAACATTGTTCAGTAACTGTAAGATTAAATTATTGTAAAGTAGTAGTTAAATATGATTATGGACAATACTCAAGTTCATATACCCGGTACACAAAACAACATTTAAGTAAAATTGGGTAACATAATAAGTAAACAAAGGAATATTTTTAAAGGTAATTTAAATTGTATTCTGTACCAGAGAATTGATTTACCTGGAAATGACTATCCCATATGTTCTTGAAAATCGTGTAATGGGACAATATTTCTAGATGAAAAAATAATGGATTTCTACTCAATAAAATATAATCCTGGGAATTAAATATTTAAGTAATCCTCAATTTACAAGAACAACTGAGCCAATTTTTTCTTGCTAACCAAAGCAGTTGTTAATAATAATAATAATAATAATAATAATAATAATAATAATAATAATAATAATAATAATAATAATAATAATAATAATAATATTTATTTCTTAGCCGCACCCTCTCCCGAAGGACTCGGGGCGGCGTACAATAAAACACATAAAAATACAAATATGGACAAAACATACATATAATATAGACGTATACAAGGAGGAGGTGGGCAGATGGATAAAAACAATTAAAATCACAATATTAAAAATCCCCTAAATAAATTACCAAAATAAAAAACCCGTCAGGAGTGATATGATCAGACTATGGTTGAGCCAGGCCAGCTACTTGGAATAGGTGGGTCTTGAGCTTTACACGGAAGGAGCGGAGGTCAGAGGTAGTCCTAATATCCGGAGGGAGGTCATTCCACAGGGCTGGGCCCGCCACAGAGAAGGCTCTGCTAGGCGCCGCCCCTCGGCACTGTCTGGTGGACGGCACCTGGAGGAGTCCCTCTCTGTGCGAGCGAATTGGTCGCAGGGATGTATGGGGCAGGATACGATCCCGCAAGTAACTAGGTCCTGAGCCATGGAGCGCTTTAAAGATCGTTATCAAAACCTTGAAACGCACCCGATAGACCACAGGAAGCCAGTGCAGCTCGCGCAGGAAAGGTGTCACATGGGAGTACCTAGTACTCCCCATAATTACCCGCGCGGCCGCATTCTGGACCAACTGTAGCCTCCGAGTGCATTTCAAGGGAAGCCCCATGTAGAGAGCGTTACAGTAGTCCAGGCGAGACGTCACCAGCGCATGAGTGACTGTGTGTAAGGCGTCCCGGTCCAGTAGGGGGCGCAATTGGCGCACCCAGCGAACCTGGTGGAACGCCCCCCTTGCCACGGCTGTCACATGGTCATCCATGGACAGCCGGGCATCCAGGAGGACGCCCAAATTGCGTGCCCGCTCCACGGGGGCAAGTTGTATGCCCCCAATGGCCAGAGATGGAATTAATTGGCTGAACCGGGGAGCTGGTACCCACAGCCACTCCGTCTTGGAGGGGTTGAGCTTGAGTCGGTTGTCATCCATCCAGACCCGTACGGCTTCCACACACCGGGACATCACTTCGACGGCCTCGTTGGGGTGGTTTGGGGTGGAAATGTACAGCTGAGTATCATCAGCGTACAGATGATATCCCACCCCGAAACCACGGATGATCTCACCCAACGGCTTCATATATGTGTTGAACAGGAGTGGCGAGAGGACTGACCCCTGTGGCACCCCACAAGTAAGGGGGCTTAGGGTCGACCTCTGCTCCCCTGCCAACACACGTTGCGTCCGGCCGGAAAGGTAGGAGCCGAACCACCGCAAAACGGTGCCCCGGACCCCCAACCCCTCCAGTCGGCGCAACAGGATACCATGGTCGATGGTATCAAAAGCCGCCGAGAGGTCTAATAGGACCAGGATAGAGGAACAACCCCTATCTCTGGCCCTCCAGAGATCATCTACCAACGCGACCAAGGCCGGCTCCGTGCTGGGGTGAGGGTGAGGTCGACAGTAGACACTGTAAGATTAAAGTTTTGGGGGTTTGGGGAGGAAACCAGTGTCAGGTAGTGCATTCCGGGCATTGACAACTCTGTTGCTGAAGTCGTATTTTCTGCAATCAAGTTTGGAGCGGTTTACCATAAATTTGTATCTATTGTGTGCTCGTGTGTTGTTGTGGTTGAAGCTGAAATATGTTACCTCCCCGGGATCGCAACCACTGCTTCTCCTTTTGTTTTCCATTTGTTAAGTGAGTTTTACCCCATTTTATGAGGTTTTTTGCCACAGTTGTTAAATAAATCACTGTAGTTGTTGAGTGAATCATGTCTGAATCATTAAGTAAATCTGGCTTCCCCCCTTGACTTCCCTTGTCAGAAACCAGTTGGGAAGGTTATAAATGATCATCACATTACCCTGGAATAGTGCAATGGTCACAAATTTGGATCACATAACCATGGGGGTACTGCAATCATCATAATTGTAGAAACCAGTCATAAATCACATTTTTCAGTTCCATTATAACTTCACCAAACAAACGATTGTAAGTCGAGGACTATCTGTTGTGAATCTTCACCAGGTTTGTACTGATGACAGAAATCATTTGTAAATGTAGACAGTGTTGGTTTTGATCCATGACAACCAGAATTTCTCAGGTAGTAAATATTCACTCAATAACCAGTTGTATCTGCACAAATACTTAAAAATATAAAACTGGTTTTCATCATTTCTTAACCACACGTCCATCGAAGATTTATAGCCTATGCAGAGCATCACACAAAATCTTCCAAAGCAATTTAGTTGAAGCAGTTTGGTACAAAACAATGCCCCTCTTTGTATTTGTCCCACTGGGTGTGGTCTGTGTCTTCCCACTGAATTTCAGTCTGCAATACTAATTATACTTGATATTCTTATAAATTTCACACGTTAGTAAGCAACCTATCCCCCTCTCTTTGCAGTTGGAATTTTCACCACAAACTTTATGTTGTTATGGCAAACAATTATGCACAATTCCACGTGATGCTACATATTACAGTTATCAAAACAGGTAAGAAAATAATAGTGCACCTACTCACTGTTTTTTGCATTTCTGTTTAAATCAATGTCACATTAACAGCAGCAAAAATGAATCTATGGTTTAAAAAATAAATTGAAAGTAGATGCTTCCTATGTCACAGTTCAGTTTTTATAACTTAAGATAATTAAGACATAACTAATGTATGTCAAATACTGTTGCTTAACAACTGGATTAGTTCAAGGTCCACCTGGTTTGGAGTTCCAGCAACCACAAGATGCTCTATTGTTGCGCCTTCAGTGTGTGTGTGTGTGTGAATGTGTATGTGTATATGTCTATTGTTGCGATGATTTAACCTTTTTGGATATGCAAGAGATCAAGATTTTCTCTTTATAAGGATTGTCATCTGTTTTGGTTTCTTAGAGAGATGAAGAATTTTTGTTTCAAACGCAAAAAAAACATTTAATATATTTTTGCAGCTATATACTTTTAGTTAGTAGGTCAGTTTTGTTACTTCAAGGAAAAGTTATTTTTTAACCTTTAATCTGCATGCTAGATTCAGACTGTTACTTGTAATAAAGAGTTGCTATTCAAAGCCAAAATCTATTTTAGTAAATGGCACTTCATGTCCTGATTTTCTGAATGTCCAAACTGATAATATAGCTTTACCAATATATATGATTTCCTTTTATTACACACTAGAAAAAAAGTAGTGGAGAAGTGATTTATATGATTCATTCCTTAGCAATTACAGATTTGATAGTGTTGTTTTTGTTTTGCTTTAAAATATTGTCACACTTTTGGGGGGTTTGTGTAGTTGTTTTGGTTTTGGTTTTCCTTTGTGTTTGTGCGCCCTTCCTGAAGCAATAAGGGAGACAGCAGTTTCTATACGCTCTTGAACGTAGTTCAAACCCAAATCAAATGAAGATGGAATCCTCTTAATACAACAGCTATTCCAGACATCCAAATTTATGGACTTCACCTGCTAAGAATGTACAATATGCAGCTGCTTGTTATTGCATCTAACATTTCAACAAATCATGAATAATTGGATTAAAATTATTCAAATAACTCCTATAAAGAGTTATTGCAAACAAATATTTAAGTATATGCTCCATAAACATTTAAGTATTTGCAGGATAGTTTATTTTCATGCCTATCCTGCTTTTTCATATTAATGTGAAGAAAGTTGCTAACTTGAGGCAGCTGCCAAAGCAGCAGTTGCAATTCTTTTTTCTTCATTTTGATTGGTAATTGAGCATGGGTATACTTAACCAAATACATTTTGTTTGCTATAATTTGCTGCTTGTAATCCCATTTGAGAGATTTAATGCTAATCTGTGCTTTGCCTTGGCTTTCTGCTTTGTGTTGTCCTGTCTTGCTTCTGTGTTTTTGTTTTTTGTCCTGAAAACCCCATTTCTTTGTTTGTATGTATATTTTTATTTCTCCTTCATGCTTGTCGTTGTCTGCACTTGGCTTTGATTGCAAAAAAACAACCAAAAACAAAAACAAAAACAAAAAACAAAACAACCAATATCAAACTCTGGGTCCCATAAATCTTCATCATTGAATGTCCCTGTCGTCGTTGATGACCTGCTCTCTGCTCCCGCCCCCCTCCTTGGCCTGCTGTGATTGGTGACTTCGTTGCTTGGCTTGGGCTGTGTTGTGTGGACGGAACAGTTCACCCAAATATGGCCTTCTTGCCGACAGGTATCATTTCTGTGAGAAGTGCTTCAATGAAATCCAAGGGGAAAGCGTTTCTTTGGGGGATGATCCATCACAACCACAAACGTGAGTAATTGTGTCCTCTTTAATAACATTTAACTCTCAGAAGTTACAAGTATGTTATTAACAAACCTATCATGATGTACATTCTATATCAGGGGTGTCAAACTCGCAGCCTGCAGGCCAGATGCATCACGCACTGGCCAGCCCCCTCCCCCAATTTAGCAAAGGGGGGAAAAGTCACAATACGTTACATGATGACTTCACACTGCGAGTTTGACACCCCTGTTCTATATTTTGAAAAAGCCATGTTTCAGTTAAAAGTTTTACTTAAGAAGATAAACCTCCAAATGAAAACAAATTCTTATTTTAAAATTTCAGAACAAGGTGGAATAAGAATTTTTTCATTAAGTATATATGGAAAGTGCATAAATGCATCTAATACTAAAGTTTTTAATCCTATAACTAAAATGACTTTGCTGTACAAAAAAAGGGTCATATTAAAGTAACAAAGTTCAAAGAAAAACTTAAATCTGAAATAATTATATAATTACATTTTGTTTAAATTATCTCATTTTTAAAATATTGATCTACAAGTTCTAAAGTTAGGGCCTCATTCTTATAGTTTCAAGTGCTATTTTTCTACTAGTTTTGTCATAATAAATTTATTAGTTACTGAGCAGTGGTGTTCTGCAAAGCAATAGTGTCAAGATTTCTATTGTACTATGAATTTTCCATAGGTGGGTGGTGTCTTGAAATAACTATCTTTTACAATATTACATTTATAAAAAAACAAAATTAAAATATAATGATATAATAAACTTTAATTGTTAAGAAATGGATGGGACTGTAAATTGTTTAATCCTTTTTTATTTTACTGGAGAAAATGAAAACAGCTGCAATAAATATTTAGCAAGGTGTATATTTCTCTTCTAACAAACAAATTCTTTCTTTTATATAATTTTTCAGTTCATAGAAAGTGCTAAACTCTTTATCGCTGTGTTGCCTATAAGCTATTTTATTATATTTTTGTAATTTGTAATTTTTGTAACCAATTTCGTTGTATTTAAGTACAATGACAATAAAGATTATACTTATACAACTATACCAAATTTAGCAGACATAATTGTAAACTAGGTTGAATTCTGAAATGGTAAATATTTTCCAGAAAATGAGTTTACCAATGTCAAAAGGTGATAGGAAACTAACGAGACAATCCTGCTGAGGCAACAATTGTGTAATCTGAGTTTTACTGCCTGCTAGAAGTCCTGATTTTGGAGGTACTTATCTGTTAGAAAGGACTTGCAACATTTTTTCAGATACCTTTTTTTTTTTAGGCCATAGAGGTTAAGCCACTGGTTCAAATTGTGCTTGTTACTAGTTAGCTCTCTAGTCTTACAGTTATAATGATTTCTATGTGATGTTAATCATGAGACATTCTGGATCTACTGGAATTTCTGAAGCTCACACAGTTACCTTGTACTAATGTTGTATAAACATTTAAAAAAATATAAATTATGGCATTCCTGGTTTAGTTTGTTTAAGACAGCGATGGCGAACCTTTTTTTGCTCGCGTGCCACAAGTGGGGGGAGCACAGGGAGGTCGTGTGCGGGCGCACACAACGCGCGACCCCCCCTCTTTTTACATGCTTTTTTTGCCCTCCCCAGGCTCCAGAGGCTTTATAGGAGCCTGGGGAGGGCGAAAAGAGCCTCCCTCGCCCTCCCGGAGGCCCTCCGGAGGCTTCAGGGACCGTCCGAAGGCTTCCCTGAAGCTTTCGGAACACTTAAAATCACCCTCCAAGCAAACCGGAAGTGACTCCGTCCGGAGGCTTCCCCGACGCCTTCGGAACGCTTAAAACCACCTTTAGAGCGCTTAAAACGACCCTCCGAGCAAACCGGAAGTGACTTCCGGTTTGCTCGGAGGGTTGTTTTAAGCGCTCCAAAGGCGTCAGGGAAGCCTCCGGACGGTCTCTGAAGCCTTCAGAACGCTTAAAACGACCCTCCGAGCAAACCGGAAGTCACTTCCGGTTTGCTCGGAGGGTGGTTTTAAGCGTTCCGAAGGCTTCAGGGAAGCCTCCGGATGGTCCCTGAAGCTTCCGGAGCGCCTCGGGGGGGAGGGGGGGGCTCTTTTCGCCCTTCCCAGGCTCCTATAAAGCCTCTGGAGCCTGGGGAAGGCGAAAAATGGCTTTTAAAAAGGTGAACTCAGCTGGCCAGCGCGCACATGCGCGCTGGTCAGCTGACAGGGCAGCGCCTCGCATGCCCTGACAAATGGCTCCGTGTGCCACTTGTGGCACGCGTGCCATAGGTTCGCCATCACTGGTATATGAAATTAACTTGAGTTGTGTATGGATAACTGCCCTGACCTCTCTGTCAAGAAATGTGAAGTAATAAAGAAGTCTGATTGATGTAACCAATTGATTGTGCTAAGTGACCAAACATGTTTGAAAATGAATGTGTTCTATACCTCCTATATGACCCTCTCCCAGCCATGAGATAGGTAGTTTACAAACATAGGTGGTTTTTATGCCTCATTAGGAAGAAATCTTCTGGAGTTTCTTGCCAGATTGTTAAATGATGTGAGTACCTTCTCAGTTCGGAACCAAAGAGCTTCCAGTGTCTAAATCCACCGGTTGCTTCTTGGAAAGTATTAGCTTGGGATACTATAACATCTTGTTCAATTCATACCTTTCCTTTTTTCCCAAAACATTCTTAAAAAGCAGTATGTTTAGAAGATCCTGCTTAAATGTAGATGTGTCTGCTCCATATCTAAAATTGTTTTATTGCGCTAATGTCCATCTTCATAAATTAAAATTGCCCATTTCTCTCCTCAGCACAATAAATAAAGATCAGTTTTCAAAAAGAAAAAATGATACACTGGATCCAGAACAGTAAGTGATACTTGAGCAGCTAAATTTGTATTTTTAGAACAAAACAAACATGTGATCATTTTGTTGCTCGTTTCTTTTTGTTTTGGGACTGAAAACTATTGATTGCTTTATCCATATTTGATAATACAGATAGTCCTCAGTTGACTGGCCTGTTGAGTAACTGATCATAATTATAGCTTGAACAACCAGTCTTCAAATAATTGCAGTGTCCTGCACTTAGGATCGCCATTTGGACGCTTTGTAGTCGGTACAAATTTATAGCCCATTTCACCATCCTATATGAACTTCATAGCTAGCTTGTGACAAGCAAGCAATGGAGAAATCAGCATTAAAATTCCAAGTTGTAATCACATGTCTCACCAACCATGGATGATTGCTTAATTACAAAGGAACTGCTATAAATCTGGCATGGTGATACTTTCTTAACTATTAACATCTTTTAGCAATGGTGTTTCCAGTCCTAATTCTGATTGCTAAAGGAGGATCCATTTTTGAAACTTCCTTTCATCTTAAATATTTAATTAGTTTTTTTTTTAAAGACTGTTTCATCTTTCCCTCTCCTGTTATATATGTAAGTAGGTAGATACTGTATACATACTTGTAAACATACTTTATAAAGGTATGTTGGAGCTTGAGGTACTTTTTTATGGCATAGTGTAGAATTCATATCTCAAATATGTGAGGTAGCAATTCAGTTTTAAATGATATTTTGTACTTCAAGATACATTTTGTGTATTTCTGATTAAAGATACATATACAGAACTCTATAGGTTTAAAGACTAAATAGATTTTGCCACATTGCATAATTTCTTTACCCCCGAAACATTTTTTTAAATCACAGTAGTTATTCTTCGAGTGCTTATGGCTCTTTTCTGTTCTAGATTTGTTGAATGTATTGAATGTGGAAGAAAGATGCATCAGATTTGCGTACTTCACAATGAAACAATCTGGCCATCTGGGTATGCTGCTTTTCCTTTTGTGTTCATTTACAATTGTAATAATTTACAAATGATATTTGGAAAGATGCTAATGGTAAAATTTATTGTAGTACCATTTATTGTAGATCTTTGATAACCATCTAAGTAGATTAACAAAGTTGTGATGTAATTTTATTTATTTAAAACTTTTATATAACTGCCATCTTATCAAACTCTAGGCAGTTCCCAACCAAAAATTAAAATAACACCAACAATAAAACCACATAATGCATTCCTCTATTAAAGCCATAAACAAAAAAATCTGGTACCAAAGGTAAGCTTCTCCACCAGGTCCATTGTTAAATCCTCTTATCTACTTCACCCTGTCCCAGAATCTGGGTGAATAGTTAGGTCTTAAGTGCTTTTTGGAAGGGAGGGAGGTGCCTACCAAACTTCAAGGGGAAGGGTTTTCCACAGGGCAGGGACTGCCATGGAAAAGACACACTTCCTAGATCCCACAAGATGCCGTTGTTTAAGGGAAGGAGCTAGAAGTGTGCTCACACTCTTTGATCTGATAAAATGAGTAGATGACCTTAGGGAAAGACAGTTGCACTGATAACCTGGTCCTACTTCCATATTATTAAGGATAATAACCAGCGCCTTGAATTGTATTCAGAAGGAAATCAGGAGCCAGTGCAGCTTGCACAGCAAAGGAACACCTATCATTTTGTGTGTAGCCACATTCTGGACCATTTGTAATTTTCAATTGATCTTCAAACTGCAACCCTAAGTAGAGTACATTGCAATACTCCAAACAGGAACTGACAAAGGCATGAGTGAGTGACCATGACAAGATATTAGTATGGCTATTTAATTTAATTTTAGTATCTATGCACAATTTTTAAAAAATTCCAGTGGGACAAGGTGTGCCCGGCCTGGCATTTCATGAAGCAATTGCTTTCCCTGTGAGGGCATCTACACCAGGTATTGCAAGAAATCCCCATGTACAATCTGGGGAAGAAAGCCCTATAGGGTCAGCAGCTGCGTTGCAAAGGGCCAGGCCAGACAACCTTGATCAATAGCAGAGACAAGAAGTCGGCAAAGATCAGCTAAGGCAGCAAGGACCTTGGTGTGCAGAGGTCCACAAGGACATAGATGGGCAGTTGATATGGGGAGCCGGGGGAAGTTGAAGTGCCCCTCTGGTTGTAAGTGCATGTGGGCTGCAACAATTTTTGATAAGTGACCGCAGGGGCACTGCAGTGGTTGTAATTTCAGGGACTAGTTGTAAGTCACTTTGTTTAGCCCCACTGTGACTTCAAAGAGTCATTGAATGAATAGTCGTTATGTCAATGACAATCTGTAGTGATGTTATATATTATTACATCAGGTGAAATTGGGTGTTCTACTCAGACTGTGATATAATGGAGCAAGTCTAATTTAGGCTGTTCCATAACAGTTTGCAATCCATGTTTGATAATAAGTATCATATACTAGAAAATGCAGGGGAGATATTTTTATAGAAATATTTTAATAATTATGTTGGGAATTTAAATTATTTTCTTCTGTTGTAGCTTTGTCTGTGATGGCTGCCTAAAAAAATCAGGGCGAACTCGAAGAGAGAACAAATTTTCTGCCAGAAGTAAGTAGAGATTGGTGCATTTCTCATACTTATTTCTATTTGCTTTTTTAAAGGAATGTATTTAGAAAAAGTAGAATAAAAACAACATTCTGGAGGAGCCAATAAAATTAATTCTATTTCCCGAAGACTTTTGTAAGAAGGGTTCTGTGATCTGGCAGAGACTTCAGATGTTTGACATACAGAAGGATAGCTGCAGTTCTAAATAGGTAGCTAGATTTTCAGAAGTTGCAGGTACTCCTTAATGTACGACCATAATTGAGCCTGGAATTATAAGTCATTGTGGTCATAAATCAAGGTACCCACATGGCCAGCAGTAATTTTCCATTCTTTTTCTGTGACGGTTGTTAAGTGAGCTCATTCATTTCAATGGGGTGGTTTTTGTCAGGCAAAAACTTTCATAAATATGGGTCCTGTGATTTTGGAATGCTATGAATGGTCATAAAGCTGGCCCCACCCAACATGCCCTTCCTCTACAGTCTTATGACTGTAGAGGAAGGGCAACGTGACCAATTTATAACAGCCGGCGATGCTTTACCAGCATAAAGCACCATTCTGTGGTCCTTGTAACTTCAAATAATCATAAAATGAACAGTCATTAAGTAAGGATAGCTTGTACTGTTTGGGGAGTTAGTCCCATTGTTTTCAATGAATTCTGTTAACAAATTATGTTTTAAGGCTTTCATCCTTACTAACTTTATATGGCATAAGCATTATCCATCCTTTTTTATAACATACTCTGAAGAAAAAGAATTGTAGTCTGTTCATCTGATCAACGATTCCAATATTGAATCCCAGCAGTATTTCTCTTTGAGGAACATATATCTTTAAGAAATTGGAGATTTATTGTCAATCATTTTATAATTAAAAAACCTGACAAACATAAAAATCTTTGATTTTTGATAACCTGCCATGACAAGATATATTTGGAAACTTAGTTCTTGAAAAATGGAAAATAATGAACTTCAAGATAATCCAGGGAAGTTTATTTTTCAACTCCCATTTTTCTCCATTCAGATGACTCCCACTCACTGACCCCAATCTGATGGTTCTGGTTTCAACATCTGCCTGAATTTGGACTAGAAAAAACTCATTGTCTTGCTATATATTCTAGATGAGTTTCCTTTCTTTGCTTAGGAAGTAAAGTATGTCAAATCTCATTTGGCAATAGCTTGGACATGCTTTATCTTTGATTTTTCTTTTGTTTTTTTTTTCTTACCTGGACTTCATCCCTAGAGTTTTCTGGTGCAACATTTTCCTAGCTAAGTAAAGAATGACACAGTTTAGCTTTTTTAAGATGAGGCTGTATTATGTTAATTGAAACCTATTGCTGGTGTAATTTCAGTATGTACTTTTAAAGTTGTAAATTAATACAAAATGTAAATTTTACTTGCTCAACAAGGCAAATACCTGTAACTTTCTAACTTACACTATTTTGTTGCTAGAGTAATGACAAACAATTAAGCAATCTTCATTTTTGTAGGATTACCAACCACTAGACTTGGTACCTTCTTGGAAAACAGAGTGAATGAGTTTCTGAGACGACAGAATCATCCTGAGTCGGGTGAAGTCATTGTTAGGGTGGTTCATACCTCAGAAAAAACTGTAGAAGTTAAACCTGGAATGAAAGCAAGGTACTTTTCCTTAAATGTTAGGATGGTGTGTTTTTTTTCTTTCTGAATATTAAATTGTGTTATTGGTGCATTTGTCTAAACAATAAAATGTTATTTTGTTAGTCAAAAGAACTTACAGCAGCGATGGCGAACCTTTTTTTGGCTCACGTGCCATAAGTGGGGGGAGCGCAGGGGGGTCGTGTGTGGGCGTGCTGCACCCATAATGCAATGCGTGCACTACAGGCACCCCCCCCCCATTTTTACATGCTTTTTTCGCCCTCCCCAGGCTCTAGAGGCTTTATAGGAGCCTGGGGAGGGCAAAAACAGCCTCCCCCACCCCCCTGGATGCCCTCCGGAGGTGTCAGGGAAGCCTCCAGACACTCCCTGAAGCCTTCGGAGCGCTCAAAACGACCCTCCGAGGAAACCGGTTTCCTCAGAGGATCGTTTTGAGTGCTCCAAAGGCTTCAGGGAGTGTCCGGAGGCTTCCCTGACGCCTCTGGAGGGTGCCCAGAGGGGCAGGGGAGGCTGTTTTCGCCCTCCCCAGGCTCCTATAAAGCCTCTAGAGCCTGGGGAGGGCAAAAAATGGCTTTAAAAAAGGGTGAACTCAGCGTGCCCTGACAAATGGCTCCGCGTGCCACATGTGGCACGCATGCCATAGATTCGCCATCACTGACTTACAGCATAGCATTTCATAGTTTCATTTTTAAACATTTTGAGTGATAGGCGGGTAGCTCGCCTCCCTACCAGCAGCTGGTCCAGCGTCCCGGCTGGAAGCAGCAGTGCAACAGTCGCCTTTACCAGGGGCGAAGGAGTGGCAGTGGCAAGAACGGGCAACTGCCGTCCCTTCCCGAACAGCGGCTGTTGAACTTCCGCTTCCAGCTGGGATGCTGGCAGAGGAGCTGCTGGTGGGGAGGCGAGCTACCCGCATAAAGATGCCACCGAGGGTCTGGCAGAATATATCCCAGCTGGAAGTGGCAGCGCTCCGGACTGCGGATCCTCATCAGAGCCGCGGACTGGACTTCTGCAAGAAGCCTGCTCGGGCGGGTGGGGAGGTAGGGAGGGAAGCCCGGGCCCGCCCGTCCTTGCCCCACCACTCCTTCGCCCCTGGTACCGGGACGCCACCAAGGCCTGGCAGAATATATCCCAGCTGGAAGAAGCAGCGCAACGGCAAAGGAGTAGCGATGGCAAGGACGGGCAGTTCCAGGCTTCCCTCCCTTCCCCCCCCCCGCCCGAGCAGGCTTCTTGCAGAGCTCCAGCCCGCGGCTCTGATGAGGATCCGCGGTCCGGAGCGCTGCCACTTCCAGCCGGGATATATTCTGCCAGACCCTCGGCGGCGTCTTTATGCGGATACGTTGCATAAAGATCATTTTCCTGCCGTGCGCATGCGTACCGGACAGCTCCACTTCTGCTTTCTGGCATGCCAATGCGCATCAAGACCAGCTGGCTGTTGCGCCCGAATCTGGAAGAGGAACTGATGATGGCTCCGCATGCCAGGAGAAATGGCTCTGCGTTCCACTTCTGGCACGTGTGCCACAGGTTTGCCATCACAGCCATAGAGAGGGTTAAAATATAGCAGAACAAAATAGATAAAAATAAATAAATTATTAAAATAAAATGCTAAAAACATATGTTTGGACAACTTCCATATTATAGTATCCTATAATGAATGATAGTATTAAATTTGCTAGCATTGCTTTACATTATGCCTTTTCATGTTGCAGATTTGTAGATAGTGGAGAGATGGCTGAACAATTCCCTTACCGAACAAAAGCTCTCTTTGCTTTTGAGGAGATTGATGGTGTAGATTTATGCTTTTTTGGCATGCATGTTCAGGAGTATGGGTCTGACTGTCCTCAACCCAACCAGAGGTATTCAAAAAATTAAATTCATTTTTTTATAATTTTTAAAATTAGATTATTGCTACATAAATGCCTAAGAAATCGATCTTTTTGTAGCTGGTCAGATACATACCCTTTACTATATCTTTCCCCTCCCTCTCTTGCCTGCATTACTTGTCTTTCTCCAAGATTGAATCATTCCCACATACTTAACAGGAAGATTTCATTTTAACACTATTTACTTTATGGAATTATTTAGGAGCATTTTCTTTTTTAAAGGCAGCTTGACTCACAATTTTTGATAAGCTATTTCTCTCTTTCAAAAAATTATTAGAGATAAATGCTTTTGCTAAACAGAGAAAATCCACCGTTTTGAAGTAAAAGAAAGTAAAATAATTGACTTCTAATTAGAGTTAATGCTTGATAAAGAAGCTCAGAAAGAAGTTGAAGAATTCTTTTTCTTGGTCTCTACTTCTTTTTGCAGAAGATAAAGATGGAAGAATGCTGATATTGAGCTGCGACCTGCACAGTACTACTGCTTAGCAACTATGTAAAATAATCAGAACAAGAAAAAAATGATTAAAGTATATAGAGGGAAATGCTAGGAGAAAGCGTAATTTACACTTTTTAGAAAGCCCAACATATTTACATTAGTTTTCCATTTGTATGGAAATAGTTTTTGGGAACTTTTGGGACCAAGCAATAACAAGAATGATGGTATATTTTAATGGGAAAATGCATATTGGTGATATTTTAATGTACAGGTGACCTAAAATTTCAATATATGCCCATTTTTATGTCTTTTGTTCCCAAATTCTACCTGATAATGTAAGTTACAGTAAAGTTAAACACTGGAGTATTAAAAATGTGTTATATGTTACTATTGTAATAGTGACTGCATCTTATTAAGCATGTCAACAGCTATGGTTGGCTTCTTGGTTATTAAAGAGATTAGTATTTCAGCAATTTTTGGAACTGTGTAAACACAAACTATCACAGTTTGCTGCTAGAACAGTGCATTTTGAATAAACTGTGGAATTGAAACTGTTCTTCTCCAGTTACCCATATTGGTTCTTTCCTGGTTGAAGTCAAGCTATCATTTGCTGCTTTGGCTCATGGGAAACTGGTTTGATTTAGGTTGAAAACTAAACTAAGTAGAAACCACAGTCTTCTAATTGTAAACTAATTTGTAAACTAAGTAGAAACCACAGTCTTCTAATTCAAGCAAAATGATAAACTGGCTTAGTTCAAGTACAAAAGATATCACAATATGCAGTCTCTAATTCCTTGAAAGTTCGTTCTTTTAGGGCCAAACATGATTTGAACTCTTCAGAATTACACCTGTATTTATCAGATAGATAGGTAGATGGGTAGGTAGGTAGATATGCCATCCAAATTCCACCTGCTCTGGCAGTTTACAGTTGTGAAAAACATTTACAAATGAACATTATAAAATCAAAGACAAAAAACCCGAAGATGGTGAAGGAAAATAAATCTGGAGGGAAACAAGGAAAAGAAAAAAGAGGTGTCAGTCATCTTCTCCAAAACACTGGGCAAAGAGCTAAATCATGAGTAGAGTGCAGGCTGAGGTGGGGTGGGGGGAATCTCATTCCAGAGATCAGGCACATTTCCAAGGTTCTAATAGGTGGCATTATTTAAACAATGGAACTTGGACTGTACCAACCGTGCCAGATCGAACCCACTGATCAAACCCACTGGCAGTGGATCGAACCCACTGCCAACCGTGCCAGATCGAACCCACTTTTTCTGAGAGATAGGTGATCCCTCAAGAACCGGACCCTGTGCCAATCTCAAGCTTTATAAATTCAGCAACTTGAATTACTCCAGAAGCAAAGTGGGTTGCCAATTTGCATGGCAGACCCTACCATGGGAATTACATTATTCCAGAACTGAGTGCGTTAATAGTTTTTAAATATTATATGAGAAATAAGTGAACATAGTTAGATTAAGGCACTAGTTTTAAAAAGAGGCTATGAAAGGTGAAGTCAAGGCAAATTTCTTAATGGAAGAAAAAGGAAATAATTGAACACTGCAAAATGCTTCTGGTTATAGCTTATGAACTTTCTCTCTTCTTTAGGCGAGTATACATATCTTACCTTGATAGTGTTCATTTCTTCCGCCCTAAATGCCTGAGGACTGCTGTCTATCATGAAATTCTGATAGGTTACCTAGAGTATGTTAAGAAGTTGGGGTAAGTTTCCTATTTTATTACATTGTATGCTATTATGTATTGCAACTTATAAAAGAAACACGGAATCTTTTTGGGTTAGTGAACAGATTTAAAATTGTAAAGTCAATTGTATTGTGGTCAAATGGACAGAAAGTCTGTTGAACACCAAATAAGATGTTTCTAGACTATGTTGCCAATCCCTTCTCTCTGGCAGTCAGAAGATAAGTATATTTTCAGCATGTATTTTAAAATCTTGGGTGTAGATGTGCTTTGATTAGTACACTACTAGTAGCAAATAAGAATGGGTTTTTTTTTTTTGATTTCTTCCCTGAAGAATGGGTATATGAAAGTCCCAAGTGAGGATTGTGTGTTAGAGAAGAATAAAATGAAATAATTCTTGAAATACTGTCATAAAGGCAGTTAATTTATGTTAATATTATAAAGATCAACTGTAACTTACATGGATCACCTGAGAGTAGTGTGTGGATCTTAATTTTCATTAGAATACTGGTAGCATTTTATTACAGCCTTCATTAATGCTTTAATTGTTTTGGAAGAGAAATTTAAGGCTAAATTATGTATGATACGTTGTTAGGCTAGTTTTAATTAAATTTAAAATTAGGAAAGAAAAGTAATTTAAAGAAAAGACAATATATAAAAAACTGTTATTCTTATAAAAGCAAATTTTGATTATACTTGCATCATTATGGTGTTTTTCTGTGCATTTGTGAGCAGAGACATGCAGTTAATTGTATTCATTGCTTTGTTTCTTGGTTTATCTCAATCATAACTAATTTTGATTTTGGAAAAATAACTTTTCAGTGGCAAGTTAAGCATGTCTTGTGTCGAGTGTGTCTGTATTTATGAACAGGGTTTTTATATGATTCTAAAAATAGAAGATGTGGAAGATGTACTTCATAATCGTTAATATAAATTAAAGCAGAAATTATTTGGTAAACATGCAGAAAAGATAGTGTGAACAATTTCCAAGGGAAGAGAATAGATTTGTTCTCCTGTGCGCTGCTTGGAGAGTCCAAGCATGGGTTAACACAGCCTAACTGCCCTCGGACTGACTGAGTTTTTTCTTGACCACGCCTCCCTTTGCCTCAGGCAGCTCAGTTTTAAAAACTCAGTCTGCCCGATAGGACTGTATCAGGGGAGTTCCTCAGCTCTAATCCTATATGATTACCAGTAGTCCTGAAATGCAATCATAATTGAGTCCAAAATTGCAATCATAAGTCATTAAGCAAGTCTGCATGTGACCATGTTCAACTTTATAACTTTTTTTGCAGAAATCATTAAGTAAACCCATTTTCAGGATTGGACATTTTTTGCTAGAAAACAGAAGTAAACCCTGGAAGTTTGCCCCCACTCGCCCCCCAAAAAGCATGAAAATCGCAGTCACAAGACATTGCAAATGGGCATACATGGAACTCAGTTGCCAAGTGCCCAAAATGCAATAACATGAGAGGGAATAAGAGTGAAAGCAAGTGCAGCTATTGGAAATTTGAAAACAGGTCACAAGTATTCCGGGGAGGCCCCCAGATTCATTTCTACCTCAGGAAGTATTTTTGTCTATGAAGCTTCTGTATCCCATTTTATTTATTACTTCTGAGTTTTTCAGATATGACATAGTTGGAATATTTCAGAGTCAGCTATCTTGTGGAGTACATACTTAATTTGAAAAGCTAGCTAATGATTAAATAAAATAAGTATATTTAAAATAATGTTTAATGGAACTAATAACTTACTTCTTCCCTATTAGCTATACAACTGGACATATCTGGGCCTGCCCACCTAGTGAAGGAGATGATTATATTTTCCATTGCCATCCTCCTGATCAAAAAATTCCCAAACCAAAACGATTGCAAGAATGGTATAAAAAGATGTTGGATAAATCCGTGACAGAGCGCATTGTCCATGATTATAAGGTTAGTTGTGCATTAGTTGAAGTATCGTATTTGTTTACCTGTTTATTCCTAAGTCATAATACTTCAGAAAAGTATAAAAATAACTTTGAAAAGCAATTTTGCATATCTAGTTTTGATATTTATCAAGCCTATTTGAGATAGGGGTGGTAGAAATAACATTTCATCTTTCTGCATTTCCAAGTGTGCATTAAATAAGGAAAAAATCTAAAAGATATGTAATACAGATTGAGAAGACTTAAGAAATTGGACCTTATAAAGTATAATATATCATTACAACAATAAATATCTACAGTTTTATATATTTATCTAATGCAAACATGCAAGCATATCTTTTTATATAGCTATTGTGGGTTTTTTTTAAACTGAGTTTTTTATAAATTAAACCCATATTTAATTATACTTGTCCATATAAAGTCTACATCTATAATCTTTTCATCAATGGCAAGTGTAATCAGGTCTTTAATCCAATGATCCCCAACCTTTCCGGCTTTGTGGGCCAGTGGGAAAGGGGGAGAGGAGATGCTTCTACATGAATAGTGGGCAAGTGCACATGTGTGTGCAACTCCATTTGCACGAGTAGCGAGCATGCACACCTGCGGTTCGCACAATTGGAGCTGCACACATGCCCACTACTCACAGGCGTGACACTGCACATGTACTCACCCACTGCTTCCACAGCCCAGTTCCAAACAGGTCACTGTAGTGGGTTATGGCCTGGGGGTTGGGGACCCCTATTTCAATCCATTGAGAGAATGGGAACATACAAGCATCTTTCTAATGCTGCAGTGTTAGTTTTTTAGCCATAAGGGCAGAGAGAATCGCTTTACACTGTCCAGTTGTCAAATTCCATGTATTAGATATTTAGTTTAAAAGAATATTATCCTTTGAAAAATTTAGTTTTTTCCACACAATCACATTTATATGGTCCATTACTTTCTCCAAAAAGTTTAGTAATTATAGAACATTATAAAAATAGAATTGTTGTCCTTATTACATCTCCAACAAAATGCTTTCTTAGATAGTCTCCGTTTATACAATTATAATGGAGTCTAATAAATTCTAAATATTATTTAGAATTGTAAGTCATAATTCAAGGTACATCCAAGCTCTTAATATAGAGATGAAGACACTCTTCCATTGTCTAGGCCAGGGATCCTCTGGGGTCACAGACTGGTACTAGTCCATGGTCCACTAGGAACCAGTCCATACAAGCGAGTGAAACTTCATATGTGCATGTGTGGGATCTAGGGGATACATGAAACAGCGACTCCCTCGGTCTGCAGAAATTCCCCCCTCCCAAGAACTGGTCCCTGACATCCAAAACATTAGGGGCCACCGGGCAAGGCAATGTAGGGATCTCTAATTCTATATTCAACTCATCTCTTAATGTCTGCATATCAAATTGACTTATTGATAACAAATATTGATAAAAACCAGTAATAAGACTTTTTCAAAGTTTTAAAAGATTTAACTAGTTGTTCTGGTATCTCAGGTTTCAATATTTCAGAAGCTGAAAATGCTGCAGGTCCAAACAGTTTGTGTGTATGTGTTATGTAAGAGAGGTTTTTCTCATTTTATTTTTCTGTTGTATTTTTTTTTCATTTATTTTTAAGGACTTCTTATGCATTTATTTTACAATATCTGTATCTTTTTGTTTTGTTCCTTTTTGGTTTTGCTTTTTTGTTATTTTAAAAATAACAAAAAATAAAAATTGACAATTATTTTACTGTTTTCACATTGTTAAATGTGTGCCGAAAAATATTTTGTGTTGCAGGATATTTTTAAGCAAGCAACAGAAGACCGTCTAACAAGTGCAAAGGAGCTGCCCTACTTTGAAGGAGATTTCTGGCCAAATGTTCTAGAAGAGAGCATTAAGGAATTGGAGCAAGAGGAGGAAGAGAGGAAAAGGGAAGAGAACACTAGCAATGAGAGCACTGATGTAAGAAAATAGCTTCTATCAAAAATTCATCTCTGACATTTTAAAATGTAGAAGTAAGATAAAATAAATGATATATTTTGCTCCAGAAATGTTGATAAATTAATTGATGCAGAGGAGCAAATGACTCAGGCCCAACCAGAGGCACTTTAATAATATTAAAATGACTGGAAGGATGTTCCATGTGCCACTGTTCCCAATCCTGTTGTACTGAGATTAAGACATGGCTGTAAGTCTTGTTTGTCTGGGCTGAATTAATAAAGGTTTTCTTGAACTGATTCTTCAGGTCTTCTGGGAAGGGCAAGACCTTAAATAAAATTTAGTTTGCCACTCTCAAACTTTGCTATGTTCATTTTCAGGTTAGCAAAGGAGATAGTAAAAATGCCAAAAAGAAAAACAACAAGAAGACCAGTAAAAATAAAAGTAGTTTAAGTCGTGGTAACAAAAAGAAGCCAGGCATGCCCAATGTCTCCAATGATCTTTCCCAGAAACTCTATGCCACTATGGAAAAGCACAAAGAGGTAAGAATGAAGTAAACATTGCCCGGGCCTCCTAAAATGAGTTTGGAAGGGAGGGGTTGGTGAAGGAAATGTAAGACCAAGTTGGCAAGTGAGACTAAAAAGCCAATGAAATAATGCTCTTGAACTTGCAAATGACAAAGCAAGAAGAGTATCATTGGCTTTTTAGAAACTAATAACTTTGCATGGCTTTTTAAAGCACTAACTATTATGTATATCTAAGATACTGAGCATTTTTTGTCAAATTGTAGGATTGGAGTACAGCAGGGGTGGGTTCTGCCAGTTCGCAACCCATGCCCAACATATGCATGCTTTGCGTACGCGCAGTCACCAAAATTCAAAATGGCGCCGGACAAGCGGCAGCAAGGGAACCGGTTCAGGGGTGTGGCAGGCATGGGTCGCTGCCGGTTCTGCGACCCAAGCCTGAATTCCACTACCAGTTCAGCCGAACCGGGCCAAACCAGCAGCAATCCGCCTCTGGAGTACAGTATAAAATATATTCATGGGCTTAACAGTCTAAAGCACATACAAGAAAAAAGTGTGTGAGATATATAATGGAGGGAAACAGTCTATCCCACAATTAATTCAATCAGATTAAAATAACCAGTTTTAATCTGATTTAATCTGACTTTATTAAGTGACCAAAGTAGCCTAATGGTTGTGAATTAATTATGTTCAGAAAATAAAATATCTGTTTTATGTAAATAACAGATATTGTTTGACACTTTCTTTCCTCTTAACTGTAATGAAATGTTGCCTGGATTTACACAGTGTAAAGTTGTAAAATGACATATTTTTTTGGCTCTGACTTATTCTATACAAATTCAACCAATCATTTACAATTTCCAGGTAAGATGAAATAAAATCACATTTTAGCTAAGCCCTCATTCACTTGCCATTGATTATAACTGGATCACTAAAGAAAGCTAAATGACTGCATTTCAGTTTTTAGTTAGTACGTGGTAGAAGGATTGCTACAAATTATATTACTACTCTAATAAGCACTTGATGAAATTGAAAAAAATTAAAGGCTTTGTCTGATACCTGTAACCTATACAAACATTTAACACTGACATTAAAAGCATAAACTATGAATCATTCTATATTCAAAGAATGTGGCTTAGATGAGAACCTAAAACAGGCCTGTCTCTTTTACAGGTATTCTTTGTGATCCGTCTCATTGCTGGTCCACAAGCCAACTCTCTGCCTCCCATCATTGAACCTGACCCACTTATTCCATGTGACTTAATGGATGGGCGTGATGCCTTCCTTACCCTTGCTAGAGACAAACATCTTGAGTTTTCTTCACTACGAAGAGCAATGTGGTCAACTATGTGTATGCTAGTAGAGCTGCATACACAGAGCCAGGACCGTTTTGTGTACACCTGCAATGAGTGCAAGCACCATGTGGAGACAAGATGGCATTGCACTGTTTGTGAGGTATGCCTAACCTATAGTGAAGCAGCTGGTTAAACTTGCATTTCAGGAATTTCTTTTGCCTTGCTAGTTTCCCTCGTACGTAATCATTGGATAATAAATATATAGGTACCTCTGTCATCTCAATATAGCTCCTCTCTACTTAATAACTTTATAATATGACAGAGATCCATGAAATGATAGGAATCCCTGCTAAAGAGAGTACATTGCCTACCTAACCACGGTGGTGCAGTGGTTAGAGTGCAGTACTGCAGATTACTGCTGCTGCCTACCGGCTGCCTGCAATTTGGCAGTTCAAATCTCCCCAGACTCAAGGTTGACTCAGCCTTCCATCCTTCCGAGGGAGGTAAAATGACACGGGGGGGTAATATGCTGATTCTGTAACCCGCTTAGAGAGGGCTGTAAAGCAGTATATAAGTCTTAAATGCTAGTGCTATTGCTATTATTTCCCCGAGAATTCCATGGACGTATACATATAAGACTACATCAGTATGAAATAGGAGAAAGCACTTGATTTGTGATTCTTGTATATTAGTACCAATGCATTATTACTTTCTGTGATCTTCACTGTATAGTTTTGATATTCTATTAACTCTGGTAAGCATTTGGTTAACTTGGCCAGCTTTTTACTTTTGCCTATTTTAATAAGTTTTTCTGTTAGAGTTAGGATGCAAAGATGCTTATGTGCATAAAATATAAGAATGTTTTCTTAGATAACATTTCTATTACCATATTGAAATTGGTAGAACATTAATAATGTAGTCTTCAACTCACACTGTTATTTAGAGTTGATAAATTAATTAACTTCTGTTGGTCTAACGTTCCAAGTAACTGACTATAATTTCTGTGTTTAGGATTATGACTTGTGCATTACCTGCTATAACACTAAAAACCATGAGCACAAGATGGAGAAACTGGGCCTTGGTATTGATGATGAGAGCAACAACCAACAGACAGCCACCACTCAGAGTCCTGGTGATTCACGTCGCCTGAGTATCCAGCGCTGCATCCAGTCTTTAGTTCATGCCTGCCAGTGTCGCAATGCCAACTGTTCACTGCCATCTTGTCAAAAGATGAAGAGAGTTGTCCAGCACACCAAAGGTTGCAAACGCAAAACCAATGGAGGGTGTCCAATTTGCAAACAACTCATTGCTCTTTGCTGCTACCATGCTAAGCACTGCCAGGAGAACAAGTGCCCAGTGCCATTTTGCCTAAATATCAAACATAAACTTCGTCAGCAACAGCTTCAACATCGCCTACAACAGGCCCAGATGCTCCGGAGGAGGATGGCAAGCATGCAGAGGACAGGCATAGTAGGACAACAGCAAGGGTTGCCTTCACCTACACCAGCCACACCAACTACTCCAACAGGCCAGCAGCCACCAACTCCTCAAACACCTCAGCCTCAGCCTCCGCCACAGCCTCCTTCCCAACCACAATCTGCCCCTCCTAATAACATGCCTCCATATAGCATTGCAAGAACTCAACCTCCTGGTGCTGTGTCTCAAGGCAAGGCAGGTGGCCAGGTAACACCTCCAACAACTCCACAGACTGTTCAGCCACCTATCCAAGGTCCTCCTGCAGCTGCCGTGGAAATAGCCATGCAGATACAACGAGTAGCAGATCACCAGCGGCAGATGGCTCATGTTCCAATCTTCCAGAGGCCTATTCAACACCCAATGCCTCAAATGAATCCAATACAGCCTATGAGCGTAACGCCACCTCAGATGGCCAGAGGTCCTGGTGGGCACATAGACCAAGGGATGGGATCAACAGGAATACAGCAGCAGCAAGCATGGGCCCAAGGTGGGTTGCCACAACCTCAGCAACTGCAGCCAGGAATGCAAAGACCGACCATGATGTCAATGGCCCAATCTGGACAGCCAATGAATATGTCACCGCAACCGGGAATGGGTCAGGTACCTGGTACAGTTCCATCAAAACCAAGCTCTCTGCCTCAGGCAGCCTTACAAAACCTGCTGCGGACTCTCAGGTCTCCCAGCTCTCCCATGCAGCAGCAGCAGGTGCTTAACATCTTGCATTCAAACCCTCAGTTGTTAGCTGCTTTCATTAAACAGCGAGCTGCCAAGTATGCGGGTAACCCGAATCCGCAAGGCATGCCGGGACAGCCTGGAATGCCTCAGGGCCAGCCAGGTCTGCAGCAGCAGCAGCAGCAGCAGCAACAGCAGCAGGTCATGCCAGGACAACAAGGTGTTCACTCAAATCCAGCCATGCAGAACATGAATCCAATGCAAGCAGGTGTTCAGAGGCCTAGCATGCCTCAGCAGTCACCGCCTCAGCAGCCTCCACCCCAACAAGCCATGGGTGGGATGAATCCTCAGGCACAGCCAATGAACATGAATCATTCGGGGATATCTCCCCAGTTCCGGGATCTCCTGCTAAGACGACAGATGATTGAACAGCAGCGTCAGCAGCAGCAGCAGCAGCAGCAGCAACAGCAGCAGCAACAAGGAACAGGACCCAATTTAGGTCCTGGCATAGCCAATCATAACCAGTTCCAACAGCCTCAAGGAGTTGGATATCAGCAGCAGCAGCAGCAGCAGCAGCAGCGAATGCAGCATCATATGCAGCAGTTACAGCAAGGAAATATGGGACAGATGAGCCAGCTTCCTCAGGCTATGAGTGCAGACCCAGGATCAAATTTGCAGCAGGCTTACCAACAGCGGTTACTCCAACAGCAAATTGGATCCCCAGCGCAGCCAAATCCTATGAGTCCTCAGCAACACATGCTTCCTAATCAAGCCCAGTCCCCACACTTACAAGGTCAACAGATTCCATCATCGCTTACCAATCAAGTTCGTTCTCCACAGCCCGTCCCCTCACCACGCCCCCAATCCCAGCCACCCCACTCCAGCCCTTCCCCTAGGATGCAGCCTCAACCTTCTCCACATCACGTCTCCCCACAGACCAGCTCCCCACATCCAGGACTGGTAGCTGCCCAGGCTAACCCGATGGATCAAGGGCACTTTGCCAGCTCGGACCAGAGTGCAATGCTTTCTCAGCTTGCTAATAATCCAGGCATGGCAGGGCTCCATGGTGCAGGTGCCACAGAACTGGGACTCAGCTCAGATAATTCAGACTTAAATTCAAATCTTTCACAGAGTACACTAGACATACGCTAAGATTCATTGTAGCATTTTGGGAGCAAAAAAAAAAACTTATTTTCGCAAGACGTTTTGTACTGAAGACAATTTTTTGAATCTTTCTTAGCAGAACATTTTCCCTGGAATACACCTGAAATCTGCAACAGTAGTTTGTGGTTTTAAAAACAAACAAACAAAAAAATCCCCAACTGAACTGGGGGACAATGGAATACAAAGAAAATATATTTTTGTTATGGCTGGGACTAACCAGTCCTTTTTTTGTTTTTGTTTTTGTTTTCCCTTCGCGTGCGTTGGGGAGGTGCTTGGGAGCGGATAGTTGTTTGGCTACTGACCAAATGACTTCCTTCACTAGCCTCCAATAGGTTTTATTTTTTTTAAATTAATGAAAATATGTAATATTGATAGTTATAATTTACTGAGGCAAATGGTTAACTTTTCCCTATTCTGGTTTTCCTCTTGTCTACTGCAAAAACAACAACAAAACAAAAAAAAAAAGAACATTACCTAAACTGGAGGACAAAAAGGTGAATGTTGCTTTAAAATTACAGTGCATATATATATATATAAATATATATATAAATATATATTAAAGATAAATACCAATTTTCTTCCTTGGTTGGAAAGATGTCAATTCTTTTAAAAACTGTAAAAAAAAATATTAAGAAATCCAGTCTCCCTCCGAAGTCTACTTTTGTCCTCCAAGAATTTTCTATACCAGAGTCTGAGCTTAAACTTCAAGTATTAAAATTTGTACATGTAGAAAAGAAAACTTTTTTGCAAATATATGGGGGCAGCTGCCAAATGGATGTAGTATATATATTGTGGTTTGTTTTCCTGAAAGATTTTTTGTTATTTTTACATCTAACAAAGGAAAAAACTAAAGAGGGTAAGAAACTATTCCAAGGGTAAAATTTTAACCTGAGTGAAAATCCCTGGGGTTTCTTCTTTATGCTTGCTTTCTCTTTCCCTTCCTTCCCTTTTTCTCCTCTTCCATTTTCTGTAAAACTTGAAAATAGAAAGCAAAAAACCCTCAAATGTTGTAAATCATGCAATTAAAGTTGATTACTTATAAATATGAACTTTCGATCACTGTATAGACTGTTAATTGATTTCTTATTACCTATTGTTAAATAAACTGTGTGAGACAGACTGGCTTTTTTGCTTCCCTTCTTCTTTTCCCTACGGTTGGTGCTTATTTTACAATGGGGAAAGAAGATGGTATGCTTTTACAGACAACCTATGGAAATCCAATCCGTGTAAATATACTTGTGTTTGGTCTTTTTTTAAAGGTGGGTATTTTAGACTGTAATGAAGATGATGAATGTCCATTTTGGCGTGCCTTTGTATGTGCTTTTATTTGTGCTTTGAAAAGTACAGACATTTTTAATATCCAGGTGGGGTGCTAATTGCATATTTGACTTGGTTGCACTTCAGTCTTGAGCAAACATGTTCACTGTGCAGATTTTTGAGCTGTGCGGGCTTACTCTTCTGTGATTTAGGAAGTTGCTTTGCACTCTGATTTAAGAGTATTGAAAGTAATGAAAATTTCAGGCACATTTTAACCACTCCAGCAGTACAGGTTTTAATTATAAAAATGCTTTGATACATCCTTCACCAAGAACTGCAGTTTTGTATTTTGAAGCTTTTCATGCCCAATCACTTAAATGGAGTAAATAATTCTTAGCTACACATCTGTTATACAAGGAATCTAAAGATACAACTTGATTTCTTCTGATGTAGGTGGACCTGAGAATCTGAGGAAGTTTAAATTTTTGCATGTCATGTATTACCATTTGGAAATTCTGTCATCTTGATGTCAGTATGTGCTGGTAAAGATAAGGTTTTCTAAATTATATATGGTGTCTTGTATCCATTACTAGATTGGCTGAAAACCATGATCAGGCTCTTATTTTGGATCCCCCTAGACCACTGTCATCTTAGAGTATTAGCAAATTAGAGCATTAGCAATTGAATATTAAGTAAAGATAAAAGGATAAAGATAAGTTTAATATGGAAATACTAGCAGAAAAGAAAAACAGGAATATATCATTCCTAGTACAAATATAATTCAAACAGGATATGTTAAATTGTACACCTGCAATGATCTGTAGTATCAAAATTCAATTTAAATTGAAATGATGCTCAGTATAACTTGGTTGAATAACTATTTTGCCAAATTTATATTTTGTATTTGTTAAAGTAGATTTCTATTCATTAAGCATTAGAGTCCCACCCCCACCCCCAAGGTACTTATGACCTGAATTTGAAGTTCTGTTGGTCAGTCCCGGTCCCCTTGCAATCAGATGATTGCATTTTTGATACTCTGCAGCTAGCCCCCATTAACAGCTGTCTGCAGCATCCTGCAGTCATGTGACTGACTTTCTACATTTTTTGCCAGAAACCAGCATTTACTTACAGGTTCTGCCCCCCAAAAAATGTCCATTGTGGGTTTTGGAGAACTAAAATGGGTTCTCTTAACAACTTCTACAAAAAAAATGTAAAATCAAGGTTGATCATACGGGTGCCTAAACTTAACAACTGCCATGACATACAACAGAAATACCAGTTAGCCATAATTCAGGGACTACCTGTAAATTATTGCTTCATTTTTATCTATATAAATTCATTCCTTCTGCATGCTTTATTCGGAAGCGTAATCTAGTAGCTACGTCAACTGGCCTCACTGGTTCCATATTTTTAAAAGAGTTTAAAGTAATCTTAATCTGTTCTGTCAATGGATGTAGGTTTTATATCATGCTACTTTCTAGTGTTTAATTACAATTAGCAATGAGAAATGTTCCACTAGAAGAATTAAATATGTGGCACTTCTTAGTTCAACTGGACTAAATTTTAATTACGTTTTTAGCTAATATAGAAAGATGGAGATATTCCTGTCTGAAGGCCCCATTCTCTTTCATGGTGACATCTAAATTTAGAAGTTTATTTCTTAGACATCTTTAGGTTGAAGTATTCTTTTGTCTTGCAGAAGCATCATAGACATGTATTTTTTACACAAATGTTTACATTTCCTTCAAAAGTGGTTAACATATCATTGTAAAGTAATTTGTATATTTCCCAGCTAAGAGCTATACAAAAATTTTCATCTATTTCGTTATGATACACAAGATCCAAGATTTTTGTTCGTTATGAAATCATAGCACATCCAGAGCTATCTCTAAATCAAGATTAGTGATAGTATTAAATCAATAATTAATAGGTGCCTAGGATGCATTGTTGAATTGAGAAACAAGATACATGTGAATTATATGTGATTGAGGTATTGGATGATATCTCAACAAATGTCAATCTGTGTTGAGATTATTTATTTTTAAAAAAATGATTTCCATACACACTTTGTATATTTAGGAAGATAGGCCATTACAGAGGATGTAACAGTGCGGCTGCCCCATTTACTAAGATCTACCATTAAATATTATGATCTATATCTCTAGGAATTAATCATTGATACTAGTTTTTATTTTATTTTAATTTATTGGCTGCCCAACCCTAATGGATCACTGCCTTACAAAATAATGAACCTTCTCCCTTATCTGTGGCACTTAGCTCTAAAATTCAATAAAAGATAGTGAAAATAGAAGACAAAAATAAAGAGTGCTAAATACTGCAGTTGCAAATCTACACAAATGTGTCTGGATTGGTACCTATTCTAACATCTATATTGTTTTCTCAACATCCTGAGATAATCCAAGTAAAGGTATGAGTAGATATTTACGAATTATATAAAAGATTATACCTGACTCCAGGTTAAAAAAAATAGCACAACTTTGAGGACTCTTGTCTCTGTCTATGCATGCGAGTAGTCATGAACTTTAATTGCTCTGACACATTGAGGTAGAAATAGAATATATCATCTACTGGAAAGAAGAGTTGGAAATAACCTACCAGAATGGAATTTGGACTCTGTTGGTATGAGTAAAAATTAACATAGTCGAATAACTAGATGTGATTTCTTGGGAGCATACTCTGAAATAACACAATTTAATTCCTAAAGGTTTATTACTCTTGGTGAAAACAACTTAAATCAGCTGAGTTCTGATTTGCATATTAGATTGTATCCAGACAATGAATGTTTGATTTGAACCTTCCTGAGGCTGTTGATTGGAGCAGTTTTGTACAAGGGGGGAGTCAGAGAGACAAAGGTAGCGGCCCTTTAACTCCATTTCATTTGAACTTCCCTGAGGCTGGTGATTGGAGCTGCTGGCTGGAAGGGGGGAAGCAGAGAGACAAAGAGGAGTAGGTAGTGGTCCTTTAACTCCATTTCATTTGAACTTTCCTGTGGCTGGTGATTGGAGCTGCTGGCTGGAAGGGGGAAGCAGAGAGAGAAAGAGGAGTAGGTAGTGGCCCGCGCGCCTAACGGCATGCGAATCATATGTCCATAAACCAAAATAGTAATAATACATTCTGGATTAGTGCGCTTGAAATTGTGATTTTATTTTATTTCAAAATGACCAGTTTAGTTCAATGTAATAGCTGTCTTGCACCTGTCTTTCGCAGTACTTTTTCAAATTTGGATACTGTCCCCTTTGTAAACAAATTACTAGTCTACATAGACAGATTACCTATCTAGAATATCTAATCTGTGCTCCCCAAACAGAAATTATATGTCCAATTCGGCCATTCCACTCTATGGAGATGCCACGCTATCAGCCCCCCCCTACCGCAAAGATCCTGCAGAAGAAGAGCAGTATGGACAACGGTTGGATCTGGCAGGGTGAGAGCTGTGAACCATAAACACAAAGCTTTTGCTGTGACCCAGCATAACAGATATAGCGCCCTTGCTGACCCTAATGGGGACACGAAAGAGACAGGTCAAGGTAGTTGTAATAATGATGACTCAAATAAGCAGGGGATCATAGTCCAAAATGAAAAACTTCGGAAAAGCGAAATGGGGAACCAGGTATCACACATCAGTCACACAAGAGGGTATGCAAAAAGAGAAGTCACCTGGTTGGTGATTCAATCATAAGGGATGTAAATTTAGGAAAGGATATGGAGGTTTTAAAAAAGGTCAGGTGTCTGCCAAGTGCTACTGCCAGCAGAGACAAGAGGCGTATTCTTAAGATAGTCAAGAATGCAAGTAAGGACTGTCATGTTGATGCTATTATACATCTTGGCACAAATGATCTGTCCCAAAAAGATATACTTTCTGTGAAAAAATGAATTCCAGAGCTTGGGGTGTGAACTTAGTAGTACAGGTTGTAGGCTTATCTTTTCAGAGGTTTTACCACTTTATAAGGAACAAAAAGGAAAGGGCCAGTGTGTAGCAGAGTTTAATGTGTGGCTAAAGGAGTGGTGTAAAAGGGAAGGCTTTGGTTTTATTAGTCATGATGTCTGCAGCTGGTCCAATGAAAAACTCTACAAAAGAGATGGTTTGCACCCATCCAAGAAAGGGACTGAGTTACTTGGCATTAAATTCACAGATTTTCTGGATAAACGTTTAAACTGAACAGTGGGGACAGAGAATTGATACAGAACATTTATGTCCCCAGAAATCTAAAATTCATAGGGTTATCAGTGCATGTAACACAGATGTTTGTGCGGGTAAGATTATCTCTCCCTCTGTCAAGCAAAACCAAGCATTTAATAGTGAATGCCATATCATGTGCATGAACCATACACGTGGCAAGAAAATAGGGGCAGTCAGGCATAACACAGGTAATGTAGACAGTAAACCCAGGGTCAATCAAAATGGACTCAAATGTCTATACACCAATGCACAGAGTATGAGAAACAAACAGGGCGAATTAGAAGTTCAAGCAAAAGAGGGCAGATACAATATTGTTGCCATTACAGAAACTTGGTGGGATGAAATCGACAAATGGAACATACAACTAGAAGAGTTTAAATTATTTAAAAGAAATAGACCAAATAAAAGAGGAGGTGGAGTTGCACTATATATAAGAAATAACTGCATCTCTACAGAAATAGAGCACAACAATGATGAGAACTATCTTGAATGAATTTGCTCAATATTAAAGGTTGTGGGGGGAAACGACATTGCCATAAGTCTATACTACAGGCCACCCAACCAACCAGAGGAAGTAGATGAACTTTTTGCTAGTCAGCTAAGTAAGGTATGTAGGAAGCACACCACAATAGTAGTGGGGGATTTTAACTACCCTGACATCAACTGGGCAACAAACACTGCACCAAGTGGAAGATCCAACAGGTTCCTAACAAACCTAGCCGACAACTTTGTTTCCCCAAAAGTAGAGAAGGGAACATGGGGATCAACCATATTGGACTTAATTCTCACTAACAGAGGAAATGATAGAAGGTGCTGAAGCCACAGGAACCCTGGGGGCAAGTGACCATGCAATATTGGAATTCAACATTATGCAAACACAAGTAGTAGAACAAAATGAAACTAGAGTCTTTGACCTTAAGAGAGCTAATTTCAATAAACTTAGAGAGAGCTTGGGAAAAGTTCCATGGACGAGAATCCTCAAGGGGAAAACAACTCAAGCTTGGGAAATTTTGAAACATGAGATTACAAAAGCCCAGTCTAGCACAATGCCAATGAAGAAGAAAAATAACAGCTCTCAAAAGAAACCAGCATGGCTGCATAAAGAACTCTCTGACAAATTGAAAGACAAAAAATATAAGTATAAAAAGTGGAAAGGGGGGGACATAACTAAGGCAGAATATCAGCAAATATCTCGAGCATGTAAAGATGAAATGAGGAAAGCTAAGGCTCACAATGAAGAAAGGCTTGCCACAAAAGTAAAAAATAACAAAAAAATCTTCTTCCAACATGTTAAAAACAATAAAGTTAAGGAAACAATTGGTCCATTCCTGGGAGAAAGTGGCAAGAAGGTGACAAGCAACAGGGAGAAAGCAGAATTATTTAACTCATGTTTTGCATCTGTCTTTACACAAAGGGGTAAAACAGTCCAATCTATCAAAAACAGCACCACAAAAATCAGATTAGGAACACAAGTTGAAATAGGGAAGAAAATGGTAAGTGAGCACCTGTCTACCTTAAACGAGTTCAAATCACTAGGACCGGATGGATTACACCCCAGGGTTCTGAAGGAACTGGCAGACGAGCTCTCAGATCCACTGAACTATATCTTTCAGAGATCCTAGAGCACCGGAGAATTACCAGAGGACTGGAAAAGAGCTGATGTGCTTCCCATCTTCAAAAAAGGGAAAAAAACAGATCCAGGAAACTACAGATCTATCAGCCTGACCTTAATACCAGGAAAGATTCTGGAAAAGATAATCAAGCAACGAATTAGTGAGCACCTAGAAGCAAACAAAGTAATAGCCAGTACTGCTTTGGGCCCAGTACTCTTCAACATCTTCATCAATGATTTGGATGAGGGAATAAATGGGGAACTTATCAAGTTTGCAGATGACACCAAGCTGGCAGGAATAGCCAACACTCCAGAAGATAGGCTAAAGATACAGAAGGATCTTGACAAACTTTAACATTGGGCACTATCTAATAAAATGAAATTCAATGGTGAAAAGAGTAAGGTTCTACATTTAGGCAACAAAAACGAAATGCACAGGTACAGTATAGGTGGTACCTTGCTCAGCAGCAGTAACTGTGAAAGGGGTCTTGGAATCCTAGTGGACAACCATTTAAATATGAGCTAGCAGTGTGCAGCAGCTGCCAAAAAAGCCAACACAGTTCTAGGCTGCATCAACAGAGGGATAGAATCAAGATCACGTGAAGTGTTAATACCACTTTATAATGCCTTGGTAAGTCCACACTTGGAATACTGCATTCAGTTTTGGTCACCACCATGTAGAAAAGATGTGGAGACTGTAGAAAGAGTGCAAAGAAGAGCAACAAAGATGATTAGAGGAGAAATTTCCTGACAGTTAGAACAATTAATCAGTGGAACAGCTTGTCTCCAGAAGTTGTGAATGCCCCAACACTGAAAGTCTTTAAGAAGATGTTGGATCCTCCCACATTTCTACAAAATCAATGATAGTATTACCACCACATTGGTGAAGTATTTTTTGGCATTTTGGCATTTGACAAGCTAACTTGGTAGGCAAAAGGTAGGTTATTATGAAGATTTAAACTTGGATGCCACCTGATTCTCAATGAGTCTGAGCAACTCGCCATAATGAAACTAAAGTTTACAATAAACCAAAAAACAAAAGGCAAGTGCAATGAAGCGAAAGGTCTGGCAAAAGCCCTGGTGAGGTGCTAGATCTAAACAACAGTGGAATGAGAAGATGATAACGGTGTATCAAAAATCATAGATGAGTGTTATTCCCAGCGAAAATGCTAAAGTACTTAGTAGTCCTATATATGTCATATGGCAACTAATTTGAATTTTTCATGTAATATAATAAATTGTCTATGGCCTGATTTTTGGATCATCCTTTGTATGTATTGATAGATCTTTGAGGGACTTGCAATGACTCATATTTCATATTCCCATTACAGCAGCAATACATTGATATCCCTGGGCTTGTAATGCAGCTGACATTTAAAGTTTTGTATGAAAAGACTGATTCTTTTTGGCTACTCAAAATTTATTCAGAATAGGAAACATTTAAATAATTTCAACAGAATATTCCATTTGGTGGATTTTAGCGAATAGCTCCTATTAACTGTAAACAATCTGCCGCTTTATTTGAATTTTAAAATAAGGCAAGATTAAAATATTTTTAGTTTTGTTTTTATATATAATCTGCTATCCTTTGTATATAAATTATTTTCATAGAAAAATTGAATTGAAGAATTGAAAAGACCTATATATTATATTAATCATAATCGTTTCCATGACAATTTTGAATTAAACATCCCTTTGGTAGGTTTTCGCTGTCTCTTCAAGAAGAGGTATATTATCCTTCAGTTATGCACTCATTTTATATAGTTGTGCATAAGGAGAAGAAATCAGGATTTCTTACTGGAATAGTAACTTGGGAACATTTAGGTTAAGTGCCACCTGAAAGAAAGAGAAAGAACAGACTAGATAGTATCAAAAAATGTGTTATGTATATAAAAAAAGTTATGTATCTAAAATTTTCTTATTTTCAGGGAAACTCGGGTAGTCATTTAGCTGAAGATAATATATACTTTATATCATGTACAGCTTCACCTAATAATTCCACTTTACAAGCTTCAATTAAAGCCCAGACAATCTTGCAAAGTAGATGATACTACTACTAAAGTTTCTTTCAACTTTACAATTATATGATTTCAGCGAACTTTTACTACCAAATGAAATCAGTGAGATTAGACATAAGACATCAGACATCTGAATTAAGGCAATATTGCATTTATCTTCAAAATGTAGAGTAGTATCTCTGAATGGAGCCTCTAATGCTATTAGTATCTCTAGTGCCTGTTTTTTTTCTTTTACTATATATATTGATGTTTTTTGTTTCTGTTATACCAGTGATGGTGAACCAATGGCACGCATGCCAGAGGTGGCACACAAGTCTTCTCTGTGGGCATATGCGTCATCACCAGCTGCTCTTTCATGTTCTGATGCACACATATGCACCGGACAGCTGGTCTGGCACCCATGTGCATGGACAGCTGCTTGCTTCCAGGTTCCAGCACGCACATGGCTGGTGCACATGTGCATGATGGAACCCAGAAGAGCAGCTGGCTGCCACATGCATTGCACCAGCCTGCTGCTCTCTTCTGGGTTCTGGTGCTTCAGCACACACATGCTCAGTTTCAGCACTCGGTGCCGAAACATTCAGCCATCACTGCCATGGGTGAAATACCGGCCGAATCGGTAGGGATGATTGCTGTTGGTTCTGCAAACCAGTAGTAAAAAAAAAAAAGCTTCAGATGATCGTGTGGCTCAGCTGTGAGCTATGCGATCGTCAGAAGCTTTTTCCCTGCTTTTTAAAACATTTTTTCCTGCCACTTCGGGCAAATAGGCAGGGGAAAAAATGCTTTAAAAAGCAAAAAAACAAAAAAAGCTTCCAATGATTGCGCAGCTCACAGCTGATCTGTGTGATCATCGGAAATTTTTTCCCCACTTTTAAAGCATTTTTCCCTACCTATTCGCTCGAACTGGCAGGAAAAAAATGCTTTAAAAAGTGGGGGGGGGAGTTGGCCACGCCCACCCAGTCACATGACCCACTATCAAGCCACGCCCACAGAACTGGTGGCAAAAAAAAAATAGATTTCACCACTGATCACTGTTGTACCATACCATTCTCTTCTCATGTTTACTTTTCTACTACAGTTTTTCTTTAAATTTTATTGGCTGTAATGTCACTTCTTTTTTTATATGATGCTATCAATAATGTAATGGTTATCTTAAAAATAAGAGGATAGTATTCTGCCCTGAATAGCTTAAAACTAGAAATCAGAACAGCCTTTGTAGTTTTGGTAGGAGAGTTGTCCACTTAGGTGAATTTAACAAGGCAGAACAGTGAAAGATGAGAGAGGACACTGCTATATTCAAAGCAAGTAATCAACCATGTAAGAAAAAAAATAGAAAAAAGTTCTAATGTTTATCATACAAATGTCACATGATTTGATAATTATTGGGGACAATGGAGTGCAAGATAAAAAATATTCAGTATAATGGACATTGATATTATGTAATGAGTGAATGAGGTTTGGAAGGAATACAGTAGTTTGGCCTCAGACATATCAGCCCATGGTATCCCTTTGAAGCATCTGGCAAGATCTGGCCTTGAAAATGATGTTTCATAGTGATTCCAATCTGCCTGTCAGGTGATGTTAATGTCAAGTGATTTCTGTTTGGACAGTTAGGCCATTGATCAATGATGTCCTACAAGTTTCCATCTTGTTTCCCGTGCTTTTTAACAAATGAGTGAAGCTTATGGTAGAGTTTTGAGATGGTATGCAATATGTTCTCTTAAATTCAGCTGTTCCACATCTTGTTACATACTATCTTGATTCCTGCAATATACCCAGAAGTTGCAATTGGCATGAACAGCAGCTAGCTTATTACTATGCAGGGAACAAAAATAATAGGATATAGCAATAAGCTGTATTAATCCTTTTTCCCCAGGCACAATTTAGTGTATTGATACTGACCTTTAAATCCTAAATTATTTTGGCCTGTCTAAAGGATTCTCCCAGTACAATTCTGTCTGGGCTGTTCAGATAGAGGTTGTGAAGAAACATCTGCTTCATTAAAAAAAACATTTAGTTTTTTGTTTTTTTTTAATGAAATGATTACCTACCTGGAATGCTTGCCAAAATAGAAAGACAAGGAGGCGAAGTTTTCTAGTTAGTTTGTCAAAATAACATTTAGAGATGCTGCGCTACATGGTTTGAAAATTACTTCCAGAGTAGAGAAAGATGTCTTTGATGCAAAAGTGATATGGAAAGTTGTTATATGTCAGGTGAAGAACATTTGTAGGGTCCTTCTATATGCGTCGTGTATATACAGCAGAAATTGGAATTGTGCTGCTATGTACCCATAGTCCTGGGATTCTGCTGTTGAGTTGATTAACTTCTATCTAGGTCATCTGCAATGCATGAGGAACCAGTAAAAACAATTCCAGAGCTAACGGTGGAACAAATTTTTTTGGCAAATTACTAACAGGAATTCTTGCTTTGTTCTTATTTAGTTAGTTAGGGTAATGCAAGAAAGAAAGAAAGCTCAGAGAGCACCAAGGATCCCTCATTTCAACCCTGAGTACAAATATTCTCCTTTATTGTCCTTATTTATTTAAATATTTATGTGGCCACCAACTCCATCTAAGTGACTCTGGGCAATCTACAGAAATTTATACAGAATCTAACAGAAAATATACAAAACCACAGAACAATGACCAGAAAATAATAAAATGGCAATTGAAGAAGATATTACACCTTTATCCAGTTGGGGTTTTAAGGCCTGGGGAAAGCGTTTCTCCATTTGCCTTGCCATCATTTTGTAGCACTTTTTAAATTGAGGGAAAGTTCCCTCTCTTACTAGGGAAGAAGTGCTAATAAACATCTTTTTTTGCATCTTCCAGGGATTTTCCAGAAGACATTAAAACTATAGTGAGGACATAGCTCAAGTGGTGTAAAAATGTTTCTGAAGTTTTGGGGGTGAAGCTGGTGACTATTGAAATGCCCCAAGAATGGGTAGGAGAATGAGAAAAATGAGACTTGATGTTTTTGTTTCCGTTAGACCCGTGATAGCAAACCTACAGCACGCGTTCCAGAGATGGCACTCAGAGCCCTCAGAGACAATTAAGTCTCACATGATGAAAATATTAGCTATTGGAGAACAAAAGTTTACAAAATTACAAAAATCTTAACCAAAGAGAATCAAGAAAAAGAAATACTGAGGGAAATCAAAAGGAGCAGTGATTTTGTACAGATTACAGATGTTTCTCTTATTGTCTAATCCTTGAAATAGCTGCACTTCTAATGGGTTCCTAATCCTAATAAATTGGATTTGTTTTTTTGTCAGAATGGAGAATATTATAATCCAACAGATCTGGAGGGCAAAATGTAGGGCAGGACATCAGGACAGAAATTGAGGGTTCAAACACACTACAGTGGGATCTTCATTCACCACTTTAAAATATGAAACCATCTAAAAGGTAGGGCTAGAAAGCTAATATTCTTAAATTTCAATCTATAGAATTACTGGTAAAAGTAACTGCAAAATAGTTAAGACTTACGTATAAACGTCCTATCTAATTAGTGCAATTTATTTCTGAGCAAATATTGAAAAGAAACAATAGATGGCACCTTAAGCAGTGATTAGCCCTATCCAATGATAATTGAGGAAAAGATGAGAAAAGAGCTCTGCCCTCTTAATGCTCAATGACGAGCGATAGCAAATGGGAAATATGGCTGCCGGTGCATAGGCGCGATTAGAATTGGCAGATGGCTGGCGAAGAGAGACGTTTCGTTTACAGTTTCGGAGCTCCCTTTAAGACATTCTTTAGACATTTGGGCTGAAGCGCTGACAGTGTCGCCCGCTCTTTTCCTCCTGGGAGGAAACAGAGCACTTCCCCAAGTGAGAAACTCTTTTTGAACTATTAATCTTATAGTGCAATAATAGGCACCCTCCCCAGCAGCGATATGGAATAGAAGAATGGGAGCAGCAGACCACAATTCTCCACAGAGAACTGACACTTTAAGGACTTTCCTTCCCAGAGTTCCCTGGGGCAGAAGGAAGGTTGCGATTGGTCGTCGTCTTTAAAGCATGTCTTCCTGTCGCTGTCGATCCTTTCTCTTCATTGGTGCCGCTGCAAACGCGTGCAAGCTTCTGTGCGCTCGAGGCGCGTAAAGGGACGGGAGGTTGGTCTGCTGTTTGGTGGCTGACGGGCGCATGAGGGGAAAACCGGTGCGTGCTCGGCAGCCTCTTGCTGCTCCGGATAGCGGCGTGGGTTAGATTGGCGTGCGGCGAAGAGCCATGGACCGGGAGGAAGGCGAGGTAAAATATATTTAGCCGACTTCTGTCCCCCATGCTCGGAGAGGCTTTAGGCCAGGGGTGTCCAAACTAGGGAACTTTAAGACTTGTGGACTTCAACTCCCAGAATTCCCCAGCCAGCCATGCTGGCTGGGGAATTCTGGGAGTTGAAGTCCACAAGTCTTAAAGTTCCCAAGTTTGGACACCCCTGCTTTAGGCGCTAAAAGTTACAGGGGATCTTTGCGTTGGCTAATTACTAGCGGGAAAAAAGAGCGTCTTACTGAATGATCTCTTTACCACCTTTGTGGTTCCTCTGCTTTATTTCTTTTACCTGACAATAGAAAGTAGGTCCCTCAAAGGAGAGATTCTTGGGTCCCTTTTTCCGCAATAATCCTCGGGAGCTTCTTGAAACTTGCTTTATTGTTAAATATTTTCGTTTGTCTTCCGTCAATTCTGTCTCAAGCAATCTGACATTTAGTTACAAGATATTTATCTCAGGATGACCAAGTGTCCATCATGCAATATATACTGAACTCTCAAAAGATTGGGATGCACTTTTGCTTTACTCTGTGACTGGAGGTTTCAGGAATTGCCACACTCCTGCTTGTCTCTTGATTGCTGGTGCATTTATAAAATTTATAAGCTACTGCAATCTGCCACACAAAATGCAAAGCATCACACAAGTAATTGCTCACCCGGCTGGGTGGGGGGGCAGGCCTTGAGAGCTCATTGAAATAAGGTCAGGATGGAGCCCTATGAATTCAGTATTATCAGTTTAATTCTAGAATAGTGTTTTTCAAACTTCATACATTTTCAGATATGTGGACTTCAACTTTCAAAATTCTTCAGCTACTATGCTAGCTGGGGAATTCTGAGAGTTGGAGCCCACACATCTTAAAGTAAGATATGTAGAATCAATGGCCCACATGTAATAATATTGCCAGTCTCATAAGGAATCTCTACTTCATTTAAATGCCATATTGCTGCTACTGAAGGAGAAAAGTTGCAGCATTCTCATTGCAAACATTCCTGTTTGTGTAGCTGGTGGGATAGAATCAATGAACTATGTATGTAATGTTACCTGCCTCCCAGGGAGCCCCACCTTATTAAAATAATGCCTTCAATAGTTTAGTGTTCAATGGAGTGAGGGTGGAGATAGGTAGAAAAGATAAAGGAGTCCCTCCAGATTTTTGTCTGCTAGTCATAGCCCGCTTTAGGGGTGGTGCTTATCTCCATTTCAAGGACATTGAACCAGTGCCAACTGAAGATGTTTCCATAGTCATGTATCCATCATGACATCACAGAGCACTGTTATCTTCCCATGTAAGTGGAACCTCATATTTACATGCTTTTGAACTGCTAGGTTGGCAGGAGATGGGGCAAGAATGGTCACTCACCCCAATACATGGCATTCAGGTCTCAAACCTGGGATATCAACTCTCCAGCTGACAAGCCCAGTATCTTAACCTTTGAGCCATTTCACCATCCTGGGAATGCTTCTCACTCACGTTTATTATTGAACTAATAAGCTCGGCTTATGACACCATTTTTGCAGAATTTGTGTCAGTTCATCAACAGTTACAGAATGCTTACTATATATATGTTATTTTGTTTACATTTAAATTTTAATCTGGGTCGCACATTTTTCCTTTAGCTGGGTGCTGACCATAAGAGCTGACCATAATGACATAAACCTATAGCATTCTTCTTGATCCTAAAATATAAACTCTCTTGTTTATGACTTCTGTGCTTCTATAATTTGTTACATAGTCTCCCATTCATAAGAAGTAAGAAACTCAATTTTGTTGTAAGGATACATTAAATGTTAAGAAAAAAATGGTCTCATTCTGACCAATTGATAAATTCTTATTCCAAGAGCCAGTTACAAAGTAACTAAAATATTCAAAAAAAAAACTGTGCTAGAAATTGAAAGTATGTATTGAAATATACAGTTGCCCATCATGTATCTATGAGACTCCAATAGCAATGTTCTGTTGAAAAAATTAAGAGCATTTAACTGATTGCTATACAGTATAGCTGTACATTTTTATTGGTACTCTGAAAATTTCAGTAAATGTTATTGATTTCTATGCCTATTTGATATCCTAATATTCTGAAACTACAGAATTGATAGTTCTGGGTAGTCTAATAATAAGCAAGAACAGAAGCAACTTATATCACCTGCTGTTTAGAAATTTAAATTGCATTTACTGACACAAACCAACTAAGCACACTTGTGACTATGACTAGATTTGAGTGTGGTTTTCTTAGTCTGGTTTAATCATGCTTATTCTTGGAACACGCCACAATTGGTTACGTTCATAAAATACACAAAGTCACCTTGTGATTTACAACTTATGGCAAACTAAATAAATCATGACTTAGAAAAATATAAGAATCCTGTTAGTATATTCATTCTTGCTGGAGGTCTCTCAGTAGAAATGCTGATCATATAATTTTTTAAAGGAAAATTAGTATTAAATATTTTATAGATGGTATATAAATCATTACTAAGATCAAATAACAATAAAAGTTAGAAATGCTGCAATGAGAAAGGAACATTCTATCACATATGGTGCTCTTGTAACAATGAAACATTACTGGAAAGTAATACATCAAAATTATTGAGAAAATTCTACAAAATAAAATTTGGAATGAAACTGCAAATATTTTATGATATATTTATTCATGTGAATCTTTCTTAATTTCTTATAAAATCAATGTGATAATAGAAGTTACAATTACAAATTACAAATTTTATTAAAAAATTAAAGTGACAAAAATATACATCAAACAAATATATAACAAGAGTGCGCTCTGGTTTTTAGTATAGAGATTAATCGAACAACCATTCTCTGAGTTTATATGAGTAATACTAATATTTAAATTATAAAATGCTAACACAGCATTCTAAACAACCTATATTCATAATATAGTCTCTTAATTTTAATCCAATTTATAATAAAGTCAAATACCGTGTTTCTCCGAAAATACGACAGGGTCTTATATTTTTTTGACTCACAAAATGTGGCCTTGGGCTTATTAAAGGGGAGGGCTTATTGTTTTTGGGTTGCTGGGTGGCTGCCACCTTGCGACTGGGCTCCCGAAGAGCCAGGCACAGCCTCAGGGTCGAATGGCTGTGTTGCACTGTCTCAGCAGCAACACAGCAGCCATGAGGTGACCACGCTTGTGAGCAGCCGCCTGGCAACCCCCCTTTCCAGCCAGGCACAGCGCCGCTGACCAACCTAGCGCTACCTGGAAAGCACCAAGCAATGCGTGTGTCTGTTCGCCGCCCTCCGCCTGCCGCAGCTTGCCGCCTTCGGAATGCCCCATGGTGAGTGAATGGGGCCCTGCATGACTGGAGAGGGGATTGTGCAAGCGACTTTTCCGCTCCCCACTTGCGCGACTTGCAGGCTCACGATGCCCTTGGCTAACTCTACAGTACCTGCAGAACCAGAGCATCTCCACTGCTGGTGTCGCCCGCTGCTTGTTTTTTTTTTTTTTTTTTTTGCGGCTTTCAAAGCACGGAGGAGGGATGCCGCTCTGGGAGTATGCTCTATGTTTGTGGGCTGCAGAGCATACAACCATAGAGCGTATTCCCAGAGCGGCATCCGTCCTCCATTGCGGCTTCCAAAGCACGAAGGTAGGATACTGCTCTGGGAGTACGCTCTATGGTTGTACGCTACCATAGAGCGTACTTCCAGAGCGGCATCCATCCTCCGTGCTTTGAAAGCCACAAAAAAAAAAAAACCCAAGTGGCTGGCGGCGCCAGCAGCAGAGATGCCCTAGCTCTGCAGGTACTGTAGAGGTAGCCAAGGGCATCGTGAGCCTGCGAGTCACATGAGCCGGGAGCGGAAAAGCCACTCGCTCAACCCCTCTCTCCAGCTTTGCAGAGCCCCATTCACTCAGCTAGGGGCATTCCGAAGGCGCTGAGCCACGGGAGGCAGAGGGTGGTGAACAGGCGCTTGCGTTGTTTGGTGTCTTCCAGGTACTGCTAGGTCGGTCAGCGACGCTCTGCCCGGCTGGAAAGGGGGGTTTCTGGGAGGCTGCTTGCGAGCGTGGTCACCTCATGGCTGCTGTGTTGCTGCTGCGACAGCGCAACACAGCCATTCGACCCTGAGGGTGTGCCCGGCTCTTCGGGAGCCTGCTCGCAAGAGAGCAGCACCTTTGCCCCCCACCTCGTTCCCACGGCTTGGCGCCTTCCAGATCCCACGGTGCTCTGCCTGGCCAGAGGGGGGGATTGTCCAGGGGGCTTATTTTTGGGGTGTGTGTAATATTTTTGCCCACCCGAAATATGTGGCAAGGCTTTAGTTTCAGGACAGGTCATATTTTCAGAGAAACACAGTATGAATACATAAATTATGGTATAGGGCTGTGATGACGAACCTATGGCACGTGAGTCGGAAGTTTGGGAACTGAAGCCTCCGGAGGGAGAAAAACCGCCCAACGGGCAACCCAGAAGTCCATTCCCGAACTTCCGGTTAGCGTGTTAGGCCATTTTTTGCCCTCCCTAGGCTCCTAGAAAGCCTCTGGAGCCTGGGAAGGGCAAAAAATGGACCTACCAGGCCTACTGAAAGCCTGAAAGCGGGCCATTTCTGGCCTCTGGCGGGGAGGGAGGCTGTTTTTGCCCTACCCAGGCTCCAAGAAGGCTGTGCATGCATGTTTGTTGAAGAGGAAGACCAATAGTACTGAATTAGTCAGACATCTCTGTCAAACTATCATACCTCCTATATCTGGATGACCTGAAGCTGCATGGAAAAACATTATCCGAAATATAATCACTGCTCAACACTGTCCATAAATACGACCGAGATACTGCAATGGAGTTTGGACTGGACAAATGTGCCATCCTCACCATCAATAATTTCTCCCTCTCCTCATCCAATGTTTGTTAGAAAATCTAGCTGGTTATATCTAGCTGGTTAGTGAAGAGTGAATACCCAACACTGGAAACTAATCTTGAGACTGTACTGTTCTCCTACAATCAGCAATGACTAGTGGAGTAAAATCCACAGGAACTCCTTTAACCTTTACTGTCCTCCTATCTGTCCCACCATGTGAATTATTTGTGGTACTCTTGTCTGTTTTGTGCTAGTTGGAATCTCCAATCCACTGCAACTCTTCATCTTTGGAGCAAATGGCTGAGGAAGAAGATGACTTTGATCTCTATGGGGATTATGATAGCTTTCCTCAATATAGCAGCAGTGAGGAAAGTAGCAGTACTTCCTATCTAGATGATTCTAGTGAGAATGAAGTAGCAGATCGCGAGGTTGGGGAAGTTCCTCCACCCTCTTCACCAATCCAGACCCTCAGCACCCACATGCCAGATGATAATGGATCTGAGCCAGGTACCACAATTCTCTTATTTGCCTATGGAAGGGCTCATCTCATGGGACTTGAAGCGGCTCTCTTGTTGAATGCAGATGAGTTTATCATAGAGAATGAATTAAAAATATTTTTGTATTAAGGGGAAAAAGAGGAAATAGTCCCACATTCCTGTAAAAATGATTTTACCAAGGCTGATGCATTTCAAAAATGAACTCCTTTCTCAAAAAACCAACACAGAAAAAAGGACAGTTTGTTAAAAATGTTAAAAACAAACAAAAAACTAATATTACTAAAAATGGCTATTTTGCTTATGTATATATCAGTGTTTCTCAAACTTGGCGACTTTAAGTCCTGTGGACTTCAACTCCCAGAATTCCCCAGCCAGCTATGCTGGCTGGGGGATTCTGGGAGTTGAAGTCCACAGGACTTAAAGTCGCCAAGTTTGAGAAACACTGGTATATATTATTTCAATTTTTTTATCTGTTCAGCTTAATTACCACAAAACAAGAATCCAAGGGGCATAAAAATAAGTATCTGTAAGGAACATGAACATTCCTAAAATATATTGCATGAATTTACTTCCAATGCCCATAGACAGAGGGAAAAGCCTTCCACAAAGTCAAAATGAGGCACGAAAATTGTTTTGCCTTCTAAAATGTCTGTAAACTGATCATCTAATATGCTGTACAAAACTAAATGAGATTGAGAACAGCTATTGTAATTTATAGTGGAAAAGAGTTTGGAAGGCAACGTTCTTAAAGGGAAAGACCCAGTCTAAATGTAAACAAAAGTAGACACTGAAATTTTCCATTAAGTATGAAACTATTCAGAAACAAACACTTTTTAAATAGTACCCTGTTTCCTTGAAAATAAGATCTCCCTGGATAATAAGCCCAGTTGGGTTTTTGAGTACATGTGCTAAAATAAGCCCTACCCCAAAAAATAAACCCTCCTTGAAAATATTGCAACACAGCAGCAGCCATGAGGTGACCACGCTCACCACCTCCTGCACCTCAAAAATAATAAGACCTCCCCAAAAATGAGGCCAAGTGCTTATTTCAGGGGTCAAAAGAAAATAAGACCCTGTCTTATTTTCAGGGAAACATGGTAAAACAGTCTCATTTTCACCTCATTGGTGTTCTATGACCTACACAAACAAATTTGAGATGCAGTGTTTCTTATTTAAAAGTGTTTCTTTAAAGGGGATCTTATTTTATGTATATATTTACAGTAAGTCCAATGGCTACAGTCAAGCCATGTCAGTTTCAGAGAGTTAATGAATCAGGATATTGAAACAGTTTAATTAAAATGATTAGACAGATATATCCATAGATATTATATGTCATTCTATATACTAATATTTGTAGTTTTTAAAGTGTCCTTGAAATAATAATTCATTTCCAAAATGTTCAGTTTCAGCAACAGCTCCAATAAAATTGTTTTACTAGTGCTTGGGATTACTTACTCTTTTCTTTGCCATTATTTTCAATTTAGGGAAATACCTTATCTGGCAAAAAAGGAATGAGAGGTAGAGATAAGAGAATGTGGCTGCCTAGCTCTACTGTATTCATGTAGGAGACAATATATACATAAATCTATAGTTTGTATCTTTGTTTAGAAAATATTGGCACAAGTACTTTATGGAAAATTTTATAAAGAAGAGAATTTCCATGCAATTATGCAGTATGTGATGTTTGCATGACTATTTTCTAATAACTGAAATTGATGCTGTGCATATGAACTTTTTAGTGTTATGACATTAGAGAAGTGTATTCATTGAGATCCATATTCTGGGTAGTAGAGCAATCTGATTAAAAATTCTTATATATATGCAGTTAGATTAAATTCTACTCAAATCTTTAAGATGATACATATATGGACTACAGCATTTATTGCATTATATCTAACAGTTTTTCACAATCTGCAGTTCCAAAAAAAGCAACTTAATGCTAGTGGTGTATAGCTGTACTCATCATCGTACATCCAGTTAATACAAAATCCTGCACTTAGTTAATCCCTACTTTTTAAAGATAGAGTGGGTGGTCATAGGAACATTTCCTGATTCACTAGGTTGCAACTTGAATATCAACAATACATCCAAGTCTAACTCCCCACAAAGGATGCTCTACTTAGCATTTTTGAATTTTTATCTTCAGAGTATATATATGGATCTATGTAGACATCCAATATTAGAGGGGAAGATTCCATTTTGGGTTGTGTGTTGTTTTCCTGAAAAGATAGTTCTGTTATTTATTATTTATTACCAAATCTATGTGCTTACCAAATCCGATTGGTGCTTCTGGCAATCATTGCAATTGAACAATATTGATTACTCCCACTGGACCTTAAGCCTCATTGCTAGTTCATACTAGAAGACAAGTGTGATTTTTATTACCAATAAGAGCAGAAACCTTTATTTTCCTCCATGTTATTTGCCTCAATTTTTATCCTACTTAACAGTAGTATTAAAGGTAAAGGTTCCCCTGCATATGTGTGCTAGTCGTTTCTGGCTCTAGGGGCAGTGCTCATCTCCATTTCTAAACCGAAGAGCCAGCACTGTCTCTGTGGTCATATGGTGCACTAATGCTGAAGGTGCATGAAGGACTATTATCTTTCCACCAAAGTGGTCCCTATTTTTCTACTTGCATTTTTTACATGCTTTCAAACTGCTAGGCTGGCAGAAGCTGGGACAAGTAACGGAAGCTCACTCCATTAGGCAGCACTAGGGATTCGAACTGCTGAACTGCTGACCTTCTGATCGACAAGCTCAGCATCTTAGCCACTGAGCCACTGCATCCCTTAATAGTAGTATTAGACCTAATTAAAATAATGGAAATTATAATGTGTATATTTTTCATAGCTTTGTGAAAGATATTGTCATTAATTTATTTTAATATTCCCAGAATGTAGCCTTATGCTTTTTTGATTAAACTACTTGCCTGCCATTGAATCTTACTGTATTTCTGTTTTCTTAGCTGTCTGTGAGATGTGTGGTATTGTGGGCACAAAAGATGCCTTCTTCTCCAAGACCAAACGTTTCTGCAGTGTCTCCTGCTCCAGGAGTTACTCCTCAAATTCCAAGAAGGCTAGCATTCTGGCAAGACTGCAGGTGATCAATATCCTCTTAATAGGACCATTTGTTAAATTAGATACTGCTAAATATAAGGAAAATATTGGAAAGTGCTTTTTTCTGCAAACACTAACTTTATTTGGATAGTTTATTTGGATAGGTTAGTGCCACCAATTTGGGAGGCACTAAAAGAGATTCAATAAATTCATGGAGGACAAGGCTATCTATGGCTACTAGTTGTAATAACTATCTATAGCTTCTGAAACATAGACAATATTTCTCTGTGAGAAATTCCAGGAGTGTATGAGTGGAAACTATTATAATCATGCCCTATTGGCCTCTGATTGGCCACTAAGAGAACAAAATGTTAGGGCTGGATCTGAAACAAAATAACTATTATTCTAAGCAGTGTTCTCCTTCAAATATCAGCAAATGCACAATAAAAAGCCACACTTGATTCTTACAAATAACTGAGATTATATTTTTTTAGATACAGTGAAGTTAAGGCTGAAAAAACACTTGATCTCCCTTCACAATTATACCCTCATATATATCAGTGTTAATTTCATATAGAAAAGCTGCCCTTTTACTATAGATTCATATTTTATATCATATAGAATAAAGCATTTTTCCTTGCTAGAAAGACATAATTATTAATAATTTTTCTACTGTTATTGATACAGTTCTTTTCTGTGTAATGTTCATACATGAGTCGTTTAAGAAGAGAATTCAACTTTTTTTTCTCTTGTTAACTATCAAAACTTGCCATCCTTTCAGAACTCATGAGTAGGAAAAACAAGTGCTTTTCTTCCTGACTCTTGCAAATGTAATAAGATCTGTATTGTATACAGTTTATTGCCTAAAAGTTCCTGGGAGCTTTACACAATTTGCAAAGTTATTGTAATATTAACTTTTCATGGGCAGAAATGACATTGCCAGATCTATCAAAGCCCTAACTCATATGAATTCCACCTCTCTTATTCATCTTATCAAATACTTCTAGTAAAGTGACTTATAACTATAGAAACCTATAGCAAGACTAAATTCACATATTGGTCTAAACCATTGTTTGCTAACTCGGTTTTATTAAATGAACATAACAATTGACTTTATTTAATACACTAAGCCAAGACCAAACATGATGAAATATTTACAACATAGCAAAGAATTACTCTGTAAGAAATGGCTCTTTTTTTATTGAAAAAGTTTTATACAGGCAAATTTTCCCCCTTTTAACCCCCCCCCATACAGTATAAATCACATACAAATACTATACCCCCTCCCCTCCCCCCAGCCCCCCCCCGCAAAAATTCTCATTCAAATATTATACCAAATACTTTACCCCCTCCCCTCCCCCCATCTTAAAGTAAATTACTCGTTCAAAAGAAATGGCTCTTTTGATTTGATATCTTTACTAGATAAAGTTGCATGGAAGAGCTGGAAATCTACATTTTCTTTTGTCTCTCTCTTTTTTTTTTTTTTTTTTATAAATGTTTATTTATTTTTCTTTAAAAAGACAAGACAACACATAAGATACAAGAGCAGGGAAGTAAAAAAAAAAACACATTTTCATCAAGCATGTCGTTTGGTTACAAGTTTTTGTGCGATGGTTTTTACAATTAAGGATGCGTTCACTAATTATCCATTAAATATAGTTAAATATTTCATTGAGCATTGCATGTTCAAGTTACCATAGTATTCTTTCTTTTATGACAACCCTTATTTCTTTATCTCTACAATTATGTACTAGGTAACAATAGGTCTTTATAAAATTGTATCACCATTCTCTCAAAAATAAAAGTGGAGATTAAGTCAAAGAAAAAAAGAAACTCATTACTTCATATAAGACATTTCTATTTTCCATTAATCTTAAAGTTTCCAATCATCCTCAACTCCAAATTAAATTTCCCATTATTATTTGTCAATCCATGTAGTCATTAAATATTTTAATCTATATTCACATCCATTGTTCATTACATCATCATTATTCCATTTTATATTATAAAATAGTCACCAGCCATAATCATACCTAACAGTTTAAATCATCTCACTCTTATATATTAAATACATTATTATTCTTATCTCGTATAAGTAAATGGTCTATTTCATAATAAAGGCTTAATATGTATAGAAAGAGAAAAGAAAAAAAAAGAAAGAAAAAAGAGAGAGATTTTTTCAAAACATTAAGTATAACTTTCTATTATTATTACATATAAGATAGGGTAAAGAAAAAGAAAAGATTCACTTCCAAGTTTTTTTATCCAACCATTGATAAAACAAGTCCCATACTTTATAAAATTGCTCATCCTCTAATTCTCTAATTTCAAATGTAAGTTTACTCATTTCTGCACAGTTCATTATCTTCCGAACAATTTCCTCCTCTGTTGGTACTTTCTCATTTTTCCAGTATTTAGCAAATACAATTCTAGCAGCTGTTAAGACATTTATGATCAAATATTTCAAGTCTTTATTGTATGTTTCTGGTATTATTCCCAATAAGAAAAGTTCTGGTTTCAAGTCTATATGTTTATGTATCATTTTCTCCAACCACATGTGTATTTTAGTCCAGTATCTCTTAGCTTCAGGACAAGTCCACCACATGTGGTAATATGTGCCGGGTGTATGTTGACATTTCCAGCATTTTTCAGACTTATTCTTCGACATTCTTGCTATTCTCGATGGGGATAAATGCCACCTATAAAACATCTTATACAAATTTTCTTTATATGCAGTTGACATTGTCATTTTATAATTTTGAGTCCACAATTTTTGCCATTTTTCTAAATCAATCCCATGTCCAAAGTTTTTTCCCCAGGCTAACATAGTTCCTTTCACTTGTTCTTCATATAATTTCACCTCTAATAAATAATCATAAAATTTTTTAATTAATTTTTCATCGTTACCTGTTAAAATTTTATCTAATTCAGTCAGTTTATCATAAAAACCCTCATTTTTTCGATCTTCATTGTATCTAGAATGTATTTGCACATATGAGTACCAATTGAGTTCAATACCTTCTTGTTTCAATTCTTGTATAGATTTAAGTTCACCCTCTGCATTCAATAATTCAGCATATCTAACTGCTTCTTCCCTTTTAAATATTATTGGATATGAAAAGGCTTCAATAGTTGATATCCAGACTGGAATTTTCAAGTAGTGCGACCTCTTAACCTTCTGCCAGTTTAATAACAGAGCCTCTCTTATAGAATGGTCTCTAAAGTAACCATGTTTTTTAGTTCCTTTATACCATAAGTATGCATGCCATCCCAACAGCAAGTCATGACCTTCTAGATTCAAAAGCCTATCATTTCTTAGCATTATCCATTCCTTGATCCACATCAGACTAGCTGCCTGATAGTATAACTCCCAATCAGGTAAACCCCACCCTCCCCTTGATTTGGAATCTTGTAACAATTTACATTTTATTCTTGCTTTTTTCCCTTGCCATATAAATTTCAACACTATTTTATTTAATTCTTCAAAATATCCTTTCCCCAACTTAATTGGAATAGTCTGAAACAGGTATAACAGTCTAGGTAAGATATTCATTTTGATTGTTGCGATTCTACCAATCATTGATAATTGAAGATTCTTCCATTTCGCCAAGTCTGTTACAATTTGTTGCTTCAATTTAATATAATTATCTTCTTTGAGAGTGCTGCACTTGGCTGTTAGGTGAATCCCCAAATATTTAACTTTGTTTGTGATTTGCATTTCCAAATTTTCCGCCAATTCTTCTTTTTGTTTTCGGGGTATATTTTTTGTTAAAATCTTTGTTTTGTCTTTGTTTATTTTTAAACCTGCAACTTTTCCATACGCCTCGATTTCTCCTATCAGTTTAGGTGCAGATTGAAATGGCTCCTCAAGGATGAAGACTAAGTCGTCAGCAAATGCTTGCAACTTGTATTCTTCCTTTTTAATGATCATTCCCTTTATTTCTTCCTCTTCTCTAATCTTTCTATTTAGTACTTCTAATGTTAAAACAAAAAGCAGTGGTGACAGTGGACAGCCTTGTCTCGTACCTCTTTTAATTTCAATTGGATCCGTCAGCTCTCCATTTATCATTATCTTGGCTGTTTGCTTGTGATATATCGTTTGTATGGCTTGAATAAAATTCTTGCCAAAATTCATTTGTTCCATTTGTTGAGTCATAAATGTCCAATTCACGTTATCAAAGGCTTTCTGCGCATCCAAGAAAATCAAAGCCATTTGCTTCTCAGAGTGGACCTGATAATATTCTAAGGTATTTAGAATTGTCCTTATGTTATCTCTAATTTGCCTCTTTGGTAAAAAACCATTTTGGTCCGGGTGGATAAACCCATTTAGGTATTTTTTCAGTCTCTCTGCCAGTATTGAGGCAAATAGTTTATAGTCTGAGTTCAACAAGGAGATAGGTCTATAGTTCTTAATTTGCGTATGGTCTGCCTCCTCTTTGGGTATTAATGTAATATATGCCTCCAACCATGAATTAGGTATTTTACTTTCAATCATTACTTCATTCATGACTTCTAGTAATGGAACGGCCAAGGATTTTTCTAATGTTCTATAGAATTCCACAGGAAGGCCATCCGGTCCCGGGGCCTTCCCATTATTTTGTCTTTTAAGGGCCTCAGTTAATTCCATCATTGTTATTTTATCTTCAAATATAGTTCTAGTATCATTTGGTATTTGGGGGAGTTTGGCGTTTTGTAAATATTGTTTCACTTCTTTCTCTTCTATGTTCTCTTGTTCATACAGCTTGGCATAGTAATCTTGAATAATTTTCCTTTTTTCCATATTTCCATGATGCAATTGTCCTTGTTCATCTCTTAGTTGTAGTATTTTCTTGGTCTCTCTTTCTTTTCTCAGTTTATAAGCCAGCCATCTGCCTGGTTTATTTGCATTTTCAAAATAGTTCTGTTTGGCGCCTCTGATTTTTTGGGCCAGGTCCTCCTTTTCCAATAGGTCAAGTTTGTGTTTTATTGTGTCCATCTTTATTTTAATCTCTTTCTTTTGTGGAGATTTCTGTAGTTCTTTTTCCAATGTGCTGTAATCTTTTTCTAGATCCTTAGACACTTGTCTTTTCTTTAAGTTTCTCTTTCTTATATAGTCTATTATCAAACCTCTAGAAAAGGCCTTCATTGTATCCCAAAGATTCTGTAAAGACGTATCTTCTTTTTTGTTTTCTTTAAAGAAGAAAGTCAATTCTTTTTCCATTTTCTTTACAAATTCTTTCTCTTTCAATATCCTGTTATCTAGTGTCCATCTCGATCTTCTTCTTTGTTGTCTCCAACCTATTGCCATTGGATTGTGGTCTGCCCAGATGTTTGGTTCAATCTCCACATCTAGTGCGCTGCTGGATATGCCCGTTGAAGCCCAAATCATATCAATTCTAGAGAACGATGAGTGTCTATTTGAATAAAAGGTATATTGTTTTTTAATGGGGTTCCTTTCTCTCCACACATCTTTTAGATTTATTTCATCCATCATCCTGAAGAAGGACTTTGGGAGTGTTTTTCTATTTTGTTTTGTTGTTTTGTGGGTCTTATAGTCCAGTTTCTGGTCTACAATACCATTGAAGTCTCCCATCATGCAAATATCAGCATAGTCTAGATCAGAAATTTTCTTGTGAATTTTTTTATAAAAGTCATCTTGTTTTTCATTAGGGGCATAAATTCCAATTAGCAGTATTTTCCTAGCATTGTCCATTATTTCCACCATTAAAATTCTTCCATCTTCGTCTGTGTAGATTTGTTTCGCAGGGATTTTATCTTTAATGTAGAAGGTCACACCTCTTTGTTTACAGTCCGCTAACGAAGTAAAGTTTTTTCCCAGTTTTGGTTGTACTAATAAATGACTATTACTTTGTTGAATATGTACTTCTTGTAAGCAAATTATATCTAATTTTAATTTCCCTAATTTGTGGAATATTTTCGTTCGTTTACATGGCGAATTAAGTCCATTTATATTAATTGAGAGTAATTTTATTCCTTCCATCCTTATGTTTTATATATAGGATTTATAGCTCTAGTTGATCTTGGTTCCCGTTGTGCTCTACTCTCTACACCCCCAACAGCACCTTCTTCAATGTCAATTCCACCTACAGCACCCTCTGTCCTCTCAATTTCGGTTATGGGTAGATCCAGCAGTTGCACCGGTGGCTCTTCATTTCCAGGCTTTTCTGGCTTTCCTCTCAAATGTTCTGTGTAGAAAGCTTCTGCCTTCTCAATTGTATCAATTCTATATCTCTGTCCTTTCCATACAAACATGAGGCCTTCCGGAATCAACCATCTATAGTTAACTCCTATTTTAAGTAAGGCTGTAGTCAAGAATTGATATTTTCTTCTTTTCTCTCTCACCCGTCTTGGTATTTGCTTAAGAATTGCAATCTCCTTGCCTTTGTATTGCAGTTTTTTATCTCTTGTGTTTTGCAGGATTTGTAGTTTTAGTGCTTTTTTCGTAAATCTTACATGGACCTCCCTTGGGAGGGAGTTCCTCGTTGCATATCTTGTGTTAACTCGAAATGTCTCATCTATCCCGTCCATTATCTTCTCCTCAGGTATCCCTAGTATTTCTATGAGAATTTGGGATATTATTTGTGGCAGATTTTCACCCTTTTCTTCTACTATATTTTGAAACCTCAAAAAATATTCAGAGCGCTCCATCTCCAGTCCAATTATTACACTGCTTTCTGTTTCCACTTCATTCAATCTGGAATCAAACTCTTCATCCCTCTTCTCTCTCTGCTTCTCTCTTTCAGCAATTTTTTGCATAACATCTTCTTGTTTTTTGACCCACTGTTGTATATCTTTTATATTTCTCTCTGCTTCGTCTGTTTTTTTTTCTATGTTCTCCATCTTCGTTTCCACATTGTCCAACTTCTTTACAAGTGTATCAAATTTTTCATCAGAGCTTGTTTGAAGTTTCTGTATTGCTTGCATAATTGAATCTAATGATATGGTCTTCTCTTTTTCCTGTTGAATCATAGATTGTATTGATCTTTGTCCTCCTGCCGGTGAGGAGGCAGGGGTTGTTGTTGTAGAACCCACTGGTGTTGGCTTTCTACTCATCTTGCTATTTTACTCTCTCTTCTTCTTCGTTTTGTGGTTCAGTCCAATTGCAGTTAACACTAGAAAAAAAAAGAAGGTAGAAAGGGGAAAAGAGGAAGGGGGGGGAAATAGGGGAAGAGAGTGTATAGTAGTTAGATAAAAGTAATAGGGGGAGAAAGCAAGGTTTGATATAGGATATAAGAGAGAGGCAGAAGAGGGAAAGGGGCACAGAGAGAAAGTGGGTGGGAAGGGAAAGAAAAAGACAATCTGTATAAGAAAAATAAGGGTGGGTAAATGGAGCGGGAGGAGAGAAAGAAAAAAAAATGTATCTCTGTTATTTCAAGAAGAAAAAAAAAGGGGAAATAAGAAAGATGGAAAAAGAAAAAATTGCAGACCAAGGAAGAAAAAAAAAAAAAGAAGGAAAAAATTGTTCAGCGCTTCCAGGCTCCAGGACTTCAAAAAAAAAAAGAAAGAAAGAAAGAAACAACACACGCACCAACTAGAAAAGGGAAAAAGTCATCACATCCCCAGGAGAATAGTATAAACACTTGATGTAATTTCCAAAGTCACTCCAGTTTTCTCTTATAAGTCTTCCAAGATAAGTTTCCAGACCTTACAGCTCCACAAGGAACAGCCTGCAAAAACCATCTGTGTTCCTTGCTTCTTATCAGGTCCTGACCTTGAATAAATGTCTTTTTCTCAAAATAATCCCAGCTGTAGGAATTGGCAACAATGTTTCAAAGTCCGCTAGATGGCAGTGTTAAAGTAACAGTGTTAAAATGTATCCAGTCCCTAGCCCCTCGAAGCGCTGCCTAAAAGAGAAAGTTAAGCTCAGCACAAAGAGGAAAAAAAAAAAAAATCTTTCAGGCATTAAAAGGTATATAAGAAAAAAGGCTCTGATAAAGTCGCTTTAAAAAAAAAAGAAAAAATAAGGAAGGGGGAGTTAAAAATAAAGAGAGCTTCAACCGCAATTGTAACAACAGTAATAAAAGTCCCGTCTGGTTTCCAGTAAATAAAAAGGGAAGAACAAAAAGCCCAAATGGTTTCAATTAGCTCTATTCAAACCCGCCGCTAAGTCATCGGTTATTTTCTATTTCCTTTAATCTTCCAAATTAAGAGTGTCCTCTGTATAATTTAAGCAAAAAAGAAAAACTTTCTTCAAGTACTCTCACCAAACCACGGCATGCTTTCTCTCTCTCCTGCTCTTGCTTCACGGAGCCGTCAGCCGCTTTGGCAGCCCGGGGGCTGGCTCCTGACCGCAGGCAAAAAGGGGTTTCACCAGGGTTTCCAGAGACTTTGCGAGTGTCTCTGGGTCCCCCGGAATTTCCCCTTACCTCCCACTGTCTCTTCGGGACAGCTTGGGTCCAATGGACCGTCCAAACGATCAGGATTCAACGGGTCATCTGGAGTAACCAGAAAACCCGTGGTAGCGCAGCGACGTGGTCACCTCATGGCTGCTGTGTTGCTGCTGCGACAGCGCAACACAGCCATTCGACCCTGAGGGTGTGCCCGGCTCTTCGGGAGCCTGCTCGCAAGAGAGCAGCACCTTTGCCCCCCACCTCGTTCCCACGGCTTGGCGCCTTCCAGATCCCACGGTGCTCTGCCTGGCCAGAGGGGGGGATTGTCCAGGGGGCTTATTTTTGGGGTGTGTGTAATATTTTTGCCCACCCGAAATATGTGGCAAGGCTTTAGTTTCAGGACAGGTCATATTTTCAGAGAAACACAGTATGAATACATAAATTATGGTATAGGGCTGTGATGACGAACCTATGGCACGTGAGTCGGAAGTTTGGGAACTGAAGCCTCCGGAGGGAGAAAAACCGCCCAACGGGCAACCCAGAAGTCCATTCCCGAACTTCCGGTTAGCGTGTTAGGCCATTTTTTGCCCTCCCTAGGCTCCTAGAAAGCCTCTGGAGCCTGGGAAGGGCAAAAAATGGACCTACCAGGCCTACTGAAAGCCTGAAAGCGGGCCATTTCTGGCCTCTGGCGGGGAGGGAGGCTGTTTTTGCCCTACCCAGGCTCCAAGAAGGCTGTGCATGCATGTTTGTTGAAGAGGAAGACCAATAGTACTGAATTAGTCAGACATCTCTGTCAAACTATCATACCTCCTATATCTGGATGACCTGAAGCTGCATGGAAAAACATTATCCGAAATATAATCACTGCTCAACACTGTCCATAAATACGACCGAGATACTGCAATGGAGTTTGGACTGGACAAATGTGCCATCCTCACCATCAATAATTTCTCCCTCTCCTCATCCAATGTTTGTTAGAAAATCTAGCTGGTTATATCTAGCTGGTTAGTGAAGAGTGAATACCCAACACTGGAAACTAATCTTGAGACTGTACTGTTCTCCTACAATCAGCAATGACTAGTGGAGTAAAATCCACAGGAACTCCTTTAACCTTTACTGTCCTCCTATCTGTCCCACCATGTGAATTATTTGTGGTACTCTTGTCTGTTTTGTGCTAGTTGGAATCTCCAATCCACTGCAACTCTTCATCTTTGGAGCAAATGGCTGAGGAAGAAGATGACTTTGATCTCTATGGGGATTATGATAGCTTTCCTCAATATAGCAGCAGTGAGGAAAGTAGCAGTACTTCCTATCTAGATGATTCTAGTGAGAATGAAGTAGCAGATCGCGAGGTTGGGGAAGTTCCTCCACCCTCTTCACCAATCCAGACCCTCAGCACCCACATGCCAGATGATAATGGATCTGAGCCAGGTACCACAATTCTCTTATTTGCCTATGGAAGGGCTCATCTCATGGGACTTGAAGCGGCTCTCTTGTTGAATGCAGATGAGTTTATCATAGAGAATGAATTAAAAATATTTTTGTATTAAGGGGAAAAAGAGGAAATAGTCCCACATTCCTGTAAAAATGATTTTACCAAGGCTGATGCATTTCAAAAATGAACTCCTTTCTCAAAAAACCAACACAGAAAAAAGGACAGTTTGTTAAAAATGTTAAAAACAAACAAAAAACTAATATTACTAAAAATGGCTATTTTGCTTATGTATATATCAGTGTTTCTCAAACTTGGCGACTTTAAGTCCTGTGGACTTCAACTCCCAGAATTCCCCAGCCAGCTATGCTGGCTGGGGGATTCTGGGAGTTGAAGTCCACAGGACTTAAAGTCGCCAAGTTTGAGAAACACTGGTATATATTATTTCAATTTTTTTATCTGTTCAGCTTAATTACCACAAAACAAGAATCCAAGGGGCATAAAAATAAGTATCTGTAAGGAACATGAACATTCCTAAAATATATTGCATGAATTTACTTCCAATGCCCATAGACAGAGGGAAAAGCCTTCCACAAAGTCAAAATGAGGCACGAAAATTGTTTTGCCTTCTAAAATGTCTGTAAACTGATCATCTAATATGCTGTACAAAACTAAATGAGATTGAGAACAGCTATTGTAATTTATAGTGGAAAAGAGTTTGGAAGGCAACGTTCTTAAAGGGAAAGACCCAGTCTAAATGTAAACAAAAGTAGACACTGAAATTTTCCATTAAGTATGAAACTATTCAGAAACAAACACTTTTTAAATAGTACCCTGTTTCCTTGAAAATAAGATCTCCCTGGATAATAAGCCCAGTTGGGTTTTTGAGTACATGTGCTAAAATAAGCCCTACCCCAAAAAATAAACCCTCCTTGAAAATATTGCAACACAGCAGCAGCCATGAGGTGACCACGCTCACCACCTCCTGCACCTCAAAAATAATAAGACCTCCCCAAAAATGAGGCCAAGTGCTTATTTCAGGGGTCAAAAGAAAATAAGACCCTGTCTTATTTTCAGGGAAACATGGTAAAACAGTCTCATTTTCACCTCATTGGTGTTCTATGACCTACACAAACAAATTTGAGATGCAGTGTTTCTTATTTAAAAGTGTTTCTTTAAAGGGGATCTTATTTTATGTATATATTTACAGTAAGTCCAATGGCTACAGTCAAGCCATGTCAGTTTCAGAGAGTTAATGAATCAGGATATTGAAACAGTTTAATTAAAATGATTAGACAGATATATCCATAGATATTATATGTCATTCTATATACTAATATTTGTAGTTTTTAAAGTGTCCTTGAAATAATAATTCATTTCCAAAATGTTCAGTTTCAGCAACAGCTCCAATAAAATTGTTTTACTAGTGCTTGGGATTACTTACTCTTTTCTTTGCCATTATTTTCAATTTAGGGAAATACCTTATCTGGCAAAAAAGGAATGAGAGGTAGAGATAAGAGAATGTGGCTGCCTAGCTCTACTGTATTCATGTAGGAGACAATATATACATAAATCTATAGTTTGTATCTTTGTTTAGAAAATATTGGCACAAGTACTTTATGGAAAATTTTATAAAGAAGAGAATTTCCATGCAATTATGCAGTATGTGATGTTTGCATGACTATTTTCTAATAACTGAAATTGATGCTGTGCATATGAACTTTTTAGTGTTATGACATTAGAGAAGTGTATTCATTGAGATCCATATTCTGGGTAGTAGAGCAATCTGATTAAAAATTCTTATATATATGCAGTTAGATTAAATTCTACTCAAATCTTTAAGATGATACATATATGGACTACAGCATTTATTGCATTATATCTAACAGTTTTTCACAATCTGCAGTTCCAAAAAAAGCAACTTAATGCTAGTGGTGTATAGCTGTACTCATCATCGTACATCCAGTTAATACAAAATCCTGCACTTAGTTAATCCCTACTTTTTAAAGATAGAGTGGGTGGTCATAGGAACATTTCCTGATTCACTAGGTTGCAACTTGAATATCAACAATACATCCAAGTCTAACTCCCCACAAAGGATGCTCTACTTAGCATTTTTGAATTTTTATCTTCAGAGTATATATATGGATCTATGTAGACATCCAATATTAGAGGGGAAGATTCCATTTTGGGTTGTGTGTTGTTTTCCTGAAAAGATAGTTCTGTTATTTATTATTTATTACCAAATCTATGTGCTTACCAAATCCGATTGGTGCTTCTGGCAATCATTGCAATTGAACAATATTGATTACTCCCACTGGACCTTAAGCCTCATTGCTAGTTCATACTAGAAGACAAGTGTGATTTTTATTACCAATAAGAGCAGAAACCTTTATTTTCCTCCATGTTATTTGCCTCAATTTTTATCCTACTTAACAGTAGTATTAAAGGTAAAGGTTCCCCTGCATATGTGTGCTAGTCGTTTCTGGCTCTAGGGGCAGTGCTCATCTCCATTTCTAAACCGAAGAGCCAGCACTGTCTCTGTGGTCATATGGTGCACTAATGCTGAAGGTGCATGAAGGACTATTATCTTTCCACCAAAGTGGTCCCTATTTTTCTACTTGCATTTTTTACATGCTTTCAAACTGCTAGGCTGGCAGAAGCTGGGACAAGTAACGGAAGCTCACTCCATTAGGCAGCACTAGGGATTCGAACTGCTGAACTGCTGACCTTCTGATCGACAAGCTCAGCATCTTAGCCACTGAGCCACTGCATCCCTTAATAGTAGTATTAGACCTAATTAAAATAATGGAAATTATAATGTGTATATTTTTCATAGCTTTGTGAAAGATATTGTCATTAATTTATTTTAATATTCCCAGAATGTAGCCTTATGCTTTTTTGATTAAACTACTTGCCTGCCATTGAATCTTACTGTATTTCTGTTTTCTTAGCTGTCTGTGAGATGTGTGGTATTGTGGGCACAAAAGATGCCTTCTTCTCCAAGACCAAACGTTTCTGCAGTGTCTCCTGCTCCAGGAGTTACTCCTCAAATTCCAAGAAGGCTAGCATTCTGGCAAGACTGCAGGTGATCAATATCCTCTTAATAGGACCATTTGTTAAATTAGATACTGCTAAATATAAGGAAAATATTGGAAAGTGCTTTTTTCTGCAAACACTAACTTTATTTGGATAGTTTATTTGGATAGGTTAGTGCCACCAATTTGGGAGGCACTAAAAGAGATTCAATAAATTCATGGAGGACAAGGCTATCTATGGCTACTAGTTGTAATAACTATCTATAGCTTCTGAAACATAGACAATATTTCTCTGTGAGAAATTCCAGGAGTGTATGAGTGGAAACTATTATAATCATGCCCTATTGGCCTCTGATTGGCCACTAAGAGAACAAAATGTTAGGGCTGGATCTGAAACAAAATAACTATTATTCTAAGCAGTGTTCTCCTTCAAATATCAGCAAATGCACAATAAAAAGCCACACTTGATTCTTACAAATAACTGAGATTATATTTTTTTAGATACAGTGAAGTTAAGGCTGAAAAAACACTTGATCTCCCTTCACAATTATACCCTCATATATATCAGTGTTAATTTCATATAGAAAAGCTGCCCTTTTACTATAGATTCATATTTTATATCATATAGAATAAAGCATTTTTCCTTGCTAGAAAGACATAATTATTAATAATTTTTCTACTGTTATTGATACAGTTCTTTTCTGTGTAATGTTCATACATGAGTCGTTTAAGAAGAGAATTCAACTTTTTTTTCTCTTGTTAACTATCAAAACTTGCCATCCTTTCAGAACTCATGAGTAGGAAAAACAAGTGCTTTTCTTCCTGACTCTTGCAAATGTAATAAGATCTGTATTGTATACAGTTTATTGCCTAAAAGTTCCTGGGAGCTTTACACAATTTGCAAAGTTATTGTAATATTAACTTTTCATGGGCAGAAATGACATTGCCAGATCTATCAAAGCCCTAACTCATATGAATTCCACCTCTCTTATTCATCTTATCAAATACTTCTAGTAAAGTGACTTATAACTATAGAAACCTATAGCAAGACTAAATTCACATATTGGTCTAAACCATTGTTTGCTAACTCGGTTTTATTAAATGAACATAACAATTGACTTTATTTAATACACTAAGCCAAGACCAAACATGATGAAATATTTACAACATAGCAAAGAATTACTCTGTAAGAAATGGCTCTTTTTTTATTGAAAAAGTTTTATACAGGCAAATTTTCCCCCTTTTAACCCCCCCCCATACAGTATAAATCACATACAAATACTATACCCCCTCCCCTCCCCCCAGCCCCCCCCCGCAAAAATTCTCATTCAAATATTATACCAAATACTTTACCCCCTCCCCTCCCCCCATCTTAAAGTAAATTACTCGTTCAAAAGAAATGGCTCTTTTGATTTGATATCTTTACTAGATAAAGTTGCATGGAAGAGCTGGAAATCTACATTTTCTTTTGTCTCTCTCTGTGTGTGTCTTGTTTTGATACATTTTCACAGGGTAAACCACCAACAAAAAAAGCTAAAGTACTGCATAAGGCAGCCTGGTCTGCTAAAATTGGAGCATTTCTCCACATTCAGGGGACAGGGCAACTGGCAGATGGAACATCAACTGGTCAAGATGGTAAGTGAGATCAGCAATTGGATGAACTAAAGTTGTAATTACTACAAAAGAAAGCATTCATCAGAAGCATGGATATGTCATCAAAATTAAATGCAATATGAAATGAATGACTGGATAGAATGATCACCAACTACTTTTTCTTTTTAGATTATTTCAAACTGAATATAGTTATATAGGGAATTTATATAGGGAAGACATTTGTCTTACAGGATAGGACTTAAAAAACTTTGAATTACATTGCATGTTTGATTGACATTTATTTCAGAGATTATTGATCTTTCCCTGCATGAGAGAGATTACCTTGGTTTACTGATCTCATGTTTATATGTTTTTTGAGAGTGGAGTACAAATGACTTGGCTGCATAATAGATTTGCTGTGTAGGTCTATTTTTGGAGCAATGAAGTTGGAGTAGAGAACACTTGTGAATCTCTTCTAATAGTTTGCTTATATATGTGTGATTGCTTAATGGGAGAAACAGACCCAGCAGTTTTCCTTTTTAGAATCTTTTTAAATATTTGAAAATAGTTAGGATTAGAGTTAGTTTATGTAATTTGAGAGTCTGTTTGTTTTTTATGGAGCATAAAGCTGTGTCTATGAACTTTATTGACAAACCTGTTTATCTGTTGTGCTGCATCTGTTTTCCATCCTTAGGTTTCTATACTTAGAGGGCCTGATATCTCTTATTTTGCATTCCTAGCTCTCATTGTAGGCTTTGACTGGGGAGCATATCTACAGGACAATGAATACAAGGCTGCACCTGTTAGCAGTTTCAAACATGTGAGTACTCTCTGTTTTTTCAACAAGTGTGTAACAATGTGGGAAGTCATGGGAGATAGTACATTCCTCTAGAGCAGTGGTGGGCAACCTTTTTTTTCAACTGAGCCAAATCTCGCCAAAACCACGATTGAAATTTATTTGGAGAGCCGCATTTTTAAAACCGAAAATACATAGGATGGTACACTTTTTAGTTTCAATAAGTTTTTATTGAGAATATTCTGCATGCAAGTATCCACATAGGTTGGGAGGATACAAATAACACAACTAATAAAACAAAAACTTTAGAACGATATTATTTATCGATAACGTTAAATTCCGTAAAATTTGCCTTACAATGTAGAGAAAATTACATCCTGACAATGACTGACAAAGTCACAACCACTAATGTGAACATTGGCCTTGCATTTCCTTGGATAGTTTGAGTAAGTCAGGTTTGTATGTTGTTGCTTTTAATTTCATCTCCCTCTCCCACTTTCTTTCTTTTTTTCTTTCTCTTTCTCTCTCTCTCTCTGGCTCTTTGTCTCTCTCTCCCTCCCTCTCTGTCTCCCTCTGTCATTTTCTCTGGGTGTCTATCTGTCTGTCTCTCTCTCTGTATCTCTGTCTCTCTCTCCTCCTTCCCCCATCTCTGTCACTCTGTGTGTGTGTGTGTGTGTGTCTGTCTGTCTGTCTCTCACTCACTCTCTGTGTGTGTGTGTCTGTCTCTGTCTCTCCCTCTGTCTCTCTCCCCTCCCTTCCTCTCTCTCTGTCACTCTGTGTATGTGGGTGTGTCTGTCTCTCACTCATTCACTTAATCACTCACTCTGTGTCTCTCTCTCTCTCTGTCTGTCTATCTTTCTCTCCCTCCCTCCCCCTCTGTGTGTGTGTGTGCGTGTGTGTGTGTGTCTGTCTGTCAGTCTCTCTCTGATTCCCTCCCTCACTCCCTCTCTCTGTTCCTCTCTCTGTCTGTCTGTCTCATTCACACACACACACACACACACACTGTGGTCACCTTGTTGAGTGTTTCAAATGTGATTGGAATACTCAACAAGGTGACCACAGTGTGTGTGTGTGTGAGTGAGACAGACAGACAGAGAGAGGAACAGAGAGAGGGAGTGAGAGAGGGAATCAGAGAGAGACTGACAGAGACGAATCAGAGAGGTACTTTTAACTACCTGGCAGCGGCGTTTTGGCTTGGGGGGCTCCTCAGAACTTCCCAAGACTTCGGAGGGAAGCTTACAGCCCTCCCTCGGAACGCTTCGGAGGGAAGCTTCTTCAAAAGCCCGGGTGAGTGACAAGAAGTCTCCCAGGCTGTAATTTGCCGAGCTGTACGCGCGCGCCTGTTTTCCACGGCGTGGAGCAGCGGCGAGATTCTGCGCGGCGAGCGATGATTCCGGGGACCATCCGGGAAGATGAACGCGAGGGGGGACCCTGCCCCCCACTGATGGCCCCCGGAATCATCGCTCACCGCCCAGAATCTCGCCGCTGCTCCACGCCGTGCAAAACAGGCGCGCGCGTACAGCTCGGCAAATTACAGCCTGGAGACTTGTCATTCGCCGGGGTTTTGCAGAAGCTTCCCTCCGAAGCCCGAGAGGAGGGAGGGAAGCGGGCGCCCGGCACACAGAAGAGCCGGATTAAAATGTTTAAAGAGCCGCATTTGGCTCGCGAGCCGCGGCTTGCCGACCACTGCTCTAGAGCAAGGGGGTCAAACTCATGATGACACCTCATCACATGAAATAATGCAACTTTCTCCCCCTTCGCTAAACCAAGGGAGGGCGTGGCCAGTGTGTGATGCATCTGGCCCACGGGCCGCAAGTTTGACACCCATGCTTTAGAGCAGTGGTTGGCAAGCCGCGGCTCGCAAGCGACATGCGGCTCTTTACACCCTTTAATGCGGCTCTTCTGTGTGCCGGGCGCCCGCTCCCCTCCCTCCTCTCGGGCTTCGGAGGGAAGCTTCTGCAAAAGCCCGGGCGAGTGACAACAAGTTCCCGCCATTACGAAGTCTCCGAGGCTGTAATTTTCTGAGCTGTGCGCGCGCGCCTGTTTTCCACGGCGTGGAGCAGCGGCGAGCGATGATTCCGGAGGCCATCAATGGGGGGGCAGGGTCCCCCCTCGCGTTCCTCATCTTCCCGGATGGCCCCCGGAATCATCGCTCGCCGCGCAGAATCTCGCCGCTGCTCTACGCCGTGGAAAACAGGCGCGCGCGCACAGCTCAGAAAATTACAGCCTCAGAGACTTCGTAACAGCGGGAACTTGTTGTCACTCGCCCGGGCTTTTGCAGAAGCTTCCCTCCGAAGCGTTCCGAGGGAGGAAGGGCCAGTTGGGAAAGGGGCTTTGCTCCTGCTCCGGGCTATAAGCTTCCCTCCGAAGTCTTGGGATGTTCTGAGGAGCCCCCCAAGGCAAAACGCCGCTGCCAGGTAGTTAAAAGTACCTCTCTGATTCTGTCAGACTCTGTCAGTCTCTCTCTGATTCCCTCTCTCACTCCCTCTCTCTGTTCCTCTCTCTGTCTGTCTGTCTGTCTCACTCACACACACACACACACTGTGGTCACCTTGTTGAGTGTTCCAATCACATTTGAAACACTCAACAACTGGCCTGCATTTATGGTGTTTTGCAGCATTCTGCAGTCATAGGACCAATTTTGAGAGGAACAGAGAGAGGGAGTGAGGGAGGGAATCAGAGAGAGACTGACAGACACACACACACACACACACACACAGAGACAGAGAGAGACAGAGAGGGGGAGGGAGAGAAAGATAGACAGACAGAGAGAGAGACACACACAGAGTGAGTGATTAAGTGAATGAGTGAGAGACAGACACACCCACATACACAGAGTGACAGAGAAAGAGGAAGGGAGGGGAGAGAGACAGAGGGAGAGACAGAGACAGACACACACACAGAGTGAGTGAGAGACAGACAGACAGACAGACACACACACACACACAGAGTGACAGAGATGGGGGAAGGAGGAGAGAGAGACAGAGATACAGAGAGAGAGAGACAGACAGATAGACACCCAGAGAAAATGACAGAGGGAGACAGAGAGGGAGGGAGGGAGAGAGAGACAAAGAGCCAGAGAGAGAGAGAGAAAGAAAAAGAAAAAAAAGAAAGAAAGTGGGAGAGAGATATGAAATTAAAAACAACAACATACAAACCTGACTTACTCAAACTATCCAAGGAAATGCAAGGCCAATGTTCACGTTAGTGGTTGTGACTTTGTCAGTCATTGTCAGGATGTAATTTTCTCTACATTGTAAGGCAAATTTTACGGAATTTAACGTTATCGATAAATAATATCGTTCTAAAGTTTTTGTTTTATTAGTTGTGTTATTTGTATCCTCCCGACCTATGTGGATACTTGCATGCAGAATATTCTCAATAAAAACTTATTGAAACTAAAAACAGTGTACCATCCTATGTATTTTCGGTTTTAAAAATGTGGCTCTCAAAATAAATTTCAATCGTGGTTTTGGCGAGATTTGGCTCAGTTGAAAAAAAAGGTTGCCCACCACTGCTCTAGAGCAAGGATGTAAAATTAAAGGTATATTTGGCAATCAGTGATATCTGGGTAGGTGTACCTATGGAACATAGGGAAAAATGGATACTTGACATGACATTACATTACTTGTGCACACACAAACGTACATACATGCAAACACAATTGAACATATATACATACAGCCAATATTTTTTTCTCTTCCCTGCTTTGCCCAGTTATCTTATCTTGCTTCCACTCCCATTCTTCTTGCAGGTTCCCCTTTATGATCAATGGGAAGATGTGATAAAAGGGCTGAAGGTTGAAGTATTGAACAACGATGCTGTGCTTCCCAGTCGTGTGTATTGGATTGCTTCTGTTGTTAAGATTGCAGGTAGATTCTTTGAGGAGGAGCATAGAAAAGACTATGGATTTTCTTTGATTTTTTAAAATGTGTCCCACTTCGGTCCGAAAAGTTGATATAAAGAAGATAAAGTGTTAAACTAGTTATCCAGAAGTGGTGCCCTGCCTTCATTAGATATATTCAAGTGGAAGTTGGAAACAAAACGTGTTGCAAATTCTTCCTACACTGGACAGCTAATTAGACATCATAGCCTAAATGGCTTTCTTCAGTTGTATGTTTTCCTGACACTAACCAACACATTTAATGATCTCTGCCTGATCATAAGGTTAGACAAATAAACATTTCAGAGTTGATTATAAATGGGCAGCTATATAAATGTAATAAACAAACAAATAAACAAATAAATAAATAACCCACTTACACTTCTACCACAAACACAGTCTTTCATTCATTCATTCTCACAGCTTGGTTTAAAAATAGATCCTTTCCAAAGAATATTTTCTCCTTTTTCTTGGAATGATAATCTGCTAAATGAAAATGTAGGAATAGCTTTTCTAACAGCTAGGATGCTGCCATCAGAAGCTCAGTCTTCCATCAGACTTTTCCGTGTGTGTGTGTGTGTGTGTGTGTGTGTGTGTGTGTGTGTGCATGTTTTGGCTTCAAGACGGGAGTCAGAAAACTCTGTATCCACAATTTTTATCCAGTCATACTAGATGTGGTCTAAGCATTAGCTTAGCCTCTACCTTCATATCCCTATCCCAAATATTAAAAAAAAGCAGGACCTCACATTTTTAGAGCCAAAGTGGTTTGCATAACCAGCCACATTTTCCAGCAAAAGGTCAGAAATGTCTGTTCTCTAGACCATGGTCACTAAACCCTGAAGCCCAACACTACCCAACAGATACTAGCCATGAAAGCTTATATCAGTATTTTGTTCCCAGTAATTCCTCAGAATCCCAGATATGCCCAGGAATCCCCAAAGACAATCAACTGTACTTTTGGGGATGGGGATTGTTCTGTTCCTGTCTTCAAAACTTCAATTTTGGCAGGTTACAAGGCACTGCTGCGTTATGAAGGCTTTGAAAATGATTCCAGTCGTGACTTCTGGGTCAACCTAGGTACTATGGAAGTGCATCCAGTTGGTTGGTGTGCCATTAACAGCAAAATTCTGGTGCCACCCCAAAGTAAGTATCTTAAGTCTTGGTCAGTTGTAGAACTTTACAACATACAATTTCCTTTTCTTCTCTTATCTAAGAAAGTTACTTTATATGTATTTGTGCTAGTGATTATACCGCTGTGGAACAAATTAAGCAAATCGAAAGCTTCATTGTAGAATATTTAATTGCATGTTATCTGCAGAATTTAAGGGAAATCCAAGAAATGGGTATGGAGGTTGTGTAGATAGTATAGAAGTTTTCTTGGCCTATATACGTACTGAAATCTGCTCAATGCCATTTTTTCATCCAAATTTTTTGCAATACTTTTTTATAGCAATTTGTTTTAACTAACAATTTCTATTTTTACAATATTGTTCCATTTTCATTTTTAGAGTCATTTAAGGGTGCTTTTTTAATATGTTGAACAACAACTTAATTGTGCCTGGATATTGCAGGAGTTGTAATTCAGCACATCTGGAAAGCAATGACTTTAAGAAGATTGATTTATATGATGATTTGATCATCAGATAATGTAGTAATACCTCTTAACATTTGTTTTGATGTTTTAATCCAGGTGTGTCAAACTCACATTGTCACATTGTCATGTGACATATTGTGACTATTTCACCCTTTGCTAAAATGTGAGTGGGGTGGCCAGCACTTGATGCATCCAGCTGTGGGCCATGAGTTTGACACCCCCGCTTTAATCTCTCTTATGCTTTGTGAAAATTCTACCAAATAAATGTAAATTGTTTGGAGCACCTCCTTGAGTAAGTTTAGACTTAGTCTGCTTTTCTGCTTAACTAGCACAATTGGGGGGGGGGGGGTAAGTGGCAGTATATACTTCTTTGCAATACAGTATACAGGTGAAACTCGAAAAATTAGAATATTGTGCAAAAGTTCATTTGTTTCAGTAATGCAACTTAAAAGGTGAAACTAATATATGAGATAGACTCATTACATGCAAAGCGAGGTAGTTCAAGCCGTGATTTGTCATAATTGTGATGATTGTGGTTTACAGCTCAGAAAACCACAAATCCACAATCTCAGAAAATTAGAATATTGTGCAAAGACGCAATATTCTAGGCTCAAAGTGTCCCACTCTAATCAGCTAATTAAGCCATAACATCTGCAAAAGGTTCCTAAGCCTTTAAATGGTCTCTCAGTCTGGTTCAGTAGGAATCACATTCATGGGAAAGATTGCTGACCTGACAGCTGTACAGAAAACCAACGTTGACACCCTCCATAAGGAGGGAAAACCTCAAAAGGTAATTGCAAAAGAAGTTGGATGTTCCCAAAGTGCTGTATCAAAGCACATTAATAGAAAGTTGCGTGGAAGAAAAAGGTACACAAACAGCAGGGATGACCGCAGCCTGGAGAGGATTGTCAGGAAAAGGCCATTCAAAAGTGTTGGGGACTTTCACAAGGAGTGGACTGAGGCTGGAGTCAGTGCATCAAGAGCCACCACACACAGACGGATCCTGGACAATGGCTTCAAATGTCGTATTCCTCTTGTCAAGCCGCTCCTGAACAACAAACAACATCAGAAGCGTCTTACCTGGGCTAAAGAAAAACAGACCTGTCTGTGTGCTCAGTGGTCCAAAGTCCTCTTTTCTGATAAGAGCAACTTTTGCATCTCATTTGGAAACCAAGGACCCAGAGTATGGAAGAAGAATGGAGAGGCACACACTGCAAGATGCTTGAAGTCCAGTGTGAAGTTTCCACAGTCTGTGTTGATTTGGGGAGCCATGTCATCTGCTGGTGTTGGTCCACTGTGCTTCATTAAGTCCACGGTCAACACAGCCATCTACCAGGAGATTTTGGAGCACTTCATGCTTCCTTCCGCAGACAAGCTTTATGGGGATTCTGACTTCATTTTCCAGCAGGACTTGGCACCTGCCCACACTGCCAAAAGCACCAAAACCTGGTTCAATGACTGTGGGATTACTGTGCTTGATTGGCCAGCAAATTCGCCTGACCTGAACCCCATAGAGAATCTATGGGGCATTGCCAAGAGAAAGATGAGAGACATGAGATCGAACAATGCAGAAGAGCTGAAGGCTGCTATTGAAGCATCCTGGTCTTCCATAACACCTCAGCAGTGCCACAGGCTGATAGCTTCCATGCCATGCCGCATTGAGGCAGTAATTGCTGCAAAAGGGGCCCAAACCAAGTACTGAGTACATATGCATGCTTATACTTTTCAGAGGTCCGATAGTGTTCTATGTACAATCCTTGTTTTATTGATTGCATGTAATATTCTAATTTTCTGAGATTGTGGATTTGGGGTTTTCATGAGCTGTAAGCCATAATCATCACAATTATGACAAATCACGGCTTGAACTATCTTGCTTTGCATGTAATGAGTCTATCTCGTATATTAGTTTTACCTTTTAAGTTGCATTACTGAAATAAATGAACGTTTGCACGATATTCTAATTTTTCAAGTTTCACCTGTATATGAAGATTGTGCTTCATTGAAACAGCTACCTATTTAGAGAGATAATACCATTGTTGGAAAATTGAGTACATGTTCACTGCAGCAAGATGTTGATGCTTAATCATTATTTAGACCCTATGTTCAAAGGTCTCTGTATTGATTCCAAAAAAGTGTTCAGCAGGGCATATAACCAAAAAGAATCTAATTAGAAGGAGTTTGATTCAGTTCTGTGTACTTCCACAGATACCAAAGGCATATTACACTGACTTTCTTAAATGTTTCTATACAGCTATCAATTCAAAGTTTACAAACTGGAGAGGGTACCTTATGAAAAAATTGGTGGGGGCTCGGACAATCCCAGTTGATTTCCATTTAAAGGTGAGGATGGGAACTCTAACAAAATTATTTAGATTAAACTAGTTTTTCAGTAGCTCATTCAAATCAGGTATAAGTGGCAAGTAAATTAATTTCCAGAATTCATGCTGCATAGAATTCTTGGAGAAAGGATTTATAACCAACAGTGGTGAAAGAAGATCAGTCTAATGTAATATGTATTTTAGCCTGATTATCCTTGTGAAAGTATATTTTACACATCAAAATTATTTCTTTGTAATCAATATGAAGTAATGAAATGATGAATTTAAGGAAGAATTTTTGTGTTTCTCAATGAAAATAAGATATTGATCATTTTAAGGACTTACTGTTCATAAAGTTTCATTTAAGTATAGTATAGCTATCCATTAAATCAGTTTATGCTCTTTAATTGTATTAAATAATGTTATTATTTATTAAGAAGAGACAGGAGGAAAACAATTTTTCTTTTTCTTTGTGTTATTTCTCTTAGGGATTAAGATCACTATACTTTCACAGCTCTATTACTAGTTGACAAATTCTAGAATAAAATCAAGCAGAATTGGTCTTAAAGGCCGGGGGGGCGGACAGTAAATCCTGCCCCTGCTCATAAAGGATTGTTTAAAAAACTTGCAAGTAAGTCATAATTATCCCATCATCTCAATTCAGTGCAGAGATGGCGAAACCAGCTGGCAATAAACCACCTAGGGAGCTCATGATCATTGTTGCAGCACTTCCTGATTTGCAGATTATTACTAGAACCTAATGTATAAAATAAGAATAAAACTGCTATCCAATTGTGTTTACTTTTTCAGATTACACTGTGACCTGATCCTGAATGTGACTATTATAGGCATGAAGGGGAAACTTTAATTCCATTTTCACTCCCATTATTTAATAACAGTTTCTTTTCTTCTGGTACTTTTTTATAATTGCAGCTGAAAAAGAATGGCTAATCCATAGGGCTAAGGGAAAGATTTAAGTTTTCTACTTTCCTCAAACAGTGGTTCTATTCCAGATCATTTCCCTGTGTGTTTACTCTGAAGATGGAGGGATAGCTTCACAATATGTACTTTTTGCAAATGACTAGGTCAGTGATGGCGAACCTATGGCATGCGTGCCACAGGTGGCACGCAGAGCCATTTGTAAGGGCACGCGAGGCGCTGCCCTGTCAGCTGGCCAGCGCGCATGCGCGTGCTGGCCAGCAGAGTTCACCCTTTTTTAAAGACATTTTTCACCCTCCCCAGGCTCCAGAGGCTTTATAGGAGCCTGGGGAGGGCGAAAAGAGCCTCCCCTGCCCCCCGGAGCCCCCCCGGAGGCTTCAGGGACCGTCCAGAGGCTTCCCTGAGGCCTTCGGAATGCTTAAAACGACCCTCCGAGCAAACCGTAAGTGACTTCTGGTTTGCTCGGAGGGTCGTTTTGAGCATTCCGAAGGCTTCAGGGAAGCCTCCGGACGGTCCCTGAAGCCTCCGGAGGGCCTCTGGGGGGGTGGGGGAGGCTCTTTTCGCCCTCCCCAGGCTCCTATAAAGCCTCTGGAGCCTGGGGAGGGCAAAAAAAGCATGTAACAATGGCGGGGGGCACGTTGTGCGTGCATGCACACTGGGGGTCGCGCATTGCATTATGGGTGCGGCACGCCCCCCCTGCACTCCCCTCACTTGTGGCACGCAAGCCAAAAAAGGTTCGCCATCGCTGGACTAGGTTAAACCTTGGTTTTGGGATATAATAATGTCCCAGTGTTTCTGTTTTGCAGAGTTGTGGGGCTTTAACTCCTTTAATGGAAATTAATTTTTAAACTCCTGATTTGGGCTCTGGAGCTGTGGGGTTTCCCAAAGAAAACAATTGATCATCCATCTTCATGTCCACTCTCTGGTTTACTCAGATGACTGAGAGCATGAAGTATCCTTTCCGCCAAGGCATGAGGGTAGAAGTAGTGAACAAGGCCTGCATATCCCAAACACGAATGGCCATTGTGGATACTGTGATTGGTGGCCGGCTGAGGCTTCTCTATGAGGATGGAGACAGCGATGATGATTTCTGGTGCCATATGTGTAGCCCTCTAATCCATCCTGTAGGCTGGTCCAGAAGGGTTGGCCATAGCATGAAAAAAACAGGTGAGTTTCATATTGGATGCAAACAGCGATCGCTCAGGATTTTCATGTATTGAGGCCAGACGTTTATATTTACCCAGCAGATAGCAGTGACTGACCCTTCTTAGTATTTGTGAGCACACCAGGCAATTCCTATCTACTTTGGTTCACTGGATATTGTCCTAAAACAACAGTTTTCAACCTTTTCAGACAGACAGATGAACTACCAAAGTACTCTCACAGATCAGCTATAGTTAGGAGAAATTGCATTAGAATATGTTCAACCTAATTTTCTTTTTTTATAAATGTATTTCTTATTGTAAATACAATAAATTTATATTATACGCAATTAAGGTGTGTGTGTTTGTGTGTATCATTATTTTGGAAATTATTTGAGATTGCTAATGTCCCATTGTACTGTACTATTTTTCCCTTTTAAAGTTTACAAATAGCTAGAAATCCCCTCTTCCTCAATTCTAACTGCTTTCTTTATATGTCTTCCTTGATGGAAGAAAAGAATAACGATATGGCAAACCATCCGACCTTCCGGAAAATCTACTGCGATGCTGTTCCATATCTCTTCAAAAAGGTATGAATGAGTCGGGTTCACAGTGCTGTCCTGCATGATAAGAGTTAGCTAAAATGAGTTTTAAAAAATGTAATTTGGATATATTCTGTGAAACTATTGAAATCTTTTTTATGTAGTACAGTGAGATGGATTTGATAATGTCCAAGAAACACAGTGTAAGAATTTGACTGATGTAGGGTAAAGAAATGAATCTCTGGAAGCTAAAGGGAAGATTAAGTAGAATAAACTTTTTCCAGAGACACAGAACTGGCTTTTAGTGATTAAACAAAAGAATCATTCTAAGCCAGCCTTCCTCTGCTTCTCCCAGACCTGAGGATGGCCTGCTAGGTCAAGAGCAACTCTCAACACCCGTCTGCCCAGCTGATTATTTTCCCATCATCAAATTTTCATGCCTTCGTGTTTCTTTCCACCTTCCACATATCTGAGTGGAGAGGTATGGGAGGGAAAGAGAGACAGAGGGAGGGAGGGGGAGAGAGAGGGGGGGAGAGAGGGAGAGAGAGAGAGAGATTTAAATATGGGAAATAATTGAGATGTAAGTAGCTGTGATCATAGAGTGGTGTCGTGCCCTAGTGGTGAAGATACTCACCTCCCATTTGGGAGGTTGAGAGTTCAATCCTAGATAGCAGCAGATATTTCTCTCCTAGGGTGCAATGAAAAAACATCTACTGAGAACTCCATGTGGTGTCAGGAAGGGCATCCAGCCAGTAAACACTTAGCTCCATCCAGTCACCCTGACTCTACCCTGAATTAAAGAATTACGGGGTTGTAAAAAGGGAGTATAAGGAGATGATATCATATTGTGTATTAAATGTTTACATTAATTGTAAAAAAATAATACACTGATATTTTATTTTCATCCCCACCCATTTTTAAATAATTTTATATAATTCTACTCACTTTTGCAGTTCCTGGCATACTATTTAGAACCAGGGGTGAAATTCAAAGTCTTTTACTACCGGTTCTGTGGGCATGGCTTGGTGGCTGTGGCAGGTGAAGGATATTGCAAAATCCCCACCCCACTCCAGGGGAAGGATACTGCAAAATCCCCATTCCCACTCCAATCTGGGTCCAGCCAGAGGTGGTATTTGCTGGTTCTCCAAACTACTCAAAATGTCCGCTACCGGTTCTCCAGAACCTGTCAGAACCTGCTGAATTTCACCCCTCGTATGAACAAACCATCTTGCCTTCTTGTTGAAATTCTCATTAGCCACAGCCAGAATAATCCAACAAGGCTTGGGATATCAGAACAAAACGTGGTTAGTATAACATCTCAGGAACAGAGACAATATTCCTTCCTAATCACCCTCAGTAAGAGCCCTTCCTTTTATGTGCCGACTTCAGATCCAAATAGAAATATGGCAAGTGATAGAAAGTGTGAACGATGTGTGCTTTGATATATATTTGCAGCTGAAATGATTCAACTTTTTGTATGTTTATCCTGTAGGCTCCTGCACTGTATTGTGATATTAAAGTGATAGCTCTTATCTAATATCTAAGAAGTCAGAATGATAAGGGAGCAGCTTGATCAACAATAAGCTTTATTTGAAAAGCAATTAGAATGCAAGGCTCTGCCCATTGTATTCAGTTGTTGATCAGTCCACTAATCTCAGCATATTCCTATAGACCAGGGGTGTCCAAACTTGGCAACTTTAAGACTTGTGGACTTCAACTCCCAGAATTCCCCAGCCAGCAGAGCTGGCTGGGGAATTCTGGGAGTTGAAGTCCACAAGTCTTAAAGTTGCCAAGTTTGGACACCCCTGCTATAGACATTCACATCTTTGATTCCTATTTATCACTTTCTTCTATCATCTATTATAGGTACGTGCTGTCTATCCAGCAGGCGGCTGGTTTGAGGAAGGCATGAAATTGGAAGCTATTGATCCTCTGAATCCTGGCAACATTTGTGTGGCTACCATCTGTAAGGTATTGTGAAGAAGCCAACGTGACTGTAGTAATACAAATATGCCTCTTGGTATCCTTCCTCCTGATGGAATTGGGAATTACGTGCTTGCTGATAAAGCTTTTATCAGCTAATTAGCCTTATTCAGACATGGGCCATCCTTATATTGGACCTGGGAGAGAAAGAAATACTCACTTTCCTCCTATGTTCCTCCTATGCCATATAGATTTTTCTGCTTTTTTCATTTCTGGAAACAAAGTATACTTGAATGAATTTAAAAATGGATTAGTTTCACTGTGTTTTTTTATTGATAGTTCTTGAGCCTTCTTTCTGGTTGCATTATTAGACTTTCAATTTATAACTTCTATAGAAGGAATGGAATATAATTCTGGTTATGTAAACTTTAGGGTGCACCAGACTTTGCCCTTTGACATGGGTAAGTAACCAAAATGTAATTGCAATCAGTAAACCAAACAAAACTGAGACAGGAAACTTTGGGCGATATAAAAAGGGGTGCTGAGATTGTTGCACTTGCCCCAAAATAACTTGTCTTGTTTTTTCAGTGAATTTTTAGACACATTATTTTTCTTTTAATGGGTGTTTAGGAATCCACTTTTTCTTTTTCGTGTGTGAACTAGGGAATCACTGTTTTTAAAATAGGTTTTAAAAAAGTAAATGCTTAGGCTTCATTAAGTTCTTTGGAAGAAAAGTTCTCCATGGAAGAAAAGCGAAGAATAAATTTCTAAAAAATAAATGGAATAACATGGCAAGCTACCTAACTTTGGCCTTTCCAATTATATGTCTGCTACAGATTTTCTTCATTTGACTTTGGTGAGGCTGGGAATTGCTACCATAAAATATGTCTTTATCTAATGTGTTTAGGTCCTTTTAGATGGTTATCTTATGCTTGGCATAGATGGCACAACTTCCGAAAGTGATTCTGAATGGTTCTGCTATCATGGGTCCCTGCATTCCATTTTCCCTGCTGGCTTCTGTAAGAACAACAACATAGAGCTGATTCCACCAAAAGGTGAAATTTTACTTTTTCTTAGTTTGCTTTTATGGCAAAATTGGCACCGTTCTTTTTTACAAGATAGTTTGGGGAAAACAACCTTGTCACATTGGGCCAGCCTGTCTTAACCTAGTGCTTTTCATGGCAGAGTTAGAGTCCCAACTTATTTGAATAGCAGAAAACTGGACAAGGCTGTTTCATGCTTTATTTGTGGGTTTTTCCTTTTGGCATTAAAGACAAAATATGATCAGCTGCTCCTGTCCTTTTCTTTTGGAAGGGCAGGTTTGGTCAGAATCCTCTTGCTGTCCTCTGGTTTTGAAGAAGAATATCTCTTTCGCCACTTTTTTTATTGGAGATGGTTATGCAAATGTTTGTGTTCATACTAATATTTCTCATTGCTCTTTTAAATAATTACTTTATTTTTTATTTTTTATTAAATTTTATTAAATTTATTGACTATCCATCTTAGCATAAGGTAACTCTTTACAATATTAAAAAGAAAAAAGAATACAAAACCTATACACAATAAAAAGATGAACTGAATCCTACCTAAAGGATGGGGAAGGAGGGAGTAGGATGAGTGGACGGGGGGAGGTACGATCTATTATTAATCTGTCCACATCCGCCCATTGGAGCCCTAAGCCAAGGGGCACAGCCAATCTTTAAGCTCTTGCGGAAAGTCAGGAGGATTGGAGCCAACCTCATTCCAGGGAGCAAGATATTCCGAAGGGCAGGCGCAATGGCTCTTCTCCTGGACACCATCCACGAGAATACCCTGTCCAATGCGGCCTGCAGCTTGCCTCCTCTGCTGGCGCAGGTGGGGTGGGCCAAACCCATTGGGATGAGACATCCCTGCAAGTAGCCTCAACCCACGCTATGAAGGGCTTTAAAGGTGATTACCAACATCTTGAATTGCACCCAGAAACAAAACAGCAGTCAGTGTAGCTTGCAGAGCAAGGATATTAAGTGGGCCACTCTTGGGGCCCCCAAAATTGCCCACACCACCACACTCTGCACCAGCTGCAGCTTCCGAATGCTGTTCAAGGGTAGCCCCATGTAGCGAGCATTGCAATAGTTGAAATGTGAGATGACTAGGGATTGAATAAGTGCAGGGTTTTCTGATCCAGGTGAGGCAGCAATTGGTCCACAATCTGAAGTTGTACAGTCACAGTCTTAGCTTTGATTGCCACCTGCTCCTTGAACAGGATTTGTGAGTCCAGAAGAACCATCAAGTTGTGGACTGATCCTTCTAGGGCAGTGCCACCCATCCAGAGCTAAAAATATCAAAGTCCCGGAACTTGGGGTTCCATATAATAAATTCCACAATTATTATTGCTAATCTGTATTTTACAAAAATAGTTTTGCTCTGTATTCCAATAGATTATGTGTTTCTTTTTGTCAGTTATACCTACGAGGATGAAGCATTGATCTTGAAGGTTGCCACTATGTCTTCTGATAATGTCTGTCTTTTTATGATAATGGTGGTGTTAGTTTTTCCTCCCTCTTTCTCATGTCAGAAAACTCCCAATTTCATATTTTAGGCTATGATGCTAAGATCTTCAGTTGGGCAAGTTATCTAGACAAGACTAGGTCAAAATCTGCACCAACACGTCTTTTCAATGTGGTGAGTACTGTTTTCACAGGCAAGATGATAAAAACAAATCGGTCTCTGTCCTGATAAATAGCAGATAATATTTAATGGAAGCATTTGTGTTACATTCCATCCCCTCATCCACTTCTTCCTTTTCTTTCATTTTTATTCACAGTACCAGTCTTTGTGAAAAAAAATGTGAAATCAATAGTAATGATACAAAATATAATACAAAATATAATTCATATTCTATTATGAATGAGCCTCTATGGGATATAGATAGATCCAACTCTTCATGATCAAAATGTTTTCTGTTTTAATTTGAGCTCTGGAATTAGTGCGGGCCTATGTTTGCATTTTAATTCTTTCTTTGATTCATTGAATATTTTGTGTCTAGACCATTTTATACTTTCCAAACCTGTTGATACATTTTCACAATAAAATTTAATACAGAAACATTTTTGCAGGGATTTAGATTGCCAGATATAAAGAATGTATAACATGTATTATGTATTTGGTTTTATTCTTTTAGGATTGTCCAAATCATGGCTTCAAACTGGGTGCTAAAATAGAAGCAGTAGACCTGATGGAGCCAAGACTTATCTGTGTGGCAACAATAAAAAGGATAGTCCATCGGCTCCTCAGAATTCACTTTGATGGCTGGGACAGTGAATATGACCAGTGGGTAGACTGTGAATCACCAGATATCTATCCTGTGGGTTGGTGTGAATTGATAGGTTACCAGCTGCAGCCACCAGTAACTCCAGGTGAGAAAAATAAACAGTTGCACTACTGGATATGAGAGAGAAGCTTCAGCCTAACCCAAACCATACTCTAACTCTACATAAAAACTTTGAACCACAGCGAGGGCTAAAGAGGTAATTTAAGAGGAGCTGGTTTTGGCAGTCATTTTAATAGGAGCTCCCTTTGGAGTGGGATGGATCCCTAACATGCGCCATTTTAATCCATAAACTCTGATGTGCCATCCCTATTGTGCCATATATGCCAGTGCTTTGAATCCCGTGTCATTTCCCAAAGATAATAAAAATGGCAATGTGCTCTCTCTCCCCAGTGGAGCTACATTTAGTAGGGCCAGGAGGCTGTCCAGACAACTGCTATGGGGAGGGTGCATGTTTCACCTTCAGTCATTTGTGTCTGGTAGACCACATCAAGAAATCAACTCCAAGGAGGCTAAAACTACTTTTACTGTGATTGACAATATTAATAGAATATTGGAATTCTGGGCTCTACCAGACTGTAGAGTCCCACTCTGAGGCAGATGTGTGGTTCAAAAATATGATACGATATGAGAGAGAGAGGTGAAATTTAGTATACCAGATTTCAGAATGAAAATACACAAAGGCAGCAACACTAGGCTGTGACACAAAATAATACAGAAGCCTGTTCCTCCCATTCTTCTCCCTCAGGCTATGAAGTTCTTACACAAGAAGTTCCAAACCCATTAAGTTAGGGCCTGATCATGGAAACAAGTGGTAGCTATGTCTTTATATTTAGTTGCTGCTTCTTGCTTCTTGCATCCTGTACAACATACCATTCTAGGCTTCTTCTTCTCTTGACAATAGAACCTGAATTGCCTGCATTTGCCAAGGAGGTTTCAAAGAGGAAGCGAAAACCATATGGAAAGAAAAGTAAGAGGCACTTTCACTAAGTATCTCTGTTTCATCTTAATCACAAAGCAAAATTTGTTACAATTTGTCCTGCTGAATAGAGCAGAATCTGAAAGGAAAAACAAGAAATCTACCTCAAAATAAATAAGATGGAATGTTTCCCTGGATCAATTTCTCTCTGTGTGATATTCATTGCAACATCAGTCAGTCAGGGAGTATTTAGCAGGATCTGCAATGCAATCAGGGCCGTCTTAACAGCATTATGGGCCCCGGGCAAAGCAGTGTACTGGGGACCCTACAACAACTACTCACAGGAATAGCAATGTAAATGATTGATAAAATTAAACATATATTTGCATGCTAGTATTAATTAAAATGCAGTAAAATGTAATAAATATGTTGCTGCATTTGCAAGGTGCATTGAAGGGGTCACATACACAGATTAGTATGGGGCGCCTATGCTCGTGGGGCCCATGGGCAAATGCCCACCAGGCCCATGCGTTAAGACAGCCCTGAATGCAATGCCTTGTAATTATAGTAAAGCCTTGATTTAATAAACTAAAGAGGAAAAGGGGTATGCATTAAAGTCCAGTGTCTATTAAAAGGCAAGAAGGATTTTCAAGCCCAGAAATAATCATACCTGAGAAGAAAAGGAATTTGAACTGCTGTGGAACCAATAGGCAGTGCAAGCTACGGAAGCTCTATGCTGAGATTGATGGCAGATTCAGCAACTGCAAGCAAGGCAATCAAAGCACTTAAAAAGCCAAAGCTAAAGCCACATGGGGATTTAGGATCAAAGTCTGGGGGATACCAGTAACAGAAAGATCCCCTAATTATATGGACTCATTCAGTCCAGGACTCAGAGGAACTGATGGTAGAGGTCAGCAGTGGACTGGACACCAGGCAGTTGTACCACCCAGTGCCTAGTTTGCTGATTAAATCCACACTCTGGATCCAGATTTGTCCATCAAATCTGAAGTCAGATACACCAAGGTCTATTAGATCAAAGGTTTATTTTATCCAGGCTAATAATTTAACTGAGCTACAAACATGCCTTTTTTTCTGCCATGTCCTCATGATGTTGCTTTTATCTCATCCCCAGTCTAGACCTGTTACAGTTAAAAGCTATCAATCCCTATATTTAACTTACCCAGTAAATCACAAGTATGGACATTCCCACTTGCTGTTATTATTCCTCTGGCAGGTTAAGGATTGAAAGTGGAGGCAATGAATTGATTTCAAGGGATTGAAGGACTGGTGGATATCACTAACTCGGCCATGAGGAACAGTCTTTATATGTTTTTGTGAGCCTTCTTAATGGTTTTCTGAGTCAAATTCCGAACTGGAAGGATTGTGTGTGTAAAGGTTTTATGTTTTCCCCATTCGTAAGGAGGCAGTGAGGGATGAACATGTTTTGCAGGCAAAGACTTCATGTTGAAACTTTGATATATCCAACTGATAGGAAAATTTGTGTAAGAAAGTCTGGAAAGGAACTTCAGGGTACCTGAACCTGTTCTCATGCAAGTATTGCTGAATCACAATTCTTAACTTACCATGAACAATGGAGAGATATGCTGAAAACTATTAAGTACCATTTGAAATGCAATGCTGATTCTGAACTAAGTGTGAAGCATTTTCTTATGCTGTTCATCAGGATTGTTTTTGTAATCAGATTGAGAAATGTTTAAGCCACAAATTGCCTGTTTTCCTTTTTTCGGGAGAACCTGCAATCTCCCTGTTATATAATAATTTATCCCTTCCACTACAGTTGTTATAGCAGTTTTGCTATTTGATAGACAAATTATATATTGATTGATGTCTGTAAAAACTTTGTTGCTAAATTGATGTGTACTTTGGTTAGGTGGGAAATATGCAGTTAAGATTGTGAAAGCATCTTTGTTCTATAAGAGCCTGCTAATTGCTTAACAACCACATATCGATGAGCATAAAATTATCAAGCTTTTCTCTGCAGTCTGATAACATTTAAAGGACATCACAGGATGCTTTACTATGACTCTTTCATGCCTTAATTTTCTGATGGACTTTGCTTGCACCTTGTGGCATGTGTATCCTATGCCATGGCTAACTAATTATTTTGTCTCTATCCCTCCACATCAGCGTACAAAATGTAGGCTGGGAATGATATCTAGAAGAAAGAACCGTATTTCTTATAGCTGTAGATGCCACAAATTAAGTCCAGACCCTTATAGGTGTAAATGATTACTGTTTTACTATTATAATAGGCACTAGGTTTATATGCTTAAAGTCTCAGCTGGCTCCCACTGAAGAAGTATTTTAACTAAGCCACCCAGAGTCACCTTGTTGTAGGTGAGATGGATGCAGAGAAATTAATGAAAAAGCAAACAAACAAGTTGGAGGGGCCTCCTACCCAAATGTTCATAGATGTCTCCAAGGCATTTGATAATATTTGTGCTTCTGTTGCATTACCTAGGCAGATATATTAAATATATGTGTCAGTTCCTAGTAATTATAATTTTAAAATAACCTTCAATAAGATTTGTATCAATGTGATTAGTTTGGACGTATTATAGCTTAGTACATCTGCTTCATTTGTCTCATAGGTGAGTTTAGATTATCAATCCTTATTGATGTAATCAACCAGAAACTCATCTGTATCATTTTAGTTGCATTTTGGGGATCACTTCACATTGCTTGCTTTATATTTTCCACCAAAATTGTAGATTACTTAGCCATGAAAAACAATCATTTTTATATGCAGATATTTTACAGGAAAAAAAATTGATATAAGAATCCCCTCCCTGTGTATAATTGTTCAGCCCTAATACAACAGAGCTGCTGTGAGGTCTTTGACAGAATTGTGAGGTGGATGTATGACTGTTTTTATTCAATTTGCTAAGGAAAAAAGATGACTGCTAAAGCCCGCTCCGTCAAGGAGGCAACTAAGAAAGTGGTCACTCCAAAAACAAAGGAAGAAACAAAAGTTACCAAAAAGCTGCCTACTTCAAAATCAAAGGAGGGAGTACCAAATGTTTCAAAAATTGAGGCAACACAAACTAAATCCAAGACTTCTTCAAAACTACTGCCTAAAAGTAAGGAAAAGGGTATAGTGCTTCATTTCTCCAATTCGTAAACATGAACAGGAAGAGCGTAGTCTTAAGAAAATTGCTAATATGCACATTTCAACTTGCTTAACTGCAGGCAGTTTGGGAAGGTTTTCATGGACAGGTTTGTAATGTAACTTGTAAGAGCTACTGTAGTATAGATAATTATCAACTTATGATTGGTCACCTACTGACTGTTCAAAATTACTGCAGACCCTGATAATAGAACTTATGACCCATATTCAAAGTTATGATATCCACCCTGCTCAGTGATCATGTGACTGCATTTTGGATGCTCAGCAGCCAACCCACATTTATGACCATTTGCAGCACCTTGCGGTCACATGACTGTGATTTACAACATTTTTGCCAGGAACTGGTGTTTACTTCCAGTTTCCTGCAAAAATGCCCCATAGCAAAGAATGGGCTTGCTTAACAATTGCAATGTTAGCTTAATGACTATGGCATTCACTTAACAACCACCACAAAAGAGGTCATAAAATCAGGTGCAGTCAATGGCGATTTGTTTAACGATTGTCAATAATAACTCCAAAATGCCTTCACCTTAAAGATTTATCTTGATTTTCCTTATACGCTGACAATTTTGAAACAAGCACTGTTGCAAAAATACAATTGCAAAAAATAATTTTCAATGTAAAATTTGAAAATAGACACTTTTACTTTAAAAGCAGTAGCTTGCTAAAACTTTATGAAGAAAATATTGAAATTTTGTGGGGAGTTATCTCATGGCATGATCTGTAATTTTGTTTCTCTGGATAAATTGATAAGAAACAATAATATGTGAATCTAGAAATATTTTTGTTTGATGTTTAGTTTTCCTAGTACTTATGTGTGAATAGCAAAAATTCTTTTTAGGAATAAAGGTTATTGCTAGCATTTTGTTCATGTGTAAGACCTTTTAGATTTTTATTCTGTAATTGAACAATAGCCTTTTTCTGTGTTTCCTAGCCTTTGTTGCTGTGCAAGTGAAAGAAGAAATGCTTGAAGGTCCAAAGATGAGGCTTGCAACTCCACAACATTCAGTGCCAGTGAAGGATGAGGACATGGATCAAGAAGCTCCAGCACACTCTATGATAATTGGCTGCCTAAAGGATGAAGGCATGGAACTAGAGTCCCCAGAAATCCAAAGGACAGATGAGCAGGATGGCAGCAGGAAGGTTGAAGCTGCAACAAGCCTTGATACACTTGGCTTCTTAAAGGATGGGGTTAAGGAACCAGTACCCCAAGCACATTCTATTGCAATTGCCTGCTTAAAAGATGGCATAAAAGCAGAAGCAACAGTGAGCCCAGTGCTCATTAGCTGCTTAAAAGATGAGGATGTCGACTAGAGGTTCAAGCAGCATAAATATCAGTGGTTCTGCAGAGCAGTTCTTCATGAATCAAGGAAGGTGAATTGCTGACCCCTTTGGACTGTACTCTAGCTTTTTATGTGATACGATCAGCCTATGAAACAATTATTGGAACATATATTCTATCCCATCATGTAAAAAGGCAGGTCTACAGTGCTGCTCTGAATACTACTATGGATGAATTTCTGCATGATAAAACACTGTGGCAAGGCAGGGATGTGTTACAGGGCATTTGTAACTTGCCTGTCCACAGCAGTCATTACTATTTCGGTCAACACCGGACTGCCTCCAAAGCAAGTTATTGGGCTGGTACTCAAGAAAAGTTTTCTGCTGAAATAAATGGCAGATCAGGAAAATGGGTAAGAAAACTGAGGAGCTCAGTGTCTTACTATGAAACGGTATTCTTCCAGCAATGCATATTTAATATGAAAGGGGCCACATAGTTCACAAGGTCTATCTCTGGAGAAAAGATCCACTGATCCCATTCAGTGGCAGGCTTGTATAGTGGAAAACTCCAAGAAGTATCAGGCTTCAATAATTGATTTATTGTTTCAACAGTTGAAAAAGCAGGACACAGCATCAGTCTCTTATGACCAGATTAGCCATGGGCAAGAACCTCAAATTTACTTAGATCTTACACAAAAGACAGTTTAAGCATGCGCATCTATAAGGACCCCAACCTATAAGAGGGAATTACTTTACATATGATAAGGATGCTAGATAGGATGGGTATCATTCAAAAGGCGATTGATTCTATCAATAACATTAGTTGAAATGTGATATCTCAGCTTTGATACACAAGTGCCAAGAAATTAATTGCTATTCTAACAAGGTGACCCTATGTTTAATTGTGGAAGGAGGAAAAATAAGTCAATCATTTATAGCCTTAAGCCTGAAATGTCATAAATTCTGAAAGTATTTGGGAACATGTATGAATCATTCATAGAACTACAAAGAATTTTTAATCCTAAAATCCATGAATATGAATGATATTCATATTCATAAATTGAGGCAGTATTTTCTATTTCCTGAATGGAGGAGAGTTTCCTAAGTCAAAATGGGGAGATCTTAGCTACTCTCAACAGAAGAAGTTCTAGGAGGCCTCAAATTATTTGGAACAATTTTTATGAGGCCATAATTTTGGTTTCCCCATTGTATGCTCTAGCTCTTTGATAATGTTGCTTGCCTTTTCTTCTACTATTTCAGCTTTGCAATATGATTTTTGTAGTGTTGTGACCAGAGCTATAGGTAATTGTCCAAATTTGGTTGCAGCATAGATTTCTCCAAAACATCATTCTTCTACACCAGGAGTGTCAAACTCAAGGCCCACAGGTCAGATCCGGCCCACAGGGTGCTTAGATCTAACCCACGGAGCTGGCCTGGAAACAGCAAAGGACCAGCCTGCAGTGCCCCTGCCAGCGAAAATGCAGCTTGGGGGTGGGGGGCGCGTGTTGCCTCCCCCCAACACACCGAGCTTCACTTTCGCTGGCAGAGGGCTATCAGAACAAACAAAAGGAGAAATGTTTTCCCTTTTGCATTTCAACATGCAAGAAGGGACAGGAAAGGAGAAAGGGAAAGACAAAGAAAAAGAAGGAAAGATTGGAAGAGAGCAATGAAGGAAAAATAAGGAAAGAGGGGAAGGAAGAAGAAAGGAGAAGGGAGAGGGAACGAAAAAGAAGAAGGAAGGAAGGAGATTACAATGAGTGAGTGAGGGTCTCAGGAAAGTCCTGCCTTAGCACTTGGCCACCACAGGTGCCCCCAACACGAGTGACATAGAACTGGCCACGCCTATCCCTCGGCCATGCCCCCAGCCCTCTGAGGTCAAACCTAACCCTGATGCGGCTCTCAATGAAATTGAGTTTGACACCCCTGTTCTACAACTAAAAGAGTTACGTTTTTGTGCTTGCTAGGAATTTTAGGAGTTATAGTTCCAGCATATCTAATAGGCACACACTAGGAGAACAATATCCTAAGAAATGCCTTTGAACTTGTGCAAATGATTTATTTAGGCACAATTCAGAAACAATATAAATACAGCACAAACTTCACCATTTTATCCGTACATCAGGTGTTTTTTTTAAGCAAACATGTGGAAAACATGTTTAAATCTTGCTTCCCAAATGGACTGATCAATTTCTACTGCCCTACAACTACTAGCTGAAAATACGTATAATGCGAAATAAATGTACATGTTTTCCAAATTATAATAGTTTAGAGACTACAGCTATACCATGCATAATTTTGAATGTACTTTCTGTTTTTCACATTGCTGGACTGATCATTGTAACGAGACAAATAATGTAGATCAAAAGATGATAAAAGCATATACCAAGGTCTTCCTTCTCAAATTTCTTAACATTATGAGAAACTGAAAGTATGTTTCCATCAAGAGACTCTTCATTCATGCTTTACTTTTCTTTTCCTTAATTCCTGAGCTCCTCACCTGCATCCCTTATTTGGAGTGAGTTCCATCCCTGATTTTGGATACAGTTTAGCTGGTTTATTTGGTTTTCTGGATATTCCAGCCTGGGCAACTTTGGAAAATAGTGACAAGCTTCACTTTTTGGTTATATAGATTTGGTGGAGATCCACAAGTGGCCCCTACTCTCAGATTCAGGTTATCAAGCCACCTGGAAAATAGAGAAAAAGAAGAAACATCATTTATTTTATTATTTATTTGATTTGATTTATAGACCGCCCCCTCTCCCCGGAGGGACTCATAAAATCATGATTTTACCAGATTTTGCTGCATCTATTTAAGGGTGGGTTTTTGTTGGCTTGGAGTTTTGCGGGGGGGGGGTGTGGATATTTTTTGTATGGTTTTCAGATATTAAATTGTTAATTTGTGAAAACAAGGAAGCAGGAAATGCTGCTTGTTTATGATGTTTCCAAGTATGTTCTCAGTAGATAATTACTATTTTCTAGGAAAAACGTGAAACACAGTTGATCAGCTTTACAACAGAAGATTTATCCATCAATTATATGAACTTGTATAATCACTATTTGGCAATCAAAGTTTAACCTAGGCTAACATTTTAGCATTTAAGATCTATAATTCCTTCACTGAGAAAAGTAAATCAGAAGTCAGTTGCTAAAAAGAAGTGGTTGATGAATATCTGTAGCTATTCCATTAGCTATTCCATTTCCTGTCCCACCATCTACACTTTGCAGAAAGAAAGAAGAGTCAGTTAAATTTAAATCTCGAGATTTCTCTTTGGCATTGCTAGCCAAAACCAATTTTTCACTGTTCATGGCTATGAGATAAAATCCAGGTAAACAATCCCAGATCTTCTCTTATCTCAGTAAGGATACTGCACCACGCCATCCAGTTATTATATTTATTCCAGCCATTCTACTTACACAAACATTTGAAACTATTTGCAACACAAAATTAAAGTATACCTTTTAAAACAATTATTCATATTAGTACAATTATTTTTTTATATATTAGATTGATGAAATACATGTACTTTTAGTATTTTGAGGAGCAAATATGTTTCTTTGAGGGAACATTCTGTGGCCTGAAAATTACACATAAGAATCATTCTGTCTACCAAATAGATGAGACTCTGGCAGGAGAGGCATCTTTAGTTAGCCTGTTGTTGAAATTGAGGTGGGCCGACAGGCTCTAAGATGTTTTATTTCTAGTATCTGAATAAAATAAGGCCTTTATTACAGTCAAAGATAAGCATGGGGTACAAAATATTAAAAAGCATTAAAAAATTAAAAGGGTAGGAGCATTAAATGGGTGACAAATTAGACCTATCAAAAAACAGAGTAGTGTGGAATGACAAACTTGGTGCTAATTAAAACTGGTTTATGGTACAACAAGACATCTTCTGATGGATTTTTAAGTCGCTGCACAGAACCTGGCAGCATTATATATTGTAGCAGGGTTAGTATCTGAAAGCAGCAGGGAGGTATAAAATTGTTCTCTGAGCCATGGATATTTATGTAATAATGGTGACATGAGAATTGCTCTGTGGGTTGCAGACAGTACGCCCCAGTACGGGCGTACCAGAGCCTGCCTGGAGCACCGGGTACCATTCTGGTCTGGTACAGCTGAACAAAAAATAAATCATGATCAATAATATCAAAAGTTACTAGAGAACCTGAATAATCTAGTTGCACTAATATCATTCAGTAACTAAGATACATCATCAAAAGATGAACAAAACTCTTTTAGTGCCATAGCTTGACCCAAATCCTAACTGAAATGGATCTTGTCATCCAAATGAACTTGGAAATAGTAGGCCATCCCCTTCTCAATTATCTTACCAGAAAATGAATATTTGTGACTAAATTATAATTACAAAGATTTTCAAAGTTCTTATAATTGCTCCATTTGAATATGTACATATTCTATCATCAAGGTTCTTCTCTCTTTATCATGAAGCCATTCTTTTCTGTAACATATATTGGCCAAATTGGTGGTCATTTTTCTCTAATTACTCTATCCAGCTTCTCGAATTCCATGTAAACAAGAAAAACTGATACTGACATGATTATTTTCTTATGACCTGCCCCAATACTCAATTACTCTTGGCTTCCTGATAAATCAAGGTATTAAGAAGGAAAAAAATATTTAGGATTATCCTCCAGATAATCTGGGACTACACCTGTAAATCACTAACCAGCATGGCAGAATTAAATTCGCAAAGTTGCAGGCCAACACATCTGGAAGGACTAGGTATGGGAAGATCTCAAAACATGTGCAGCTTCAATTGCACAATCCAATTCTTCCAAACTTTTTAGCCCCTCCCCACCTCTACTTTTAAAAAGTGATTTGATTCTACAAAAATAATCTAACAGATCTGATCACGAGGCACTTGTATGATTTTGTGTCAATACTGTCTTGAATAATATATATTAGTTACCATTAGCTGATTTTGTATGAAACTACTAATAGGTGGTCATTAATATCTTTTCTTCATTCCAGCGTATAAGAAAAGGGACAAATTTTCTAGTTTAGAAGAGAAGTACTGGGAATTAATGACTTACTTGTGTAATGGGAGAAGTCGACAATCACAGGAGAAAGGGATATCATTCAAGTTGGTTATCTCCAGAGCAGTGAAGCCATGTAAATTAGGTAAATTGTACATTCTATTTTTCTCCAGATACAGACTTTTAATATTTGGACCCAAGCCAGAGAAGGCTCCAAAAGAAACCTGCCAACACAAGTTGGTAATGCTAAGTTCAAGAACCGCAGAAGGAATTTACAGTTATCCCAATCTTCTATTTCCACTGACCCATTGTACAGTATGTGTCCAATAATTGTAAGAAAATTAGTGTATTTATAATAAAATTAGTGTATTTATAATAAAAACAGTCAACAGTTTGTTTAATTAAACAAAACTTACAGTTGAAGAGCTGACTATAATTAGCCTCTATCAAATGTATAGCTCAAAAGGGGGAAGAGAGCATGGTGACACGGTGAAACGGACTTTCCTGGAGTCCCAGGATCGCCACCAAATTCTGGTCATTGGACGGTCCATTCGGACCTAAACCATCCTGTAGAGATGGTGACAGGTAGGGGTACACCCTGTCGATCCCCGAGACACCCGCAAAGTCTCTGGCGATCTGGGAAAAAGCCCCTTTTGCCGGCGACTAAGAGTCAGCCTTTTGGCTGCTGAAACTACTGACCGCCCCGAAACGCAAGTGCTGAAGAGAAGCATGTCGATTTGGTGAGAGTTTTAATTCTTTTTTTTTAAAGGGAGAATACCTAAAACCTGGAGATTTTACTTAAAAGAAAGACTGATAAGAGAATAAGTGGCGGACTTAAGAAATAGTTAATTGAAGGTTTCCTTTTTTCCCCCTTTTAATACCGGAAGCCTGGCTGGACTCACGAGGCAATTTGATTTTAATTTGGACTAGTTCCTTGCGCTTCTCTTCTTGCTTACTTTGTTGAATTTCTTGGAATTATTGCTACAATTAAGTTAGAACTGACCTATAATTTTTTCTCTTTTTATTTACCATATTTTTTTTAAAGAGAAAGTTAAAGGCAGTGTAACAGTGTAACAAGGATTGAGATTAAAACAAGTATCACTGCCACCTAGTGGATTTGGAACAATGTTTTTATTCTTGCATGAATGTTTGGAGAGAAGCTGTTCAAAGTTATTCAGCTAGATAGGATAGTGAGAGGAATGCAGGTGTTTCTTGGGAAACTATCAGCAGCTGGAAATTTACTTTGAAAGAATAAATAAAAATCTTTCTGTTTAAAGGGGAAGCTTAGAGTGACCTTGGAAAGTCTTTAACCTTATAAAGATTTTGAACTTTTCTTTTTTCGCTCCCTTTTGGTGGCAGTGTTTATCTTACCTTGTTTTGGAAGTGTTTGCGTACAATACACCAATGACTGAATAATATCAACTAGACTTCATGGTCAAGAAATAATTATGACAATTATCAAAGTTTATGTTCCAATTATTGATACAGAAGAAGAGAAGATTGACCAATTTTATGATAGTTTCCGTGGAATATGCAACCAAGATGTGGTGCTAATGGTTGGGGACTAAAATATCAAAGTTGGAAATAATAAGGAAAATGTGATTGGACTGCAGGGTCTAAAAACACAAATGAAGCAGGATATCAATATCTGCTAATCCACTAATTTCTTCATTGCCAACGAAGTCTTGCAACAATAAAAATGATGCCCACATATGATATTACAAGATGGTGTACACAAAATCAAAATGACTATATTATTGGTACAAGTAAGTGGAAAAGCTAAGTTATAACAAACAAGTGGCCAGGGATGATACAGGTGGCCATTAACTTACGAACACACTGGACCTTAGAATTTCGGTCATAAGTGATTGTAAGTCAATTCACCCATGATCAGTTTCAATTTTACTACAATTTTTATGATGGTGGTAATTGAGTCATTGTGGTCATTAAGTAAATCCAGCATATCCAATCTGGGTTTTTTTGCTGGAAAACAGCAAAAAAAAAAAATTGCAAATCTCAGTCACATGATTAAGTACATTGCAATCAGTCATAAATGCAAGCCAGTTGCCCACTGTCCAAAATTCGATCACATGACTGCAGGGGGAACAGCAGGCATAACTTTGAGGATGGATGCAAATAACTTTTTTGAAGTCTGTTGAAACTTCAACAGTGGTGGATATATACTTAAATGCCGCATTGTGGAAATCATTTAGTTTTTTTCTCCATGAGCTGCTTGTGATGTATTTTAGTCAGTTCCTGATTGAGGAAAACTGTAACCCTCATAACTATGAACCAGTTGCCAAGTGGCTGAATTTTGATCACATGACCAATGGGGATATTGCATCCCCATAAGGTATTGTTGGAAGAAACTTTTCTTCTGGGTTCAGCTCCAAGTGGGGAAAAAGACACTGGAGACATGGAGGCTGCTTGGAAAGATGGTTTAATGGTTGACAGGTCCACATGGCTTCAGTCCTGAACAGAAAAGGCGGATCACCTGCTTCCAGCTGTTGGGTAAAGAAGAAAGAGAAAAAAGAAGGGGCTTGCTGGATTTTTTATACTCTGTTCGGCCCCACCTCTCTGTTTCCTGTTCCTGTGTAAGAAATGTATTCTGATTGGTTGTCAGACACCCATGGGGCCATGCAGGGGCAACTCTGTAGGCTGTCATCAGTCCAAGTTTGGTTGAGCATTGCTTTTTCCCAGGTGCCCTGTGGTGAGATGGGCAAAGGGCTAATACTATCATGCCTTAATCTCACCACTCTGGAGCTGAAGGAGGGAAACTCTTTGTTATGTAGAATAGACTGGCTGGGGCATTTTAATGGGCCATTAAGGAAAGTGGGGGCTATTAAGAGTGAGTTCCTTTCCTGCCTAAAAACATGTTTCTCCATTTCTGATCCAGGGAAATATGTTCTGCCGTTTCAATATTTCCCAGGATATTTCATTTTTCTAGGAGAGGGCTGGGTGAAAACTTCTTACAGTGGTAAGGGTAAAAAAAGGTCATATGTCACTTTTTTCAGTGCCTTTGTAACTTTGAACTGTCACTAGATAAACTGTTGTAAGTCAAGGACTACCTCTATATTTGTTGTATTTAATTATCCAATTGAATCCGAACTATAAGCAGCTACAATTCTACCATACACCAGGATTAAAACAATATAATAATTAAAATAATAATAATTTGATCAAAACCAAATAACAATGAACACCAGACAAGAAAGATTTTGCTTCCTGAACATTTCCTGGTGTATCTTATAGATTTTGGTCTCTTAATCATTAAAATATCCTGTCATTTTAAACTGTCTCATTATCTTTTTATAGAACTCTGGTTTTGCAGTTTTTTACATTTTAAGTTTACTAATATTTGCTTGCATTATAAGAAACTTTGTGTAGTTCATACATGTAGACATGCATTCAGGGCATGTTGAATAAATTTATGGAACGGATAGATTTTGGGCATGCCTAGGCATGCTTAGGCTGGATGGATGCTGCCTGGGAAGGTTATAAAAGCAGCTCACACGAACAGATGCTACTCATTTTGTTGATATCAGTTTCCATGTATTTTGGTGTAATTGTTTCAAGGCATAGCATTGCCAATGTACATGTAATTTAAATAACAAGTAACCCAATTATAGACTTGCTGTAGGTCGGATGATTGACGGCAGCAGAAATGTCTTGCCAATGTTGGAAGAGCCACGACACGTTCTGCTACATATATGGCAAGTATATGGTTAATCCTCAAACATGCACCATGACTGGATATAAGAAAGCATTGAAAATTTGGTAATTAAGACAAGATCTGGGCTCCACTTATTTGTTGTGCAGGATTTGCTGTTCAGCTTGGCTTAGAACTCGGAAGCCAATGCTTCTTTGCTATCCTGATGATGAGAACAAAATGATATCATAGACTTATTCCTAATGTCGCTGGTTTCTCTGATCAAAATCAGAAATCAATTAAATATCCCAATCTGCCATGAGATCAGTGCCAGATGATGATAATTTGCAGCTACCGAAGCCACCAGAAACAATGGAGCTTACACAAAACAGAAGGACGATGCTGCAATGCACCAGCCAGGCACAGTTACAGTGATTTGGATTTTGAACTGGTGAGCCTCATCTCCTAACACAATCAGAATTAAGTGACCTGGTCAGCGACCTGGATTTGTCACCATCTAAAGCAGAACTCCTGGGTTCAAAACTGCAAGGATGGGGTTTGCTGTCTTTCGGAACTGCCAAGAGGATTTCACAAATTTCTTGGCACAGGTTGACAACTTTGATTTCTGTACCAACAGTTTTTTTTTCACAGCTTTGCATTATGAGTATGACCCACTAGAACCAGAAGTGGTTTTCTCCCGTTTTGGCCTGGATTAGGCGAACTGGTAGTAGCGCCGGTGGGAGGCTCCACCCACCCGCCCGGACGCTTCAGCACTTGCGCAGTGTCGCACACGCAAATGAACCAGTAGTAAAAAAAAATTGGAAACCCACCAGACTAGAATGGCATCGCTTTACTGATTCATCATTGTTATCCCTCGTTACACAGTGGCAATATACAACGTTCAGTACCTGTTGATTATGCGGCACACATGAAAGTATATGAAAACATGGAACTGTTGTTGAAGCAGATCCAGTACGGAGTACAACTGGAATGTAGGTGGAGATCTAAAAGTAATGGCTCTGGCTGCTTGAAATGTAGCCCAGATATACAGTACCAAGTACAGTTAGTCTTTGACTTACAACCACAATTGAGCCCAAAATTTCTATTGCTAAGTGAGACATTTGTTAAGAGACTTTTATTCCAGTTTATATTCTTTCACAGTTATGAACTGTTAAGCTAGTAATTGTTAAGCTAGTAACACATTTGTTAAGTGAATCTGGTTTCTCCATTGACTTTAACAGAATAACATGAGATGGAAAGGACCTTGGAGGTTGTTGGAGGTTAGTAACCATGTTACTTCTATTCATGAACTGCTTTTTTAGGATGGGAGAGGGAAAGAAGCTGACATATTACTTGAATAGAATAAAGTTTATAGATTGTAACAATTAGTGAGTAGTTTAACATTTCCAACAAAAACTAAGCTTATTGCAGGTAGGTAACAATAGAAAAAAAATGCCACCACTTTTTTCAATCTATTAGTCTAGCCTAAACCTCTGGAATTATCCTGGTAGACTCCCATTTAAGTACTCACAATCTCACTTAGCTTTTTCAAGGTTGACTATACGGTAGTTGACTAGCTACTGCCATCTAGGCGGGAAACAAAATTTAAACACTAACTGGAAAACAACCATTTCCTCTTACGGGAGAAATTACAAATGGAAAGAAAAAAAATAGAGCTTTTGGAAAAGTTAGCATTTGAAGTATATACATTAGTTAACATCATTTATGGGAGTACAATACCTTGCTTCCAAAGATTCTTATTCAGATAGTCCTATTCCTACTCAGAATAGGACAATTTGCAAGTTTTCAAGAAATGACTGGTAGCTGACTGATTTTATGGTTTTCATGGAAATTTGCTTAGAGATTTGTCTTTTAATTTTAATAAGCAAATAAACATCCATTAATCAAGGACAATTTGCAACATATTCTTCTCTGGTTAGGTTTTGAAACAGCTCATAAAAGAGAAGAACACAAGTGGGAAAATACTATGATTTTGAAATATAAAAACGAAAATTAAATGGAGGACAATAGGAGCTCATTAGACTTACAGGTACAAAAAATCCTTGACTTACTACCACAATTTAGGCCTCAAATTTATGTTGCTGAGTGAGAAATTTGTTAAGTGAGTTTCTCCCAATTTTACGACTTTTCTTGTGACATTTGTTAAGTAAATCACTGCAGTTTTTAAATTAGTAACATGGCTGTTAAGTGAACCTGGTGTCCTTATTGAAGAAAAAGGAAGAAAAGAAGAAAAAGGAAGAAAAAGAGAGAGAAATAAAACCCAAGGCCAGTCAAAATTGATTACATTTATTCTGAACTACTATTTTAATTAGACAAATTTATATTTGTAAGGCAGTTATCACTAACAGTCAATTGCAGGCCACCAGTAATCGTCTTATTAATGTAAATGTCAATGAGTAATGGTGAGGGATTCCACATAAATATTCTTCGTCAAAAAAATATACTACATTGCCACAAAATAGCCTGAAATGAAAAGAGCAAGAAATAATAAAAATAGTAATATTGTTTTATGTCTTGTGATGGCCTATATCTGGAGGAAAACAACCTCCCACTAGGCTCATAGCATAATGCACTTGCAAGGAAGTTTCAGACTTTTGCTGTTACCTCCGAAGAATAGTCCAAGAAATATATATCTGGAGAACCTAGGCAAGTTCTTAACTTGACAACAATGAATGAGAAACAGAAGTCCCAAATTTAAAAAAAGTAATCTGAGATAAAACCAACAGAGAAAAACAAAAACAAAAAAACATTTCAAAGAAAGGGGAAAAAGATTCCTGGGAAGGCAGAGTTCGTTTTGGAAACAGACAGTTTTAAAGCAACAAACAGCAACATAAAAAGTACACATGGCAAAGTTCCTCCAAGTTTGTAATAGTAGAAACGTAGCCAGACATCCTATGCTTCAGTGACCAAGTAGGCACATTTCCCCCTGAAGGTTCTGACGCCTTTGCTCTCCATCTCAATATGTTCTCCTGATAGTCTTTGGGTGAGAGAGAGTACCATGGCCTTTGTGTTACAGCTGGTGGAGGGTCTGTAATAGCAAGTGTCGAGCAAAAGAGCAGGGATCCAAACCACGGTTAGGCCTATGGAGATAAAATGGAGATGATGAGGGAATAAACATTTTCTTCAAAATTTCTTAAACTGCATTGAGCCAACGGATACTTAAAGAGGGAGTACAAACTGCCATTCTGCCCAAGAAGAATTCTGAGACTTTTCATAGACAATTATCAAATATTGTAAAGAAATATTGAACATCAAGGGAAACAGGGTATTTATTTTCTACTTTACATGAGAAGGCTGCTGTGGACAGGAAACATTCTGATAATTTAAAATGTTGACATGAAGCACAACATCAAATTTGTGCAGCAAAAGTAAGATTTACAGCAAAAGAAAATCTCTCCAAAGGAGGCAACTCACTCCATGGCTTTAGCAACTTATATTCACTAACACAAAAGCCATGGATAAGCAATCATGTAAGTTATTAAAAAGTAGTAAGCCATTTAGGCTTCCACAACTTTGTGTGTGTGTGTGTGTGTGTGTGTGATCTTGGCACTAGCTCCACTATGAAATGCATTCATATTTCATGTAGCATGTATTATACAAGTAGAGAATAAGAAGACTGCTTGATTAATTTCATACTAGAAATAATCTACATTATAGATTATTAAGGAAAATAAAATTTTCAATATTTTTTTTCTGTATCAACCAAGAAACCCTCCATAATATTTCACTGGAAGATTTTTCACTTTTTCTAACTGCTTTTGGATTGAAAACAAAATCTAGGATCATAGAATATATAGTCAGCATATAGTGGAAAAAAAGAAACATGTGTAGTCCTTGATTTAAAGTGAATTATAACTGTCATGGGATTAAGTCAGTTGCTTGGCAACTAGCATGTATTGATGACGGTTGCAATATACCAGGGTCATGTGATCACCTTTTGCAACCTTCTGACAAGCCGGGTTAATGGAGAAGCCAGAGTCACTTAACAATCGTCTTACTAACTTTTTGCAACAGTGTTTCATTGAACAACAGGGGCAAAAAAAGGCGTAAAACAGTCACTTAGTAACTGTTTTGCTTAGCAATAGAAATTTTGGGTTCAATTGTGGTCATAGGTTGAGGACTATTTGCTAACATCTTAATGTAAAAATGCCATATTGTATCCAGTTTTATTTATTATAGTTAAGGCCAAAGATTGATATGATGTGAAGAAAAATTTGAGTATTAAATTGCCCTACAACTGTAATAAAGATTTGATTTGATTAGTATCTTAAATATAGAAGTGTGCTAATTTTAATGAAACAGAACAGTTACTATGTAGATTACCCCAAAATTGAACAAATTAGCTATTTCTCTAGTCCAGGGGTGTCCAAACTTGGGAACTTTAAGACTTGTGGACTTCAACTCCCAGAATTCCCCAGCCAGCATGGCTGGCTGGGGAATTCTGGGAGTTGAAGTCCACAAGTCTTAAAGTTCCCAAGTTTGGACACCCCTGCTCTAGTCTGATTGTACAAATAATTTTGTAGATTTCCTTCCACTGTAAAAGATCTTCCCAGTAAAACATCAAGCAATATTTACTTCTAAAACCCAAACCTCTTTTTATTTATCTATTTTCTATACTGCTTAATTCTGAAGACTCTAATAAGTACACTATTAAAGTAATATAGTAATAAACATTAATATCACAATAAATCAATAGCATCATCTTAAAAAAACAGCACTAAATATGACAATCACTACTCATAAATGTTCCTTTTGGAAAGTCTCTGGAAGGCCATGGAAGGCAGTCTCACTGTGAGGAGCAAGTTATTCCACAGGAGGGGAGGCCCCACACAGTACACAGCCCTCCCACTTCGCCTTTTCATAGGTAGGGTCCCTTAGCAGGCTTTTGTATGTGCTTGGGTTCAGCAGGCAGACTCTAAATGGGAAAAGCGCTCTTGTAGATATAGCTCCCAAATCTGATCCTAAATCATAGAGAAGTTAACAAATAATAACATTTAGACAAATGTTGGGAGCAAGTGCAGCTCCTATAAAAGCTCAATTCTTTGACAGTGTCAGTACTGTCCATTACCTTTACTCAACAATAGGTTCAGGAACACTAATTCCCGTGAACTGGTAGGAAAATATTAGATCCCCCCCCCCCACTCCATGTATTGCTAATCTTTCCACTGAGATCATAATACTCACTTTGTGACAAAGGCCAAGAGAATTGAGACAAGGGACTTGGGAAAATAATCCTGCTGGACCATGTGGTTCAGTGTCATGAGAGGGCCATAAAGGCTCGGAACAGCCTTGATCTTCTCTTCACTCTGAAAAGGAAAAGGAAAAAGGAAAATTAAAAAGAAAGTTACTATATCTAGAGAGGCCAGCAACATTTACACAGTATTGTCCCCACTACCTCCTATAACCACACAGAATTCATTCTGTTCCATTCTGCAAACATTCCGGCAATCCTTCAGCAGCCTTTCTAAAGTCAGACACTGAACTGGAATAGCTTCATATTCCTTTTATTTTTTTGCCTCCCCAAAAAGTATGGTGTGATGCCATCATATTGATTCCATTTTCAGATTATTGCTTGGACATACCAAGACTTAAATCTTTGCCTTTCCAAATATAAATACAGATAGACCTCAACATATAACTCTTTGTTCAATGATTGTTCAAAATTATAAGGGCACTTATAAAAAGTGACATATGACCCATCCTTATGCTTATGAGTGTTGACTCATGCCCAGTCACATTATCAAATTTTGGATACTTTTCAACTGTCATTTATTTACAAATGGTTGCAGGAAGTTGGACTAGAAGACTTCCAAGATCCCTTCCAACTCTATCATTCTGTAATTGATTACATGTGCCATCATACCTGGTATGAGAACTTTACCTACTGTGCTTTTTGGAATAGAAGATATACAATCAAACCTCATAGCTGTCAAAAAAAACCCTGTCTCTGTCTACTTACCTTTAGCAATCCCATGTGAATCAAAAGACTTGTTATGAAAGCATCAGAATTGAAGTTGGCTGATGAAAAAGCTTCTCTCATCAAAGCATCTAAAAAGATCCAACTGTATTAGAAACATGGAAACCTCAATCCTTGGGGAAATATTATTTGAGTTTGGTCTACTGCCTATGTCCTGTAGTCTAAGGAAAGACAACACGTTTAGCATCACAGTCCTAGCTAACAATTTCAAATATTTAAAAATAAACCCAAAGGAAAAAATAACTAGCTGCAACTTCCATTACTATGCACATTATTTCAGGATCCAAGAGCATGAGTTAAGTTCCTATAGTAAAAGGTAGCATATTTTTATAGAAGTAAGCTAAACTAATTTTAAATTGACCTCTTTTGTAAAATAGTGCATAAAAAGGAACATTCAAAAGCTATTGTCTGGCTCAATCTGAGCTACAGGAGACTATAGCTGAAATTGTCAAAAAAAGAGAGGTTATTAAGAATCTAATGTCAACTTTAACTAATAGTTTTTTACATAGATCTGCTTATATCATCATTGTACTGATTAAAGCCTTTTAAAAAGAACATACCTGTTGTTTCACACACAGCTGTTTTTACTACGGTCTCATCTTTGAAGACAGAGGAGATCTTAAGGAAAACAGTAACAACTTTTTCTGAGTCAGATGTGTCTGTCTAGAAGAAATATAATATCAAAATTAAACATACTACAATAGTTTGTCACTAGAAAGAGAACAGGTGGCCTGTTTACTATTACTTAACCTCATAAAAACTGTTTTGCAACAGATCTAGGCAATTATTATGATTGCAGTACTTTGATTTGCTTCTAAAGCAATGTTTAAGTAGGCAGAGAGCTATAAACAGAACAGTGGGATACAATTCCATACAACAACTGCATCTTTTTCCAAATTCCTAGGGCATGCCTTGATGACCTTTCTGGAGTCAGCTCTAAAGTGTTGCATAGCCCTACCAATTCTTATTTCTTCAAAGAAATAAAAAAAAAATTAACTAATTTAGATAGCTTGCGAAGCTGCTATGTGATATTGGGCTTAATACACAGTAGAATTCTAATGTTTGGTAAGTTTTCAGGTAAAGCAATGTGTAAAGTAGAAGAGAGGAGACACCAGTGAACAAGAACAGAACTACTGAGCAACTGAGCCATAGTGCCCAGAAAACTGTGTTTTGTAAAATATTAGCAATGGTTTACCTGCTGAATTATCAAACTCGAACACTTGGGGCCAAGTCGCAACAATTTCTCTGGTGATGGAAAAGCCAGAAATGTGCCAACATCAACAGGAGGAAGAGGAGAGGATAATGGTGTAGAATCCTGGAAGAAAGCCTGAAAATTAATCTTTTGCCAGAAAATACAGAAAAAGTAGAAGCTGTGTAGCAGATGAGAAATGAGGGAACGGGTGGTGAGGTAATGTGGGTTCATTTCGGCAGAAGTAGTATAACTTATTCCAAGTCACCACCCCAACCCGAGATGATAAGAGTTTTAATCTTGTGGTCTGATTTTATACTGATATTGTCATCTCTCTTATTCCTGCTAGCATAATAATATATTAGATGAGAAATATAATCTTTCTCTCATTCACTCATAGGACTAGTTTTATTTAACAATAACTTTGTACAGCAAAGGATATGAAAAGCTTCCTCTTTTCTGTGCATTATTACGGAAAGGTTGTTCAGCTAATCACTTTCCTTTAAATTTTTATATAATTATCCTTCCTTTTCTTTTCCTGCTTTTATTCTGTTGAATTGTCAGTTGCTACTTTTTCTCTTCTTGTCGCCCATCTCTAAATTCTGTTTGCTTTTTTGTCTGTGCTCCTAAAACAGTAATTGTTTATTTGTATTACTTAAAACAAATAGGCAGTTTTAAAACAAAACAGCCAGCTGGGCCTGGATGTGAACTTAGGAATACACTCCAAGAACATCTACAGCAGGGGTGTCCAAACTTGGGAACTTTAAGACTTGTGGACTTCAACTCCCAGAATTCCCCAGCCAGCCAATTCTGGGAGTTGAAGTCCACAAGTCTTAAAGTTCCCAAGTTTGGACACCCCTGATCTACAGGAATCTAGTCTATATGGCTACATTTACTAGGAAATGTAAATAAACTTCATATTAATTTTACATACTTATAAAATACTGTAGCCAAGTGTCATAACAGGAAAAAAAATCATGAAGTGTAATCAAGTAAATAAATGATTTGTAAATTTTATTTTTGGCTACAGTATTTTGGAAACATAATAATTTGGAAGTGTACATTTTAATAGGTTAAGTTTCAAGGGGAAAAGCAGCAAAGCAAAATTAAAGAGGAGGTGTATGCATTTGTTTTCATTACGCAGATACACATAATTCCTTAAAGAAAATTAATTGGAAAAGTCAGCAACATAAAACTGATAAATTTATCCAGCAATGTATTACTTTAGTATATTAAATAAGTAATTTTATACAAGGAAAAACAACAACAATGAATAAATAGCTACAACAGCTTTCCAACTGAATGCACCAGGCACATCAATTACAGCAGTTGTTCTTGTTGAAAAGAGAAAAGGTGTGCTTATACCTACATGTTCCTCTAATATTTTTTTAGGTGTAAGGGGTTCTTGTTCTCCCTGTCCCCTCTCCTGCACCTGAAGTGGCTCTTCTTCTTCCTCCTCCTCCTCCTCCTCCTCTTCTTCTTCCTCTTCCTCCTCCTCTTCTTCCTCTTCCTCCTCCTCTTCGTCATCTTCTCCATCATCCTCACTAAACGAATACAAGAATATAATTATATGCTATTGGGAGTCATATGCAGATATTTATTTCTAATCAGCTTGTATTCATCATTATAAAATTGAAAACACACACAAATAAAGAAATTGGATACCCAAAACACCCTGAAGGTTGGAGAAAAGGCAGAACGAACAATTACAACATGTGTACGTCTATTTCTCCACTTCTGCCAAAGCCACAGTACAAATTAACCTTAAACCATATTTAAGGTTAATTTGTACACAACAGCTACACAGTACACTTTCACTTTTGCTATTGAGGTTTTGTGCTGAAAGGCTCTTAAAGAGCCTTGCAGCCATAAATATCCATTATATTTAATAAATAATTTCACAAGACTCTGTATACAATATACATATTAACAAATAAAAATAAAAATACTAATTTTTGGCTGAATGTGTCCTGCATTGAAATTTAGCAAATTAACAAAAGTGTTAGTGTACATTGAAGTTAATTGTTGCTCAATAAGTGTCTATTTCACACATTAAAAATCATTTAGAAATTGATATAGCCAATTATTGGAGGCTCCATTAGTATCTCACCTCAGGGAGCCTAGGATCTCTCCCATATTGAAGCCTTCAAGGATATCCTGGAGCTGTTCACAGCCTTCTTCTCCAAAACAATTGCCTATGACAAGGATAAAAGCATATATAAAAGGAAGTATTTACATATTTTGAAGGCTAGTTTGAAAAGCTCTGTTTCTATATGGAGAACTGGATAAAACCACAAATTTTAGTATCATATCTGAATGAAAAGTGCTATACTGCAATTAAAGTTGATCACTGTAAAGTCTTTGAAATCAATTGATTCAGATAGGAAGGGCAATCTGTGGCCTACTTGTCCTTGCATGTCACATCTTTTTGTATCTCCATGCTGCCAAGATGGCAAATTTACGGTTTCCTACCAATATTCAAATTAAAAACAAAATGATGTGGAAGTTTCTTGGTGTGTTTTAACATATCTACAAAGGTTTTTAAAACTCAAGGCCTCTGACCCTTAACACTCATAGGAATCTATTCATTGTGACTTTTGGCTACAGAAAAGTAACTTATTCTGGGCTCTGCTTGGGTTTGCACAAACACAATGAGTGCCCATAAAACATAAGTCTCAAATTAAAGCTACGCTTATCCAGCCTCTGAGAAAAAGTCAATAAATCTACCTAGGAGTAAGATTTGCATAATCTTAAAACACTACAGTGAATCCTGTGGTCCATTATTCCTGAGATTGCAGATTTGGGGAAACTAGAAAACCAGGCATCCAGTGGCAATTGGTAAAAGGGAGATAGGGAACTGATCACGAACTGAAAATCTGAGGAAAGCTAATTGAAAGGGAATGAACTCGAGAAAGAGAAGGGAATTTAGATATAAATATAGATTTATAAATATACCGTATTTTTTTGAATATAAGGCACACCTTCCCCCCCAAAAGAGCATGGAAATGTTGGTGCGTCTTACATCAAATACAGCCATTTTTGGCCTCACGAAGCCCCGCTTCCATATCCCATTTTTGTGAAAAATAGGTTCACCAAAACGGGGGTGTTTTTGCCTTCCTCCACCCCCCAGAAGCACTCTGCAGGAGTCAGCAAGGCTGGGGGAAGGGAAAAACACCCCATTTTGGTGAAAAATTGGGGCATTTTTGCCTTACCCCAGGCCTGCTGAAGGCTGCAGAATGCTCCTGGGGGCTGGGGAAGACAAAAACTTTTTTTTCTTACATACCTCTTCAAAATCTGGTGTATCTTATACACTGGTGCAGCTTATAGTCCGAAAAATAAGGTAGATTTAGGTATACATTGGCTTGAAGTAGCCAATCAAGAGTTTGGTTTAGGATTTTAGCTACTAAAAACAGCATTATCAACCGTAGCACAATCACATATAGTACCATTGAGCTCTAACTTCTCCAGCTCTGACTTGTCCTCAATAGCCTCAGCAACTATAAGTCCAGCATCTAATTTGATCTCACAGAAGGATAAGTTGAGTTCCTAGAAAGCAAAGTTTCATAAGAATACTTGGGTTAGAAAGAATGCAAGAAATATTTTTAAGTGGGCTCATGGCATCTATAATTCATATCATCCAGAGTCCTAAAAAACAATGCAGAAACAATAGGGGCAGTGACAAGATGTCTGAATTACAAATAATCATTTCTGAAGACTGCTTTGCTTGACTGACTGCGTGGGTTGATTTCATTTTTGATTCATTGCTTTTTAAGTTCATGGATGAATAAATTATGTTCCTGGATGATATGTGACATATAAACAGTGGCTGCAGAGAACCCCATTCTTCTCACTAGCTTTCAGGAAATGTATTTTTTCCTGCTTTTCTTATGGCAGGAAAATCTATGGTTCACCACAATCCTTACTGTGAGTTGCCGAGGCTCTGACATATGCATGTAAATACGCTATCATGGCCCAGCAAATTATTCAACTTTAGGATTTACGAAGTTACCCATCCCTATTTTAGAATAACATGTTGGCCTTCATTCCAATTTAATATAAATAGAAACAAAATTTGCATATATCTTAAACCAAATATACACGATTCTCTAACTTCATCATGTCGCTTGACAAAACTGAAATGTTCTTGGTGTTTTTACTTGATTCCAACTCAAGATTGTATCTTTAGCTGTAAGATGGATGGTAACATAATTTTAGGATTTAAAAAACAAAATTTTAGGATTTTGGACCAGTGTTCTGCAAGTGGTTTCTTAAAATACAAAAATGTATGTATTTCATATTTATATGATCTCTAATATCAACACTTTTACTTACAGAAGCAGAAGGTATGCTCTAATCCTGCCCTAGACAAACAAGTCTAGGAAATTAAGTGGCTCCACTGAGACAGTCTGGGCTACAGCTTCAGGGAAGGATTACTCTTTCTTCATTGCCTGCTGGGCACAACTAAAGATCCCCAATAAGCATATTCATCCCCCCCCCCAATTTTAATGACCCTGTAATTGGTAGGAGTTGGGGCAACTGAATGTTTACTGGCTGGATTGGATGCCCTTCCTGTCACCAATGCAGAGATTTGGCCGCAGATATATTCTCATTGTGCCCAGAAAAATATCTGCTTCTACCTAGGATTGAACTCATAGCCTCTTGATTGTGAGGCAAAAGCTCCACCTCTAGGCTACTGCACCACTCACCCAATAAGCATATTCATGTCAGCCATAATTTAGTTTGTCTCACTGCATACATAGCAATATACAAAAGAGGATTCAAGTACAATTGGCCAATACCTTTAGTTTATGAAGGCCTTCACTAACAGCTTCAGCAATAGCCACAGCACCTTTTGAACGCACCAGGCAATCCCCAAAGTTGATCGTTTCCACTTGACGGAGTTTCTTGAGGGTCTGAATAAAACAAAGAAAACAATGCAGACTTAATTCAAGGAAGCACCTCACGGAAATGCTTCCTTTTAAAAATATAAGGGAGCTGTACTGAATCAGACTTGTTGCATGCAGCATTTCAGAAGAGCTCATAAACAATTCCCAAGTGCAAGTGCTTCCTCGTCTGGCTTCTGCCAGAAATTTAGAGGCACACTGCTACTATAGATGATAAAATGGTACCCTTACTCTTTATGATTTTCTCTCATCCCATTTTGAATTCTTCCCATGGATGGTCAATTTTGTATTTTACATTAGCAAATTCAACAGTGTTTTCCAACTCCTCCCCCCCCAACTGCTATCTCACATGCATTAACATATAATAAGCAAATTTAATGTACACTGGCCAAAATTGAGAGTGTTTTCTCTTCTCTAAACAATAAATCCATTTTATTTCACAACTGCTGTTCTAGATTTGAATCCAAATCACTATTAATGTGGAAATCAGTATTAATATAAAATGTATTTTTGAAAAGTGCTTACTTCTGCCATAGCCACAGCTCCCTTCTCAGTGAAAGTGTTATCGTTCAAATTAATCACTCTCAGCAAGGGATTGACAGCAAAGGCCTCAGCTAAAGCTATAATTCCTGGATGATTGATTCCATTCTGTGGCATATGAACTTCTTCCATAGTCCCAATAACCTGAGGATCAAGATAGCACAGAGGGCATTGTTCAAACAGAGGTAAAATCATTTTTCCTAATAACTGTATGCATCGCTATACTCTATTTAAACTCTTCATACAAATATTACTTATTGTAATCTAAAATGGCAGAGTGAAGAAGCTATTTCAAGCCCTAGCGTTTGCTTCTACAGATTCACCAATTGGAGTGCAATGCATGTTAATTTTTAATAAAATTATATTCAAAAACATTAAGTAGCTTCTTTTTCTCATGTACCTTGTATAATATTACTTACACCAAAAATGATAGGTAGATATCTTTATATTCTCAGACCTACTTCTTAAATACACTAAGATTTATCAATTGAGAACCCTATTTACCAAAAGTGATTAAAAGAATTTTCAAGGACGCTTTTGTTGTAAAGCTCAATTTGTCAATCTATCTCAGAAGTCCATATGCCCATAAAAGAAGAATCTAAAACAGTCTAAAGATCATATATCCCAACAAAATATATTAAGACAATATTTATTAGGGTCACTTTTATCTTTCTATTACATTTCCCCTATAATTGCTTGAATACAACTACTAGTAGGTTACGATGGCAATTGGGATCAGAATTTCTGCCCCTAAGCAATGAAGTTGTAAAGTGTGATATCACATGACTACATTGCTTAACTACAGCAATTTGGACAGTCCCAGTTGCCATCATAACCTGAGAACGATGCAGGTCATTAAAAGAGGACCTCACATGATCACATCTTTGAATTTCCTGCCATCTTTCCCAATGACTTTGCTTATGGGAAGCTGGCAGGAAACCTAAAAATTGCAATCTGGTGACTATGGGGATACTGCAATGGCCAGAACGCTAGGATTGATCATACATACCATTTGTTAAATGCTGCCATATCTTTGAATAGTTACTGAACAAATGGTTGGAAACGAAGGACTAAGTTGAAATATGACAGAACAACGGGTTTCTTTTCAAATAGGGCAGTTGGTCCAAACTTGTTGCACTACAATAATCCACCTATACTGTGATGGCACATTTTTATTAATATGATGTCCTAATTTGTTGAATCCTCCAAATACATTCAGGAAGTGGCTGTTTCCCCAGAGACATTGACCACTACTACAAAAGCCATCAGCATCACCAATAGCCATCAGCTAGTAAGAACATACAAATGTACAACAAATCAGAGTTAAATAATAAAAATATTCATGTTTTTTAGAACATATCTGACCAAGGCTCAGATTTTCCCTTCCTATTTGCCTATTATACGTAACTGTTTAATGGGATACGACTCTAATTATTATACTCACTGTGAATGCCTCAGCAAGAGCAGTTGCACCATCATTTTCCAGGCGGTTCCTGCCAGCCATAAATACTTTCAGAGCCAACGGCTTGCCTTGAGCAGTCGATTTCCTGTGACATTCTTTCAGAGCTCCTGCTAAGATCTTAAGAAAAAACAATGTTGACATTGCTAAGGTGTCAATTCACCATGCCTACAGGGAACACATTATTTAAACTGCAATTTTATATACATGATATGGACACTCTGCAAGTAACATTGTGCATTAGTAAGATTCCCAATTGTAACATAAAGAAGAGTAATTTTGGTCATGAAATTGGCATAAATGCATGTACTCAACTCAGATTTCTCTGTGGGATATAGAGTGACAGATTCTTTATCTCTTAACTAGTTCCTTCTAGAACATTCTAGGACAGGCCAAGAATAAGCCAGTATACTTTTCATTAGAGTAAATGATGTTGACTTTCCCATCAATTTGGGAGGCTTTGTAAGTCAACAATTTAAAGCAATACATCATATATGTAGAAACAAATCACAAGGGAAGTTGGAAGTCAAACATTCTACTTTCCACTTCATAAAGATTCAGGAAATGATTTTACCTTGCCACCACCAATACCCATGCCACAATTGTTTAACTTGAGTTCCTGCAGAGTGAAACAGGTAGGACTCTTCAGCAATGCCTCAAATCCACGGACTCCATCTGGTCCAAAGGCATTATCACTCAAATCCAACTCTACAAGTTGGCAGCCAGCAGAAATGAGGGCTTCTCCAAGAGAAATCTGACAATGATAAAAGGTGGAACAAAATACGTTTACAGAAGAGAAATATTTTGTTCAAAGCGAGATACTATTATTATTTTTTTTGCTTTGTGATATATCGTTTCAAGTTATGAAAAGTGGAACATACTTCGTACAGTACCCCTAAAATTTTCAAATAAGTCTATAATTAAACTCATATCTAATATGTGATAAAAAGAAAAAAAAAACTGATAGGAAATTATCTTAGGTATCTTTATACAGGAATAAACTCCAAATGAACTTTCTCTTGAGTAAGCATTCCTAAAGAGACTGGATTGGTGAATAGACTTCACTTATCAGCAGCTGAGCTGAAGGCTCTTTCTCATTCACAAAATTTAAAAATACGGAATAACAAATCACATTACTATAATGCTGTATGTAAACTCAGCCTTTCTCTTTCTCACACACATCCATGACAAATTCAGTTTTAATTTATAAACATATATTCACTTATTTCCTTAACCTGCTTAGAGAAAGAAGGCAATTCATTCAGTCTACAACAGGGGTGTCAAACTCAAGGCCCAGGGACCAGATCTGACCTTTAGAGTGCTTAGATCTGGTCCACAGGGCCGTCCTGGAAACAAGGGCGAAGGACTGGCCCGTGGTGCCTCTGCCAGCAAAAACGGAACTTGCAAGGGCCACGGGTGGGAGAACATGGAGCTTGGGAGCCTGTTTGTGCTGGCAGAGCCCTTGGGCCACCACAGATGCCCCCAACACGAGTGACGTTGAGCTGGCCGTGCCCATCCTGCCCGAGGTCAAACACAACCCTGATGTGGCCCTCAATGAAATTGAGTTTGACACTCCTGGTCTACAATATGTCAGAAATATTTGATCCAAGACAATGCCTTGAACTGAATTACACTGTTATTTGTTTACCTTAGCATGACCCACTCTGATTAGCAGCAGTGTCAGCCAATAATCTTCTTTGCCTTTCTACTGAGAAATGTCTTAACTGGAAATAATAATAAAGAACTGAGCCTGAGACTTTTTCCACAGATTCTTATATATACTGTATTACTGATTTGTCATTAGTCTCCAAATGGTTTGGTTTTGGTTGGTCCTTGCTTCCAAACCTCTGTAAAAAATCAGCATATGCTGTCATTGTGATCACTAACCTCAGATGATACTCCCACACTGTAGCATTAAAAAAAATCTCATGTTAATAATAGTTAATAGTTACACATTTCACGTACCAAAGCACAGGGAATCTCAGATCTCAGTCTCCCGGTGAACATATCACTCCAATGACACCTCTAGAATAATATATATATATATTATAAATATGGTAAAAATCACAAAAGATATATAATAAACTGTTTATTTATCTGTTGTCCTTGATGAACAATATGCATAATTGCAAAAATGACTATATCTGAAAATGACCGTTGTCTTACCTGAACGGTCGTTCTCATGGCGCTGCGGAGAGTACAAGGATTGGGTTAACACAGCCTGTTTGCCCATGGACTGAGTAGATTTTTTCCCCCTCTGGCCACGCCTCCTTTGCCTCTTCTGGCTCAGTTTTAAAAACGAGGTCTTGTCCGACGAAGACGTTCTCAGCTCACACCTGTGCAAAGATACAATCTCGGTGCTAAACAATCACCCTGGGTGGGTCTTGTACTCTCCGCAGCGCCATGAGAACGACCGTTCAGGTAAGACAACGGTCATTCTCCATAGCGCTGCTTGGAGAGTACAAGGATTGGGACATGCCCAAGCTATTGTGTCCCAGGGCGGGAAGAAGTGACCTTGTCCGGAGCCTCAATAACCTTCTGTAAAACTCTACGGCCAAAGGAGGCTTCGGCAGAGGCAAAGGAATCGATCTTGTAGTTTCTAATGAAAGCCGTGGGAGACGCCCACGTGGCTGCTCTGCAAATGTCCAGAATAGATGCTTGAGTCGCCCAGGCCGCGGTCGTGGCTGCACTTCTGGTGGAATGTGCCGTTACACGAGGTGGAACCGGCTTGCCCTGAAGGTCATATGTCATCTTAATGCAAGCTCGCAGCCACCGACCTATGGTTGAAGACGACACCTTGCGACCCAGGGAACCTGGTTGAAAAGACACAAAGAAGGCCTCGGAGTGCCTGATATCCTTAGTTCGTTTCAGGTAAATACTGACTGCCCTTCGCACGTCTAATTTGTGCCACCTGCGCTCCTTGGCGTGTTGAGGGCTGGGACAGAAGTTCGGGAGGATGACCTCCTGAGACCTGTGAAAATGAGAATTCACCTTCGGCATGAAGGCGGGGTCTAACCGTAGGATGACCCTGTCTGGGTGGATGATGCACAGCTCTTCCTTGGCCGAGAAGGCCGCAATCTCAGATATCCTTCTGGCTGAAGTAATGGCTATGAGGAAGGCAGTCTTAAGAGTCAGATGTCGAAGAGATACCTTCCTCAAAGGTTCGAAGGGAGCCGCTGTCAATGCCTGCAGGACAAAGGGTAGGTTCCAGGTCGGGTACCTGTGCACCACCTGGGGTCGGATGTTGTAGGCCCCCTTCAAGAAGCTCTTGACCTGAGGATGGAGACTCAGGGATTGAGGTTGGTGTCTGGCTAAGATGGTGGATAATGCGGCAACCTGGCGCCTGAGAGTGGCTGGTGCCAGTCCTTTGTCCAAACCCTCTTGTAGGAAGTCCAATAACTGAGGGATGGACGCTTCCACACTGTCAATGTCCCGTTTGCTGCACCAGGAAGAAAAGGCAGCCCAAGTCGCGTCATAAATGCGAGTAGTGGCCGGACGTCTGGAAGCTTGGATGGTTTTAATGACGTTGTCTGAGAGGCTCTGGTCCTTCAGGAGCTGCCTCTCAAGTGCCAGACGGCTAACTGCAACCATTGGGGCTCTGGATGGTTGATGGCCCCTTGACGCAAGGATACCTGGTCTGGAGGAATTCTCCACGGTTGCTCCACAGACAGATCGACCAGGTCCGCGAACCAGGATCTCCTGGGCCAATGTGGAGCCACCAGAATGAGCTCCGCCCCCTCCTTCAGCAGCTTGTAGATCACCTGCGGGATCAGAGGGAGGGGCGGAAACGCGTATAGAAGCCCTGGAGGCCAGTTGGACCTCAGGGCATCCGTCCCCTCCGCTTGTGCTGACTTGTAGCGGGAGAAGAACCGCTGGAGCTGTGTGTTTGCCGCCGAGGCAAACAGGTCGACCTGTGGGAGACCAAACCTCCTTACCACCTGTGCGAACAGGTCCGGATGAAGTTGCCACTCCGAGTTGTCGATGGTCTGACGGCTCAACCAATCCGCACTCACATTGCTGGTTCCGGAAATGTGATCCGCCCTCAGCGACGCTAAGTGGATCTCTGCCCATCGTCCTATGGCCTCCGCCTCTGACATGAGTCTTTTGGAGCGGGTCCCTCCTTGTCGGTTCACGTGAGCCTTTGTGGCCACATTGTCGGTCAGCAGCAGAACGTGGTGCCCCCTCAGCTGTTCTGCAAATCTCCTCAGCGCAAGCCGGGCTGCCCTGAGTTCTAGCCAATTGATGCTCCGGGCTGCCTCCGCGCTGGACCACCTGCCTTGCGCCAGCTGGCCTTGGCAATGCGCCCCCCAACCGTAGAGACTGGCGTCGGTCGTTACCACGATCCTGTCGGGTTCTCTGAATAGGCAACCCTTCTCCACTGCTCGAGACTGCCACCAACTCAGAGACCGAGTCACTCTTGGTGGGATGCGAACTTGCTTGGTGGAGTTGCTGATCTTTGCTCTTTGCATTGGAAGTAAGAACCATTGCAGTTCCCTTGCATGAAGACGTGCCCAGGGAACTATGTTGAGACAAGAAATCATGATCCCTAACAGTTGGGATAGCTGCACTACCTGCCAGGACCTGTTCCTGCGACACAACCGGATTCTGTTCCTGATGTTGCGGATTCTTCCCGGAGACAGGGACACCTGGCAAGACACCGAGTCTATTATGGCGCCCAGATGTTGTATGCGTGTGGCAGGAGTCAGGTTGCTCTTTTCCATGTTTACGGAAAACCCGTGGTCCTGTAAGGTGTGAACTGTGACGTTTACATCTCTCACCGCTTGCTGCTGAGTTCTTGAATGGATGATGATGTCGTCCAGATAGCACTCCAGGCGGACTGGAAGCTTGCGCAGGTGGGCCGCCACAGCTGCAAGAAGCTTTGTGAACGTTCTGGGTGCAGAAGAAAGTCCGAACGGAAGCGCCCTGTATTGGAAGTGCTTTCCGTTGTAACACAAGCGCAGGAACTTCCTGTGTGCAGGATGGATGGGCACATGTAGGTACGCCTCCTTGAGATCGATGGAGGTGAGCAGATCCCCTTGTCGCATGCAGCTTAGGATCGACTGGAGAGACTGCATTTTGAAGCGCTTGTAGGCCAGATGCCTGTTCAGGCGCTTCAGATCTAAAATGGCCCTCCACCCCCCTGAATTCTTGGGGACCAGGAAGAGAATGGAATAGAACCCCCTCCCTTCCTGTTCTGGAGGAACTGCCTCTATTGCGTTGATCTGCAGAAGATGATCTATCTCTGCCTGCATGAGAGCCCTCTTTACCGGGTTCTTGGATAGTGGGCAGCGAACAAAGTTCCGCGGAGGAGAGGATAGAAACTCCAGGGTTAGACCCCTCCTGATGGTATTTAATACCCACTTGTCCGAGGTTGTTTCCTCCCAACGGTCTGCATAGAATTGCAGGCGGCCCCCGATGGGAGGAGACCCCAGACGGTCACTTCCCACGTCTAAACTGACGGTTGTGGGCTCCCCCACGAAAGGGCTTCCGAAAGGACCCCTGATTGGATTGTCTGCCCCTGGAAGAAAAGTTGTTTCGTTCCTGGGACCTGTCAGAGGACTGGTTAAACTGTCTTTGGGAGGAATAAGAAGAGGAAGAGGCCTGGCCACCTTCCTGTGCCCGAAAGGCCTGTTTCCTGAACGAGCCCTGACCTTTCCTGTCATGCTTCCTGAAGGTGGAAGGAAGAACCTTCCTCTTATCCTTTGTCTCAATTAGGAATTTCTCTAGGGAATCCCCAAAGAGGTTCTCTCCCTTGAAAGGAGCTGAAGCCAGCTTCCACTTAGCCTTCATGTCCGCCTGCCAGTGCCGAAGCCAAAGCAGGCGGCGAGAAGTGATGTTGGACGCTAGTGCCCTGGAGGCGAATTTCGCTGCGTGCAGGGACGCATCAGAGGCGTATTCCACAGCCGTAATGATCTTGTTAAGATCATGTCGCCAACGAGATGCTTCAGATGGGGGCTGAGATCTGAGTTGGCGCAGCCATAATAAGGATGCCCTCGTAAAGAACGAGGCCGAAGTGGAGGTCTTGATCGCCCAGGCAGCCGCCTGGTGCGTTTTGAGACAAGCCTTTTCTGCCCTCTTATCCTCTGCCTTTAACCCTTCTAATAACTCGGCCGGGAGATTAGAATTAGAGGTCAGAGAGACCACAGGGGCATCCACTTCTGGAGGCTTCAAAACATCCTCCAGTCTAGGTTCTAAAGGGTACAGAGATTTGTCTGCGCCACTGGGATTGGCCAGGGTACCAGGCTGAGCCCATTGGCGCTGAATAACCTCCATGAACATGTCAGGGACTGGTATCAGTTCTGGGTCAGGGGTTGTTTCGCTGAACAACCCTGCCATGAGGTCCTGGGAAGTAGAGGGGACTTCCTTGTCCTTAGGTTTGGCACCAAGCTCAGTAGAGGCTCTGGCCTTGTGTAAGATGGACTTGAATAGGGCTGGCTTAAAGAGACCAGTGAAAGAGGGCTTGTCTGGAGGCATGTCCTCATCCTCCGAGAGGGCAAAGTCCTCAGCAGCCTCCTCCTCCCACGTAGACACCTCTGTGGTGATAGAAGTGCCCGGGGAATCGAGTACTCTGGTCCTCTTTTCCCCCAGGGGGCGAGTAGGCCTAGAGGCCTTGCCACCCCTGCCTTCCTGTAGCCTCATGGCTTCTACCACACCCTGGGAAATAGCCTGCGTGATGAGATCCCTCATCTCTGCTGACATAGCTGGGCCCTTGTCCTCTACAGGTCTGGCTTGGGCATAGGCCTGTCCCCTGGCACCCCTAGGAGGATCTCTCTGATCCTCTGCATGAAAACAATATTGAAAGGAGGGGAGATCCTCCCTGACTGAAGAGCTAGGAGAACCTGGGTAACCCAGAGAGGCTGCAGGGGATCCTGACATGGAATCCCTATCACAGAAGGATGGGGATCTATCCCCCATCTCCTCCCCCTGCTCTATCTCCCTCTGGATGGGTGGGGAAGGAACTGGCCCAGCCTCACTTGGTAAGGGTGCAGAGGGAACCTGGGGCCTAACAGACTTATCCTTCAGGGAGTCCTGCCCCTTGTCCCCTTGAATTTTGGGGGCCTTACTCCCAGCTGCAGAGTGGGAAGCTTTCCCCCCAGCGCCCTTGTTTCCCTTTCTCCCCTGGCCTGAGGGATCTGGCCTACTGCGCTTTGCAGATGGCCCTGCCAGCTCCTCCCTTCGCTCCAAACCTTCATCAGCCATCCTTGGTTGATCTTGAGTCGAAGAGGTCGCTGCTGAGGGAAGGGCAGTGGACGCTGGCCCGACGGCTCCAGAAGCGTCTGCAGACTCAGATGGGAGGCTGGATCAGGCACCAGGACACTCCTTGCCGCTTCCCCTTGGGTGGCTGGGGAACTTCAGGCTTGCTGGAGACCCAGACAAGCCCTCGCAATCCTCTGCGGCTGTCTGTAGAGGCGGAGAGGCTCTGCTGCTTGCTGCTGCTTTCCGGAGGCAAAAAGGACTCAAAAAAATGGCCGCCGGTTCTTCTGCGCGCCAAAAGCCTCACTTAAGGGCCAGGCGCTTCTCATTGGCTGCAGCCGAAAAGCGCGCCAAAGCAGCGCTTTTCAAAATGGCCGCCGCTCTCCCGATCGGCAAAAGACGCCGTTTGGAGAAGCAAGGGCTTTTTTAAAAGCCTCTCCTCCAAAGCGACCAGGGAAGCACGGGGATTGCCGTCCTTCCCTGCGCTTGCCAGCAGACGCCGGACAAGCGGCCTCGCTTGTTCCCCCAGCTGCGACTAAGCAGCTGTGGAACCGATCGCTGCCTCAGCCTTAGTTAGGTAAATCCTCTTGATAAAAAATAGAAAAAAGGGAAAATAAAAAATCAAAATAATAAAACCTGGGAAAAAATCCTAATAACAGCTAAATATCACATAAAATTACTATTGGAGAACCCAGCCTATTTGCTCAATGCTGAGTGTTCCCCAAACTCGTCCTACCGGGCGGACTGAGTTTTTAAAACTGAGCCAGAAGAGGCAAAGGAGGCGTGGCCAGAGGGGGAAAAAATCTACTCAGTCCATGGGCAAACAGGCTGTGTTAACCCAATCCTTGTACTCTCCAAGCAGCGCTATGGAGAACTAAGAAGCTGGCATAATAACCAAGTTCCAAAGAGTGTATAAATTTATTTATCCTGTTTGCTCAAATATGGAATACCAGTTTATTTTATTTTAACAAGAGTTGAAGCTAGTCACAAATTCAGAGATGGATTGAAAGCCAACCCTCCAAAACATAATACTTCTACTACATAAAGTGGTGGGTATGAGAGAGAGATATGGCAGAATATGCAAGGCTGAGAGTTAATGATATTCAGAATGTGAAAATAATTAAGACCCTATGAAATGTTTCTTATGCTTGTCATCCAAAATATTCTTCAAACACATCAAAGTTTAAATAAATTTAAGGTACAATTTCATTATTATACAGAATAATCAGACATCAAAATCTCACCTTGAGCTGAGATTTCTTCTCCAGTGCCTTGGCAATGACTTTTGCTGCTTCAACTCCCACAGTATTTCCTTCCAAACGCAGGGCTTCTAGCCCATCAAACTCCTCAATCTCTTTGATCACATCTTCAGCTGCAGAGATAGGCAGAATATTTCTGAACTCCAACTCAAACTGCATCTATCCTCATTATAATTCCACCTCAAGTCCTATTGTCTCTCCACCAATCATGCTTTCCTTCCTTTTTATTTAAAATTTTGCACTCTTTACCAAGATGGCTTAAAGCAAAATAACAGATTCCTGATTGCCAGTTCACGTTAGTTACAGTTATCCACCATCAGATCTATAATCATTCTCTGGAAGTCATTTAGACAGTGGTCCCCAACCTCTGGCCCACTACCAGGCAATGGACTATTTCAAACCGAGCGCACGAGAGGTGGGCCAGCACACAGATCTGCTTGCAAGGCCCAGTTCTACTCTCGTCCCCCCCCCCCCCCCGCCTAGCCACAAAGTTTGGAGACCACTGATTTAGGATTCAGTCCATGTGGGGGTATTATAATATATGCTTTTATTTTATACAAATGAGCTCTGCAAAAGTAATACATCTACTCAATGAAATACTCATAATCAACAACAGCAGCATATCCTCTTACCATCTTTTGCAGTATTGAGTTTCAGACTTTTGCCTTTAAAGCTCAGCTGCCCTCCGCCCACTTGGGTTTTAGCAAGTGATTCTGCAAGCTTAGTTATATCTTCTGATGCCATTTTTGAACTGTGCCAACTGTTGCCAATATCAGATGGGAAAGATGCTGGAAAAGAAGACAGAAATAACTAAGTGTGTGTGAGATAAAAATTATCGTATTTTTCGGAGTATAAGCAGCACTTTTTTCCCTCCTAAAAGAAGCTGAAAATTTGGGTGCGTCTTACACTCTGAATGTAGCCCCGCCCACCTGCCAGCCCTACCCTTCTTCTTCCTGGCTGCAGAGATTGCCACTGACAATGGCTTGTGTTTTTGGACTCCGCACATTTGGGCTCCGTGTTTTCAGCCTCCAAATACTCAATGCGTGGTGCTAACAAATTGGCTACCCGGAACAGCTGCTGCCCTCTCTAAAGTAGGCAAACCCTTCCCCGGTTTGCCTACTTTAGTCACTGGAGCGCCCTCCGAGGGTCAGCTGTGCTTTTGAAGCTGTTTTTCAGCCCAAACACTAGCTAAGCTAAGCTGTTGCCTCTAGCAATCAGCTGTGCTTTAGAAGCACAGCTCCCATCATCCCCAACCTCAAAACCAGCGAGCAAACTAATGTGCCGTGTCTTATGCCCTACTGTCCCCAACCTCAAAACCAGCAAGTGAACTAATGTGCTGAAGCTGACCAGGATAAAGACTAGCCAGATGAATTCCTGGTAGGCAGATTCCCCCCCCCCTCCTTTATTTAAATTAAGGTGTGTCTTATACTCCAAAAAATGCTGTAGCCTCTTTCACGCCCCCTCCTGTTCTCTTCTTTTGGTATAGAATAGCAAGAGGAAGCTAAAAATTGTTATTGTATTGGTTCTATGGCTTCATCTATTGAATTTTTTGCTACCTCAGAAAAAGAAAGTGAAGAAAAGAGAGCAACTGTTCATGTAGTAATCTATAAAACTACCAAGTGTAATAGAATGGAATGGAATAGAATAGAATTCTTTATTGGTCAAGTGTGATTGGACACACAAGGGATTTGTCTTTGGTGCATATGCTCTCTATAAAAATACTGTAGCCTCTTTCACGCCCCCTCCTGTTCTCTTCTTTCACGCCCCCTCCTGTTCTCTTCTTAAATAAAAATTAAATAGAATACATTCATCAAGAATCATAAGATACAACGCTTAGTGATATAGGTTACTAATAAGCAACCAAATTATAGTAGGAAACAAATAAAATATACATTTTAAAGATACAAGCAACATGGTTATAGTCATAAGTGGGAAGAGATAGGTATTAGGAAGGAAGAGAAGAATAGTAGTACAGTCTTAGTAGGTAATATGACAGTGTTGTGGGAATTAGTTGTTTAGCAGAGTGATGGCATTTGGGGGAAAACTGTCCTTGTGTCTAGTTGTTCTGGTGTGCAGTACTCTAATTACCTTGCATGATAATATGCCACTGAACTAGGCTGAAAGATTGCTGTGAAGACAGCAATGTTTGCTTCATTCAGACAAAACCAGCCAGGCCATTTCGTCCAAATATTACTCAACTTATCTCAACATGTTACTTAGCATCATTTTATAGCAAATGCTACCATCCTGCTTCTGCTATTTTATGCATAAATTAGGTTTGGTATTAACACATTTCAAGCAAGGATGGATAATGCAGGGCAGAGGATGCACTAGGTCAAGGAAGGTTTCAAACAGATTAGTTGGATAGCCAAATTCACCATCCAGCAAAGCCCAGATCCACCATTCTTAAAAAAGTAAATTCTGCTTTCATTCCATAAAAATTCTTTATTTCTAGTTTCTATCCATCCCATTTTATATAGAAAGCTGAGCAAGAAACGATTCATGAGAATAAAAAGTAAACTTAACTGTCAATAGATTTCCTATCCGCCTTCTTTTTTCTTCAATAAAAAAGCATTTCCCAGCCATATACTCTAATTACCAACTGTTCCATTCCAGCCACAGATGAACCTCCCCCAAAACTGAACAAATAGCACTGACAGAGAGCCTACATTACAACCATTGGTTTAATGACCGTTTGACGTTACGGCACTGAAAAAATGATTTGTGCACTTTTTTCACACTTATGACCCTTGCAGCATTTCCATGGTTATATGATTACAATTTAGATGTTTGGCAACGGACTCATATTTATGACGGTTGCAGTGTCCAGGGGTCACATGATCCCCCTTTGTGACCTTTTGACAAGCACAATCAATTGGGAAGCCAGATTCACTTAACTGTGTTAGTACCTTAACAACTGCAGTGATTCTGTGGCAATAAAGTTGTGAAATGGGGCAAAACTCACTTAATATCTCACTTAGCAACAGAAATTTTGGGCTCAATTGAGGACATTAAGTCGAGAACTACCTGTATTATACAGCATTGCCTTATTTGCCACTCCATAAATATAAAAGAGAGGCTGAATAGTAACAAAGGAACAAAAAACAGACATTGCAATAGTTTTGTTATTTATTAGATTTTATCCCTTTATTACTTTATAAGTAACTCAATGCAGCAAACATACCTAATACTCCTTTCTGTTCTTGTTTACTCCACAACAACTAAATAAGTTATACGACTAAGGACCTTAATTTTCCTTAATAAACAGAAGCTATTTTCTATTTCTATGTTTTCCTTACTAATGTGGTCTGTATCTTCTGATCAACACAAATCTTTTAGATTGTAGTAACCTGGCAGTAATCTGTATTTTAGAAAGCCTCCTTTTTTTGATGTTTTGCCCTCATCTCCTCTCCACTGTCTGGAACAAAGTATTTTTTTAGAGGTCAGTTCAAGAATATCAACTTTTTTATTAGAAAAAAAAACCCCATAAAGGCTAGAGAAATCTTGGTTGCTCTAATCCTTATTATTTTTCACCGTGACAGAACTCTTTATGCCTTTCATACCGGTACACGTTATAATTTTGCTTAAACCAGCTCAATCCCCCTCCCCCCCCTTCTATAAGGAAAATCCAACAACGTAAACACAAGAGCGACGGAGGTGAAAACGAACTCGGTTACCCGAAGTCCTCCTTCTTGAAAGCCCCAGTTCAGACGTGCGCTCAGAGTTTACATAACCCAACCTAATCTGGCCTCACTCGGGAAGAGCAACGAGGGCATGACGTCACATAGGGGAGAGAACAAGCAGGTTTTGGCAGGAAAGTCTCTCGGTACGAAGGAGGTTTTGACCGGCGTCACGTCCAATTGCCCCAGAATGTTTTTCGTTCGCAGCCCCATCACCTGCGACACGTCTACACGTGTACGTGCCCCTAACACGTGCAGCCCAGGAAGCAAGACAGAAGCGCCTTCTTCCTCCCGCACAATACGGCTCCTTCCGTGTCAGAACCGCCGAGGAGGAAGAGCGAGCCCACCCTCAACTTAACTAACGACCCTCGAATAAATCAGGCTAATCAACTGTCCGCCCTTCGGCGGGCGAGCAGCGGCGTCCGCCTACCTGGCGCGTCGGTTCTCGCTGTCACGTTGAAGCCACTCCGGCCACCGCAGCCACCCAAGATGATGGCGTTGAGGGAGGCGGAGGATTTGAAAGCCGGCAGTTTTGTTTCCCGGGTTGTGATTCGCTCCGTGGCCACTTGCGTTTGCTCGGGGCGGCTCGCTTCGCCTCTTTACGCCCCTCCTTCCTTGCAACGACTCTGAAGTAATTGTAGCGAAAGGGCGGTGACGATGAAAAGAGGTCATAATTTTGTGTTGCACAGTGCAGCTGGCCCACTCGCTCGGCAGCGCAGAGTATCCTGGGAGTTGTAGTTTTTTTTTTTACATTAATATTGGGAAATGCTGGTGTTTTTCTCTCGTGGAGCGGTTTGTTGCTAGAAGTAGCGAAATAAATGTGTCTAGAAGAGAGTTGGATTAGCAAAGTAGTTTTTGTCCCCAAAATAGTTATCTGTTCTCTGGCATATCTCCATCTGTGTAATATGTAGAAATGTTACAGCCTGGTTTCTATGTCTGCAAATTCATCACATTCTTAATATTTATATGCAATCTGTTAGATTGGGTAATGGATAGGCACACACAGGCTTAACGGTAACAACAGCTCTTTATTGAATACAACAAATGAGAACAATCCAGCGAAGGTTGAGTCTGACAGCAGCCCTTTTATAGGCAGCTGTCAGACCCTTCGACCAATAGGATTAAATTTCTGTTCCCGCTGGAACAGAGGACCTTGGTGGAAACCACTGTAGTTAGAGCAAGTATCTAACATCCCTCCCCTCTTGGATGGAACAATCCTACTTGTTACGTAGTCACGCAGGTAGGTGGGCTTTTGGGTAGCTCTGCCTGACCTGCGCAGTTCAGTAGGAGGGGTTTCCTTGGACAGGTCAGATGGACCTGTTTGCTCTGCAGCTCCGCTTGATGGAAGCTCCTGGAACCTTTCACAGGCCGCGGCTGGAGCTTCTAGAGCCGGTTCGCTCGGAGCTCGCTGCGGCAACCAAATCAGATAAGTTTCCCGGTACCCTCGGGCTTGAGCTGGCCGTGGAAGGAGTGAGTGTTTGCTCCATTTGGGTAGGGCTTTGGCTAACTCGTGCAGGAGTTACCTCTGGTTGTCTAAGAGTGGAGCTGAGAGGCGGCCACAGAGTTGGTCAATATGCCTTCTCCAATTCCTACCGTCCTTGAGCTTTTGGAGGTAAGCGCGAGGGCCGGTAATGCCTATCACTGTGGCAGGAATCCACAGAGTTCCCCTGGCATAGTTGTGGGCGTATACCGAATCCCCTACGCTAAATGTCCGAATCTTGCTTGTGGAGTTGGGGGGCAATGAGGCAGAATAATTGGGGTGTAGCCGGTCTAAGTGGGCCCTTAGCCAGCAACCCATGAGAAGCTCGGAGGGGCTTTTCCCTGTAGTGGCACTGGATGTGATGTGCTGAATTAGCAAATAGTGGTCAACCCATGTTTGCCAATCTTCCGGGCCCATCCTAGAGAGGACCTCTTTTGCAGATCTCACCATTCTCTCCGCCGGACCATTGGAGGCCGGATGGAATGGCACAACCAGGACATGCCTGATTCCCTGAGCTGCTAGGAAGGTCTCAAATTGCATGGCCATAAATTGGGGCCCATTGCCAGGACGTCGGGCAGGCCGTGCATGGAGAAAAGTCTCTGTAGCACCTTGATGACCGCTTCTGCCATAGTGGAGGTCATCAGGACTACCTCAAACCATTTCGGATAGACATCCACAACTATGAGAAATGTCTGGCTGTGAACTGGGCCAGCAAAGTCAATGTGCCCTAGACCATGATGCTTGAGGTCGCTCTGCAGCCTCGCGATGTACGCGTCTACTCTTTTGCGCGTCGTGTGGAATGCTTTAGCGCTGCAGAGTCTCAGTAGATTTGACGGCTGATTTGGACGCTCTGGCCTCATCCAAGGCGATCTGCAGAGTGAGGTTAGATTTAGCGAGTAACCTCCTCTGTAAGGTAATGTCCCGCACGCCACAAATTATGTGGTCCAAAATCAGCTTGTCCAGGTCTCAGAATTTGTAGTACACTGCGGCCTTGCGAAGCGCTGCAACATACTCATTAATCGACTTGCCCTCTTTCTGGTTCCTGATGTTAAACTCATGCCGGCGAACGTGCTTCGATGGCTTGGGGACATAATGGGTCCTCAGCATTTGTTGGAGCATGGACCAGGCAACTGATTGCAGCGTTGTCGGCTCAGAGAGGTCTTTCGCTGTGTCAAACACTTCCCGGCCACAGTATCCGAGGAACATGTTCTTCTTGCAGCCTTCAGAAAGGCCCATGAGGTCGTTTGCTCGAGAAAGCAGTCAAATCGTAGCATGTACGAGTCCCAGTGCTCAGTGACTGGGTCATACGGAGTCGGTGGGGCGTGCATGGCCATTTTGTGTTCAGAGGGCGTTTTGAGTTTGCCGCTCAAAAATGGCTGCTCGAAGCCGCACTGAGCTCCGGGCTGCATGTACTTGCTGGATTGCTACGCTCTTTGGTTCGCCTAGTTGTCTTCCAATCCCACCTTCATCGCCAGTGTTAGATTGGGTAATGGATAGGCACACACAGGCTTAACGGTAACAACAGCTCTTTATTGAGTACAAGTGAGAACAATCCAGCAAAGGTTGAGTCTGACAGCTCCCTTTTATAGGGAGCTGTCAAACCCTTCGACCAATAGGATTAAACCTCTGTTCCCGCCGGAACAGAGGACCTTGGTGGAAACCACTGTAGTTAGAACAGCTATCTAACACAATCATTTAAAAATATTCAATGAATTTTGAAACGTGTTGTAAGAAAGTAAGTTTACTGGACATTCATTGACATTTCCTACTTTAAATTATGGATTATATTTAACAGAATGTGAAAAATAAGGTCCGTTTAGGATTGAAGTAAAGCATTTGGGTCAGTTAATAGAATTTTTAAAGAATAGTTGAGCGATGGAGGGAATGTTAAAGGGAATGTGCAATGGAGAAATGGTTACAGACACTTACAGTATCTTCTGGGTGGAGACAGTAATGTACTCTTGGCTATGAACCAAAATTATTTGCAGCAAAGGTTTTAATAATACAGGGAGGAATATGATTGTGAAAAATACACTGAGGAATAAAGTAGTTTTATGTTTGACAGGGAAAAAATAGAGTGATGAATAATGCAAGCTATACATAAATGGTGTGAAACTAGAGGAAGTAAAATGAATTTGCTTATCTTGATGCACAGAATTAAAAAGCAATAGATAGAATGTGGTCTATTTCAAGGAATGAAACCGAAATGTCTGTGTATAAGATTGTTTTGCCCATTTGTTTATGAGAGTAGGGTATGACAGGAGAAATAAAGTTGAATACAATAGTTTTCTTTTCCCAAACCATGGCTTGTTCTGCTCTGTTCTTTTACTTTTTTACTCATTTAGGAAGGCAACTGTTTAATTTGTTGGTCAGTCACTGCAATATCTATCTGTCTGTCTGTCTGTCTGTCTGTCTATCATCTATCTATCTATCTATCTATCTATCTATCTATCTATCTATCTATCATCTATCTAGAATGCAATACCAAAAGGTTACTTTAAAAGTAAATTTTTAGCTGTTGTATATGGACAGAATTCGAAAAGCTTGCCTTCAGAAGTTGTGGGTATTCCATCACTGAAGGCTTTTTAGAAGAGGCTGGATAAATGAGCAGGGGGTTTCTTTATTTTATTTTATTTCTTGGATTTCTAAACCGCCCCCTCTCCCAGAAAGGGACTCGGGGCGGTGTACAGTCAAATGCAGATAAAAATACAATAGTAATATAAAACAATTAAATACATTTGGATGGAGGAGATAAGGCTGTACAAGAAATAAATAGACTATAAAAACCCTAAAAACAGCCCAATTAAAACCCAAACCCAATTAAGATATATCCCGGGAGGTAAACTAAGAGAGTGCCAGGCCAGCTGATTGAAATAGGTGAGTCTTTAATTTCTGACGGAAGGAACGGAGGTCGGTGGTAGTTCGAATGTCGGGGGGGAGGTCATTCCAGAGGGTTGGGCCCATCACAGAGAAGGACCTACTCCTAGGTGTCGCCCGCTGGCATTGCCTAGCGGACGGCACCAGGAGGAGTCCCTCCCTGTGTGAGCGGATAGGTCGCAGGGACGTGTGTGGAAGGATGCGATCCTGCAGATAACTAGGTCCTATGCCATGGAGCGCTTTAAAGATGGTGATCAGTACCTTGAAACGCACCCGAAAGGCCACAGGTAGCCAGTGCAGCTCGCGCAGGAGAGGTGTTACGTGGGAGTAACGTGTACTCCCCATGATAACCCGCGCGGCTGCGTTCTGAACTAGCTGCAGTCTCCGGATGCGTCCCAAGGGAAGCCCCATGTAGAGGGCATTGCAGTAGTCCAGGCGAGACGTCACCAGCGCATGAGTGACCGTGCGCAGGGCACTCCGGTCCAGTAGGGGGCGCAATTGGCGCACCAGGCGAACCTGGTGGAACGCCCCCCTTGCCACGGCTGCCACATGGTCCTCCATTGACAGCCGGGCATCAAGGAGGACGCCCAAATTGCGCGCCCGCTCCACAGGGGACAGTTGTTCGCCCCCTATGGCCAGCGATGGCGTCAGCTGGCTGAACCAAGGTGCCGGTACCCACAGCCACTCAGTCTTGGAGGGGTTGAGTTTGAGTCTGTTGTCCCCCATCCAGACCCCGACGGCTTCCAAACACCGGGACATCACTTCGACAGCCTCGTTGGGGTGGTTTGGGGTTGAAATGTACAGCTGAGTGTCATCAGCGTACAGGTTGAAGACCTCCCTTCCAGCTGTTATTCTGTTAAAATATTAAATCCTATAATATAACAGCCATATTTTAGCTTAGATAAATTTAATGGGTTCTCCACTCGTAGAATATTTCTTAAATGCTTTATTGCTTAAAATAATAATTTTAACAGAGAAACATGCTAAATAAATGTATAAATATTATGCTAATGTTATTTTGTCCCATAAATTCAACAGAAGTTTAATAATTATTTAAGTCTATTTTTATTTGAGAAGGAAAGTAGAATACATTTACATCCATAAAAATGTTTCCTTGGAATAATTACTTAATTTTATTAAAATAACAGCAGCAATAATAACAATATTATCTGAAAAATTCAACAAGTAAAATTCCACATTTTATAAATGTTCATACATTAGAACCTGAAAGAAATATAACAATCTTACTCTGAATAACTGAATAACCTGATAAATTAACAAATATAAAACTGTTTGGTATATGCATGTAATTTTCAATAATTATTGACATATAATAACAGCTCACAGTAATTACTATAAGAATGGTTTGCAAGCCAATAGTTAAGGCAATATCTCTAATATCAAAAGTAGGAGAGAAAGAACATCCTTGATGAATTCCACAAGATCTCTGGCTACATAATAATTAATAATAATTTATTAAATTTCTAGACCGCCCCCTCTCCCCGGAGGGACTCGGGGCGGTGTACAGGAATAAATTTAAAAACATACAAACAATCATACACATAGGTAAAAACCAAATTAAACAACCCCTGTACAATTTATAAAAATTAAAAAACAGACCTTAAAACCAATCTTAAAAATTTAGAAATAGAACTGAGGTGGGATAGGTGGAATTAGGCCAAGCCGGCTAGTTGGAATAGGTGGGTTTTAAGTTTCTGACGGAAGGAGCCGAGATCCGTAGTCATTCTAATATCGGGGGGAAGGTCATTCCAGAGGGTCGGGCCCATCACAGAGAAGGCCCTTCCCCTAGGCGTCGCCTGCTGGCACAGCCTAGTGGACGGCACCCGGAGGAGTCCCTCTCTGTGTGAGCGAATCGGCCGGAGGGATGTATGGGGCAGGATACGATCCCGCAAATAACTAGGTCCTGTGCCATGGAGCGCCTTAAAAATGATGGTCAACACCTTGAAGCGTACCCGAAAAGCCACAGGTAGCCAGTGTAGCCCGCGCAGGAGAGGTGTTACGTGGGAGTAGCTAGAGACTCCCGAGACTGCCCGCGCGGCCGCATTCTGAACCAGCTGCAGCCTTCGGGTGCATCTCAAGGGGAGCCCCATGTAGAGAGGGTTACAGTAGTCTAGCCGGGACGTCACAAGCGCATGAGTAACTGTGCGAAGGGCGCTCCGGTCCAATAGGGGATGCAATTGGCACACCAGGCGAACCTGGTGGAACGCCCCCCTGGCCACGGCTGTCACATGGTCATCCATGGACAGCCGGGTATCCAGAAGGACGCCCAAATTGCGTACCCGATCCACGGGGGCCAGACGTTCACCCCCAATGGCCAGTGATGGAGTGAGCTGGTTGAACCGGGGCGCTGGTAGCCACAGCCACTCAGTCTTGGACGGGTTGAGCTTGAGTCTGTTACTTCCCATCCAGATCCGTACGGCTTCCAGACACCGGGACATCACTTCGATAGCATCGTTGGGGTGGTTTGGGGTAGAAATGTACAGCTGGGTATCATCCGCGTACAGATGGTAGTCTACCCCAAACCCACGAATGATCTCGGCCAGCGGCTTCATGTATGTATTGAACAGGAGAGGCGAGAGGACCGACCTCTGTGGCACCCCACAAGAGAGCGGCCTCGAGGTCGACCTCTGCCCCTCTGCCAGTACAAATTGCACTCGGCCAGAGAGGTAGGAGGAGAACCACCACAAAACAGTGCCCCTCACCCCCAACCCCTCCAGTCGATGCAATAGTATACCATGGTCGATGGTATCGAAAGCTGCCGAGAGATCTAATAGGACCAGGATGGAGGAACAACCCCCATCTCTGGCCCTCCAGAGATCATCCACCAACGTGACCAATGCCGTCTCCGTGCTGTGGCCGGGCCGGAAACCGGACTGGCGCGGGTCCAGATAATCATTTTCCTCCAAGTGGCGTGGAAACTGTTGTGCCACCACACTCTCTACAACCTTCGCCAGAAAGCAAAGGTTGGAGACGGGACGGTAGTTGGCTAACAGAGCTGGGTCCAGGGAAGGCTTCTTGAGGAGGGGCCTCACCACCGCCTCTTTCAAGGCAGCCGGCAGAAACCCCTCACTCAAGGAAGCGTTGACTAACTCCTAGAGCCAGCCTCATGTGACCTCCCAGGATGCCAGTACAAGCCAGGAGGGACACGGGTCCAATAAACATGTGGTGGCTCGCAGTCGCCTACGCAACCTGTCCATATCTTCGGAATAACAGAGTCAAACTCCTCCCAGAATGGGACCTCACGACCCGCCTCCGATGTCCCTTCCGGACCACTAGTAGGGACCAACTTGCTTCGAATCTGAGCGATTTTGTCCTGCAGATACTCCCCAAATTCCTCTGCTCTGCCCTGCAGAGGAGCTTCCCGCGGCCTCTGTTGGAGGAGGGAGCGGGTCACCCCAAAGAGGGCGGCAGGGCGGTTATCTGCGGACGCAATAAGAGTGGCACAATACTGACGCTTGGCCACTCTTAACGCCACAAGGTAAGTCTGTAAATGGGCTCTTACCTGTGTTCGGTCAGATTCAGAGCGTGATGATCTCCATCTGCTCTCTAGGTGTCTCTTGTGGCGCTTCATCACCCTCAGCTCCTCGGTGAACCAAGGAGCCTGGGTGGTTCGCTGCCGCAAGAGAGGCCGCAAAGGCGCCACCCGGTCCAAGACACCAGCGGCCGCACTATTCCATGCAGCCACTAGGTCCTCCGAACGGGTGTGGGTCAGGGCTACAGGAAATGGCCCGAGCTCCGTCTGGAACCTATCAGGTTCCATCAGGCGCCTGGGGCGGAACCATCTTGGGCACTCTGGTTCCGCCTCTCCGCGGTGGGGAGTAGCGGCTGGAAAGTCGAGCCGAAGCAGTGAGTGATCAGACCATGACAGGGGAGTGATAGCTAAATCCCCTACTCCCAGATCACTCCTCCATTGGCCAGAGACAAAAATAAGATCCAGTGTGTGTCCTCCCTCATGTGTGGGGGCCTGAATTATTTGGGTCAGGTCCATGGCTGTCATGGAAGCCATGAACTCCCGAGCTACTTCGGATGCCTCCCCTACCGATGGCAGGTTGAAATCACCCATGACCAATAGTCTAGGCGTTTCAACTGCCATCTCGGCGATCACCCCAAGGAGCTCGGGCAGGGCTGCTGATGCATAGCGAGGAGCCAGGTATACAATTAGCAAGCCCAACTGCTTCCCTGGGCCCCACTTCACACACAGGGACTCACAACCGGCTATCTGTGGCACAGTGGTCTGTCTCTGCTCAAGACCTTCCCTCACAATGACCGCTACCCCACCACCCCTGCCTAGTGCCCGAGACTGATGAAATGTGCGGTAGCCTGGTGGGCACATTTCCACGAGGGGAAGGCCTCCCTCGTGGCCCCGCCAGGTCTCCGTAATTCCTGCCAGGTCCGGCTCCCCCTCCGACACCAGGTCGTTAATGAGGGGGGCTTTGTTGACAATGGACCTGGCATTGCATAGCATCAGCCTCAGGCCCTGGCTCTGTAGGTCCTGACCACCTAGATTGCGGGGGTTGGGACATATGACCAGCCGTACCCAACGACTGCGGTCTCCCAACCGGTGATGCGATCTCTGTCTACCCTCGCACCTGCCCCTCCCCACGACCGTTGGAATGAAAAGACCCTCTCTTGGAGTATCGCTTCTCCCCCCCCCTTAATGGCTCCGCTCCTTTCCTTAACTCCACCCGCCGGCTTGGCACTGGTCCCTCCCTCAACCCGGCTAACCCCTCCCCCCCACCCTAGAACCCCCTAAAAAACGAATTAAAATTTTTGCTAAAAACCCCCTGAGGCCAATACATAATTTCATATGTATTACAATAGCAATAGCACTTATACTTATATACCTCTTAACAGTGCTTTATAGCCTTCTCTAAGCGGTTTACAGAGCATATTGCCCCCAACAATCTAGGTCCTCAGTTTACCAACCTCGGAAGGGTGGAAGACTGAGTTAACCTATTAGCCATTTAAAAAAGGAGTGCATAGCTATATTTCAGCCCAAATAAAAAGGAAGAAATCCAATTTTTAAAAAATCCACTGCTCATATTCAAAAGATTTTTTGAATTCAACAAGATCAGCATTGCAGATTTTAACTTTTTTGAAATACACAAGCAGAATATCAATTACTACATCTTGATGCACTTCTTAATTTTAGCCACAAGCCTTTTACTTATTTTATCTTATGCAAGAGAGACAGTGGTGGGTTTCAATTTTTTTTAGAACCTCTTCTGTAGGTGTGGCCTGCTTTGTGGGAGTGGCTTGCTGGCCATGTGACTGGGTGGGAGTGGCTTGCTGGCCATGTGACTGGGTGGGAGTGGCTTGCTGGCCATGTGACTGGGTGGGCATGGCCAACTTGTAAAATGTGGTGAAACCCACTTAAAGCTCTTGCTTAGCAACCAAAATGTTGGCTCAGAAACTCTGGCATTTGAAGCACGCAAGTCTTAAAGCTGTCTAGTTACAAGACCCTTGCACCCCTAACCCTTTAGAAAAAAAACCCAGGGGTGTTCAAACTTGACAGCTTTAAGACTTGTGGACTTCAACTCCCAGAATTCCTCCTCTCGCTCTTCATCTTGATGATGTGCGGACGGGCGGGGGGAGGGAGCTGGAACCGGTTCTAAATGGCACTGTAGATTTGTGGAACCTCTTCTATAGAAGAGGTTAGAACTGGCAGGAACCCACCCCTGAAGAGAGATAGCCACAAACCATAATTATACAAAAACGGCTTTTTGAGGAATTTAAGAACATAACAGACGCCAAAACATTTTGTTTTTCACAATGGTGAACTAGTTCCTACTACGGTACTCACAGGCAGGAAATAGCCATAGTTTTTCTGTCATTGTTCCCCCACAAGTGTATGGAATTATGTTTCTCCTACTCACATAATTTTCAAGATTAATGGCCTTGGATAGATTTGACTTCTGTAAAGTTACCCATTCCTCTTTTAAAGCCATCCAAATTAGTAGCCACATCACTATATTTTTTGTAATTACTTCCACAGGTTAATTATACGGTATGTGAAGAACTGCTTCTTTAATCTACACAAAGTCTCCTTTCAATTACCTTCACTGGGTAATCCTAGTATTTTGAGTAAGGGAGAAAAACTTCTTGTCCATTTTCCCAAGCTATGTATTATTTTAAACAATTCATGTCCATTGTCATAATTTTTTCAAGTTAAAGAGACTTAAGCATCCTGGTATTTTCTTGCAGGGAAAATAGCCAAGACTTCTCAGCATTCATTTTTGTTCTTCTGACCTTTCTTAATTTGTTATCCCTTCCAAAGATGGTGATATAAACTACGCTTCAGATGCAGATGTACTATGGATGATATAATGACAGCATCTTCGTTTCCTATCCTGCTATTCATCTCTAGCATGGAACTTACTTTTTTTCCTAGTTGCCAGACACTGAGTCAAAGTCTTCAGTATATTACCCACTATAACCCCAGGATTTACCCTGACTAGTTCAAACTGCAGCTTCGATTTGGATCACTTTGGACTTAATTTAAGTCACCTTTCCCCTATAATTGACAGAACATTGTATTGCAATCTTTTATTGCAAAATGCATATGTGATAGTATTGTGGGAAAAAATATCCATCTGGTTCAGTCCCAAGCCCGGAGAAAGACAATGGAAACATGGAGGCTGATTGGAAAGATGGTTTATTGGTGAAGCAGAACAACATGGGTTTGTGGTCCTAGGCAGCTGACAAAATGGAGTTGAGAGTGGGGGTGTTTTATACCTTCTCTTGGCTTTGTATTTGAGCTTCCTGTTCCTGTGCAAGAACATGTACCGTATATACTTGAGTATAAGCCGAATTTTTCAGCCCACTTTTTGGGCTGAAAAATCCACTTCGGCTTATACTCCAGTGAACAAACAAAAAAAAAGAACTTACTTGCGCGCGGCCGAGGCTTCGGTGCTTCCGGGATCGCCATTCACAGAAGATGCAGCTCCCAGCGTGACACGTCATCCGGATGGGCTGCGAATGAAGAAAGTCCTACCGCGCAGGTGCAGTACAGCTTAAACGCGATAGAGGTAAGGAGCCTGCGCATGCTCTGTTTCATAGCATGAAAGACTAGCATGAACCCCGGACGCAAACGAGCAATATATATATATATATATATATATATATATATATATATATATATATATATATATATATATATATATATACATACATACATACATACATACATACATACATACATACATACATACATACATATATATATATATATATATTACCGTGAGCTGCTGCATTTCCCAGCCTCGGCTTATACTCGAGTCAATAACTTTTTCCAGTTTTTTGAGGTAAAATTAGGGGTCTCGGCTTATACTCGAGTCAGCTTATACTCAAGTATATACGGTATTCTATGGGTTTTGTCAGATTCCTATGGGGTCATGTAGGGGTTATATAGGTCATAGCTGGCTCTATAGGCAAAAGAGGAAATGCAAATCCTAGGTGTTTGAGCTCCCTGGTTTGGTTGAAGTTTGGACTGCTCTGAGATGATGCAATGAAGGGGCTTGTGTTCTGAAAGGGTGTTGGGCAATTCCTATTGTGGCTTAATGGCTTTGTCCTGGTTTGGATCTTGCATGAGGGCTAATCAGACTTTGCTACAGGGAGTTTCAAAATATCCTGTCTTGAATGGATTTCTGCCTGCAGTATTTGTTTTGCCTATGAATAGAGCTATCTAGATCAGTGGGTATCAACCTTCCTAATGCCGCGACCCTTAAATACAGTTCCTCATGTTGTGGTGACCCCCAACCATAAAATTATTTTATGTTTTCCGTATTTTTTCGAGAATATATGTTTTCCGATGGTCTTAGGTGACCCAAAGGGGTCCCGACCCACAGGTTGAGAACCACTGATCTAGATACTTGTCTTCAGTGGTGGGATTCAAATAATTTAACAACCCTCTGCCCTAATTATTTCTTCCAGTAGTGGGTTCCGGATCCCATTGCAACCGGTATGGTGCAACGGGGCCCGGCGTCCACCACATGAACGTGTGCAACATGTGTGCATAGTACACATAGTGCGCGCATGCATCCTTACCTCCTGCAATGCTCCACGACACCTCTGTGACGCTCCAGCTGCTCGGTGGAGCGTCACACAGGCACCATACACTCCGTGCGCATGCGCGGAAGCGCCAAAGAGCTTAAATACAGGTAAGGATGGCGGGTGGGCTCTCCAGAGCACCGGAACGGAATGGTACCCGGTGCTCCTGGCAGGCACCAGTACGCCCGTATGGGGCGTACCGCCTGCAACCCACCACTGATTTCTTCCAACAACCAGTTCACCAAATTGCTCAGAAAGTTAACAACCGGTTCTCCCAAAGTGGTGGGAACTGGCTGAATCCCATCACTGCTTGTCTTCCTTTTTCAATAAGCTCTTTATCCCTTAAGTGCTGACATCCGCTGTGGGCTCTTAAGGAAAGTGGGGGTTGCTTTCTGCTTCTAAAAAAAACATGTTTCTCCATTTCTTCCTTTAGGGAGATATAATATTCTGCCTTTTTAAATATTCTTCAAAATATTTCAGTCTTCTAGGAGGAATGGGTGCTGACTTTCTACAATATTATAAATTGGTGTCTTCCAGCTTGAGGGGCTCTTGCCTTGAAAAGCTGCACCTGAAATTTTAAAAAAAATCTTCCCAATGTATATGCCTGAAAGTAAGTAGCAAAGAATTGCAGGCTGATTTATTGAAAAAAAAATCTCACTGAATTAATTAGTTTATTCCATTGATCTGTATCCCCCCCCTCCCTCACTCTCCCCCTCCTTATATATCTTCTCTGGTTTTATTTGCAAATACAGCATATTACACAGGTAACATTTCACATATTTTCATTGCCTATGTTTTAAGTGATATTTCAAAAGTCTGGGCATAAATACAGTAGCAGATTTATTAACTGGTTGCTGGAGTTGAGTTCAATTTGAAGAAGGCGTTACCATTAAAAAAAAATACTGTGGTATAGTTTGTGTGTTTGTTTGTGTGTGTGTGTGTGTGTGTGTGTGATATATGTGTGTGTAGAGTACCTATGGTGGGAAACAGGTGGTCGTTAGGACCTGGAGGGATCCCAAGGAAGCATTTTGCCTGGCTGGTAAGGCTGTGTTAGGGAGACCTGGAAATGAAAGTAAAAAAGGCGAAGAGGCACATGGAGGGAACAGCAGCAGAAGCTGCTCTAGGATCAGAATTCTGCCTTCTGCAATGAAGTAATAGTGACTAATTATTTATAACAATATCTCTAGTACTACCCTACCATTAATCAAGGCAAGTAACCATAGTGAAAATTTCCAAGCAGAAGGGGTGAGTAGGTTACCTTTTTTGGGGGGTCTGATAAGGAAAGAGAAAAAAAAGGTGGAGGGAGAAAGACCCGAGAATTCCCCCCCAGCCCCCCAGCAATATTACATAGATTCCCAGAACAGTGATAAACATCGTAATTGCAGATGCAGCCAAATCCTCCCCAATCAAAAAGTCTCGGGTCTTTCTTATTAAAAACACGGCTGGGAGCAAATGGGTAAAGACCATTTTCCCCGAACGAGATGGGGTGTCGGAGGGCTGGCAGGAGTTTGGGAATGAATGGCGGACCCAGTGCCCTTTTGGAACGATCGGGACTTCCTACTATTTCTCTCCGATGGGGCCAGGGGATTGTAAACTGCCTTGCCGGGTTGTTGTTGTTGTTTTACTAAAAACATTCATTATATGCAATATCAGTGAAAGAAAAACTGCCGACGCCTATGAGTGGGTCCTGCTTAAACATAGCTTTTTAGTTCTGCTGGATCTGGCATTTTGTAGCCTAACTTATCAAAGTTACCAGTGTAACAGCATGGAAATGGTTCCCTGTGTAGTGTATAAATCTTTTTGTGTATGTCACAAACATCTTTCTGCGCCGTGGGGCTGTTTTAGCTTGGAAATAACCGTGACAGCTTGCTATGAGTTTGGGAGAGAGTGTGCCTGTAATAATACTTCGGGGGTTTTTTCCGTTTACTTCCGCCATAGAGATATATCTAAAGTCGGATCGCTTTACTAAGCGAGGCCGCGGCTTGGAGGCCTTGGATTAATAGGGGTAGGACGGTTTTATTCCAGTGGAATTTGAACTAAAAACCGTGTCGTTTAATGAGGGCAAAGTGAGGACGACGGTTTGAAGAAGCCAAGTAACATAAAATGAAAAAACAATTACTGTGCATAAGTGCATATTGTGCTATATAATCTGAATACCAAAGGCTTTCTAAATATTTGTTAATATAACAAACTACCATTCATGCATAAATGTCGTGTGCCTGTTGCATTAATTTAATAGGTTAAGTAAGTTATGTTACTAGCATGGAGAATGGCAAATGTGTTTAAATTGCTACTGAGAATGCAGCATTTTATTCTGCATGACTAGGGAAAGTAAGTGAATGCCAGGAACAAGTAAATTGGGCATTATAACTTTCAGGTTGGTGGGATATACTGTAGTAGTGTATGTTTGTTTAAGCCTTTGGGATATTTCTACATTATTCTGTTTTTAATCTGTTTTTTGCTCATTTTAAGTAAACTTCACCTAAATTGTGAAAGTTCGGCATATTTTGTCAAAAATGTTTGAATAAAGTTATTACACTACTTTACACTACTTTTCAAAACAGTGCTAACCATCTGTATAACCCTTAATATCATATTGCAGGGGTAGGTGATTTGTGACTTGTAAATCATATGTGGCTTAGCATTGTTTGCTATTAGGAGTTTGATAATCTCCAAATTTGAAAAAAAATGCCTCTAATCTTTCTAATGTGCAGTTAAGATTCTTAGAGTGGCAAAATTGGGAATTAGGCACAAGTAATCATCCATACATACAGTTTTCAGAATTTTCAACCTGATTTCCCCCCATCTCTGCCTCCATGTGATATAGGTACATCACATAGATAAATAGGCATTTGGTCGAAAAGTCTTATATTAAAGCTGCAAACAAGCCTTCAGGAAAGGTGGAAAGCATATGGGGTGTAGTAAAGGCAATTATTATATTTTGCATTTATTTTAAGCAGTTAATTACAGTTTAAGCTGAATACAGGTAAGGATATTATGAAAAAATTAGAACATTCTTAGATAATAGTTAAAATATTCAGCTGAACAGGAAGGGATGGTACAAATGTGTAGTTTGGTTCTGAGCTTTGAATTAGATGCTATATAAGGATCCCAAACAAACTTAAGACTGAGCAATTGAAACTTTCAGAATTTATAGTGCAGCTAAGGGTAATTAAGAATAGATTTTCTTGTTTGTAATTTGAAGTATCAGAACCTCAGCTGGTAGTTCTGTACTATATTTTGATTTTTCTTCTGAAAAATGTCCATTTTTCCCCCTCTATTTTTTTGTGGCACCATAAAACTTTACTTTTATTTACCTTGTAAACATCTTACACATCCACACAAATATTTTTTATGGTATTATGTAGAAAGGTACCATTCTGAGTAGGATTTTAAATTTTTTTTAAAACAACATTGACAATATTTTTCAAGTACATAGTTTTAATTAATGGACTGTATCATTAAAGACCAGTTTGGGTGCAGCAAAGATATAACCTTTTTAAAATGTCAGCAATAGACTCTATGGGTAGTCCTTAACTTAAGACCTCAATTGAGCCCAAAATTTTCATTGCTAAGCAAGATGCTTATTAAGTGAGTTTTGCCCTATTTCACAATCTTTCTTGCCACAGCTATTAAGAGCATCACTGCAGTTGTTAGGTTAGTAACATGGTTATTAAATGAATCTGGCATTGACTTTGTCAGAAGGTCATAAAAGGTGATCACATGACCCCAGGACACTAAATACTGTAAATATTGTACATGCCCAGTTGCCAAGTGTCTAAATTTTGTTTATATGACCGGGGGATGCTGCAACAGTTGTATGTGTAAATACCTGTCATAAGTCATTAAAATAATATTTGTAAGTTGAGAACTAGCTGTAAACTTGTACAATGCACAGTTCTGTTTGCTATCAACGTAATGGGGTACCCCAATCCTCTGTGCTCTTCAACATCTTCATCAATGATTTGGATGAGGGGATAGATGGGGAAGTCATTAAATTTGCAGACCAAGTTGGCAGGAATAGCCAACACTCCAGAAGATAGGCTCAAGATCTAGAAGGATCTCAAAAGACTTGTATATTGGGCCCTATCCAACAATATGAAATTCAATGGTGAGAAAACGTAAGATTTTACATTTAGACAAGAAAAACCAAATGCACAGGTATAGTATAGATGGTATCTGGCTGAATAGTGAGAGGGATCTTGGAGTCCTAGTGGACAATCACTTACGGTATTTGTCCCTCCATAAGATGCACGTGACCATAAGACGCACTCCTGTTTTTTGCTTCCGCGCGCCACGTTTTTGGCTTCCACGCACCCTGTTTTTGACCTCCGTGCATCCTGTTTTTGGCTTCTGTAAAAGTTTGGCGCAGTGGCCAAAAACAGAATGTGCGGAGGCCAAAAATGGGACGCGTGGAGGCCGAAAACGGGAAGCACAGAGGCTGAAAATGGGTCATACAGAGGCCAAAAAAGGGGTCACGCCGAGGCCAAAAATGGCCAAATGGTAGGGCCCTGTGGGTGGGCAGAGTTTGGGCAACATTTGCTCCATAAGACACACAGACATTTCCACCCACTTTTGGGCGACAAAAAAATGTGTCTTATGGAGCAAAAAACACGGTAAATATGAGCCAGCAGTGTGCTGCAGCTGCCAAAAAAGCCAACACAATTCTAGCCTGCATTTAACAGGGATAGAATCAAGATCATGTGAAGTGTTAATACCACTTTATAATGCCTTGGTAAGACCACACTTGGAATACTGCATCCAGTTTTGGTCACCACGATGTAAAAAAGATGTTGAGACTCTAGAAAGAGTGCAGAGAAGAGCAACAAAGATGATTAGGGAACTGGAGGGTAAAACATGAAGAACGGTTGCAGGAACTGGGTATGTCTAGTTTAATTAAAAGAAGGACTGGGGGTGACATAATAGCTGTGTTCCAATATCTCAGGTGTTTTCACAAAGGAGTCAAGCTATTCTCCAAAGCACCTCAGGGCAGGACAAGATGCAATAGATGGAAGCTAATAAAGGAGAAAAATAACCTAGAACTAAGAAGAAATTTCCTGACAATCAGAAAAATTAATCACAAGTACAACTTGCCTCCAAAAATTGGGAGTTTTTAAGAAGAGATTGGACAACCATTTGTCTGAAATAGTATAGGGTTTCCTGCCTGAACCAGGGATTGGACTAGAAGATGTCCAAGATCCCTTCCAACTCTGTTCTGTTCTATTTGCGAACTTCTGACAAGAAAGTCAGTGGAGAAACCAGATTCACTTAACATCCATGTTACTAACTTAACAATTGTAGTGATTCACTTAACAACTGTGGTAAGAAAGCCCATTAAATGGGGCAAAATTCTCTTAATAACTGTCTTGCTTAGCAACAGAAATTTGGGACACAATTGTGGTCGTAAGTGGAGGAACTACCTGTAGTCTACTCACCTGTAGATTTTACAGTTCCTTAATCATCATTATAATTATTTAAAAATTTATCCTTTATGTAATTTTCTCTTAAAGTCATATAGAGTCTTTAGAATAATTCCAAAGATTTCCAAGGTTTTGAGAAAGGTTAAAAGATCTTGATTTTTTTTCTTCCTATTCCTTTGCTCTCCTTAGAAATGTTGTATATACTTTCGAGAAGCATAATGAAGTAAGCTTCCACTTTTTCTGTATTTTTAGGAAGGGAAGTTGTTGGAATTTATTTACTCATATTTGCAGATTATATATTTCTAAGTGCTTACATTTTTAATTTATTTGAGGATGGAAAGAAAATACTAAATACTAACATATTTAGGAAAGAAATATAATAGTGCTATACCCATGTTAAAATTTGAACTGAATAGATTTGTACGACTGTAAAAAATTAAACTATTCTTTTTTACTATTGCAGTGATGCAATGGAAAGACAAAAAAGAAAAGAAGAGATAGAGAAAGGTCTTCAGTTCATCCAGTAAGTAACCGTATTTGGTAGTGGTGGTGTTTCTGTTTTCATTTATTTGTAATATAAAATTCTGCTTTGCTCAATATATCACCAAACATCCAAACAACAATCAAATCACAATTCTGTTATGTTGCATCAATGTAAAATATGGCAGTGCCCAAGAAGTTACTTGTTGGAACTATGTGACCTAATTTAAACATATTACCCTCATGTGGCGTTTGGAACCTAGAAATATTAGACTTCCATCAATGTATTTCAATTGACATACTTGTAAAGGAAAACTTCTGAGACCAAGGAGGAATATAATTTCTTAGATTTCTATTTATCTTTTTCTTTTGTTAATTCAGTCTGTAAATTTGAGGTGATGTTTTTCAGCTGATTTATTCTATTGATTGGCTTTATAGGAACGTTATAAATTGAGATGTTGAGGCTTATATTCAGTTTTTATTGACTCATCTTTACATGATTGTAATTTTCCAATACAGAGGAGTTGAACTTTGTCGTACTTACAAACCTTTCTGCATATGTGGGCCATGGATACTAGCCACAAATTTTCCTTCTTCCTTGTGTAGAGTTTACTAAAAAAAATTTGCTCAAAGTTTTTGACAAACACCGATATATCAATCAGCCTATAATGTTGCTACCTAATAATACTATCCTTCTGGAAAATTGCAGTATCTATTTTACTGTGGACATTTCCTATCCATGATTAAATTATACATGTAATATACATGTCTTTATACGTGTTAGATCAATGTACACATTTCATGACTGTTTTATTCTTTCATAACGGTTTCATTCATTCTTCATTCTAGGTCTACATTACCATTAAGCCAAGAAGATTATGAGGTAATTTTAAGATTTCACATACTTATTTTAAAGTATCTAATGATATTATGTATATACAGCTTAACCTGTTGCCATAGGTAATGTTGGGGAACAGAAGAATAGTATTAATGGTTTTCTAGAGCGGTTAGGTGAAAATAGTTTTATGTGGAAAAATCAGCAATCATTTTCAGCTCTGTGTAAAGCTACAGCAGAATTTCACTAAGGAAAGTTGTATTTATTTATATACCGTAACATTTTTACTGCTTTTGATTATCATAAAAATAATCTCCAAACAGACCTTGTACTTTATTCTTACAGGAGGCCATGTTTGTATATTTTATTTATTTTAAATATTTTACTCAGGTTTACTTATTATTACAACATCTACAGAACTGACAATGAACTAAAATATACTGTTAAACACAACAATCTTAACTGCAGAACAAAAGTATACACAGTAGTAATGAAGCACGTATGCAGTGTAGGATCAGTAATGAGATGGCCCTGCTAAAAAAAAGTTTATGTATTTTTGGAAATACAGCAGAGAAAAGAGTGTATAGACCTGAGGAAGAAGCATCAAAATACAGAGGCAGATACTAAAAATTTCCTACTGTTTGGATTAAATTGTTATTAATCAAACTGGATCTTCTGGCTTAGTTGAACTAAGACTTTTCTGAGAAGGATTTTTTTTCATTCAGCCCAGTAGGAAAAATAGAGAAGATCTTCCTATTCAGAGTCAGAGTCAGGAAGAGTTGGATCTTCCTATTCAGAGTCAGGAATTTAGAATGTAACAATGCTTGTGCCCATCCTGAAATGAAAAAGATCAAAATGAAGATGGTTTTAATGTGGAATCTTTGGTATTGTTTGATCTTAGTTGTTTGCTTGCAGAGTTTCATTACCTGATTAAGTAACATCAATGCTAGTTAGGGATGTAACCCTAGACTTGGCTTGGCAATGTATATAAGCTATGATTGTAACAAATGTATCCGTTACTTTAAATGCTAGAGAGATGTAATTGGTTTGTTACCTCAAGCAGCCATAAGAGGGAGCCAGAATGACTGTTAGCTCTCTGTTTGTTAGATGCTGATTGTGGATACTGTTTGATACTGCTCGTGAGTTACTGAGTCTTGCTACTGTTAGCTGTTTTGTGTACTAAACTGATTATTTGATAACTGACTGACTGAACCGTGTATGACTTGGACTGTAAATTGGACTTTGAATACCTCTATATTTCCACATAGTAAACTACTATATTTTATACTATTCAGTGTCCCTGTATGCTGGTTTGAGAATGGCAACTTAGAATGGCAATTGGGACTGGAATTTCCATTACAAAGTGATACAATTATAAAGTGACAGCAATCCAACAGGGAAGGGCACAAATGACAGTGGTTATGGACATGGTGAAAAGTGCAAGCACCCAGATTGTGATGTGGGATGAAGGGATGTTAGGACAGCTGGAGTTCCAAGGACTTGTTATAACCACCATTTGTTCAGCACCATTGTAATTTCAAATGGTTGTAGGATTAGGGTTAGAATTCCAGTCCATGGACCAGCACCGGTCTGCGGCATGCCAGAAACTGGGCTGTGCAAACAAGGGAAGCCCCATCTGCGGGATTTAGGCAGCACATGGAACAACATTCACCCACCCCCCAGTCCATGAAACTGGTCCCTGGTGTTCAAAATGTTGGAGGCCACTAGGTTAGACTACTATATAAGGAAAATAAGACAACTATCAAATATCCAGTATTTTGAAAAATCAGATCAATCAACTAAAGCAAACAAGTTACTATTGATTGAAGAAAACATTGGGTTTCAGTATATGTTAGAAGCTGAATGCTCAATGCACCTGAGCCTTCTGTTTGAATGTTGTTAGGCAGAGCAGACCCTACGTATTCCTTCCCCTTCCTTGTCTTTCTTCTTTCTCTTGAGCATTGTCCTCATCATTTTATAAAATGTGAAGAATAATTGAAACCCAGTATCTACAGTATGGAGACTGCTTGGTGCTTCAGTCAGTCAAGCAAAGTACTCCAGTTTTTAAATCAGAAATTTGTTCGTTAGAGGAACCCACTTTCCTAATGGCCCTGAGGTTTGAATGACATGTACATCCACTCGATTTTCAACTGCTGTGTCAGAACAACCAAAGATGATTTCTGTCTATTCATATCTCAGGATGCAAATGGTTTATGAAATGATTTTAATAGCACTATTGTGCCATACTTAAAACTCGAGAGTTTTGGTCTCTATTGTGTAATAAAAGCATCATGTTACTAAGAATATCATATTTTTGGACTATAAGACGCACTGGTGTATAAGGCGCAGCAAGATTTCGAAGAGGTAAGAAAGAAAAGTTTTTGTCCTTCCTGGCCTCCATGAACACTCTTCAGGCTTCAGCAGGGCTGGGGGAGGCAAAAACGCCTTCCCTTTTTGCAAAAAATGGGTGGAAAACAGGGCATTTTTGCCTTTCCCCAGCTCTGCTGAAGCCTGCAGAGTGCTTCTGGGGGGAGGAGGGAGGCAAAAATGCCTCTGTTTTTGTGAAAAATGGCCTGTTGTTTGCAAAAAATGGGATGCAGGGGTGGGGCTTCGAGAGACCAAAAATGGCTGTATTTGGTGTATAAGATGCACCAACATTTCCACGCTCTTTTAGGGGGGGAAGTGTGTCTTATACTCCGAAAAATACGGTAGGTAGGTCTGAAACAGACTAGAGTAGTGCAATTATTATTTAGTGCCTATTGAGCCACTACTGCAAAGAAGAATATGTTAAAATGTTGTGGAAGGAACCATAAGTGTAAAGCCTTGAAAGTAATTATTAAGTTTTGAATCCTACTTTTCCCTACAGGCTTTTTTACAAAAATTGGTGCAAAACTTACTTGCAGAGGGCAATGATTTATTCAGAGAGAAGGATTATAAGTTGTCACTGGGGCAGTATGTTGAAGGGTTGAATGTGTCCGAATATGCCGCTTCAGATGAAGTGAACATTCCTGCGGATCTTTTATGCAAACTCCATGTCAATCGAGCTGCCTGCTACTTTGCTATGGTGAGTACCCCTTTGACTATGTCATATATCTGTGTACAGGAACTTGTGGCTTACTGAATGCAATTGGGACCGTCAACTCTGCTACTAAGTGACACCATTATAAAGTAAAATGCCATGTGACTGCACCTGACTTACGACATCAGTTTGTCAGTTCTAGCTGTGGTTATTAAGTGAATCCTTGTGGATCATTAAGTGCAGCATCACGTAACCGACCTGTGACTTCCTCTCAATTTCCCCATTGACTTTGCTTGTCAGAAACTGTGAAGATTGCAAATGGCGATCAGGTGACCCTGGGACTCTGCAAACATTGCAAATGTGTGTGCCTATTAATGTGTCTAAAGTGTAATCACATGACCGCAGGGAAGCTGGAGGACCTGTAATTTTGAGGACAAATTATGTACTCCAAGTGGTTGCTGAATGAGTGTTCAGTAAGCAAGGAATACTTACACTTAATACACTTAAAACCGTATTTTTCGGAGTATAAGACACACAAAGATTTTGAAGAGGCGAATTTTAAAAAAAAACGTTTTTGCACTCTGCAGACCTCCCCAAAATAGCCCGTTTTCCATCAGAAAAAGGGCATCCATAGCCTTTAGGAGGCTTATAGAGTACTTCTGGGGCTGGGGGGGGGGGGGAACAAGCAAAAACGGCCCGTTTTTCACTCATTGTTGCCTTCCCCAGACTCCAGGAGCACTCTGGAAGCCTCCTAAAGGCTATGCACGGCCATTCTCCTATGCGCTGCTTGGAGAGTACAAGCATGGGTGAAATTAATCTGGTTGCCCAAGGACTGAGTTCAAATTCTTTGGCCACGCCTTCTGTTCCTCCTTAAGGTCAGTTTTTAAACTCAGTCTGGCCCATTCAGGATGCAATTAAGTGAGCTCCAGCTGTTTTTTATTTAATTCGGCTTGGACTCTCCAAATTGAGCACTGGTCTGTTGTTTTAGTTTGCTATTTTCCTTGTGTGCATTTTCCCCCCTTTCTGTTGGATTTTTGCATTGGATCTGTCTACGGAGGTGAAAGAGCGAGGAGTGAGCAGTTTACCTTCCATGCCTTAAGCTCATTGATTGCTTTCCATGCCTTAAGCTCGGAGGCTTGACTAGCTGAGGGGACACTCCCGGTATCTGGCACCGTGGACAGCTTCCCCTGCTCAGAATTTTTAAAGTGTCGGCTCTGGAGGTGTTTTTTTTTCCTGTTGCGACTACTGCAGCTGCAGCCCCCCTGCGTGCGGCAGCCAATAGCAAGCCTCCGCTTTGGGCGCTTTTGTTGGCGACGCTGGTCTGCGCTGCTCGTCTCCAGGAGGATCACCGCCAGGTGGTGTGTGGGCATTGTTCAGGTCGCCAGCAGCGCCGCTACCACCCAAGCCTTTATTCGTTGTTTCCGGGTGGCCGCGTTGCTTTGGCACATGGTCATCTCCGGATGCTCCCCCTCTCCACCGGAATTTGCTGTGCAGCCTCCGCCTTCCACAAGCGGTGCCAGTGAGGCGAAGAGAGACCACCGGTTGCAGATGCTGCAGGAACCACGCAGCTGTGTTTATTGGCATGCTTGGGCAGGGTTTCCCAGCGCAAGCGCCTCCCTCCTTGTCGGCTTTTGTGAGAGAGCTCCTATCGGCCTGATGCTAGAATGCCCACCACTGCATCGGAGCAGCCAGGGCCTTCAGGACACGGTAGTCCTGGCTTGCCTGGGGCCAATACCAGGGGAAAGGCCAAAGGGAGGAGCAGGATGGCAGACAAGGGCAAGATCTCAGGGGAAGCAGCCCCAGTGGCCCAGCAACAAGGCAGATCTGTGAGGCTTCAGGAGGAGAGGGATCCCTCCCTGTTAATCCCCCAGGCCCCCTGCAGGAATTGGAGGAGGAGGGCGAGGCCTTAGATTTATCCCCTGATAACTCAGTGGTGGGCCCCAGCTCTCCAGGCCATTCAATTCAGTTGAAGCCAGGCTCACCTCCCGAGTCTCCTCAAAGGCTTTCAGGCCCAGAGCCTTCTCCTCCCCCCTCCTCGGGCTAGGCATCGCTCCAGGGAGGATAGGGGCCTAGTGCTTTCCTCTGAAGTGCAGGAGGTGATTACACATGCAATTTCACAAGGCATAGCCGAAGGACTTCAGCGCAGGGATGACCTTTCTGAAGGCAGGCGCAGGAAGGAACCTAGGGCATCCATCCCTGGAATGATGAGCAGGATCAGGATGATCAGGAACTGTCTGAGGATGAAGATCTTCATCCAGACACTCCTGCCTTCTCGGGGTTATTCAAACCCACTACATTCAGGCCCATTTTACATAAGGCAAAAGCCATCACGCAACTTGGTGTGACTTCTCAGGCAGGACAGGGAACCACTGGAGCGGCTGCTCCCAATCCCAGGGACAGTATGTTCAAAGCGCAGGCCCCAGCCCAGGAACCTGTCTCTGTGCCTGAACTGTTTATGGAAGTGGTGCAACGCCAATGGGTCCAACCTTGGCCGCTACCAGCAGAGGGGATAAGAGACTCTATTCAGTGGAGGCGAATTTGGAAAATCTCCTCAAATTGCTCCCTGTAGACTTTCTGGTGGCCTCCTTAACATCTAATTCGGTCCTTCCAGCAGACCTTATGGAGGTCTCAAGGCAGAAGATAGGAAGGCAGAGAAGGCTTGCCATAAAACGCACCAAGCTGCAGCCTGGGCCATTAAGGCCTCTACTTCTGCCTCCTTCTTTAATAGGGCTTCCATTCTTTGGTTAAAGGACCTGCCAGCTAAATTACCAGCAGAGGACACACGTCTTCATCAAGACGTGAATAAGATTATTGCAGCGGCCCAGTATTCAGCTGACGCCTCATTAAATGCAGCAAAATTTGCTTCCAGGACACTGGCGTCTTATTTAACACCTCGACGCCTACTCTGGTTTTGCCTCTGGCAAGTAGATATGAAATCAAAGTGGAAATTGGCTGCTGCCCCCTTTAAAGGTGACAAGCTGTTTGGGGAGACCTTGGATTTGGTGTTGGTCAAATCCAAGGATAAGAGAAAGGTTCTTGCCACCAGTACCAAGAAGCAGGATAGAAAGACCCAACCTTACTTAGGAGACAGTCCTTTCAGACGTCTGAGGCGGCCTTCAACGCCTTGACAACCTTCCGACAGGTCTCAGGACAGGCAGTCCTTTTCATGATAGAAGCAGACAACAGTATCCCTATCGTAGAACTAACCAAGGAGGAGCCTCTCAGGGACCCTCCTGTAAGACCAAGTGACCAGCACGGTCTGTCTCCCATCAGGGGGCGTCTCCAGCAGTTCGCCAACAAATGGGAACTCACCACGTCGGACTCTTGGGTCCTACAGATGGTGAGGCAGGGCCTCACCCTCAAGTTCATTTCCCTTTCCCCGAGGAACTTCATTCGCTGCCCCACTCCCTCCTGCCCAACCAAGAGGGAGCTCATGCACAAGAAGATTCAACATCTCCTGGGAATCAACGCCATAGAGCTGGTACCAGTGGAGCAGGAACGGAGGGGATTTTACTCCATCCTATTCCTGGTGCCGAAGAGCTTGGAGGGGTGGGGGCCCCAGCAATATTAGACTTGAAGAACTTCAGCTACCACGTAACGTACAGGAGGTTCAAAATGCAGTCCTTGCAAACCATTCTTGCAGGGATCTACTCACATCTGTAGACCTAAAGGAGGCATACTTGCACATACCAATTCGGCCCCATCATCGAAGGTTCCTGAGATTCTTTTACGCGGGCTGACCCTATCAATGCAGGGCCAAGCCTTTCGCCCTGTTGTCAGTACCCAGGGCCTTCACCAAAATTATCTTAGTTTTGGCAGCAGACCTCAGAAGGAAGCTGGTGAGACTAGTCTGTTATCTGGATGACATCCTCATTCAATCATCATCCAGGGAACAGGCGGTCTGTGACTTCCGTGCCACCATAAGTAGCCTTCAGGCACACGGCTTCTCCGTAAATCTGGAGAAAAGCCACTTGGAACCGACCACCAGGCTCCTGCACCTAGGGGCAGAGATAGATACCCTAGCTTGCAAGGTTCACCTATCACAGGAAAGATTAAACACCTAGGGGCCCTAGTTCGCAAGGTGCAGGGAACAAGGCAGGTGCCAGTCATTCATCTGTCCCAGTTTTTGGGCAAGATGATTTCTTGAATATCAGTGGTCCCCTGGGCAAGGCTCCATACAAGGGCACTCCAGTGGCTCTCATTACCACTACAATTGGCCAACAAGAGCAGCTCCCTGATATTAGTCCGACTTCCCCCGAAGGTGAGGCGCTCCCTCTGGTGGTGGCTTTCTCCAGCCGTGAAGAAGGGCCACCTGTTCAAGGAACCAGAGCGGTGGTTGTAACTACAGACGCCAGCCTGTCCGGCTGGGGCGCTCACCTCGACAATCAGGTGACGCAGAGCAGGTAGTCTTGAGAGGAATCAGCCTGCAGCATCAACTGGTTGGAACTGAGAGCAGCAAGACTCACCCTTCGCCATTTCAGATGGGACATTCAACACGCCCACGTCTTGATGACAGACATTGTGGCCACCAGGGCCCATATCAACCGCCAAGGGGAGGAAGCGCTCCCGGTCCCTTGTGGAGGAGGCAGAGGCCCTGGGCAGGTGGGTGGAGCAACATCTCCAGTCAATTCGTGCGGACCACATCTCGGGAGTGGACAACACTCAAGCGGACTGGCTGAGCAGGACCACCATAGACAATTCGGAGTGGTGCCTACATCCTGACCTCTTTCACCAAATAACACTGAGGTTCGGGGTTCCAACAGTTGGCCTTTTCGCCAGCCAGGAGAACACGCAGCTTCCCCACTTCTTCTTCCGTTTCCATTTTCCCCAGGCCGAGGGGACGGATGCCCTCTGCTGCAGGTGGCCGCCTGAACTTCTGTACGCCTTCCCACCTCTTCCTCTGCTTCCACAAGTAGTTCACAAGATCATCGCCGAAGGGGCGGGGGTTCTCCTGGTGGCACCTCATTGGCCCAGGAGGTCTTGGTATGCCGACCTCGTAAGTCTTTCAGTGGCGAATCCCTGGTGCATCCCTCAGCATCAGGTCTCCATCAGCCAGGGGGCCATCATTCACCCAGGCCCCCAGTGGCTTCAATTGGCCATTTGGCACTTGAGGGGAACCTCCTGAGAAGGGACAAGTTTTCTGACAAGGTGATCCAAACTATGCAGGCGGCCCTCAACCACCAGGATCTGTGATTCGACTTGGGCCACCTTTACCACCTGGTCCGCCCGTGCCCTCGACCTGGTCACTGCATCGGTGCCACGCATCTTGGACTTTCTGCAGGAGGGCTTGGACAAGGGTCTCGTCCCGAACACTGTCCGGCATCAAGTGGCGGCCTTATCCACCATTTGGGCTGGCCATTCATCCCAGACACTTAGTAAAATACCAAGGGTACATACCTTCCTCAAGGGTGCCTCAAATTTACAGCCTCCGGTGGTTCATCGATACCCAACATGGCAGCTCTCAGTGGGTCGGTCTACAAGTCCTAACATCAGGTCCTTTAGAACCGCTCGGCTCTGTTAGCCTCAGACATTTGACTCTTAAGACCGTTTTCCTCATTGCCATTACTTCGGCAAGGAGGATATCGGAGTTGGCGGCCCTGTCACTTCGGCATGATTTATGTATAATTCATCCTGACAGGGTCGCACTCTGCTTGGACCCTTCATGTATTCCCAAAATTAACACTTGGTTTCACAGGTCGCAGGAAGTTATTTTACCGGACTTTTGCCCGCGACCCAGATATCCCAGAGAACATACCTGGCATACACTGGACGTTCGTCGAGCTCTACATAGATACATAAAGAGAACAGCGGAGTAGGTCTGAGGCATTGTTTGTATCTTTTCAGCTGGGGTCAGTGGGGCGGAAAGTGACATCATCCACCATAGGCCAATGGCTGAGGGCGTGCATCGCCCTGGCATACAAACATCAGTCCAAAGCAATTCCACGCAACATCACTGCCCACTCCACGAAGAGTGCATCAACAACGGCAGCCGAGGCAACCATTGAGGACATTTGTAGGGTGGCGATGTGGTTCATCCCCCTCGCCGTTTGTCCGGAACTATAAATTGGATACGTTTTCCTCGGCCGAGGCTTCGTTTGGGTGCTGCAGCAAGTTCATTCTGCGGCCAAACCCTTGGCCTCTTCTAGCTGCCCTGGGGACAGTTAACTTGGGCATGTCCCATGCTTGGACTCTCCAAGCAGCGCACAGGAGAATGACCATTGGCTTACCTGAAGGGTCGTTCTCTGTGCGCTGTGGGAGAGTCCAACCCCGTACAAATATCGTGCAGGCCCAGGATTCAGGGACACCAGATGATCTCCAAGCCATCTCATTGTACCTTCCGGTTCCAGGACCTTAAAGAGGAACAGGAAGCGTGGCCAAAGAATTTGAACTCAAGTCCTTGGGCAACCAGACTAATTTAACCCGTGCTTGGACTCTCTTGCAGCGCACAGAGAACGACCCTTCAGGTACGCCAATGCTCATTTTGGTGAAGGGGGTGGGGTTTCAGGAGGCAAAAAATGCTGTATTCAGTGTATAAGATGCACCCAGATTTTCACCCTCTTTTTTTAAGGGAAAAAGGTGTGTCTTATACTCTGAAAAATACGGTAAATCCTTCCAATGCCCACCATCCAGTCAGAGCTGAAGAAGTTTCTTGGATGAGAAGCGAAGCATCTTCAAAGAAAAACAGGAAAGTCCAGTTGCCTCTTGAAAAAGCACCCTTGGGGAAACCATGACCTGGATGACTGAGAATCTCCATAGACATACTATCTATTACTATCTATTACCTGAAATGCCAAATTGTTAGTTAGGTGCTTCTGATGGAACCCTCATCTATTTAAGATTTTCTTTGATCCTTTTTCCCTTTACTAAGAATCCATAAGAATAGTGACTTAATTAGAATTCTCTTTTTGGGGATAAGAACGTGAGAGTTCTGTTTGTGTTAAAGTTCTCATGATCACATTTATTAATTATCTAAAAGGGCTTACATGAAAAGGCTTTAGAAGATAGTGAGAAGGCTCTGGGATTCAACAAGGAGAACATCCGTGCTCTCTTTCGGAAGGCCCGCTGCTTAAGTGAGCTAGGAAGACACAAGGAAGCTTATGAATGTAACAGCCGCTGTTTGCTCTCACTCCCACATGTAAGTAGCAATTTCCTCTTTTCTAAATATTTTCTATTATTAATAGAAAAACAGGTAAATGTTTTAAATGACTAAAAGGATATCAGAGTTGAAGCGTATTTTACAGGTAATCCTTTAGTTTCAACAGCACTTGCGACCAGAATTGCCATTGCTGAGGGAAGTGGTTGTAAAGCACAATACCATGTGACTGCCTCATTAACAATGGCATTCTGGGTAGCCTCATTTGTCATTGTAACCAAAAGACATATGGGTCATTAAGGGAGGAGGCGGGAGGGAGTCTCAGACAAGGAGTGTGGGAGGGTAGGCCCAGTGCTGGCTGAGTGAACCAGGGAGGCTGGGAAAGAAGGTGCAGGGCATGTACCTGTATGCAAGTGCAGGGAGGCATAGGGAAGGAAGGTGCTAGAAGGAGGCCCCTGGTGGGTAGGTGCCTATGCGTCAAAACACAGGGAGATTAGAGAAGGAGGGCACTGGATGGTACACGTGGGTACAGAGGGAAGAAGGGTGGCAGTGTGTGCATGTGAAAAGCTGGTGGGAAGACTTACCTGAGTGACTGGTGATCTTCCCTCTGGCTCCCCCATTGACTTTTCTTGTGGAAAACCAGAGAATGTTGGCAATGGCTATCACAGGACTGCGGGATGCTTCAACCATTCGTAAACGCACGCTGATTATCAAGTTCCTGAACTTTGTTCACAAGACCGCTGATGCCCTGCAACAGCTGGAACTTTGATGTGTTTTTGTTCAGTGGCTACGTGATTATCATTTGTAGCCTTCACTGCCAGCTTCCATTAAGCAAACTCAGTGGGGAAGTTGGCAGGAGGTTGTAAGTGGTGGACCTAGGATGCTGCCTCTGGGCAGTCTTCACCTAATGATGGCGACTGGGATTACTGGAACTGCAGTCATGAAACGTCATGCCTTATAACTGCATTACTTAGCAATGGCGTTTCTGGTTCAAATTACTGTTTGATTAGCAAATGTATTGTAAATATTTACAACAATGTTACATCCTTTATGCCTGCAATATTAAGTTACAAAAGTCTGAAATCTGGTTCTAATGAATAAAATTTGTGTGATCTGCTGATAACATACCATTATACATTTTTGTACCTATTATAATTTTTAATTAATTTTACAGTGTGGTAGCGATTCATTTCATAAGAATGCAAAGATTTTTTTTCTATTTCATATGTAATTTTTATGAAGCTTTTTACAAAACAAAACATAAAAATCAAATTGATCTCCATTCTTCCTATTCCTAAAACATCGGTATATCCCCTTTTGTTTAGCATCTTATATACTTTCCATTCATTTTTCATTTGCAATTTCCTCTTTACATTTATAATTCCTATAACCTAATATTTACATATATCAATATTCTACTTTCATTCATTATTCCTATTCTCTAACCACTGATAATACTGTATAGTTATCTTTTTCTTCTTTATCTTGCAGTTTGAGAGTTAATTTAACCATTTCCGCGCATCCATTTAAAAAAAAATTATCATGTTTTCAGAGGGTATGCCGTCTATTTTCCAATTTTGGGCCTGCAATATTAAGTTACAAAAGTCTGAAATCCGGTTCTAATGAATAAAATCTGTGTGATCACGATTACACTCTATATTGATATATGATATATAATGAAATATTTGGAGCACAAAAATCTGCTGATAACCTACCATTATACATTTTGTACTTATTATAATTTCTAATTAATTTTACAGTCGCAGATATTCATTTCATAAGAATGCAAAGATTTTTTAAATGGTTTTTTATTAAAAAATATTAATGGGAGCTACCTAACAGAGTACAGTTGAATTGAAAGAGCAAAGGATAGAACAATTCAAAATTAGGTAAAACTGTATGCTATGGGCTTTCTTAAAAAAATCATAATTATTGAAAATAATACAAGATTAAATTATTTACTTTTTGTACTTTTCACTGCCAATAAAATAATGACATTAGTTTTATATTATCTGTGCCCACCATATCTGGAAATTCTGATAGTCCTCAACTTAGGGCCACAATTGGGATCAGGATTTCATTGCTAAGGAAGGCAGTTAACTGAGTCACACCCAATTTTACCACCTTTTTTGCTATGGTTGTTAAGTGAATAATGTATTTGTTAAGCAAATCCAGCAAAAAGAGAACAACAACCCATTGACTTTGCTTGTGGAAAGCTGACTGGTAAGGTTGCAAATGGCGATAACATCATCTCAGGACACTTCAGTCATTGTGAATACATGCTGCTTGCCAAGCACTTGAAATTTTGATCATACAACCCTTGGAAATGCTGCGATGGTTATTAGTATGAGGACTGGTCCAACTCACTGGTTGTAAGTTGATGCAATTGTAACTTTGCTCATGAAAGAAATAATTGTAAATTGAGGACTATCTGTAACCTGTAAATATTTTCTCTACTGAAGGATGAAAGTGTGGTCCAGTTGGGTCAGGACCTTGCACAGAAGCTGGGATTAAGAGTCCGGAAAGCATATAAGAGGCCTCAGGTATGATATTTGCATTCTACTTCCCATGACAACAATATACTTTATTTTCTGCCCCCCCCCCATCCCGAAGCTTGCATTTTTTATATCATTTTATACCTACAGAGTCCAATATTAGCTGAAAATATTTGGTCTGCATTGAATGCTTATGCATAGGCAGTATATATGGCTACAGCCAAACTAGGATACCTGTATATCTTATATAGTTTTCCTGTATTAAAGGTGACATATCTTTGAAAAGAATTTCATTATTTTACGTGTCTTAAATATCTGCTACTTCCTCTCTCTTTCTCTCTTTTTGCAGCAGGATTCAGAAACATTTTCTGTACTGAGTAATGGCCTGACATCTGCCCTACCAAATCAGGTATATCGTTGTTGTTTAAACAGTACAATTGATATAATGGATAACTTTTTCCTGCTTGGGTGAACATAATTTGTTAGGTAAAGTTCGTAATTAAAAATGTGGATTAAAAAAGGCAAAAGGTAGCTACAGCAAAGTGTTGTGTTGATGAAGTGCTGTGTCACCCACCTAAAGAGCATATAAATGTTCTCCACTTAGAAGTATGCAGCTAGCCAAAGTTTCCAGACATCCTTGTGGACAAGAATCTCAGAGGGAGAGTGAGCTATGTTTGTTTGTTTGTTTGTGTGTTTGTTTAAAACAATTATATGTCCACTCATTTTAAAAGTAATCTCTGGGTAACTCACAACTAAATATATGTAACTGCGTATATCTGCATTTTTATTTTCTAAATAATTTCTGAACATTTAAATTTTTTTAAAAGTTATTAAAAGTGAAGATATTTAAGAGATAGATAACACCACCTCAGTCTTTATAAGATATAACTCTGCCTATATGATTTGATTTTAAAAAATATCCTTTTAAGAGCTGGCTCTTTGCTTTTCACTTTTTCTGAAAAATAATTCTAAAGCTTCAGGCCCAAGTACAGTTCTTGTTGACTACAGAGAGTTCTCGACTTACGACCATTCAGTTGACACCGGAAAAGTGACGTGACTGATCCTTGCACTTAACAACTGTCACAACAACCCTGCGGTCACATGATCAAAATTCAGGTGCTTGGCAACTGCCATGTCCTAGGGTAACATGATTGACATTTGCAACCTTTTCAGGGGACTTCCGGCAAACATACATTGAGAGAAGCCAGATTCACATAATGGCCATGGTGATTTGATTAATAACCACAGCAAAAAAAGAGTGTAGATCAGAGGTGACTTGTGTAATGACTGCATCACTTAGCAACCGAAGTCCTGGTCCCATTTGTGGTCCTAAGTTGAGGACTACTTATAGATCTTACAGCAATAGAGTAATTTGGGAAGAATTGATTTCCTCTTACTGTTTTTAATGAGAATTTGTTACGATTACTCAAGGCTTGTTTTCAAGGCGCAGTCTAGACATATATGAATAGCAATTAAGTAGATTTGTGTTTAATTGAGATGCAAATGGAAAACTGAGTATCTGCTGTCCTGAAATAAAGATGGATAAAATGAAAAGTAAAATAGACTTAAATTTGTAACAGTAAGCCTACCTCTCCGGCCGGATGCAATATGTGTTGACTGGGGGGCAGAGGTCGACCCTGAGGCCACTCTCTTGTGGGGTGCCGCAGGGGTCGGTCCTCTCGCCCCTTTTGTTCAACACATATGTGAAGCCGCTGGGTGAGATCATCCGTGGTTTTGGGGTTGAGTACCATCTGTACGCTGATAATACTCAGTTGTACATCTCAACCCCAAGCCACCCCAACGAGGCTGTCGAAGTGATGTCCCGGTGTTTGGAAGCCGTCGGGGTCTGGATGGGGGACAACAGACTCAAGCTCAACCCCTCCAAGACCGAGTGGCTGTGGCTACCGGCACCTCGGTTCAGCCAGCTGATTCCATCACTGGCCATAGGGGGCGAACAATTGCCCCCTGTGGAATGGGCGCGCAATTTGGGCGTCCTCCTAGATGCCCGGCTGTCAATGGATGATCATGTGGCAGCCGTGGCAAGGGGGGCGTTCCACCAGGTTCGCCTGGTGCGCCAATTGCGCCCCCTTCTGGACCGTGATGCCCTACGCACAGTCACTCACGCACTGGTGACGTCTCGCCTGGACTACTGTAACGCTCTCTACATGGGGCTTCCCTTGGGACGCGCCCGAAGACTGCAGCTAGTCCAGAACGCAGCCGCGCGGGTAGTCATGGGGAGTACTAGGTACTCCCATGTAACACCTCTCCTGCGCGAGCTGCACTGGCTACCTGTGGTCTTTCGGGTGCGTTTCAAGGTTCTGATCACCATTTTTAAAGCGCTCCATGGCATAGGGCCTAGTTACCTGCGGGATCGCATCCTCCCACATACATCCCTGCGGCCAATCCGCTCTCACAGGGAGGGCCTTCTCCTGGTGCCGTCCACGAGGCAATGCCAACGGGCGACCCGAGGAGTAGGGCCTTCTCTGTGATGGGCCCAACCCTCTGGAACGACCTCCCCCCCGACATTAGAACCACTACTGACCTCCGCTCCTTCCGACAGAAACTGAAGACACACCTGTTCCGACTGGCTGGTTTGGCATAATTTATAACGTCTACCTCCTGGCATACACATTCTTACTGGTTTTTAGAGGGATAGTGTTTTAAATTTAATCTGATATTTTAAACTTTTGTATTGACTTATTTATTAGCAGTACAGTTTGGCATATTTTATCCTCCTCATATACATGTATTTCTGTAGTTATTTCTATGTTTTAATCTGTTGCATTTTAATGCGGACTGTACACCGCCCCGAGTCCCTTTCGGGAGAGGGGGCGGTATATAAACGCTAATAAATAAATAAATAAATAAATAAATACCTTGAAAAGGTGAAAGTTTCAAATCTGGCCTTTTAAAAGTGTAAAACTTAGTTTACACTGCATGGCTCCATCTGTTGTCCCTTGGGTAGTAGTTTGGTAGATTTCACTGCCACCGGTCTTCCAGAAAATGTGTCCGTTCCCATAATGTTAATGGGTAAAAGAGAGAGGCCTCCCATATGATTGTCTTTTTGGTAAATTAGGGTTAAAAATGGAAATAATTAAATAATTTATGTAGTGCAATCTCTGCCCTTTTAGCATAAAAGCATACAATTAGTGTTCGGCTGTTCTTTTTGAGAAAGAAATCAATCTCATAAGAGAGAAAACGTTTTCTGCTTTCTGAGCATTATTGACTACTGGTGACAGTCAGAACGAATTCCTGCGGTTTTCTAGGTAACATTTTCAGAGTTGGTTGGCTACTCCCTTCTTCCTAGGGCTGAGGGAGACCTAAATGTCAGTGATTGAAAGCATAGAGCCCTGCCCTATTTGAAAGCTGGCAGTCTCATATGTTAAAAAGAAAAGAATAAACTATTTGAGGGTAATCCAAATGAAAAGATAACAATTCAGTTCTGCAGAATTATTAATTATCATGGGATCCAGCCAATCACAAAGGTACAACTCTCATTGGGAAGCATTTTTCATAGGGAATCCAATCTTGCCTTTCTATACATCTAGATTAGTTCTTTGTAAAAATTGGAAAAAGAAACTGAATTTGGTCAAAAGAGATTTGATTTTTTTTTCCTGTTACAGACCAATGGATTAGGCTCCATAGATGACATTGAAACAGGTAACAAATGCATTTATGCTTCTTTGATTCGTAGTTATTACCACCACCACCACCCTCAAACGGAACAAGAGGTTTTGCTTTCAGAAAGAAATCTGCAAAATATTTGCTTGTCACAATTTGTCATTAGGGCATCTAACAGGAATAGCAGGAAATACCTGGGAAAAGACAAATCCTTTCTTTTTGAGAAGTCAACACGGTTCTTTCAATTGCTCTCACTGATGCAACTGATACAGTTTATAAATGTGAATAGTGGCCATGATAGAGCCATTGCTAGAAACATCTGACCATCACATCTATGTAAGAATAGTTTGTAATTCTGAAAAGTGTCTTTGAATTGGACATCATGAGGCAGTTTCTAAGAGTATAATTCTAGCAAATAGGCTAATGAATCTTTTCACAAAGATGAACAGTTTGCTTTGAAGATGAGAGGGTTTATTAGTTGAGCAATAGGGGAAATACTCTGCAATCAGAATGTTCTGTGTTCTGACTGGGCTCTTAAAAAAAAGATGATACAAGCATCTGTCTCTGGAGAGCAACTACCACTCAGAATAGTCAATGCTAAGATATACAAATATATTGCTTTGTGTTTACTCTCTAGATTGCAATGTATGTAAGGGTAGTGTTTAGCTGTAATCTCATACGTAATCTTCCAGATAGCTCTGTGGTCCTTCATTGCATCGTTACTCCTAGTGCTCCTTCTGTCACTGCCAGCAAATCCAATGCCTTTTCATCAACCGACTTGGATACGAAAACCCTGCCAACATCACTCCCTGCAACTAACCTGCTCCCTTCTACAGATGTGGCATCTATACCAGAGTCTGACAGTGTAGATGACTTCACTGAAGGAGAAGTTCTTGGAGACGAACTGGACTCATTTCTGGATTCTATTGCAGATGGGTCCCAGTACCAACTAGTAAGAGTGACTTTTGTAGATGCGCCTCTGTTTTAGTCACTGCTCTCTAGCCTCTTTGTCTTAATCATTACAGGGTTTACTTAGTACATTCCATGCTCACCCTCCATCACTGCTTTTTAAACTTCTCCCTTCTAAGTAATGGAGGACATTTGTGATGTGAGTTACATAATGATACATGGAATTGTTCATTATCTCAGAGAAAGGACGAGTGCAATCTTAGTGTTTGCAATTGTCTAAATAAGTATAAGCAATTGAAGATTTTAACATTATATAATTCCTCTCCTTAGCTCCCACTTTTTTGAGTGTACAATTAAACTTAAGATCACAATTGGCCCCAGAGCTTCTGTCACTAACTGATAACGGTCATAAAGCATGATGTCACGTGACACCTTCATTAGCAACTGCCATCTCGGCAGTCCCAGGTGCCATTGTAACTCCAGACACATGGGTCATTAAGCAGGAAGCAGAGGGAGTTCCAAATAAGTGCAGAAGTGGGGGAGGTCTGGCACAGGTTGCATATGTGTTTGGGGAGGTTTTGTGGCACAGCCTCAGGGAGACCTAAGAAAGAGGGGGTGAGAAGGCCGGGGAAAGAATATGTTTCTTGGCTACCACACCTTGGGGAGTCTCAGCAGCACAGGGCTAAGTAGCCCCCGCCCCAGGAAACACAAAGGACATTTTTGGCATGCTGTGACTCTGGGGTTGTAAGAAGTCACTGAGCTGCAGTGCAGTGCCATTCCTGAGGCTGTAAAGCAGGGGTGTCCAAACTTGGGAACTTTAAGACTTGTGGACTTCAACTCCCACAATTCCCCAGTCAGCCATGCTAGCTGGGGACTTCAGCTCCCAGAATTCCCCAGCTGGCTGGGGAATTCTGGGAGTTGAAGTCCACAAGACTTAAAGTTCCCAAGTTTGGACACCCCTGCTGTAAAGGAATGGACATAGCTTGTTAAAGGTTACTAGGGCTTCCTAGTAACACTTTTCCCATTTCCCAAATTGTCTTTAAAAGGGAGCTCTGATATCTGGTATAGGGAAATCCATCACTTAATGTCAGAGCTCGCCTGCATTTGCATACAGTCCCTAACCCATCTCAACCATTATTAAAAATAGTAAAATTTGGACAAATGCAATAGGTTAGCTAGCTAAATCTTTTGGAGCTCAGTCTCAACAGTTTTTCTTTCACAACCAAAAGGCCACCATAATAGTGGTGTTGTCCATATATTCTCCTTCATTTGAGCTGATCAGTCTCCAGTCTATTGCAGTTCCCATAAAAATAGCCTGGAGTAGCTTACTGGTTGGATACATGTTCAAGCTAATGGTTTTTCTGCTGGTCTTTTCCTTCCTTTGCTATGACTTTCCAAAGCTTCTGTTCCCCCTGGGATCATTGGGCTATTGTGTGCTTGCTTCCCTTTGTTCAGTTATGCTACTTATTTCAAGGTTGCCCAGAATACCTAGTTAGCTTTAATCATGGTTAAATTGATGCCAGCATAAGCATAATCTTTTGTAGAGCTGTACTTTGTATTCAGAGACAAAAGAGGTTTCAGACCGTGCAGGATCATGAATGTAGCATTAGTCTGCAACTCTTTAAAGCAGCTGCACATTTTTTTAAAGATTGCATAACAATCCTTCCTCGTTGTTCCTCCATCCTCAGGAAAAGACACAGCTGGTTAAACAGTTGCAGGCAGGTTATGCTCTCATACACACTTTTGCCTTGAGTTCAAAGTGTTGCACACCCTAAGTCTTAAATAGCATTTCAGAAGCATTTGATTAGTCAGTGCTTAATGTTGCTGCCACATTCGAAAAAGTAATTGCAGACTAATTTTAGAGTGAACTGGTTCTCTGTAACATTTTGTCTTATCTGGCTATATCCTATCTTGCATCACAGAGATGGTGGTGTATAGGTGAATCTCTCATAAAGTTCAACATGTCTAGAAATGTAAAGTAGGAAAGTGGGAAATAATATTTTAACTTCTTCCCTTTAATCATAACACATTTTATTTTTCCCCAAAGTCTCTTGTCCGTGGTGCCATTCCTGCCAATCTGCCAAGTGAAGTGCCCCAGCTCATCCCTGTATTTCCAGGTGGTACTCCACTTCTTCCTCCTGTGGTGACCGCTAACATTCCAGTCTCCACACCGCTGCCACCTGCCTCCTTTGGCCTAGTGATGGAGGCTACAAAGCAACTCTCATCTTCATCTGTTCTGGATACCTTTGAAACACCAGTTGGGGGCAGTGGCACGTCTCCTTTGGATTCACTGGATTCACTAGATCTGCTCCCTTACACAGAGTCTCGGATGGATATGTTAGATGCTTTTGGAACCAGTGGGGGATCATTGGATGCTTTAGATACCTTTACTGTTGGTAGGTATGGAGACTATTTAAGTAATATTAGCTTGTGACACAGGAAGAGCCAGTGTTAATCTACGTTCCCTCTAAGGTGCGCGGCTGCGCTAGCGCGCAGGTGGCAAGAAAACACCGTGCAGCAGTTTTCAACTGCCGCGCAGTGATTTCTATTGCCACAGGCTTTGGAAGCTGGGGAGGTCCTTTGCAGGCAGCTAGAACGGGCCGCCTGCAAAGGACTTCCCCAGACTTGCTTTGAGGAGCACGGGGCGACTGAGGCTAGTTGTGAAGCCCCAAAGCCCCCACCGCCACCGGAAGAACTGCTGCCACCTCCTCCTCCTCTAACAGGCAGCACTGCCGGGTTTGCCGCCCGGCGCTGTGGCTGAGATGAAGCCGCCAAAGCTCCAGCCGGCATCTCCGCACGTGGCAGCGGCGCCTCCCCTCCGCTCAGAGCAGCTGAGCTCAGTCAGCGCTGGGTTACCCCTGCCCCCTCCTCCTCCTCTGCCGTGCTTTTGAGGAGCCATGAGGCTGCAGGAGCCAGTAGGAAGGCGGGGGGGAGCAGGGGAAAAAAAGCCTCATGGCTCCTCAAAAGCACGGAGGAGGGGGAGGGGGCAGAGGTAACTCAGCGCTGAGCTCAGGAGCAAATCTGGTGATTCTGTTGGAGGAGGAGGAGGAGGAGGTAGCAGCAGTTATTCTGGTGGCAACTCGTACTCGTCGGCATCTTCAGCAGAAGCCCTGCCCACAATGAAGAAAGCAAAGATGGAGCAGATCCACGCAGATGACATCGCTGCAACATGACTGGAGGAGGAATTCTGGGAGTTGAAGTCCACAAGTGTTAAAGCTGTCAGGTTTTTTTTCTAGGGGTGCAAGGATCTTGTAACTTGACAGCTTTAAGACTTGCACGCTTCAGTGCCAGAGTTCCTGAGCCAACAGGACTGGAGGAGAAATTCTGGGAGTTGAAGTCCACAAAACTTAAAGCTGTCAGGTTTGAAGACCCCTGGGGTTTTTTTTCCCTAAAGGGTTAGGGGTGCAAGGGTCTTGTAACTTGACAGCTTTAAGAGTTGCGTGCTTCAAATGCCAGAGTTTCTGAGCCAACATTTTGGTTGCTAAGCAGGAGCGTTGTTAAGTGATACTGATATTATATAACACTTTGAATTAAGCAGGTACCTTGAAGAAACATAACTTTGAGTTTCAAATAATACTGATTTCGTTGTTGTCTTAGGTGACATCTGTGAAAAAAATTCGGGTGCTTAGGCATGAAAATGTGCCGCTCAAACACTATACTTTTCTGCTCACATCGAAAAAAAATTAGAGGGAACATTGGTGTTAATCAGTGCAGTGATTAAAATGCTTGCCTAGAAACCAGGAGACAATGAATTCATGTATGGCAGTGATCTCCAACTTTTGTGGCTTGGTGGACCGGCAGAGGCAGAGGGGATGGTTTAGTGTGTGCAAACACACTATTATCACAAGTGCAGCACACCCACCACTTCCACAGACCAGGGTTGGAGACCTGATGTAAGGAATGAAATCTGGCTTGTGATTTTGGGCCAAACGGTCTCTTAGCCCAACCCACTTGTTAGGGTTGTTGTGAAGAAAAAGAGGAGGAGAAAGGAATATTGTGCATGTTTGCTGCCTTGAGTTACTTATAAAGTAATAAAGGCAAGATAAAAACATAATCAATCTAATAAAGAGTAGTTCCGCATCAGTATTTCGTAAGTAGAATGGCATTTTTATGTCCTGGATCGGTCCCTCCGTTGCTGTTTATGGTTTATTTTCCCATCTCCTACTCTTTATTAATGCATTGTATTGTGCTATTTTGTATCATATCTATTGTGGTTGATGTTAAAGGTGTTGAATAATAGCTTTAGGAGATCCATTGTTGTAGATCAGTGGTCCGACTCTGTGTCAAGCTGCGAGTAGAGGTTTCTTTTGCTGCGAATGCCAACAGGACAGTTGACAAGATAGTTTTGCATGTGCACCTGCTGCTTGTGCAAATGGAGCATCTTGTGCTTGCCTGCTGCTGCACAACCCAGTTCCCAGTGGGCCGAGGATTGGGGGTTCAGACAAATCTGAAAAAAATGCATGGTTTACAGCAGGAATGAATTGTCCTGAAAACATTAATACTTAATGCAGGCTATATCTCCCAGGATTGTCTACCATTGATCATGCTGACTAGAATGCTAGTTGTTGTTCAGCAGAGTTTCACCCAAGGCATGGCAATACATTTCTCTCTAGAACTGAGCCACCACCAGTGGAAGAATCCAGGCCAAAGCTTAGATAAATAAATTGCTCTTATGGCAGTTAAAAGAAACCCTAATAAGGAATATCAGCCATTGAAGATTCTAACAGTCCACCCCACTGTATGTGAGAAAATTTAAATATTACAATTCCTTTCCCCACCTTTATGTGGGAATAGATTTCTTGCCCCTTATTTTTTGGATTTGGATATGAAAGTCATTTGCATTCTTTTCATCATGGTCCTTTTTAGTTTCAGGCTGTTGGGTTCCAGGATTGGGTTTCAGCCCTTAATATATGTGAAATTTAAGAACTACAAAGAAAGGGCTTATGTGTAGTATTGCTTCCATAGGATGTTGCATAATTGACATTCACAAAAATCTAAAATTGTTTTTTTTTCCCCCACTCCTTAGAGGAAACCAGCACTCAAGAACCTCGCCAGGCTGCTGGAATTCAAAAGTCACTACCATTGGTGAGTAACCTTTTCCCTTAATTGAGAAGAAGAGAAATGCCTATTAACTTTATTAAAAATTTTATTTTTTATTTTTAGACAAACATAAAACATACAAACATAAACACACACAAAATAAAAATCCTTCTCCAATTACTTACAGTGCGTCAATTAGTTACAAAACTTTTGTGCTTTCTCACAAATTGCAAGTGAAAAGCCTTCACTTGCAATTTACATGAAAACTCCTATCATTCTAATATGTATGTATACAATTGTTATGGTTATTGAACATTCATTTGACTATAGCTATTATTACATCCTTTTTATGTAAAGTGTTCTAAATTTAAGATAAATTTATATTATGGCATTTTCATCATCCTGAAATCATCCAATAGTATTACATCTTTATATTCTATTCTATATAGAATTATTTATCTTTTATAACAGAACTTTTAAACATCCTCTCCATAGTCCTCACTTAGAATTTATTTAAAATTTCATATTATCAATCTAGTGTATATATATGCATTATCATTATTAATCATTTATTTAGCTATAACTATTATTACTTTATTTTATACATAATGTTCTAATTTTAAATATGTTTAACTTACTTTTTATTCTAACATTTCATTTCTTCACCCTGTATCCTTCCAGTAGTAGTGCAGTCCTATATCTCTTGCCATTTGTGGTATTTGTATAATAAGTCTTGTGTGGATTTCTCTTGGCACCTTGTTGTTCCTTGTGTATTATAAAGACTCGAAACCCTCCAACTATTCCTTTCATCCGCTTGCCTTTAGTTATCACCGGTGCTTCTGCCAAAATTTCTCTCATTGTTTCTGCCAATTTTTTTCCCTTCTCTTCTTCCATGTTTTGACGTTTGAGATAGGGTTCCAGTTTGTTAATCTCTCTTTTCAACATTCCACTCCTGTCATTTCCAACCACGCTCGATTTACTGTCAATATCAACAATTTTCTTATCACTTTGTTCATATTTTTCTTCAATTTTTTGAACTCTATCTTCAAATTTCATCATCGTTTTATAAATATTCTCAACTCTTCCCTCTATTTTTTCTGTTTTTTGTTCCATGTTCTCCATCCCCTTTTCAATGTTTTTTGTACTTATTTGTACTTTTTGAATTTCAAACATAATCATTTGCAATGTTAATTCTTTTTCTTCTTCATGTTGCACCATTCTTCCAGGTTATAAACACTGCCACTAAAACATCCAAAGCTTTTTTGTTAAGTTTCAAACAAGTTCACTATAATCTTTCAGTCAAGGTTTTCTCTTCATTTCAGTCCAGCTATTGATAGTACTCCAGAAGAGCACCTGTATAAACAATTCATACTCTTCCCACTATCAGGAGCCTTGAAGTATTAAATATGAGTCGAATGATCAAAAGAAATTAAAAAAACAATGTTTCCAAGATGGCAGCGTTGCTTCTTTTTCCTCTGCCTCTACCTCTCTCTTTAAATTCTGGGCTTTAGAAAAAAATAGTGCTTAAAAACCAGCTGAGCGTTGTAAAAAGAGAAGAAAGGAAATCATAATCCACGCATATGAAAAAAGAGGAAAAATAGAAGAAGAGGGGGAAAAAGAAACCAGTCCAATTTAAAAAGTAAGAGGCATTTGTAAGAGTTCCATCCATAAAAAAAAGCAAAATAAAAAAAAAGATAACACAAGTATAAGTTTAATACAGGCTTGCTTCACTGCTTACTCTCTTCTGTCTTCAATTGTAATTTTACTCTAAATCTTTTTGGGTGTTCTCTAATAGTAAAATTTATCTCACCATTTCGACACACTCTCTCTTCTGCTTTTCTTCTGTTCAGGGGCTGTCCCAACCTTCTGCAGCTTCAATGGCTGCTTCTCATTGTTGCCGGAAAAAAGAGTTTCTCCTGGATCAATCAGGAACTTTGCAATGTCCCTGAGATCATCAGGACATGCCCTTCTCTATCACCATCTCTACGGGATGGTTTAGGTCCAAAAGGACCGTCCAGCAGCAGAGATATCGACAGCAATCCTGGAGCTCCAAGATTGCATGTCGTGTCGTAGCGATGTCAGCCCCGCCCTTCCGAAATGCCTGTTAACTTTTTCATCCAGTGCTCAATTTGATTAGCAAAATATTGCTGTAATTCCTTTTTTTTTTTTTTAACTTCACTTCCTAATCTCTTCCAAAGATTCTGTGTTGGAGTGATCATAAATTGTCTGAGTGATTTGACATTGGATGAGCAAAGGAACAACTTCCTTTTGGGTCTAAACCATTTTATAACTAAACAAATGAACTTTGAAACATTGCAGAAGGGGAATGTATATCTCTTGCTACGAGAAAAATGCTGCTTAATTTAATATTTGGTAATACTTTCACAATAGGAAAACGCTCCTTTTTCTGTGACATGCTACATGTTGAAAATGAGGCAGGTTAAGATGGTCATTATTGCTACATGTAGTCTTTGACTTACAACAGTTCATTTACTAACCATTTGGAGTTATAACGGCACTGAAAAAGTGACTTATAACCATTCTTCCCACTTATGACCGTTGCAGCATCCCTGTGGGCACGTGATCAAAATTCAGATGTTTGGCAACTAGTTCATATTTATGAAGGTTACAATGTCCCAGGGCCATGTGTTCACATTTTGCAAATTCAATGGGGAAGACAGATTCACTTAACAGTTGTGTTACTAACAACAACTGCTGTGATTCACTTAATAACTATGGCAAGAAAGGTGTAAAATGGGGAAAAACTTAACTGTCTCGCTTAGCAACAGAAATGTTGGGTTCAATTGCAATCGTAAGTCAAAGATTACCTGTATTTTTGTTCATTTTGTTCATTTGAAAAATGAAGAACCCTGGGGAATGGTAGATGGATCTGATCTTGCTGATCTCTAAGGAAGCTTATTTTATTGTCTTTTTCAGGCAAACCAAACTGGGCCAAGCACCCACACCACAGTACCCAAAGTTGTAGAATTTCTTATGTCTCAGCCAAAATTGATGATGTCCAACACAACTCTGCTTGTGAAGAATCCCTTGGTGTCTACTCACATCTTCAAACAGGCCTGTCACATCTGCTATCCCAAAACAGGTCATCTGCTTATGATGAAGATGGCCTCAAATGTTTAGCAAAATTGGACTCTTGTTAACATTGTCCTCTTTTATAGGCCCCAAAGCTGGCGATTATACTTATCGAGAAGGCCTGGAACATAAGTGCAAGCGAGATATACTACTGGGCAGGCGTCGTTTATCAGAAGATAAAACTTGGAAGAGAATTCGGCCACGTCCAACCAAGACGAACTTTGTGGGATCCTATTATCTATGCAAAGGTGAATTGAAGAAAGAGGAGAAAGTAATACAATGCAGACTGTTTCATGAAGGAGGAAAAGTTTTGTGCAGGTTGGGCTGAAGAATGTGAGGGCAATACATTGTTTATTTTTGTCTACTTACCTAATCATTGTGTTTGCTGATTGTAGAGATTTATAAAACTCCTTTAACATTTCCAGGTATTAAAACATTTAAAACTCAAACTTGAAAGAAAAAAAAATACTCATGATAGTGGTAAAATAATGAAAACATTTGGGAAATATTCCACTCACTGTTCATCTAATGATCATGGTGAGATTTTCTCCCCACTGAAAGTCAATGCAAACAATAATAAATAGTCAATACTTTGTTGCCCTTGCATGGTGATGTAAGGACTGACACTGGTGAAGTGGGAACCAACAATTCTCAGGTCTGACAGAATCATAGTAAGTATTGAACAGGGACCTCCCAATCAGAAAGCTAGGAAAAGAACGGCCAAAAGTCTGACTCAAATTTGGGAGGGAAAGTCTTAGGATTTAAAGCCGAAGGGCTGACGATTATGTATAGGACTTGATTTCTCTGTTCTGCTGTATTTTTAATTTATGTATTTGTATCCCGCTTTTAATACTTTTACAAATAACCTAAGGTGGAAAGTGCACTTAATATCCCTCCCATTTGCCTCCACAGCAACAGCCCTGTGAGGTGGCTTGAGCTGAGAGAGAGTGACCAAGGTCACTCAGCTGGGTTTCATGGCTAAGGTGGGATTTGAACTCACAGTCTCCCAGTTTCTAGCCCGGTGCCTTAATCATTGGATAGAACTACTGTATTTTTCAGAGTATAAGACGCACCGGAGTATAAGACACAGTAAGGTTTTGAAGAGGAAAATTAAACAAAAAAATTTTGCGCTCCTCAAACCTCCCCAAAACAGCCCGTTTTTCGCAAAAAGGGCCCTGTTTTCCCCCCCCAAAAGGACATGAATAGCCCTTAGGAGGCTTGTAGAATGCTCTGGGGGTGGGGGCAAGGGGGGCAAAAACAAGCAAAAAATGCTCTGTTTTCACAAAAACGGGCCCATTTTTGTCAAAAAAAAGGCATGGATAGCCTTTACGAAGCTTATAGAATGCTGCTGGGGGCTGGGGGGGGGGCAAAAAACAGCCTGTTTTTCACTCATTTCTGCCTTCCCCGGGAGCTCTCTAAAAGCCTTCTAAAAGCTATGCACAGCCATTTTGGTGAAGGGGCAGCGTTTTGGGAGGCCAAAAATGCTGTATTCCGTGTATAAGACGCACCCAGATTTTCAGCCTCTTTTTTGAGGGGAAAAGGTGCGTCTTATACTCCGAAAGTTATGGTAGTTCTACACTACAGATCTTCTATTTGTATAAAACATATTTCTTGTTTTCCATAAAACAGCTTCTCTACATGGGTGAAGTCAGCTTCTGCTGTTAGCAGTTGTTAGCAGCTTCGGAATGCAAGAGTGCGTTCCAGGAGAACAAAGGTTTATTGCTGCGATTGATATGAAATCTAGCAAATGTCAACATACAGTTGCCTGAGGCAACCAATTAGTGTGTCTCAGTGTAGGGTAGGCTGTGTTACCATTAAATCCGTTCTTGCTTAGTCAAGAGGAGCTGAATACAGGTGGACCTCGACTTACAACCATTTGGTTAGTGACTGTCCAGAGTTACAATGGCACTGAAAAAAGGGACATGACCGTTTTACAAACTTATGACTTGAAGCATTCCCCTTGTCAGATGATCAAGCAAAGTCAATGGGGAAGCCAGATTCACTTAAGGACCTTGTTAATAACTTAACAACTGCAGTGATTCACTTAACAACTATGACAAGAAAGGTTGTAAAATGTGGCAAAACTCACTTAACTGTCTTGCTTAACAATAGAAATTCTGGGTCTTTTGTGATCGTAAGTCGAGGACTATAGTAATACCTTCAGTAAATTTCCTTAGGGTCTTTAATGAACTTTTCAGTTTCTCTTTATCAATTTGTGAAGCTTGGGGAGGGAGAGAAGGAAACAGTATAAAGGGTAGCAAGAAACCTTAGTTTTGATTCTAGCCTCCACTCCATGTATGGTGGTCTGATGTTTGTTGCTTTGTAGATATGCTTAACAAGCAGGATTGTAAGTACGGGGATAACTGCACCTTCGCGTATCACCAGGAGGAGATCGATGTGTGGACAGAGGAGCGAAAGGGAACACTCAATCGTGACCTCTTGTTTGATCCACTGGGTGGGATCAAGCGAGGTAACCTGACTATTACCAAGATCCTGAAAGAACATCAGGGCATATTCACCTTTCTTTGTGAGGTATGAAATAGGCAGTGCAACATACAAGATTGTATTTTCATGGTATTGCCCACTGTGCCTTTACTTGTTGCTTACTGGATTACATCATAAGAAAACTGCCCAATGCCAGTATTGGGTTTTGAAGGTAATCATCACAAGCTCACTCACTGTCACATTTCAATTGAGCTATGAACAGAAAATAATTATGTGAGAATGAGTGACATTATTTCATTCCTTAAAAGTTTATGGCCAGCCTAGAAAAGAGTTGATTTTTTTTTTAGCTTGCCTGTATTTGTTTTTCAAGTGACTGGGCAGAGAACCATTAAGTAGTTCATGTATTGAAATAAGTTACAACTTGCTGAACAAACCGGACTGGCTGGAAAAACGTACTACGTGATATAGCTGTATTCTCACAACACACTAAACACAATGACTAAATCCCAAATGAATGAGGCCTTGAGATTGAGTGTTACATTTGGCTTCAGAAGACCTGTTTTTTTTAAATTGTGAAGCTGTTTGAGCTATCATGTTTGCAGATGACACAGAATTAGAAAGGATATGGCTAATACTGAGAAGATAGGAATAACAATCAAAATAATAGATAAATTGATTGAAAATAATGATATTTGGTAGAGTCAAATGCAAAGTATTTTCCTTAGAAAATAAAAAATGTATCACTATAAAAAGAGGATTCTTGGATTAGTAATAGTACTTTTGAAAAGTTCCTGAAGCCCCAATTTCCAAACGAATAAATTGTTCTGCTATTCGGTATTCATCAAACCTTACCTCATGTGTTATGATAATTCTAGTCGTTGCATTTTAAAATGGGAGAGGTTCAGACAGCAGCTGTGAGAAAAAACCTAAAGACTAAGACATATGAAGAGAGATAGAAATAATTCAGAATGTTTAGCCTTGAGATAAGAAATGTGGGAAAGGGATGAAGTGGTGCTCTTCAAATATCTTAAAGGAGGTCACCTACAAAAGAGGTGAAGACATTTTAAGTTATTCTAGAATTCAAAATCTAAAATAATAGACTAAAGTGATGGAAAAGCCATTTCTGACTATTAGAAAAGCTTCATAATATTAAAAGCAGTTTGTCAGTGAAACTAGTTACTGAGATAAGTGATGAAATTCCCTTCTGGAGTCGTTCAAGCAGAAGGTAGACATCTCTTGGAGATACTGAGCAGAATCTAGGGTCAATGACAGGAATGACTTCTTTCACGTCTCTGATCTGAACTAGAGCCTCCAAGTGTCAGTTTTGGTATGCAATATAATCTATAATCAAGAATTCAATTCAATTCAATTTATTAAATTTATAAACCGCTCCCTCTCCCCGAAGGGACTCGGGGCGGTGTACAGTCAAAGTTAAAATACCGTATACATAAAAACATCAAAACACCGTAACGACAAATTATATACATAAAAATCTATACAGTAATAATAAGATTAAAACAACATTAAAATCTACCCCAGAAATTTAAAATAACTGCCAGGGGGATTGGAGAATAAAACTATAGTTGGGCCAGGCCAGCTAATTGGAACAGGTGGGTCTTGAGATTCTTGCGGAAGGAGCGGAGGTCAGTGGTGATTCTAATATCGGCGGGGAGGTCATTCCAGAGGGCTGGGCCCATCACAGAGAAGGCCCTACTCCTGGGCGCCGCCCGCTGGCATTGCTTAGTGGACGGCACCCGGAGGAGTCCCTCCCTGTGAGAGCGAATTGGTCGCAGGGATGTATGGGGTAGGATGCGATCCCGCAGGTAACAAGAATTGGAGGGAAATGTATATTCTTGTAGGCAAAAATGGAAGTATATTGAGAGAAAATGTCATTGTCTTTTATATAAGTGTGCAGAGCAAAAAAGCCTAAACTGCTATTTATATATACATATATATATATATATATATGTTTTCAGATCTGCTTCGATGGCAAACCTCGAATAATCAGCAAAGGGATCAAGGACTCTCCAGCAGTGTGCTCTAACCTAGCTGCAAAACATAGTTTTTATGATAATAAGTAAGTAGGTTGGACCTATCTTCAGCCAGTAACATGTAACTGTTTATTAAAGGGAAGCTGAGCTACAAAGTCACAATTATATTTCTTCTATAAAAAGAACAGTGTTATGCTATTTTGTAGGAATGTTAAACAGATTACTCGTTCCTGATCCCACAGACCTTATTCAATGGTTATGTTGAGCTGCTCTCATTACTAGCTGGTAGTTTGAAATAGCTCCATACAGCTATGCCCATCTTAATCGTCACACTGAATGCTGTTTCCAAGAGGCTACTATTCCTTAAGCATCTTACTAATTTATTAAGATATATTTTATTTGCTTCCAGTGTATTTTTTCACAATCTATTTTCTAGTACCCTGAAACAAATAATTTGTAGTTTAAATTGTAATTATGTTTAAGGTAATAAAACCAACGGCAACTCTAAAAAAACAATTCTTGATGTACAGTATTATTGAAACAAAACCCAGCAATTATAGGGTTGATTGTGGAGTTGAGAGTTACCGGGCCAACATATAAAAATCTTTTTCCTTTGTATTAATAATGCAAATAGTGTTATTAGTGTACAAGGATCTGTTATGCTAATACCAATCACAATATAACCTAATTTAAAGATGCATTCAAGAAACTTATTTCTGTAGAGATGGTCTAGACAACAAGAGTCAATTCCCAGCATCTGGAAAATGGGATGTTGATAGCTATTAAGATTGAACTAACCTACTCATCCATCACTATCCCCACCCTCAGTACTGATGAGTGGAAGTTACAAGCTGAAAAATGGCTGGTTTTGTCTCAGCTCTACCTTTGTTCTTAGTAACTGGCTTTTTAGTGAGGATTAGTATGAAAGAACCTCTCTTTTTTTGCAGGTGTCTGGTTCACATTGTTCGTTCCACCTCTCTAAAATACTCTAAAATCCGCCAATTTCAGGAACATTTTCATTTTGATGTCTGCAGACATGAAGTGCGTTATGGCTGCTTGCGTGAAGATAGCTGCCATTTTGCTCATAGCTTTATAGAGCTTAAAATTTGGCTGCTGCAGCAGTATTCTGGTGAGTAGTCACTCGGCTGGCACTGTCCAGAGGACTGCAGGGAGGATAGTTTCAGGCTTCATTGTGTGCCCTGTTTCTCTGAGCTCCTACTGAGAATGTCACCCAGAAATTGAAGAAAGACAAAACAAATAAGGTTTTGCTCTAAATTAGGCCCCTGATGGGAATAACTGGGGATCGAAGATCAAAAGGGAAGGCTGAGAATAGGCCTGCCTTTTGGACATTTGGCTTCTGTGTGCCTTGCAATAACACTTTTGCAACAATTGTGCTGAAATGAATAAGCACAGGTATTAACAGAATCATTTTCCTCACCTCTGTAGCTTTGAACACACAATATTTTGGCCATTATTGAATGGAAGAATGCAAACCTTTAGTATTCCATCCAATCCTCTCTGGATGTAGAAATCAACAGTTCTAGATAGTAGCTTTGAATGAGTTTGTGTATGTATTGAAAGAGAAGGTAGATTCTACTTCAGTTCTTGAATTTGCACATAAAAGTAGTTGGTCCTTATTTGAACAATTATTATAAGTGATAATAAGTATAATCCTTGACTAATTTGTGTCTTCTGTAAAACATTGTAGAACGTGCTTGGGGAATTGGTTTGAACTGAATTGTTCGAATCCTTTGCTATAGCGAGACAATGCTCAACCAGTTCCAATGCTCATCCAGCTAAGGGCAATAATTCCAATACTAAAAGTTTATTTTTAAATTTTAGGTGAAAGATATGTTGTACAATCCCTTATGTACGCTTATGAACATTTTGTTACTATGAAGTGTCACGTTCTCCAACTTTTGCAAATATATAGTGGATTCTGATTAAATACAAGAAAAGGAGCATCTCAGAAATGCTTGCTGATAGAACAAAGCAATGAAAGAGTTTTACTATGTTATAATAATCAGTTAAATCTCTGAAGCTACTTTTGTCATCCTAGGAATGACTCATGAAGATATTGTTCAAGAATCTAAAAAATATTGGCAGCAAATGGAGGCACATGCTGGCAAAGCAAACAACAATATGGTAACCTATCTTGTTTTACTTTAATCCTTATAAAAAGCAGAATTGCATGAATAGTTTAAAGAAGTTCAAGTTTTAAATGAATAAAATAGTCAGGAAATAAAAATATAAGAAGCTTATGTAAAATATAAGAAGCTTATGTCACTATTCTGGTGAAAGCTTAAAATTAAACTATCACAATCTAAAGCGCCTCAGAGAAGAGTAGTGTTTATATGTGGTGCCCAAAAGGGGTATCAGAGTATTCCCTGTGGAAAGATGTTCCAACTGAGAAGTCCCTTCCCTTTGGAGCTATTCAAGTAAGAACACTGGAACAAATATATATATTTTATGTAATCTGGCTCCAAGCCAATCAAGAGTTTTAACAGTCATCACTGTTTGAATCTGATGTGGAAATGGAATGACAACCAGTAGGGCTGACAAAGAATTTTTAGGATGAAACAATTGTAGCAAGAAATCCCATAACAGATTGAGTCTCTTTTGAATTGACTAAAATTCTGAACCATCTTCACAGATAGCTTAGCAAGTAACTCAAGTGAGAGGAGAGAAGTGCTTGTATAAGAGATTCTATTTGACATCTGATCTATCAAATTGCTATTGAAGTCATTGTGTCTAAGGCTCCAGCCTTAAATGGAGTTAAATGCCATGAGCCTTATGGGACTTGCCATTGCATAAATATGGATGGGCTAGATACAAATATATGATTGATACAGCTGAGGTGGTATCTAAAGAATACTATAGATATTTAAGGCTGATGTCCATACATGGTTTTTTTACACTGAACATTTTGGCAGGGGGAAGTTGAATGTCTTCTTCTAGATTAAGCCATGGTTAATCTATCATGTTAGGTAGAGCAAGCAGCCAACTGAGATGACTGATGTTGGAAAGCGGTTTTGTAGAACAAAGCTATGTCTGCCTTGCAATTTCTTCTATACCATGAAAACCAGTCTGTTCTCTTGAAACCTAACAATGTCCTTTAAGACATTTTCTTCCTAAAGTTCCTCCCCCCCCCCCCCCGCTGCTCTTGGTTTCATTCATGCTATTTAAATAATCTGTCAGGCTGATGCTTCAAATTCTTAGATGCAACATCTTCATCTTTCATTGTTTTTTTTTAAATTAAAAATGATATATCAAAAAATTTACAGAGGAAAAAAGTTTGAAAACAAAATCTCAAGATTTCATATCTTAAAAACAGCATTTTGATAGTCACACATTAATTTAAACTGGTGGATGATGATGATGATGATAGATTGAGTCTTAGATGTTTATAGTTACTGAGGGGGGAATATATTAATTTGTAAGTTATTATTTGAAAATCAAACCTTTAATTTTAAAGCACTGCCTAGTGATTATAATCTGATGCTCTTACTTGGGGGCATTTTGGAGTGCTAAAAATGTGACTGGTTAGTTAATAAAAGGTGCCAAATTCTGGAATTGAATTAAGACAATTTTTGAATTAGAACACTTAATTCTTGGCATTTTTCTTTATCATCTAGATGTTTTTAATTTCTTTTTTAAATATAATTTTGTTGGAAGTTTTAAAAGCAAGAGTAAAATAAATACAAACTAAAATAGAATAAGAGATAAAGTAAAAGAAATAAAAGGAAAAGCTAAAATGTAAAAAGAAAAATAGAAAAGAAAAAACATACAAAGAAGTGGCTTCCAATCTTTTTGCAGTAATCATAATTGTAGATTTATCTTCTTGGATAAAGCAGTGAGTCTCTTTTTCTATAATGTATATAAAATAGAATTCATCATATAGGTATCTCTAATTTCTTTTGTCATTTTCAGTTCAGGAAGGCATGCTATGACTTGACCAATGTATATTTTATAGATTGTGACTTGATGCAACTCTAGCAGCGCAGGGCAGATTTTCATACTTTGCAGCTGCCTTAGGCACTATTAAGCACCATCATACCTAAACGTTTTGAGAAAGCATGGATGAACATAAGACATTTGATGCATCTGACATAAAACCAAGGAACAGACATGAAAAGAGTAAACAAGAATTTTGTAGACTTTGGACTAAAATGAGAGTTGTAATAGCCCACCCAAAGCCAGGTACCATGTTTGGCCTGCATTGCCATCTATCTTTATATTTGCTTAAGTAAGTTGAATTAAATAAAAAGTAATCCTGCATAATTCCTTTTTTTGTGGGAAAGTTACATTTTTAAACATTTAAAAAAATTGTAGGGTAGAAAAGTGGGGAACTCTGTATGTACTACATTCTTCTTACTGCATGGTTGCCTCATGTATGTCATGGTTATATCTACATGGCAGTCTGAAGGCAACATAAGATTTGTAGAAAGAAACCAAAAAGGGATGAGAAAAAGGCTGAGACTTCACAAAGTAAATATACAGAGAAAGCATCGTTGAACTGTAAAAGATGGCTGAAATGACCTTGCTAGGCCCAGAATTTGCAGGAATTCATGGAGCAAGAAAGATGTCATTGTGATATTTTGCTATCAGACTAAGTGTACTTGGATAACCATTACATGTACTGAAGGTGTTCATGCTAAAGCGTCAAGAATAATGGATTGTTAATGGGAAGTGGGATAGATGGTACAATTATGGTACAAATTGTTACAACAATGAAAGAGACATAAAATGGATCTACTCTGTATAGGTAAGGCATGATACAATGTTGGTTCCAATTCTGGACCTGTTATCAGCATTACTCTGAATGAAAAACCAGCAATGTGGTGTCTGCACATAACAAATAGGAACCGTGGAGACCCAAATTAATGATATGCTGATATGCCAGACTTCATGACAATGTTCTCAAGAAATTTTTCAGGATATCAAAAGAAACGTGAGATTTCAGTATCACCACAATCTCACAGTAGATTTCTGGCAACCATGCAGTTGTGTAAAATTACACACTGGTATTCAGTGCTTGAAAAATAATGCTCACTCCTTTGAAGTGAGAAGGGCAGCTGCCGCTCTTTTCATCATTTGATGGAATTCAGAATAAATGTGCATGGCTTACAAAAGCAGCAAGTTTGTTTATTTAAATGTATTATACGTAGCTGCCCAATTTCCATGGACTCTACTCTGAACACACGCACCCCGGATTTCCCTTCCCATCCATAAACACAGATAAAATCTAAAACTACACAGACAGCATGAACTAAAACAATGTAAAAATGATACAAAACCCAATAGCTGCCAGGCAAAAACAGAAATACATTAATTACAGACCTGGAACCAGTCAGGTTTCAAGTACTTTCTGATCCCTAGTAGGCAGTGCCCTGTCCTTATCTAGTGTGTGTGAATGTGTTCTTCCAAAAGGTGTTGAAAAAGTTGTCTTCAGAATTGGAGTGAGAGAAAAAGCTTGTCTTGGCCAACTCTGCTTTTTCTCCTTTTTATCTGCGGTAGCAGCACACAATGCATGCTTTCAAAAGCTGGGTTAATTCTGGAAAGAATTTCTGGATGCATTTTCAACAAATGTTCCTTGTGGTTAGCTTCCGTCCAACTGCTAGTCATGTGCAGGTCTTAGTTGTTGTGCATTGAGAATTAAGTGTATTTGAAAATTGTCATCAGCGGGAGTACATTGGCAAATTCTGATGGAGATCGGTTAAAACAAAGGCAGAACATTACAAGAACTTTATATGTCCTTATATCTAAATAAAGCTGCCACATCCCATATCTCTCTAGAAAGCTGACTTACATCAATACTAGACCAATGATCTGTCGGTATTATAATGTCTGCATTGCTAAGGCTGCAGTTAAGAATCATTTTGAATCTTACTTGAAGATTCAAATATGAGTTAACAGTTTTCATGCATATTATGTAATTAAGAACAGGGCTATAAGAAAGTGGTATCAGCATGCTAGGGGAAAATTAAGATTTGCAAGAATAGTATAAAATATTGGGGGGGGGAATCAAAGGAGCAAAAATAATACAAATGGAATATCCCATTGACCATAAAACTCAGGATCTTTTGGATGAAAAGAAAGCAAACTGGGAGAGGGATATAAAGAAACATAGATGAATGGGGGAAAAATCAACAGGATCACTTCATAGTAGTGTGCTATATCACTTTGAAGTGTGCTTCTTGCCTTATTTGGAATAACAAATCCAGACTTTGCTGAGACAGAGCTGTTAATCCTGTACTTGGTACAGTTTAATTACTAACTTACAATGTACTCTTGGCCTCAGCAAGATGCTGCTGTTCCCTGATGCCTTTTGGGCTCAATTAATCTAGCGCACAAGCAACTTCTAATTTCTAGGTAACATTGTTATGAAGTTAGTCAGTCTGCTGTGTCTTGTTTTTACAAATGCAATCATGTCCACTAAATGTCTTCATACTTAAATCTTTTTCTCATGTATAAACAGAGTTTTATCTGGTAAAAGGTTGCATTGTGCAAAGCAAAGACTGCTTACTTTAAAGCTCCTGTTCAGTTGATCTTGTATCAAGTTCTTGAAAGAGCCAATTGAAAATGATGGATTAAAGTAATTATTCAAAGGGGGCCGCAGTGGCTCACATGGTAAGACGCTGGGTCTGTGCGCCAATTGCCTACTGACATTCAGGCATCCCGGGGGTAAAGATAACACCGCCCAAAAAAATGCCTTTCACAGAGGCAGCCAGCAACCTCAGTGATCACTGGCTAACGTGCTATACGCTAAATAAATAAATAAACCATTCAAAGCACTGTTTAAAGCGTATTTTCATAGGCAGATCCTAGGCAATTTCAAGGCACAAAGGCTATGTCAATTATATTAACATTTTTAATACAAATAATAAAACAAAAGTTGACTAGATTAGTATTAAAAGTAAATGTCAAAAGAATAATAATGATAAAATACAAATTTGGAGTAAAATTATTTATTGATACTGCAATTTGAAGGCCATCCAACTCATGATGACTGTGTAGTTTATGGTCTAAAAATAAAACCAAAATTCATAAACAGCCCGAAGACAAGTAAATAAAAACCCATCCAACTGGTGCCCCACCCTAAATGAATCCCAGAGCCTGAGAGCTTCCTGAATGTGTTCAAATTGGGAACCATCCAGATCTTGGAGGGAAGGGAGAGTGTCATTCTGGATGGTAGGAACCCTGACAGAAAAAAACCTGCCTCTTTAGTCCACCAGACCAGGGGTCCCCAACATTGGCCACTTTAAGACTTGTGGACTTCAACTCCCAGAGTTCCTCGGTCAGCAAAGCAAAGCTGATTGAGGAACTCTGGGAGTTGGTCTACAAGTCTTAAAGTGGCCAAAGTTGGAGACCCCTGAACCAGACGACAGTAGGGACCCTGAAGTATGCCCACTTTACCAAATCTCAAGGGCAGAAACAGTAAGAAATAGGCATTCCTCCAAATCCTAGTCTAACAAGAGGCTGTCCATTCTTGTACCAACAATGCTTATGTTCTAAAACCAGACAAGGTCAGCCTTGTAGCGAGTTTTTCTCAATTGCACTTTTGAGATGTGAACCATAATCCCTAGAACTCCCAGCTGCACTATTGATTAGGGAATTCTAGAACTAAGTCTCAGCATGTCTGGATGATGGGAGATTGAAGAAAGCTGGCATACAGTAATACACTTCTAGATGAAATTTTGCCATCCTGAAATCTCACTGGAAGAACTCCTCAATTTCCATTGTTCAGTGGAACATAAAGAGAGATCTCTGTCAGGAAATGCTATTGATGCAAAGAGCATTTTGTGTATTAAGCAAGCTTCTCCTTTGGGGATGATGGGAAATTAGCAACAAGGATTCTGGATGTTTTTATAGCCATGTTTTGTTGCGTGCTTTTTCATAAAAGAATATATCTTAGAACCCAAATTTCTCTGTTAACTTTGTTTTCTCCACCTTCCTGATTTTAGGCATCTGTCAGAACTCCCAGTTTTAATACTTTTGACCTCCAGATGAAATTTGTGTGTGGCCAATGTTGGAGAAATGGACAAGTTGTGGAACCAGACAAAGACCTCAAATACTGTAGTGCCAAAGCGCACCATTGGTAGGTACCTTTTCCTTGTCTGTTTTCTCCTCTCCCTGTGATATAGAACCTCTTCCTACGATTATTTTGGCATCTTATATTGAAATAACATATCGGTTTTATTTTTTAATGCAGTCTAGAAATATTCATAACTAGATCTGCTGCTGACAGCTTACATGCTGCTACAGTTTTGTTTCTTAGTTAACTTTGATGAAAAGTGCACGCCCCATTGTCCTAGCTTTTTCCTTGGTGGGGTTATGGTTCAGCCGTTTCGACCCTTCCTTGGTTGCCATGAAAGCTGAACTTAGTAAAAATGATCATTTTTTAATGTTCCATTATAGTGATGTAAAGCTTTTATAGCATTTGTTTTCTGCTTGCTTATTTTTTTACAACATGCTTCCTCCAGTTGGACCAAGGAGCGCCGTGTCCTGCTAGTGATGTCCAAAGCAAAAAAAAAGTGGGTATCTGTTCGACCCCTGCCTTCTATCCGCAATTTCCCTCAGCAATATGATGTAAGTAATGCTCTTCTTTGCACAACACTGCCTACCCTATCTTGCCTTCCATCCTTCCGAGGTCGGTAAAATGAGGATCAGATTGTTGGGGGAAATATGCTGACGCTGCAAACCACTTAGAGAGGGCACTGTGAAGCGGTATATACATCTAAGTGCTATTACTATTGCTTGAGGAAAGCTGTTTTACATAAAACATGCAGGAAAATGGATGCAAGAGTTCAAATGGTGAAGGAGATGCTCAGTAGTCAGTACTGAAATCCAAAGGTACCTGTCATTCAATATTGAGTGAATATTTGATACCTATTAACATATGCATTCACATTATTTTGACTGTAGTGTTTCAGAATTGTTTGGTTCCGAAAGTGACAAATATATCTTACATTTCTTTCTTTTACGTAGACTATAGGTAGAGCAACAGATATAAAAACAAGGTTGCTATTCTGCTAGAAAAGATATTAAAAAATAAACACAGCACTTAAACATAAAAACAACACAGTCACAACTGAAACCGTTGCCTTTGGGGATTACTTTTTTGAAGGTGAATAGGGCTAGAAATAACATTTTATATAAATAGATTAAAAAGTACACGTCGATGCATGCATGAGATATGCATTTGCATAGACTTTATGTGTATCCTTGGGCAAATGCTTCCTGAGAATTCTTATATACTGTATTGCCTTGGGGGGGAGGGGGGGATCTACAAAATTTAAGTCTAGTATGAAAGGAAATGTTGTTATTCCACCTAATTGTGTCTTTGTTGATTGGTAAAGTTGTGTGCAGATTTTTGGTATTTTTGGAAATATCAGTTCAATCTGTTTCTAACTGGAATGTCTGTCTCTTTCCCTTGAACAAAAAGCCAAAATATTTTGTTTGCATATGTGAGTGATGAGTAAGAACAAGGGAAGGAGTTATAAACAGATCATTTTTCTAATATACATGAATGGTTTTAATTATAGAATGGAAATTGGAAACTCCAACATAACTTGGGGGCGTGATCTTTTAAGAACTGTAAAAGATTTCTTTTTTCATGGTAGAAATCTTTCTTCAACTTCTCTTAGGATATGTGATTGAATTTTGTGCCCACAGATGTCAAACTCATATCAAGAAAACCTCTTTGGGGAAAAAATTCCAAAGTCAGGAAGCCATTTCTATCTTTCTGCCCAACTCATTCACCTGATATGCCTTTTTTTCTCTTTCATTTTAAGAGAATGTATGGAGAGGAGAGTAAAACAGTGAAGTTTGAAGACCTTGCCTAGACGGTTCAGTACTGCTTAATACACGAGGGGAACATAATGTTGAGGCAATGCATGCTCATATAAACATTATCTAATTAATGTAGGAAAAATGTTGCCAAATAGACTGGTTTAATGTCTCTGTTTAGTATAGTGGCCAACCAGATCCTTCTGTTAATCCTACAAGTGAAACTAAAGGATCCAGCTTTGCATTGCCAGTGAGAGAGCGAAGTGGGAGGGAGGGTGACACATTGGTGGAGACATGGCCTTCAGGGATAACAAACTTTCAGCAGACAGGAAAAAGAATTTTGCCTTCATGAGAGCTACTCTTTCTGATTAATAATGTTTTTAAAGCTTTTTACAAAACATAAAAACCACATTCTACATCCATTCTTCCCATTCCTAAGACATCAGTATATCCCATTTTGTTTATCGTCATACATACTTTCCATTCGTTTTACACTTGCAATTTCCTCTTTACATTTATAATTCTTATAACCTAATATTACATATATGTATATATTCTACTTTCGTTATTCCTGTTCTCTAACCAATGATACCATTTATCCCATACTGCATAGTATTCTTTATCTTGTAATTTAAAAGTTAATTTGACCATTTCCATGCAGTCCATTATTTTTTTAATTATCATGTCTTCAGAAGGTATGCTGTCTTAATTTCCAATTTTGAGCATATGTTATTCTTGCTGCTGTCAGTATATGAATTATGATATTATGGATTTGCTTTGCAAACGTTCCTCTAATTATCCCTAACAAAAACATCTCCGGTTTAAATTGAATTTGAAGGCCTGTTATTTCTTGCAACCAGGTTCTTATTTTATTCCAATATATCCTCGCTTCCAGACAAGTCCACCACATGTGGTAGTATGAACCGTGTTCATGTTTACATTTCCAGCATCTCAGGCTCAAAGAATGAGAGAGCCATTCTTGCATATTTTTTGAAGGTAGAATGCAGTTCTGTCACTTTGGAAGAGAAGAAGGAAGGCAACTTCCATTCAGCCAAACCCTATAATGCAGGGGGTGCCATTGAATTCTGCACAATAATTGCTTTTTTCCACATTTTATGCCACATTAATCCTGTTATTCCCTGTATAGGTAGCTATAGCTGACCGTTCGAAGTTACAACAGCACTGAAAGAAGTGACTTATGACTGTTTTTCACACAACCATTGCAGCATCTCCATGGTAGTGATCAAAATTCAGATGCTTGGCAACAGGCTCATATTTATGACACTTGCCGTGTTCCAGGGTCATCTGATCCCCTTTTTGATCTTTGGACAGGCAAAGTCAATGGGGAAGCCAGATTCATTTAACAACCTTGTTACTGACTTAAGAACTGCAGTGATTCACTTAACAACTGTGGCAAGCAAAGTCATAAAATGAGGCAAAACGCATTTAATAAATGTCTCCTTGGCAACAGAAATTATGGGCTCAGTTGTAGTTGTAAGTTGAGGACTACCTGCATATCTTTTGTGACTATTAATGATCAGAATGTTGAGATTGGCTCATACCTGAGGCATGTGGATATCATTGAATATGTGTACTCCTGTGGTAAAGCCTCCAACTGAAAGTTCTTAACAAAGACAAACCTCAGAAAAATGCAGAATTTTACCGTGTTTCCCCGAAAATACGACCTGTCCTGAAACTAAAGCCTTGCCACATTTTTCACGTGGGCAAAAATATAATCCCACCCCCAAAAATAAACCCCCTGGACAACCCACCCCCCCCCCCGGCCAGGCAGAGCACCGCTCACCGTCTGGAAAGGGGGTTTGCCGGGTGGTTGCTCATGAGCTTGGTCACTTCATGGCTGCTTCGCCCCTGAGGCTGTGCCCGGCTCTTCAGGAGCCAGTTCACAAGGGAGCAGCTACCCGGCAACCCCAAAACAATAAGCCCTCCCCCATAATAAGCCCAAGGCCATATTTTGTAAGTAAAAAGAAAATAAGACACTGCCGTATTTTCGGGGAAACACGGTAGCACATGGTGCAGAAATAATTCCACATGAGATTTTCTAGGGGCCATCTTGAAGATTTGCAATAACTGACTATACGTATGGCCAAGGCTATTATTTTTATCACCTTTTCTCCCTCCCTCTGGCACCAAAATGTGCTTCCATCATCACAGTATATATAGGGCTGAGGATGCTTACCTTTTCCCATCCTATATGCTAAAGAACATTCTTCTCGCATTTGTCAACAAGCATGTAAGCAGAGAAAGGGAAAAAAGATTGAGATAATTAAACCTCCTACTTGCCCCATAAGCAAGCAGTTGGAGAGCTGAATGTACTATGCAGTAATTCTAATGGAAAATGGGATGCTCGTGCTGCTTGTTGCATTTTCAAGTGAATCATGTGCAAACAGAGTAGCAGCAGCTTTGAAACCTGTAGTAAGTTGCACTCCTCTAAGAAACCACATATGGGCAGTAGGTTGCCCCCATACAATCACTACTAGATGTGTAATGAATTCACAATACTTGGCATATCTTTTCCTTGCTTGATTTTTGCCAGCTTAATTCTCATAAGAAAGTAAGTATTTCTGAAGGCCATAATTTTTTCTGTTTCTTCCCAGCTCTGTATTCATGCCCAAAATGGTAGGAAATGCCAGTATGTTGGAAATTGCTCCTTTGCCCATAGCCCTGAAGAGAGAGAGATGTGGACCTTCATGAAAGAAAATAAGAGTGAGTGGAATATTTAAATATGTATATATGTATGTGTGTGTGTGTATGTATGTATGTATGTTCGGGATTTATTTATTTATTTGCCTGTCTGCCTTCTGGTTCTCCCCCCCTCCATCCCCATCTAATAAATGATAATAAATGATCAGTGTCAATATAACTGGTTTCCAGTAAAATATAGTGTGAAAGCTGACAAAGTTTAACTAAGATTTAACCTTGTATGAATATTAGGTCAATAGGAAGTCAGTATAATCTGAAACAGGGATGTTTTGGAATGAATATGCAGATTCTGGTTTCCTGAATTCATGATTATCACCAGAATAAATACCCCCTTGAAAATGTCCAGGTACTACAATAAAGATTTAAATTAGCTTCCACTGATATTAACAAAAGGTATTTGAACTTCATTACAGTAGAAAGGAAGTTGGCAAGGTAAAGAAGAGGAAAGTTAGCTCTGCCTTTTCAATAGTGGCTGCTTTTGAAAACGTCCCAGGATGTGGGGATTAGGCCAGATCCAGGACATGAAAAGGGGTTTGGTTGAGGCAGGATCTGGGCTGAATTGTGCAACCGTTTCGAAGCAGCAGGTCTCAATATTCAAAAGGAGCTGCATTCCTTCTACTTCATTTGATAAAATATGTTAGACTGGCATCTATTCTATATGTAAGTCTTCAGATACTGTAGCTGAATGACAGCACATCTGCCTTGCATGGAAAAGATCCAAGGTTCAGTCCCTGGAATCCTGAAGCAGGGCTGAGGAAAACTGTCTGTCCGACATCTGAAGAGTGCTGTGTGAAATTGATTAAGATTCTGACTTGGTAATAAAAAGCTTTTGATGTTGGCAGCCAGATATTCCTGTTTAGAAAGATTGTGTTGGTAGGATGCAAAAGTGTCTTTAGCTAATCCAGCTAGTGTATTGTTGCAGTTTTGGATATGCAGCAGACGTACGACATGTGGCTGAAAAAGCACAACCCTGGAAAGCCCGAAGAGGGAACTCTTCTAACATCACGAGAAGGAGAAAAGCAGATCCAGATGCCCACTGACTATGCTGACATGGTAGTGTCCTATTCTAGATAATGTTGTGATACTTATTTTTATTTTGCACCTAAATATTTTTAAGATAAGAGTGCTACAAAATGAAACCCATGTCAGCAACTTGCATCTCATATAGATCTTCAGTGCAGCATTTTACATGCTCAGCTGCTGCTGTTTTTGCCATGATTTTGCAAAATAAGATGGCACATGACAAGGGTCATCCCCAAGAACTGTTCTCATTATCTCTAAAGCCCCACACACAACTACATGATGATGTGATGAAGTGGTTGTCAGCTCATCCACTTATGAAAGCAATGTGAAGAAAAGAATCCTGCCTACCTTTTATACTCTTGCTTTAAATCCTGGTTCTTCTCCATGTGCTCTGTTGGAGATAGTGATGCTCTGATCTCATTACACAGGGAAGGAAGTTTAGACTGTCACGTTATACAGTATCACAGATAGAATGATTGTGTACCCTGGAATAGAAGGCTGATGGCACCTTAATAAATTACATGTTTTCCTAAGAAGCTCTGAAGATCTCAGAAGCCAGTCAGTATATACATTTTGTTAACACAAGATTTGTTCACTAGTAAGATACGGAGTTAGGTATTTCTACATTTGTTGATTGTATTTGGATAGAAATCAAACTCGTAGGATTTTTTTGCAGAACAAATCTTCCTGTGAAACAAATGTTACCCTATTACATCAATAAACACATCAATTGTAGCATAAAACTTGAAAATGTTTAGTAATTTATACTTTTGGTGATGCATCCAGCAGGTCTTGCTCATTCAAGTAACCAAGTGGAAACAGAAAAATATGTGCCACATTTAACAGAATCATTATCTTGAGGCTCCTAAGTATTTTTCAATCCCTAGGAAACTTTGACTGTTTTAATGGTAGAAATTGTTGTGCTGATACTCAGTTCTGTTAACGTCAGTATGAATCCTCAAAAGAACAGTGGATTTAGCCATGGAAAAGTAGTTTTATTCAACAATAAAGGACTCTGCAACCATTTTTAGAGCAGTTATCAGTGTAACCCAGTAAAGGCATAGGACTGTATTCTCTTGTTTTTCTGGTGGCTAGATGGGTTACCATTGCTGGCTTTGTGGGAAGAACAGCAACAGTAAGAAACAATGGCAGCAGCACATCCAGTCTGAGAAGCATAAAGAGAAAGTCTTTACATCTGAAAATGACTCCAGCTGTTGGAATTACCGTTTCCCAATGGGAGAGTTCCGGCTGTGTGAAAGGTACAACCCATAACATTTCCCCTTTTTTAGATCATATACTATTGCAGAGCAGGGGGAGCATGTGATTTTTTTGCTTTCGTTTAACTACAGTTTAAAGCAGGGGTGTCAAACCTGCGGCCCGCAGGCCAGATTTGTCACCTGCTAGCCCCGTCCCCACCCAGTTTAGCGAAGGGGGGGAAAGTCACGATACGTCAAGTGACGACGAGAGTTTGACACCCCTGGTTTAAAGATAATTATCTCTGCTAAGTCTGTGACTCACATTGAGAGATATTTCATGGCTGTAGGTAAGTCTTTAAATCAGTATTTCTCAACCTTGGCAATTTTAAGATATATGGATAGCAACTCCCAGAATTCCCCAGTATGCGAGCTAGAGAATTCTGGGAGTTGAAATCCATACAAGATTGTATGGCTGTATGCCAAGGCTGAGAAACATTAACTTAAATGCAGAACTTTTCTGCCAAAGATCGGCCTAAATATGCATTCAGATATAATGTTCTGACCTAGGCTTCCCCAAAAAGTACGAAGCAGATTCTTGGTCCCAACAAAACCCCTTTTATTAAATGAATGTGAATTCCTCTCATTCACATCCAGCAAAGGCCTGGTAAACAGTCTTTCAAAGTGAAGTTATGACCACAGACCTTATCTAGCTTGGAAAGCTGCCATGTAAATATTTTCCAAACGTAGTGCTGTGCAAGGAAAGTCTTGGCACAGAGTCTTTGAGATTCATAGACAGATCTTTACACTCCTGAAACGAACGAATGAACGAACGAATTGTTTCCTGCAAAGGCTCACTCCTCTTTCACTCTCTTTTATTTCTTATGGGAGGGGCCATTCCCCATCCACCTGTGGCTTTACTCCCACGTCAACCCTGATTTCTCAGCTGTTCTTTTCTTCTGGCAGCTCTGCCCATGCGCACACTAGGAACAGGCTGCATTGTTCTTCTGCCTCACTTCTGTCTAGTTCTGAAGACAGCTGAGAACTGCCAGACAGCCTTGGCCTCACCTCCTGCCTCTGATGCAGAGTTCTCGTCCGAGCCTTTCCCAGCCTCCAGGATTGGCTTGTGTTCCTCCCCACCCCCTCCTCACTGTCCAACTCTGCTGCCAGCTCTGCTGGCTGCTGGCAGGCCACAACATATAATATGCTCATGTCCTTGTTTACCAACTAAAGAAATAGTGTGTTTTAAACATTATATTCTTACGATTTGATATAGGAACTGTGTTTATTCTTGAGCTGATGATTTCAGAAGCTATACAATCTTGCTCTATAGTTTCTCTTACTATTGATCCTTTAGTTAATCTTCATGATTGATACACCAACTTTCATGTGATTTATTTGAAAGTGACCACTTTGTCAGCAGAACATTTTGTTGACCGATCTAGATTCCCATGTGCTAGAATCTGGATTGTTACTGAAAAAGCTGTCCCTTTCATGCTGTGGGCCCTGTGGCTTTAGGGAAACATTGTTCTGTAATTTAAAATTAACTTTCTGAGTTCGAATACTAGAGAATTAAAGAAGAGAGATTCCTATTTAAAAAGTTGACAGTTGTGTCCTCACTTCCTACAGGTTCCAGAAAACAAAAGGCTGTCCTGAAGGAGAGAAATGTCTCTTTGCTCATGGACAAGATGAGTTGACAGAATGGCTTGATCGCAGAGAAGTAATGAAGCAGAAACTGGCTAAAGCTCGAAAGGATATGCTGTTGTGTCCTCGAGATGATGACTTTGGCAAATACAACTTTCTATTACGTGATAGTATATAATTCTGGGTGGTGGTGAAAACGAGCAGCCTTTTCAGAACTGGAGTAAGATGAAGCTTGGGCAGTTACAAAGAGCCTGAAAATTGTTCCAATACCGTGGCTTTGATTGTAAGATAATCAAAATGATTCACTAATGTTGAATGAAATTAAGGATTGAATCATCAGTAGCCAGTGGACACAATGCTTCTATCATTTTATTTTCCAATTTTTTTTGGTCAATTACCAGCTTCTTTTTCTCTTTTACTTTCATAAAAGAGAAGATGGTGGTTGTTGTTTTTTCCAACCAGATTCTTATTTTGAGCATTTACTTTTTGATGGGATATTGTGGTATTACAGAAGCACGCATAAAGCGGGGAGATACATCAAAGATACAGGGTTTTGTTCAAGCTAGACACTTGTATGCTGGGTATTTATGCTCACAAACCAGTGTTGAAATTAACAATACAAAATGTTAAATATGAATAAGATATAAGCTTCCCCCACTTCAATCTGGTTCTAAAACATTCAGATTATTCTGGTGGTTGCTTTTAAATAATAGTAGCAAAGTATTTACTATTTAATACTACTAAGTGGTAATTAAATACTAGTAAAGAATACATTATGTCTTTTTCTCCTTATAGCCAGAATTCCATCACAGATGAAAGCAAAGAATTTTAATCCTGTCACATGACATTAGAAAAGCCATTGGCTGTCTTTAGAAGCAATTAGGTTTTTTTCATATTAAAGATTATTTAAAATACACTAGATAATTGATGATTGATTTAGGCCTTGTACGAATATATACATGTCAAAGATAACTTTTATTTCTGATGGTATGTCAGCAATCACAACAGTTAATTTTTGCTTCTTTAGAGAGAACTTTAAAGATATCTGAGAATTTTCCTGTACAGGAACATGGGTTTGTGCAGAGAACCTGCTTGTTGAAAAAAAATAGTTTCCCACTATACATGTAGCAGTCTCTCTAGTAGGTGCAGTTCTGGTGGCCCTGAAAAAACAGTGATGATGGAAATGAGATGGAAGGATTTAGTTTGTTATCCAGGAGTGGATTTTATAAATCTGATTGTGCCAAAGAATCAGGTTGGTAAACTTTCTTTGGCATTAATAATTTAGCGCTAATTATAAAAGTATCATTGTAATTTTGATCTCAAGGGGGAAAATAAACATTTTCAAAATAAATTTTAAAAATTCATCTGTTTAATTTAAATTGCAAATAAAAAACTTGCAATTAAATGTTTCATATCTCAAACAAATAGAAGTTAAATATAAGACTAGAAGATTGTTTCTTCCCCTTTTCTCAAATAAAGAACAAGAACATTTTCTCTGAACCTATATTCAATGTACCTGTGAAAAGAACTTCAAGAGGCTGTAATTTAAAGCATCTTTACTAGGAATTAAGTTCCACTATTTAGTGGTCAATTGATCAATAAAGTCATAAAAATATGATAATAATATTTCTCAGAAGAATAACAGATTGTAGGGAAAAAAATGTCACATTGTTTGATGTGATAGGAGGAAACAAATGATTCATAGTTATGGATTTTGCAACTGTAACCAAAAAACCCTCAGCATTTTTAGTGCAATTATCTATTGGTCTGATAGGGAAGTACATATATGTTTTGGGTATATGGTGCTACAAAATTGGCTTTTATACTTTTGCAAAGTGGATGAAGGCATGGTGTAACCTGAATATGAAAGTTTCATGTAAAGATATCTATCTAAAATCTGTAGGCTTGCTTACAAAATGCTTTACTCTTAATGAAGTGTGAATGCTGTAGAATGTTATACCTTTCTTCTTTTGAAGTAATATCAGTCAAGATGATCTACTTATTCATATGAAGAAGAAAAATGATATAATAATTATAAAATGTATAATAATTATAAAGGAAATGCAGTTAGTAGGAAGAATATAATGTCAGTCTCTTTTTCTGCTATTATTGATATAGATAGATTATTAACATTTGTCTGATAACTTTAATTACTCATTTCTACCTATCACAAATGTTGGTCTAAAATCATCTGTTTCCTGAATAAAAGCAAGTATTTTTGGTTTATTTTAATGGTGCAAAGATCAGCCTTTCCTGAGAAAAGCTTGGATACTTTTTTTCTAAGCTTTGAAGAAGAATATTTTAGCATCATGCACCTAATGTCCTCCAAATGTGTTAAATTGCTACCTCCATCGTAAATACTGAACATGGTAATTGACTGTGTTGATCTGCAATGAAAGAAATTGTCCATCAATCTAGAGGGTGCCTGAGCAGGGAAATTTGCGTATGGGGTAGAGAATCTTTGTATTTCTAAATATTTTAAAAGTAGTTATGTTCACCAATTGTCATCTTGTGTGGAACCCATACATATCTGGACTGAAACTGTTTAAACCAGCCTCTCCCCAGTTTGATTGTTATAGAACTGGCAACAAGATTTTTCAGATTCTGTTATATGCTTTCCATTATCCTATCCTATTTTTATAAAAGGAGTACATTTTTGTCTCTTGCCTCACTAATTAAATGCTGTAGTCTTAATTATTGATTCTGGATTAAATTAAGCCACAGGACCCCAGTTGCAATTAAATGAGCCGGATGCATTCCTTCTTCCCATGCATAGATGTGTTGAGTAAGTTACACAATACACTATTATCTGTTAAATTTGTTGATTCTATTTCTCTAAGAAAAATGAAGGTAAATAAGAAATGGATGCTTAACATTCTAAACTGTCTGCTGAATCTAGAAATATAACCATACACTGTGTCAATCCAAGATATATGCATTTATTTAGATTATAGACCTAAATAAAATGTTTCCTTTAAAAAGTAATTAAAATTAGTTGTAGCCTTTTTCTACCCTCTTTAGTACAGCTGTGCTGGAGGGGGGAAAAGGCTTGCGGATTATGATGTTAGAGCACAGTGGGTGCATGTATTCTGGGCATTGCAGTGGAAATTTTCATTTTATTTCCTGATATGATAATCTGGTATGTGGTGTTGCAGTATTTTGTTACCAGACTTGTTCTAATGTGTATATATGTACTCCTTTCATAAGACATATATACCCAGGTATTAAATATATCACTCTATATAATATTATATATGTGTGTGGTATAAGGAATCTTTATTGAGAGTTAAGGAAAAGGACTCAAGCCAGGGAATAGAGCATCTCTCATTGAAAGAAAGAAGGTATGGGGAAAGGATGAATATGTCTCTGGAATTCAATAAAGCATTGATTATTATCCCCACTGGTCACGAATCTACTATTTTGTAAACGCCTGTAAAGCTTATTCACAGAAATAAATATTCAGCCAATGAGGAAGTAAAATCTGTTTATTGTTTTGAGGAAGGAGATACCAGACAGGGGTAGGGGGTTCTGTTTTGTTTCCTTTTCTTTTGTCAACCCAGAGGCTACAGGGATCATCAGTTTCTGCTATATTACATCTTGCTAAATCCTGCAGCATTTAAGTTCAGTGCTTTGAACAGCTGAATTAAAACAATAAAACAGGCTATAATTAACTACAATTTAATAGGTTGGCAAGGAAGGGATTTTCAGAAAGCATTTGAGTATGATGAAATGTTGTCATTGATTGTATTTATTAATAAATACAAAATGTGCTTCTGAAATCTTGGAATGACCTATTATTCTTTGTATAAAAGTGATTCCATGTAAGATGCCAAAGAGAAAAAAAAGCTGACAGGCTCCTTTCCTAGACCTAAAAATGGAGCAAGGTACATTTGAATGGGATGCTGGTTAACCAAGCTTTTACCAGATTGTCCCTTAGAAATGTGAGGAAAAAGGAAAGCGAAGGAAGGGAGATGCTTTATTTCTAAGCTGGGTTTGTAATAAGCTCGAGAGTCCTACAAAATATCTATTAATATATTTTAAGAATGCCACACCTTACTATTAAAGGGTAATAATATCTTTCACAAAGTCCAGTAATCAAATAATACTATAGATGTCCTAATAACATTCTTGTTCTTAATAAATTTGTTTCTTTTAGCCTTTGTAATAGAAAATAAAAGTGTGCACTTTGAACCTTCATCCTGTGCTTTGTATACTGATGTTACCCTTCAAGTAAAATGCTAACATTGCCCTCTGTCTCTTATTATTTAACAGAACTCACACACTGGCTAATGACCAACAACATAACTCAGACTGGGGCGTTTTATGGTCTGCAAGCCATATCCAGCCCTTTGACTGTTCCGATTCAGTCTGCAGCAGCCAGGGGTGGGTGTGGGGAGCAGTGGCAATAGACCTGATTTCTTATATGGCCCCTTGGGAAAATTAATTGCCCACCCCTGGAGTAACCAGTAAATGGCTCGATTTTGTTTGTTGTAGACCAGTTGTTTCACTTCTATTGGGTTCAGTCTATATTTTGCTAGCTCTTCCAAATGCTTTAGCCAACTTTTCTTTGACCAGATTACAACTACCAGGCATGATTGGCGAGACAGTTGATAAGGAGGTGTCTGAAATGCCATGGTCAATACATCTGAATTGCACTACCAACTATAGACTAGTTGCAACATCTTTTTTTTAATCATTTCATCTTATATTTTGTCATAAATTGAAATTTCCAATATTTGATGTGCTTTGGAAAACTTTGAGCAGGGCCAGCCAGGAGTGGGATTTGGGGGTTCGCAGAATCTTTGCTAGAGTATTGCCCGAACCCGTGTGAACCCCTAGCAACCCACCCCTGACTACTAGCGTAAAAAAATGGCTGGTACTTTTTTATTTACCTTTTAAAAATGTAACATGCACTTAGTCTTCCTTGCAACACCTGTGATGTCACTACTCTTTTTTTGGGGGGGGAACATACATTTGGACAATGTTTTTAATTACATGAATATTAGTCCTTTCCATGGACCTGATTACACTGCTTTGAAAGTCATTCATGCTCAGTACCAGTCCCTGAGAACAGAAGCTGAAAAATACACTCGCTCTCAAGTTCATGAGAACAAAATGGATAGATTGTTCTTTGGTTTGATGTATTTCATTATTGCTTTTAATCAATGAAATGAGAGAGAGGGATCTTCTCATAGTTCCTAGTAAGCAGGGCAGTGGATGGAAAAGTAACCTTTCATACTCCCCCCCCCCCATTTTTCTTTCTTAACCCCTGACAACTGACAACATAAAATGTCCTTTTATATGTCTGAAAGAAGAGTGACACGTATTCAGAGTGTATTGCCATTAACCGTGACAAAATTGAGTGATATTATACTAGGGTGGGAGGGAAGGACCCATATTTCTTTCAACCATCATATGTATATGGATACAACCCATTTAGTCCATTGCTGAAGTGGAAGAAGTACAAGGCTTTTTTTCAGATTTTATTAAATTTCAACAAGAGATGATATACGAAAAAGAAAAAAAAAACGAAAGAAAAAATTGGAAAACAGGGAAAACGCAAGATTAGGAATGCAGGAGGGGGAAAAGGGAGGGGGAGTCAATAAAAGTAATTTCCAACTTTCTTTAGAATAGATGCAAATATAAAATACAATAAACCTTTTCCTCTAAAATTAACCACACCACCTACTACTTCTATAATCATGAACAGTTCTAATCGTCAAACCCCAAAGTTAAAATTTAATTTCTTTGTTTCCAGCAAAAAATAATAATAATCCAAAAGGGGTTTCCAAATGGAAAGAGCTAGGCAACCCCTTTGTTTGATCAAAGCAATCAATGTTGCCATCTCCACCAACTCCATTAGCCTCTCTATCCAGATGGGCAGGCTTTCAAAAATTCTTCCTCTTTTAAGAAGGGAAATTACAGGGTTACACTGATACAGATATGGGAAGTGATGCTTGTTGATTACTTGTCACATGCACTGCTGAAGGATACTTGCAACAATCATGCAACCACATTCCTGACATCCCACTCAGAATAGAGGGTATTGAAGTAGCGGATAAACAATCAAGTCTTAGTCAGTGCCACGTTGCCAAGCCTTACTGAGAAGTCTCATGTTCTTCCCTCATGACATAAGGCTTCTTAGCCTTTGGTTGCCCGACGGCTGCAAAAAGTAATCATGAAAACGAACTATCCTTGGTCAGAGATCCAAGGGATGTTTTATCCATACAAAAGCATTTGTTGGTTTATTTTACAGGGTTTATATGTTATTCCAGTCATAATTGATTCTGAACAACATGCAGTTCTCCCTTTGTAATTCAGATCAAAATAAAGTACAATTGAAAAACCAAACCATACAAATCACAATATAAGACTTGGAGTAATTGCAATCCGTTCTTTTCTCTCTCTCTTTTTTTTTTTTTTTGCTAGTAGAGGGATGTGGTGACCCAGTGACTAAGATGCCGAGCTTGTTGATCAGAAGGTCGGCAGTTCAGCGGTTTGAATCCCTAGTGTCACCTAACGGAGTGAGCTTCATTACTTGTCCCAGCTTCTAACCAACCTAGCAGTTCGAAAGCACGTAAAAAAATGCAAGTAGAAAAATAAGGCCCACTTTTGCGGCAAAGTAACAGTGTTCCATGCACCTTTGGCGTTTAGTCATGCCAGCCACATGACCATGAAGACGTTTATAGACCGCGCTGGCTCCTCGGCTTAGAAACGGAGATGAGCATTGCCCCTAGAGCTGGAAAAGACTAGCACGCATGTGCTTTTAACTTTACCTTTAGAGGTATTTAATCTTAATCTTCTAGGACTTGTATGAATAGCTACACTAATGCCACCAGGAGACCACCATTCAAATGTGTTTGGGGAGACATTGCTCCAAAGGAGGGGGGGCTGGAATAAAGAAGACATGCTTCCTTGGCCCCTATTTCTATGTGAAGAAAACCTGCCTATTTGTGAGAAGCTGGTCCTGTGTGTATCGAAGCTTCAATCTGTGCATAGCTTTAAAGGTCTTTAAAGAGCAGCACACTTATGCAAATCAATAAGCAATTCTGTCCCAAAAGTAGCAGTGTTACATGGGTGCAGTGAGAAAGCTGCTCCATTTTGGTCTAAAGGTAGCTTCAAAATGCTTCTTAAGGACAGCCCTATATACAGCACATTGCAGTAGTCAGTATCACTATAGTAGTCGAACTAACTAAAGCATGAGTAACTATAAGAAAAACCCTTCCACAAATGGCACGTAGATGGAACTGTGTAGAAGCTCCATGAGAGAATGTTTGTTTTTGTGCTTTTCAATTTCTAAATTAACTGGCATGCAACCATGTATTTCTAATCTGATCCAAATGCTTCAAGATAATAATGAACCATCATATTTGGCAATGTGCTAATATAAATGTGTCCAAGACTCTAGCAGCTGTACTTTCTTTTTTCTTTCAATTGGGTTTTAGGTTTATAAAACAATAGTTTTCATGCTGGGTAACACTCTCAGAGTCTTTTGCTGTATGTTTTCTGTATTTTTTTTCCATTGAAAAATGTTACCACTAGCTTCCCTCTGTTATGTGTCTTTGGTAAATTTTTTGCTTTTTACTAACCTTATCTTCTATCTGCTCAAAGATAAATATTAATATAGGTAGTCCTTGATTTACAAGAGTTCATTTAGTGACCGTTCAAGGCAGCCTGACTTTGGCAGACCATTCAAAGTCCTGTCAATTCTGATGCCAAATATAAGAGTTGGGTGGAAACTACAGAAAGACATTCATTCTAAACATATTTGGAAGCACAGAGATTATTATTTCACATCTTCTAAAAGGCAATTTTCTTTTCAAAATTACTTGACTGCTATAATAGCAATGGAATCTTTTTAAAATTAGGAACATTCTGTTTTCTTTCTGTTTTTCTGTGTTATTCCCATAGCTACCTAGTATAACATTGCTACTGTGTTTTACAAAAGAGTCTGTGAAAAATTAAAATTCCTTGAACTTGGGATAGCCTGCTTGTGATAAATATTTCATCACAGATGCTCTGCTGTAGAACAAGTCTAGTCTTCTTCAAAAGACAGCCTTAGTCTCTCAATATCTTTCATTAAGTATCTCTCTCCTCACCACCACCCTTCTTATTGTTTTTATCCCTCGCTCTTGTCTCTGCGATATGTCAATTAAATAATCATATATTTAGCCATTATAGGAGCAACTGGGCAGTTCTTTTGTTTATTCTCCAGAGACAATATCTCCCTTCATTTTTGAAGCACGGCTATTTAGAAGTAGCACACCCACAAGTGCGAAAGGAATAGGAGAGGTAGGGCAGAGGTTTTACATATAAGGCTCTAGGCCAAAGAAAGATTATGGAAAAGACTTAGAGGAGAGATGCCAAGGAGAAGCTGAGGCTTGTTTGCATTTATTCTGAGTAACTTGCGTGCAAACGCAGGATGAGATTGCAACCTAATTAAGATGTTTTGTCTATAATTGTAAATTGTATTTTCAACCACAAAGCATTGTCCATTTTAAAATTCAAAGGCAAAAGTAGTTAAAATTAGTAGATTTAAGTGATCAATGTTTATTGTATACCAAGATACAACTTTTGGAATAGAGCCATAATTCTGACAGCAAGACTAAATTTAAATTAGAACTACAGTTACTTCTGTAATTAAAAGATGTGTTCCCTAAAGAGTCACTCTCCTGTTTGAAAGCATAATACAAGACTTATTTAGTTATTATTCTTGTCTCTCATCACAATCTGTGAGTTCTCTCCCACCCAGTCCATAGTGGTAAGGGGTTTCATCCAGTCTCAAGGCTGACTTCAGTCATAGTAATTTAACTTTTTATTAGTTTATCAAAGTATAAAATACAAAGGACAAAAGATGGAAAAGTAAGAAGGGAGGGAAGGAAAAAGAAGGGATATAGTTTAACGGGAGGGGGGGAGGCATCGACTTCCAACTCTCTTTAACACAGTAGATAACATTAAAACCACAACCTTTTGCCTTTACACAACAATAAGTGCAAGCCATTTCATGGCTTCAGTCTTATGATAGATTCCGGTAACAGATTGAAGCTCATCCAGTTCCTTCAACTTTAGTTAGGACTTCACTATTACTTAACTGTTATTGCAGCTCATCACATAGATGTTTAAACTGGATCTAGCATTTTTATTCACCTATCATCAATCTGGAAAAATATAATGGCTTATACGATGGAAAAGGCTAGAAAAAATATCAATAGTAAAAATGAATTATCTTATCAAATATTAGTTCAAATGGTCCCAATGAGAATGGAAGAAAATACATTTAATGAATGACAAAGACAAATTAATAAGTTTATTTGCTCAGATAAAATACTGAAGATCAAACTCAAAATTCTACAAGATGCAAAAGAACATCTATTTGCTATATGAAGTTTTAAGCTAAACGATTAAGATAATTTTGAACTGGATTAGAGATTGGATCGTCGGCAACATTAGGTTATGTGGTATATATTGTGATAAGATTCTATGAAATGTGATTCAGAAATTCAGCTAGTCAGAGATTGCATGATTGAATGAATGAGGAATTTAACAGGACCATTGAGGAAACAATGAGATATCAAAAACCAATAAATATCAAATCCATTCGGAAAAAATCGGCAAGTTTTTCATTAATATATTACTCCAGTATTGATTGCTTCAATGGATAATACATATTCAAAATCCTGGTAGAAATATAATAATTAATTATAACCAATCCAGATAATTACAGTATTTGGTGGCAGCGTAACACAGCTGGATGCTGATTCATCATAGCATGAAGAAAATTTTGAGCAATTACTTCCTCTTCATGGCAGTTATTTTTCTCTTTTAGTATAAAAGCTTCTTATTCATTCAAATTACTTATATTGAATTTCTTCACTAGGAGACTGGCAGAGTAAGATTGGGGAATGTGCTAAATAAATAATAATAATTTGATAGTTAAAAAGATAAACCTGATACTAACTTTATTTCAAAATTATTTATGGACTATAATTCTGTACAGAGATTTCTGACTTCCGGTTCCGGCGGCTGACGGCGATGGGCAGAAACTGCTCGCCCCGCGCTTCCCCGGTGGGCTCCCCACCCCTTGGGTGGCACAGGACGCCCCAAAGAGGCGTTCTGCTGGAGGAGCGGCGCGGCAGGAGGACCCCTGCATCGGCGGTGGCCGTCGGGGGGCTCTCGCTTTGCTCCAGGCACCGAGGAGCGCGAAGGGGAGACGCGCTGAAGCGTCTTCGCTGTGAGGCTGTCCGGAAGAAAAAAAGAAAGCTGAAGGATGCGGCAGCGATGCGGTGAGGTGTAGACTCCCTTCATACCTATCACCAACTCTAAAACTCGTCAGTTGTGTTAATTGGAACTTTTGGCTAATTTGGAGAGGTGCGGCTGGAGGGGAGGGGGATTTTCCCCCCCCCTCGGACAAGCGGCTAGAAACAAACGTGCTCGTAGCCCCAAGGGAAGGAGGAGGGGGAGAGCCAAACCAAAGAGGTCACACTCCAACTAAATGGATCTTCAGATTTAAACCTTTAGGTTTTAAGACAATGGGATCTGGAAGCCTTGGGAACTTTGAATCTTGAAAACTTTATTTGTTGCCTCAGTACCCGAAGTTGGCAGGGCAAGATGGCACACTTCCGTTGTCTTCATGAAAGGTGAACTTGACTCCACCTCTTAGCTTCAGGCTTCCGGTCTTTGTCTCCGTGTTATTTGGATAATTCTCTTGTGGATTGTTTGTTTTTGAACTTTCTGGAGTGAAAAACGTCTGTTCCCTGCCAGGGTGATTAGAGAGTTCCCTTGTGCCTGGTCTCTCTACCCCCCGGACTCCCTTGGCTGCTCTACCACTCTGACTGATTCTTCTCTATACTGACTGGACTCTTTATTACTAACAATGACATCTAAAAGACCACCTCCTGGAAAGTCTGGCTTTGCTGCCTCTGCCCCGACATCTGCAACCTCAAGTCCGAGCACACAATCAACATTGACAGCCTTTAAACAAGCTAAAACTATGGACTTGGAGTTTCATCAAATATTTCAGCAAATTCTACAGGGACAAGAGGAAATAAAGAAACAACTGAAGGAGATGAAAGAAGAAATTAGAGGGAACCAGGAAAAAATTAATAAGAACTCACAGAGACTGGATCTCTTGGAGCAGGGGGCAGCTGAGATGAGGGGAGGGTGGGTGTGCAGAAGGGAAACAAAGAGCTTGACACCCAACAAATGAAAATAGAGTTTGAGAGAATGTCCTTTTATCTTAGGTTTCAAAATGTGATGGAGACAGATGATGAAAACATAAGGGACATCATGACAACTATCTTGGCTGAGTATATCCAGAAAGAAAAACAACAGGTGGGGTGGGAAATAGACCTGGTTTATAGAGTGAACTCCGCATATGCTAGAACACACAATGTCCCCAGGGAGGTACACATTAAATTTCTTAGGAAAAGCACAAGAGATGAAATTCTGAATACACAAAGGGGACAAGCCCTGACATACAAAGATAAGGAGATAACCATACTGAAACAGATCCCCAAGAAAGTGAGGGAGAAAAGAAAATACTATTCGCAATTGGCGAATAAATTATACGAGAAGGGGGTGTGGTTTCGTTGGTTGCTGCCTGAAGGTATGTTAATATTCTGGGAGGAGACAAGAGTCAGAATTAATACACCATAGAGGCGCAGGCCTTTATGGAAAAAAATAAACTACTCCTAGAAAAACCAGAAGACATCCCAGCAGATGCACAAGACACAGGAGGGGCCGGAGCACTGCCAACGGGGGGAGATGGGGGCGACATCAAGAAAGCTCAGATCACACAAATAAGTAAGAAAATCCACATCACATAAATTGATTGAAATTATTAATGAACTTACCACACTGACTATATGTTATTATGTAATATTTGAATGCTATGTAAATGTACACCATGAGTCTGGAGGGGGGGGTATACCTACCGCAGTTTGCGGCTGCCACAATTTGTAACTTTCCCCATACCTTTTCCTTTTGTAAAACACCAAAAAACAAATAAAACTTTGTTTAAAAAAAAATTCTGTACAGAGATTTCTGCCACTTTCAATTTTCAGGTTTCTTTTAACAAAAATTTAAAATATTAGATATCTGATCAATTTATATGAGTTGCTTCTAATTAATTAGAAATTCTTTTTCTTATGTTTTTATTAATTTAATTATAAAAGTAAAAATGACTGGTTTTGCTAGTTTGATTTCTAATAGGTCTTAAAATACCAACCTGGTAAATGATTATAGGTATTCCAATTCAATGTTACTTGTAAGAATAAAAGTGAAATGTTTTTACTTTTTCTTTTTAAATGTTATAAATACTTACATAATTTATTTTTTGATCCTCCATTTATTCTTTTTTTCTTCTCTTTTCATTTTACTCTTACAATAAAAACTGTGATTTTTTCCAAAATTGCAGATAACACACATTTAATACTTTAAAAAACAAAACAAAGTTCTAAATGAGTCTGAGGGTTAGAGAAGTGTTGTGGCCCAGCAGGAGCCGTTGGAACTGCCACCAGACTCCGAGAGTGAGGGTCCCTATGAGTCAGCTCTGGAGAATGAAGAGGACCTTGGGCAGGGTTCTGACTCTGAGCAGGGATCGGAGAGTCTGGTCGGCCACCAGGAGGCGCTTGAGGCATGGAGCAGCGGTGAGAGCCAAAGGAGGGGGGCTCCTGATGCCATGCCTTGGAGCAGTGGGAAGGAGTCACGGGACAGTGACTCAGACATCAGCAGGGAGTTCTTAGATGCTCATTACCGCCGCGCCCACTACTGATAAGTAGACTCCCCTTCGGGCTATAAAAGGATTGACTGAGCATACCCCTTTGCAGAAGTCAACAAAGGAATTATTCAAGAAGTTCGGTCTTGGAAACGTAGCATGCTGGATAGCTGCTATCGTGTCTCGTGTCTGTGAGCCTTGTCGTGGTGGTTTACTGCCAAGGATCTGTCTGTCTGTCTGTGCAATAAATCCTGTTAAAGTAGTATTGTTCCGGAGCGTGTTCTGTGTGGGCGAGGGAAGAAGGGGGGTCAGAACAGAGAAGTGACTTAAAAATTGTATAATGTATTTTTAGAGAATCAAATCAGTGCTCCACTTAAGAAAAAAATAAAAATGCATAGACATGAGGCATAATGTGCCTAATTTGATATTAGTATTTATTCCTCTCTGAATTTAAGATACCACTAATTTTACATGGAATTATAAACCACTAATTCTGATGGTTTATTTTGGATTTACTTCCATATCCATAAAATGATGAAACCAGTTAAAACCATGCCATGCCATAAAATAATCAGGCGTAAGCTACTAGAACTCAACCACATTAACCATATTAATCAACATTAATTTATAAACCTATGAAGCTGTTAATTGGTTAATAGCTGAATATGAATCTTCCAAAATGATAAACACAGTATCAGCTTGTATTAACAGGAGAGCACCCCCGTAATAGAAATAGTTGTATCATTGTTTTGTTGGTCATGGCCCATTTCAAGTAATGTGTCCAGTCATTAGGTTTCAAGACAGATTTTAGAGAAATTGCAAGAGGTTCAGAGGAAAATAATGATGAGAACGGGGTTGTAAACTAATGATTGAGAGAACTATTATTAAAGGGGTTATAATAAAACTCTTTGAGTATGAAGATGTCCAAGGCCTATTGTCTGAAGGTGTAAGACACAAAATAATTGTCTCTGAAAAATAATTGTCTTGTTACTTTGGAGCCTCTCAATATTAATGTCAAGCCCTTTCAGACTGGCAAATTCAGGAAACAAGAACCATTTAGATTTCTGGATGATCTTTATTACTAGTAGGGGAATGTAACAGAAATTTGTATCCTTGGCAAAGCAATTCTCCAGATCAACTTATATTAAGTGTAACTAAGGCAGAGTTATTGTAAGTCCTTTTCTCACATTTCCCTCCTCCCTAAACTAAAACTTTTCTGTACTGGTTTACTTTTCCTGGAAGAGTCTTGCTCCCTCCTTCTTGTCCCTCTGTTAAATGTTCTACCACAGCATGTTAATTTCTGTCAAATTATGCTCAACCGCTTTTATTCTTGCAATCTGTGATCAAGCAACTATAGCTATTAACTAGCCGATAAAGAATCAGTTTTAAAAAAATTAATGAATGCTTATCTCTCTACACGTATTGCTATCCCAAATCAATGACAACAATTAATTAATTCCCTAATGATAAATGGATTTTGGCAGAATACTGCAGTACAAGATTATATATTAATGACAAGGTTCTTTGGCTATGTTAGTAAGAATGGTTTTACTCCCTCCAGAGTTTCAGAGACCATAAGCACACAGGGTGAAATACCATAATGAATACAGCAATTATTTTAACAGGAAAGATTGTTATAAATTCTGACTTATCTGCTTGATTATCTTCTAAACTAACATTCAATTAAAAGGGGGGAAATTGCTATAGGTGCGAAGCAACAACAAGCCACCCAACCAAGATGAGGAAATACATTAACTTTTTGCTAATCAATTAGCTGTGTGCAGGAAAAAAGCCGCTATAGTAATGGAAGGCTTTAACTACCTTGACCTCAACTGAGAAACAAACTCTGCAGCGAATGAAAAATCTAAGTTTCCGGTCTTCATGCAAAATGAAAAATAATGTAGTTTATCAAAAGCAGTACCATGGGAGATAGAACAGTAGGTCAAGTTAGGCAAGCAAGTGGTAAGAGAATGCTTATCTGCTTTGGACAAGTTCAAAAATCCGGGACCACATGGCTTAAATCCCAGGGTACTAAAAGAACTCCTGGAACATGGGGCAATTGTCAGAGGACTAGAAAAGAGCTGATGTGATTCCAATCTTCAAAAAAATGATAAAAGAGGAACCAGGAAACTATAGATCAATCAAGCATCAATACTTGGGAACATCTGGAAGATAATCAAGCAGCAGGTTTGTGAGCACCTGGAAATGAGCAAGATAATTACTAGAAGCCAGCATTGGTTTGTTAAAAACAGGTCATGCCAAAGAAACCTTATTGTTAAGTTAGTGGACCAAGAAAATGTTGTGGATATAGTATACTTAAGACTTCAATATGGCATTTGACTTATGATTTAAGTAGACCACAACCTACTTCTTGATCAAATGGAACAATGTGGACAATACCACTACCAAATGGACAATACCACTACCAGATGGATTTGCAGTTGGCTGATCAACAATGCTCAATATGTAGTCCTCAATGGAACTGCTAGACTTATGTGGAGGAAAATGTGCAGTAGAGTACCTCAAGGTGTCTTGGGCGCAATGCTCTTCAACATCTTCACAAATAACTTAGATGAGGGGATTAAAGGGGCACTCATCAAATTTGTGCGTGACTCCAAGCTGGAGGGAATTGCGAATTCAGTATGGCAAGGATCTTGACAGACTTAAGTATTGGATCCTATCCAACAGGATGCAGTCTAGTGGTGAAAAGGGTCCTGTAATTAGGCAGGGAAAAACAAATACACAAGTGCCTGTGAGAGCCATGTAGGTGTCCTAGTGGACCATCACTTAAGTATGAGTCAGCAGTATGCTGCAACTGCTAAAGCCAATGCAATCCTAGGCTGCATCAACAGGATAATAACTTCAAGATCACAGGAATTGATAGTACTGCTCTATATTGCACTAATGAGGCCACATTTTGAATACTGCATCCACGGGCGTGGTTTCCATGATACAAAAAAAGATGCTGAGATCCTAGAAAAAATTCAGAGAATAGCAACAAAGATGATAAGTGATCTGTTGCTTAAACAGCTAAGGGAACTAGGTGTGCTTAGCCTAATGAAGTGAAGGCTTACGGGAGACATGATAGCAATCTTCCAATACTTGAAAAATGGCCACAGAAGAAGGGAAGAATAAGGGTCAATTTATTCTACCTAGCACCTGAGGATAGGACAAGAAACAAACAATGGGTGGAAGCTTGTCAGAAGGACATCCAACCTGGAAATGAGGAATTTTCTGACAGTGAGAATTATTAATCAATGGAACAGCTTGCCTCCCAGAGTTTTGGGTACTCACTCACTGGAAGTTTTCAAGAAAAAATTGGACCGCCATCTGGGATAATATAAGGACTCCTGCCTTCGGCAGAGATTGGACTAGAAAAAGGTTCCCCAATTATCGAGCCATGGCTCACTACCAGACTGGCTGGTTCGGAAGTGAGCTGCACAAGTGGTGAGCTGGCACACATGTGCAGCTTGACTTGTGCGGGCTGGCGGCATGCAGCTTGATTTACGTGCGTGGAGGGGCTGGTGCGTGTGAACATGCCCAAACTGGCCCATTGCTTGCACAGTCCAGTTCCCTCCTCCCCCAGCGCCCCCTCCCCCGGGCTGGGCCACCAAGCCATAAAGGGGATTGCTGGACTAGAAGATCACCAATGTTCCTTTCAGCTCTATAATTCTATGATTCTAATGAAGGATATCAAGCTCATGCTCACCAACACAAACAGTTGTAATTGGATACAGATTATTTTTTTCTCTCAGCGGAAAATTATTAATTGTTCTGTGCACTTATCCAACTATAGCATAGTCAGTTCCACCAATGGATTAATCAAAATGTATTATTAACCTATTACAACATGCCAGTTCAGAAAGATTAATGCAATTGTGGGATTTTTGTGGTTTTGTTTCTGCATACACTGTGCAGTGTCATCAAACCCTTTCCCAACAGACATGATTTCTGTGGGGCAGTGGATTGCTATCCAGCTTTTCAATAAGAAATGATGTTATAACCAAGTTAACCCACGGATGCTCTTGGATTTAACTGCTAGTTTTTTCCCCTCTTTTCTGATATTTGTATTGTATTTAATTGTTCTCTGTGTTTAAAAATGCTGTTGTATATTCATTTATTTCTCAGAATGTTTTTATGTAAATTCTGTTAATGAACATTAAAGTGCACAAACATTAGACTATTAGATAAATATTAGACAAATATTAGATAAATATGTTAAAATCTTAGGAAGAAAATAATTCTAGCCCTTATTTATCTACCATAATTTTAAAAAATCAAATATTCAAATAACAACTATTGATTAAAAAATAAGTTGTACAGTGTGAGTAATGAGAACTGAAATTGTGGATAACTAAAATAGTCCCTTGGGGATATATGATTGGACATTTTGCTTGGAATAAGTACTGTAAACCACTGTAATGTTATGTGATGCTGCCCAGGTCCCTGTATTTATATGTGACTGATCAGTTTGGTTGATCTGACTTCCAGTTAGGTTTCCAAAATACAAAGGTGTAGGGAAATAATCATTTTGTGTTAATCCATTCAAAATTTAGTATTGCTGTCTCCTTATTTTATTATTTATTTATTCAACTACAAATGTTTGAGATACTATCAAAAACAATTTAATATATCCACAATTAGCACAAAAAATAATAACATCCTGTGACGATATCCGTACCACCATCATACATTTACATCTGCCTATCCCAGATTCTTGGAAAGGACTTGATAGGTAGACAAAAATGCCAAATCCAGTCTAATTATCTGGCTGACTGTGCAATGAACCATAAGCAAATCATAACAACAATAATAACCAAATATATTGAACAGCAGACAGCTCAATCTGGTTAGAATGCTCTCTTGAGCAACCTCAGCATCTTCCCAAATACCTGTCTCTTCTATTGTATCAGTCTGTGATAGGTACTGTAATAGGTACTGGCTTATTCGACGACAGATTATAACAAAATATTACTTTTCGTATTCAGAATTGTCCAATTTTAGACTTTAAATATTGATCTTTCAAGTGGTGATCTTCCACAAAGTAGCTGATTTTTTTAAATATTATGAGAGATAAACTAAAAATACACTGGCTGATCAGTAATTACTAAAACTTTTTCAGAGCCTCAAAGAAATTGGGCTTTTATATTAATACATTTCTTCTACATTAGTATTCTTCGTTAGCCAGCACTGGTGATAATAACAGAGCACTGGACCTCAGATTTGGTTCATCGATCTATATTGCAGTAATCTTGCTAAGGTTGCTTGTTCGCTCATACTTGCTATAATGCCTTTCTTACGACCAAACCCGTTTCCGCTCCTTAGTTAGATAAGTGTCCCAGTTCTCTGTATTCTGATTGGCTGAGGCGGGTCTTATAAACCAGCTCAGGCAGCTCAGCCAATCCTCTTTTATTACTGGCCGATTGATTAAAGGGAGGGTGAGGGGAGGAGAAATTCGGTGAAAGAACGCTGGCTCAGCTCTGATTGGCTGTCCCTTTCTCAAAATCCTCCCTCATTTTCAGATTACAGATTTTAGCCATGCAGTTAAAGATAGCTCAAGCTTTCCAGTTCATTTTGTTATAGGTAAAAAATAAATAAAAGTGCTTTGCACTCAGGGGCTCAGTCAACAGCCCAGAAGCCCTTTCCTTGGAAAGAGAGGGATTTCTTCCCCTTCCCGCCGGCCCCGCGATTACCCATGACTAGCTACCACAATAGCGGGGCCGGTTCCGTGGACTTTCCCGAGGTCCTGAAATCGCTTCTGGAATACCATTTACCTTGGACGGGCGCTCTGAAAGGTAGGACCGCCACCCCACGCCTAACTCTTCCCGAGGCTGTAAGAAGGAACGGGTGAATGGCATCTCAATGTCTGTACGGTCGTTTTGAGCGCCTGACAATTCGTAGATTTCCCACGATCGGGGAAACGGCAAGTGACGCCAAAACGTAACAGGCAGTTTAACAGCTATAAAGTCGGGTGGGGGGCGTGGAGTGGGGTAGGAGCTGAAAAAGATGTAAGAAAGTGTCGGGGGGAGACGACCAAGTGCTGGATTGTGGGCCGCTGCTGACCGATTTAAATTCTCCGGCTTATTATGTACTTTGAGAGCAGTACAGAGAGACTCTCTTTTCTATTCTCTTTTCCAGAGAAACGTTATTTAAAAGTGTTATAAAAAATGACTTTCTGGTGAGAGGTTGGCTCTAGAGTTACAAGTTTTGAAACAATCCTTTATGAAAGTTCTCTTTTTATTTTTTATTTTTTTTTATAAAATATTTTTATAGTCTTATATCATACATTTCCTTTCTATGTCAAGCAGTGTGCTCTCTAGGTGTCCAAGGTGTTAACATACAAACGTACAAGCATCATCATCATTAAAATTATAAACACACAAATAATATGTGGTAATATATAAACAAATATGCAATAACATCAATCATATTATAACATATATTATCTTCCAGTATAAAAGTTCTCTTTTTCTGATGAGGGTAAAATTTTGCTTACTTCCTGCATTCCTGAATACTGGGTTAATACTTGTCTGAATGCTTGTCTAAGCTAGTTGTAAATTTAAGGTACTGAATTTGAATAAGAATACTCCATAACAATGTAACAGAAATATTGAAGGAGATTGCTCCTGTCTCCACCTCTTTCAATATGTGGCTAATGACATTGAATGGATATTTTATGCCCCAATGAAAACAGAGGAAATGCCCAAAAGTGATTGTTTAGGGATTCCTTGGCACAGTTTTTTTTTTAAATCACCGATAAGTCTGTTTTATTCCTTGCAGACTTTGTTCCGACTGTTACATGAAACCAAGTATCTGTTTTCTGGTAAAATAGATCTGAAGGAATTTGTCCTGTGGAATCAAAGATTGAAATTGTGAGAACTGTAAATGTTGAGATGTATCTATATAGACTGTTTTAAAATGGCATTTTCAGATTATGATGCCATGGCAACACTCTTTAAGAGTGATCTTCTTATCTCATAAAGAAATAAATGTTCATCTTTACTGGACCTACTGAATATGATGCTTTGGGATCCTGGCCATCCCATTCAAATATATTTTTACATCAAGGCCTCTTAGATAATCATCCCTATGGGAGTAATTAAACTATGAATGCAAGAAAGAAGTTTCTTCTGCACTGGACGTTTTTACTGCTTACTCTGCGGCACTGTGCATTATTGTCCCATGCTGTATAGAATATTTCTACATGTCATATGTATTTAACTATTCTGGTTAAGCTTTAGAGAGCGCTTGGTGTGTAGATAAATTGCTCAGGCGAGAATATCCACAAAAGTCTTGTTCCCGGAGAGTGTCAATATTATTAGATTGACATGTTGGGTTTTCATTTTCCTGCTATTACTGTTACACTTTTGTGAACTACCACACATAACAGGTTTCTGCTTGTTTCTTACAGACAGTGAGATTACCTCTTTCTTTTACTTTGCTTTGATAAAGTCTGCATCACATAAGGTTCATGTGTTTATAAGATATTTTCGATTATTTGTTATATCTTGGATGAATTCCAAATATTTTTATTGGGAATTTGTTCAACTATTTTGATCACAGGGGGAAACAGTGATTATCTTTTTCTTGGATTCAAGGGACACCAAGTGGAAATGTTATTCTGTTTTATATCAATCTGTTGCAATTACCCACACCAAAAGATCCATTTTCTCTTGCAAACTACCTGTGTGTATGTATATGAATTGTTTGCATACAAAAATGAACTACGTTGTTATATCATAAAGTTCGATATGGAAGAGAATAGATGGCAATTGGCAAAATAAAAAGAGATGTCTGGAAAGCTGTAGGAGATGAAAGAAAATTGGGGGTGACAGAAAGATATGAAGAGAAGAAAAATCTGAAATAGAAGCAGGAAGGATTAAAAGAAAATGCATACAAAGGGGAAGGAAAAATTTATGGTGAGGCATGAAAAATAAGAAATAAACCTGAGAAACTGATGATTGAATGAATAAGCTTTTACACTTTTATTTAGGGTTTGGAATTTAACTTTTCATTTGCCTGGGATTAATTTGGCACTGAATTCTTGCTTTCAGTAAAATGAGTAAATGAACGTGATGCTGAAAAAAGGAAAAAAAATATTCTGTGTCAGGCTCACTCTAAGCAATATTCCACAACTGAGTGCCAAAGGATAAAATCTTGTTTCTGGGCATTCCCTGCCTTGTTCTCAAAGACTGGAATTCATGAAATGATATCTAAAGAATTCTTTAACATATGGACATGTTTATGTGATCAGAGCTAAATTGAAAGAATCATATTTAATTATTATTATTTTTTTATTGAAAAAGTTTTATACAAACAAATTTTCCCCCTTTTTACCCCCCCACCATATAATGTAAATCACATACAAATACTGTACCCCCTCCCCTCCCCCGTCTTAAAATAGATTTCTCATTCAAATATTGTACCCCCTCACCTCCCAACAATCATAATATAAGTTTCTCTTAAAGTAACAATAGCCCATTAACCCCAACTTCTAAATTAATTAAACATATATGAATCATAATATAGGTTTCTCTTAAAGTAACAATATCTCATTAATCCCATCTTCTAAATTAATTATGCATATATATTTCCCCACCCTCCACCCTAACCCTCCCCCACCTCCCAATCAAACCCACCCCCCTGACTTCCGCTATACACCACTCTAACAATTCCAAGCATCCCATATATTTTTTACTCTGATCATCTGTCAATCTAAACATTCTTACCTAAAGGCTACATAGTACTTCCTAGTCTGATATTTATTCTGTATGTAATCAATCCATTTTACCCATTCCTGTGTATAATTCTCCTGCTTCTGACCTTTTAAGAAAGCTGAAATTTTTGCCATTTCGGCGAACCCCGCCACTTTCTGAATCCATTGATCAATTGTCGGTAAAAAATCTTTTTTCCAATGTTGCGCAATCAACAACCTAGCTGCTGTAACCATATACAAAACCAATTTTGTTTCCCCTTTAGTAAAATCCTTAGTTATACCCAGTAGAAACATTTGCGGAGTAAATTGTATTCTTTTCTTAAATACATTTTGCATAACCCACCATATTTTTATCCAAAAAGCTTTAACCTTATTGCAAGTCCACCATACATGAAAAATTAATTATTAATTTCCAAACACAATTAATGCAACTGTTTTACATGAACAGTCCTTAAAATCAAACTTGGCAAAGGTTTATTTATGTTACTAAATCTACCCTTGATAAGTGCAGAAACATATTAAGGCATTCCCCAGTCTATTCCCTCTCCAATACATGCAATTATAAGGAGGCCACCACTACCCTAGTTAACCCACTCAACCACTGACTCCTTTTACATTAGAACTTGTCCTAACAGTCAGTTGGAACCTGTAATTTAAGGCCAGTATTGTATGTCCTCCACTTTGTATTCTGAGTCAGTAGAATACAGATCCTCTTCTTCCAGGTTTTACCTCTTCAGGTAATTGAAGAGGGCTATCATACTTCCTCTCCCCAATGTGAGCCTACAATTTGATGTTAAATTGAAATATATGCATTGATTGATGGGTATAAATTTTAAGATAACTTAGAGACAGCAGTCTATTTATATAAATATTTACATATTTAATTTAAAAATAAAAGCAAGAAACACCCTACTTCCTAATACTGTGACTCTGGACCAGAGACAGTTAACATAAATCAGATTATTTAAGACCATCATACAAGATTTCCTAGATAGATTAAGAATCCTTTGGCTCAAATTCAGGTTGTCATTGATGCTCTGTGTGTGTGTGTGTGTGTGTGTGTGTCTGTCTGTCTGTCTGTCTGTCTGTCTGTCTGTCTATCCATCTATCTATCTATCTATCTATCTATCTATCTATCTATCTATCATCTGTCTGTCTGTCTGTCTGTCTGTCTGTCTGTCTGTCTATCAACTCTATCTTCCTTTATTCGTATGTGGTATACTACCACAAAAATATCTTAAAACCTGTCTTTAGTAATAAAACTGTAGAGCCAAAACCTAACATTCATTAAAACAATATAAATTTAAGTTAGCATACAGTATTGCCAAACAGATGGCAGACCTAGAACAGATATTGATCTCCAAAGACTTGTCAGAACAGCTAGGTTTTGACAGCTTTCCATAAGATGACTCAAGTAGAGACTCAGGCCAACTAGATATCTTGGGGAGTGGGTAGGCATTTTAATCCAGTATATCAGGACAATAATGGAGAAAATTGCTTCTCTGGTCCTGTTACCAGCATCTTTCAAATTGAGATTAACCAGGTCATTCTCTCAAGCACAACAAATAGTACCAATAGGGGAGAATTTTTATAGTTTAGGATTGAAATGAGGAAGCCTTGGTACTTTGAGTTGGTTGTTTTCATGCAAATGTTTCATTACCCAAATTAGGTAGCATCAATGCACTGAAATGTCTGTAAGAAAACAACGAAACTGAAAGAGCACCCAGGACTCCTCACTTCAATCTCTCACAATAAATAGTCTGGTTAAAGTAACTTGGGGATGCGATGGCTCAGTGGCTAAGACACTGAATGATCAGAAAGATCGGCAGTTTGGTGATTCGAATCCCTAGTGCCGCATAACGGAGTTAGCTCCCATTACTTGTCCCAGTTTCTGCCAACCTAGCAGTTCAAAAACATGTAAAAATGCAAGTAGAAAAATAGGAATCACCTTTGGTGGGAAGATAACAGCGTTCCATGCACTTCGGCATCTAGTCATGCCAGCCACATGACCACAGAGACGTCTTCGGACAGCGCTGACTCTTTGGCTTTGAAACGGATATGAGCATCACCCCCTAGAGCAGGCATGCGGCTCCCGGCCAAAATAAATGAGGCTCTTTGCCTCTTATCATTATTTAGTATACTGTGGCTCAGATCGCGCGCTCCCTTTCGGAAGCTGGGGAGGTCCTTTGCAGGCAGCTAGAACGGGCCGCCTGCAAAGGACTTCCCCAGGCTTGCTTTGAGGAGCACGGGGCGACTGAGGCTAGTTGTGAAGCCCCAAAGCCCCCACCGCCACCGGAAGAACTGCTGCCACCTCCTCCTCATCCTCCTCTAACAGGCAGCACTGCCGGATTTGCCACCCGGCGCTGCGGCTGAGATGAAGCTGCAAAAGCTCCAGCCGGCATCTCTGCGCGTGGCAGCGGCGCCTCCCCTCCGCTCAGTCAGCGCTGGGTTACCCCTGCCCCCTCCTCCTCCTCTGCCGTGCTTTTGAGGAGCCATGAGGCTGCAGGAGCCAGTAGGAAGGCGGGGGGGAGCAGGGGAAAAAAAGCCTCATGGCTCCTCAAAAGCACGGAGGAGGGGGAGGGGGCAGAGGTAACCCAGCGCTGAGCTCAGGAGCAAATCTGGTGATTCTGTTGGAGGAGGAGGAGGAGGAGGTAGCAGCAGTTATTCTGGTGGCAACTCGTACTCGTCGGCATCTTCAGCAGAAGCCCTGCCCACAATGAAGAAAGCAAAGATGGAGCAGATCCACGCAGATGACGTCGCTGCAACATGACTGGAGGAGGAATTCTGGGAGTTGAAGTCCACAAATCTTAAAGCTGTCAGGTTTGAAGACCCCTGGGGTTTTTTTCCCCTAAAGGGTTAGGGGTGCAAGGGTCTTGTAACTTGACAGCTTTAAGAGTTGCGTGCTTCAAATGCCAGAGTTTCTGAGCCAACATTTTGGTTGCTAAGCAGGAGCGTTGTTAAGTGATACTGATATTATATAACACTTTGAATTAAGCGGGTACCTTGAAGAAACATAACTTTGAGTTTCAAATAATACTGATTTCGTTGTTGTCTTAGGTGACATCTGTGAAAAAAATTCGGGTGCTCAGGCATGAAAATGTGCTGCTCAAACACTATACTTTTCTGCTCACATCGAAAAAAAATTAGAGGGAACATTGCTTCCGGGTCTGTTTTGGCAGGTCACTGCGTGGTGTGGCTCTCTGACTCTCACAGTTTAAAATTTGGGCTCTTTTTGTCGAACTTGTTCGCCACCCCTGCCCTAGAGTCAGGAACGACTAGCACATATGTGCGAGGAAACCTTTACCTTTACCTTAAAGTAACTTGGAGGATATAGGCCTGTGATGGCGAACCTATGGCACACATGCCCAAAGTGGCACAAGAAGCCATGTCGCCTGGCACGCAGGGCCTTGTCTGTTTGTCTTCTGGGTTTCTGGTGCCCATGCACATGTGATAATCAGCTGTCCTTCGCATGCGTGGCAGTGCCAAAAACTGCCCTGTGCATACGCACTGGCCAGCTGATATTCGGGTGCGCATGAGCGCTAGAACCTGGAAGTTTGGCTTTTCCAGAGCGCAGCCCTAACAGGCAAGTGCTTGTGTGATGTTTCCGCACTACCTTTTCAGCCCCTCGGTGCCAAAAAGGTTTGCCATCACTGTTATAGGCTATAAATAAGCTAGGCCTATAACTTCTAGGCATTTTTGTGTGTTAAGACCAGCAGCTCAATTGTGTTTGAATTTCAAAAATTGCTTCATATGCTATTACGAAGCTAGATGCTCCCCATCCTGTAACTGTGCAGAAGTCCCAACTCATAATCTTGTTACCGTATTTTGTATTCATAACTTTATATTTTATAAGGTATGCAGAGGCTGAACATCTTTTTCCAGGCAAGAAGATGCATCCATTAAAAAAACTCCATCTCTTCCATTATAGATTTCATACAATCCTCTCTGCCTCCAGAGATCAGTCTTATATCAGTCAGATTTATTTGAATGTGAATGTGATTAAAATTGGGTGTCATCTGTATAGTAATAATAAGATTTCAGCCAAAATCTCAACAAGGCACATACCTTGATTATCATGTCATTTCTGTGCTGAGGTTATATTAAAAATGTAGAAATCTTATTATGACTAATTATATTATTCTGAGCTCCAAATTTTTTGCTCAGCGATAGTTCCATTTTGTTTACATAGGCTCTAGATAGGTTTAATAAATTATTATTGCTGGAGGTGGGACTGAACATGCAATATCCAGTTGAATTTTTCAAAAATATGGAAACAGCTGGTGTTGGCTTAATGATCAAAGGAATTAGTATAGACTATTTTGTTCTGACTTGACTAGTGTATCCTGGAAAACTAGTCTTTGCCTCTCAGTTTCTTTAAAAGCTTTACTAATCCCTGTTGAATTATTAAAGTAGGGTAGGAGAAGAAGGATATGAATACTTGTGCCAATCAAAATAACCCATGTACTAAAGTAATGGAATGTCATGCTCACTTGTAACCATTAATGTTAAAAATTCCCTTAAACCAAATTTAATTTCTAGTGTTCACACAATTGTTTTGGCAATGATGTTGAAACAGTTTGTAATTACCTTATTTTGGGATGTTTTTTTTCAAGTTCCAGTCTAGTTTTATCATTCCTGGTGATTTGTTCTCCAAGGACTAGCCAGGTTAGCTCAGTTACTTGCTGTGACCTGTCATGTTTAATATTTATTTAAAAGAGCATTTTTGAAGAATCAAATGTTAATATTTCTACAAATTTATCAATCTAGGAAAATCTTTTATCTCTTTCTGCTCCCAAGGAAATTATGTTCATAATGGGCAATAAGGAAGACAACATCAATGAAAGGGTAATTGGTGTGACTGCATGTGTAGACCCCTTTCTTTTGTGTGTCACTATTTTAACTGGGTTTTTTAAAAGGTTCAGCCCCAAGGGTGTACAGCTGCCCAAGACATTTTGCCCTTTGAAGGATAAGACTGTTTTCCCTCCCCCCCATTTGTTAAATCAGTTGGATGGCCAGCAAGAGTATTCTTTTGATGGCATCAAAGGGACAGCATCTTCATTGGGCCTATGGTCAGACCACTGACTGCCCTGTTCTGAATAGCGTACTGCCCACCTCATCCTGCCTAATAATAAGGCTGGCTCTGACATAGAAAGGGAAACACACGGCATGGTCTCCTGTAAGCCAAATTCAGTTGTTGTTGTCTTTATTGACACATCTATTAGGGCTGGGAATGGGTTTTGTCAGCAATACAGTAGAGGGCTGCAACTGCTTTCTTCTGGGATATTATTCAGCCCTGGGGTCCCCCGAAGCCCATCCAAACATTCACCCAACCGACCCTGCTGAGCCTCTGTGTTTTGACAAGGCTGGTCGCACACTGCCATCTGCTGAGACCAATATAGATAAACAAGCTTCAAAAGGACTGGAAAGAGAAAAAAAATGTACAAGTTTAGGAAGACAATTCTGCTAAAACATAGAGATGTGTGTGTGTGTGTGTGTCATTAACAAGAGGAAACACGGCTGAGTACACTTGGTATCACGCACAACACAAACCACCCTGGGGTTGTTCTAGTTAGCCTAAGCTGGTAGGAATATAAAGGCAAGGATTCGATCTACTGTAATGTTCACAGATCAACGTCTCCATTTTGCAAATAGATTTTTACTTGCAACGAGCTCTTGGGACGGGATAAAATGGTTTTATCCAAGTGATGTTTTCTGAATGACTTGAGTTGTGGGTCGGCTGAGAATGTGTTCGTCCAAAGACCAAACGAATATATCACATTTGCGAGCATGACGCTTCCCCAATCACGTTTGGCGGTTTCTCCTCCGCTTCCCGCTTCTTTCTGCGGAGAACTTCGACAGGGGTTGGACTGGATGACCTCCAAGGTCCTCTATTAATCTGTTATCTTGCCACAACCTGCTCGTAGGGATTTTTGAGTGGGCTCCCGTAATTGCCAGCCGGTCACGTCTTTTGACCACCCCAGTGAGGAAATATAGTAGAACCCAACCGGCGGCCCACAGGTTGGAGTAGCCTGCTCAACCGCCGCCTTCCTCTTCCCTTCATCCCGCTCTTTTCCGCGCCTCCCTTCGGCTTTGGAGCGGAGGCCTTCGGAGCCTCCTGATGGTCGCTGAGGTTTGCGAGCCGATCTGCTCCTCGGCTCCGTCCCAGTTCCTTGCAGGCTCAGAAGCTCCGTCTTGCCGCTGTTTCTCCGATGGGTGGCGCACCCGCTGAGGTCATTTGAGGTTTAGCGCTGGAGGCGCTCGCCGCGTTTTAAACGCTGGGAGTCTCGGTGGGGCTACTGACGCCAGCGGAGGGCAAAGGGGCGGTGCCCGCATTCTCGCGAAACGCTCCTCGCTCCGCGGCACGTGCCAGGACTCCGTTCAAGCTTGTCGCGGAGTGGCTGCGCTACCAAGCCAGTCCCGCCTTTCGGCAGGCCCAGCCAATCATCGCACGAGCAACCTAAAGGCAGTCATGAATAATAAGTGTTTGGCGGGCCCTCGGAGGCGCGCCGAGGGAAGTGGCGCATGCGCTCTTGTCAGCTCCGAGGAGGCAACGGTGGATTTAATTATTATTTTTTTCTTTTCCGCGGCGTCCGCTCCGCTGGCGTCGCTTCTCGCCTCCTCCTTCCCTCTGGGTCTCCGGGGGGAGCTCGAGCTCAGCCGGTCGGCCCCCTACGCGTTAATAGCATGTCCAGCCGTGCCGCGCCTCAGGAGGTGGCAGCGGACACCGCGGAAGCCGTGCAGCAAGAACGGGGCCCGACGGGCGCTTTTCCTTTGGTGCTGAAGAAACTGATGGAAAATCCTCCGCGGGACTCACGCCTGGGTGAGGGTGGCGGGAGCGTCTCGGGGGGGTAGACGCGGCCTCCGCAGAGGCGGCTGTGCAGAGGGAATTGCGGCGGCGGCGGCGGCGGCGGCTCGTGCCTCCGCTCGGACGGGCGCGTCGCATCCATTTTGCCGTGTGGCCTGGCGGGCGCTGGGGCTGCTCCTGCTGGTTGCCTCCTCCCCCCCTCTGGGTAGAGCGGAGCGCTTCAATCGCCCGGCACCTGCAGCCCCCGTCGCTTATTGGCGTCCACCTGAGACTGTTTTTTGAAGCTCTGAGCGCGTAAGGCAGGCGGCGAGTCCGAGAATTGTTTTCCTGAAAGTAATCTCCACTTAACGGAGCGGGGATTCCTTGCGATAACCGTGAACAGGACCACCGGCCCCGAAGGGCTGCTAGAAGCACATTAGAGCACTCTGCCTTTGGGGAAGCGGTTGGATTTCAGCTTCCCGATCGGTCTGTTGCACTTATCTATTGCAAAGTATAGGCGCGAAACACCCACACACCTTTAGTCTGGGAGGGGATTTCTTTCTGTTTGATTCTGTAGGGTCATATACCTCTTTCCCTTACCTGTCAGGGGAAGGCTTTGGTGACACTTGCATGCTGTCATTATGTATTTTCTTTTTAAATGCTTTGAATTAGTCGTCTTTTTTTTTTACCAATGGCACAAGAGAAGAAAATAGTAATAGCTAAACTGAGCAGCAAACGTTAGTGGTGATTTAATTGTCAACACTTTGTTCCTCAGCTTGAATAATCAAATCTTTGTTTTAAATATTCATTTATATGAAAGTAGCTCTGATACCCTGTCTTACATTTTTGAAATTCATATTCTTTTGAATTAATTTCTTAACATTTATAGTTTATTTTGCAGTTTACATTGCTTTAATATTAAGAACTAAATTCTGATGCTAATGATGCAGAAACATTAATCTGTTTAATTAAGATATGCAATTTTTTTAAAATTGAGCCAGTCCTATATCTACATAACTAAGAATACAATTAGTTGAACACAAAGGAATAATTTTCAGGAAACAGAAAACTGACCTACGGTATTGATTTGCATCTTTTATGCACCTTTGTATTTTTATGTCTGAAAATTAGTACTTACAAATGAACATTTCATCACACATTCCATGCATTATTATATTATTTGCTTATGAAAGGGCTGTATATTAAATGACCCATTTAATATATTGAAAACCAACTTTATTTTCTGTTGGTTCATCCTCTCAAAGGCGACTGATCAGATTTCTTTAGCAAGTTCAAATTGGCTAACCTCCATGTAGATTGTTTTGGCAGCAGTACAGAGTCTTACTAGTTTTGGGGGGATCAGCCATGGCCAGCTAGGTGTTCCTATCCATAGTATTGATACAGCAAATGGTTCCAGTTCTTGGATCATCATATAAAAATGAATGGTTAAATATAGTTCTGCATAAGACTAATATCATCATTCTGTTTTCTTCTAGATAAAGAGAAGAAGGAAAAACTTGAGGAAGATGAAGCAGCAGCTGCAAGTACAATGGCAGTCTCTGCCTCCCTCATGCCTCCCATTTGGGATAAAACTATTCCTTATGATGGGGAGTCTTTTCATCTGGAATATATGGATCTTGATGAATTCCTGTTGGAAAATGGAATCCCTTCCAGTCCTGCTCATCTAGATCTGAATCAGAATCCCCTCCTGCCTGTGGCTGAACTGGAAGGAAAAGAACCTTCCACTGTTGTTGCCACTCCACCTGCATCATCTTCCACAGTGGTTTTCAATCTATCAGAAACGACCAAAAACTCAGGTGTGTTAAGGGGTTCAAAAGGATGCTGCACAAAAAAAGGTTGCCCAAGTTGCCTACTTGGGTTATTAGTTTAATTGCAATGCAAAAATCAGAAAAGTAATTAAATGGTTAGAATGAGCAATTTGCTTGTCGTGCAAAATTAAACCTGAATTTAGAAATCGGTAGTTCAGTAATACAGAATCTAACAACAAATAATTTCAGAGCAAGTTACAGGGAAGAAAAAACTAATATTTCACTGGTTCATATTATTGATTCTATTAATATTATGTAAACAAGAGATGAAAGTGGTAGCGCTATGTATGCTACTTTTTGCTGGAAATATGTTGTTTTAATTCAAATAAGTGTAGAATATAGAATGAAGAACTATTGTCAAATCTGTCTTGTTTGATTAGTATTAATATATGTTGCCTTATATGCTGCTATATTAAAGGTATTTATCACTGGGTTTCAGACTTAATGGTGAAGAAGGGGAAATATTTTGCCAGTTTCCTCCACTCTTACATGTGATACATTATTAAGGAAGGAAGACTCCATTTACATTTCAGTGGAAATTAAATTATTGAAGTTATATGGAAACAAGCTTAGTAGTTATAATTCACACTATACAATTTTACTTTGCAGCATACATTGAAAATATGTATTTGAACACATGTTTGGAACAATCTAGAAAAATGCTTATGCTAGATCAAAAAGTATTTTTTGGAAAACTAATTTTAAAAATGTTAGAAAATATAAAGAGAAATTGCATAAAAGGCGTATGAATTTACTGATAAAGTGTAGAAATGTTATGGTTGTTTTTGCTCATGTTCTAATGTTTCCCATGTTATCATATATCTGAATTTCTCTATGTGTCAGTTAAATGTCCAAAGGGTATAGTACCAAAATATTTCCTTGCAAGTGAGTAGATAAACAGATTGTGGTTGTCCAGAATTCATTTTGACTTAAAAATTATACTGTGTTGCCTATACTAAACAGTACTCTCACCTCATCGCTTTTGTTTTCTAGACATAAAACTCTTATTGAATTTGCGAATAATTCTGAGTTCTTAATAGTTTCTGCTGACCTCCTTTTCTTGGTCCTTTTTTGTTTCATCTTTATTATTTTTTCACTTTCCTGAAGAATTTCTATTGGAAGACCATTACTTCCCTCTTTCAACCAGAAAAAATGTGTAAGCTCCTAAGGTGTAGGCCAACTGTGTAGGCTCCTAAAATGCAAGATAAACTTTTGGGAATATGTATGAGAATAGTCCCATGCAGATGTTAATTCATAGTTTTAATTCCTGAAATGTTTTTCTATGCTAGATAAGTTATCTCTAATCAGATTTTCACATATTTATTTGAGAGCCATTTAAAGTTGCTTTCCCTCAACATTCTTAGTGGACATAGAGAAAATGAGAATTCTGAAAATTAATACCACTGTCTTCCTTAAAGCAAGGCTAAACACAGGACTTTTCAGTGTTGCATCCTCTTTATGTGAGTGACCTTTCTTCAGTGAAAATGGTATTGTACTACATAATATATTTTTTTGAATAAAGGGCCCTTTTAATGTTTCTGTTTTATCATAGTTATCTTCTTCATGCTGCTCACTATTAAATTTGTCTTCCTTTTTCCAGAGTCCTCTCCAGATGATGAACGGTTGACTCCCAGCCCTGTTGATCCAGATTGTGTTGAGATTGATGTGAATTTCAACCCTGATCCTGCTGATTTAGTGCTGTCCAGTGTGCCTGGAGGAGAGCTCTTTAATCCTAGAAAGCATAAGTTTGCTGATGAGGACTTGAAACCACAGCCTATGATTAAAAAAGCCAAGAAAGTCTTTGTCCCAGACGATCAAAAGGTAACTGTGTTTATTCTGTTGTTGCTTAAATAAGTGATCATATTTCAGAAGTAGTTGAAATCATGTTTGTTGGCTGCTAGGAAAATTTTCAACTATCCTACTGTAGTTTCCCACAATTGAGTCTTTATAATCAGCAGATTATTTGTTCTAAAATTCTGGTGGATTTAGTGTGAGTTTCTTGAGGAATGGCAATTTACCATCTTCTGACTTGTCCCCAGAATGTAATTTAACACATTGCTAGATTTAATGAAGGATACTTTGTTTCTTTGGTTTCAGATTGTTGAAATCCAGAAGGAGGATAGTTTAAAACATTTTCCAAGGCTTCCCCAGTGAAAGATAATTATTATAAACTAGTCAGGCTGAACTTCCCATTGTCCCTTAATCTATCCTTCTGAAGAATTCTTTGCTTTTCTATCCAGGATTTTCTGCTGCAGTTCAGCTTCAAGAAAATAGGGGGAGGGGGAGATGTGTCAAGTCTATTTTGACTCTTAGCACCTACATCAGGGGTGTCAAACTAGATTTCTTCAAGGGCTGGATCAGCATTGTAGTTCTCCTCTGCGGCCTGGGGGGGGGGGGGCAGACAGATGCCTCCTGCAGCACTCTGCTGGCCAAAAACAGGGCACATGGCCTGTTTTTAAACTGTTTTCGGCCAGATTTTCGGCTCAGTTTTGGCTGGTAGAGTGCTGCAGGAGGCCATGGAGGGTGAAAACAAGGTGAGGGGGTACACATGCGACCAATTTTAGCTGCCAGAGGCACCACAGGCCAGTCCCTTCATATTTCCAGGCTGGCCCCATGGGCCAGATTTAAGCACCCCCGCGGGCTGGATCTGGCCTGTGGGCCTTGAGTTTGACATCCCTGACCTTCCAGCAGTTTCCTTTGCAACAATTTTTGCAAGTTTCAGTTGTCTTTTTCCTAGGGCTGAGACAGAGTGTCCCAGAGCCACCTGGCTGGGCTTATGTCTAAGACAGGACAGTCTCCCAGTTTCAGTACTTTTAATTACTATATCACCAACCGCACTCAACGTGTAGTTCTCAATGGAACAGCATCTACATGGAGGGAAGTATGCAGTGGAGTACCCCAAGGCTCTGTTTTAGGCCCAGTACTCTTCAACATCTTCATCAATGATTTGGATGAGGGAATAAATGGGGAACTCATCAAATTTGCAGATGATACCAAGCTGGCAGGAATAGCCAACACTCCAGAAGATAGGCTTAAGATACAGAAGGATCTTGACAAACTTGAACATTGGGCACTATCTAATAAAATGAAATTCAATGGTGAAAAGAGTAAGGTTCTACATTTAGGCAACAAAAATGGAATGCACAGGTACAGTATAGGTGATACCTTGCTCAGTAGTAGTAACTGTGAAAGGGATCTTGGAGTCCTAGTGGACAACCATTTAAATATGAGCCAGCAGTGTGCAGCAGCTGCCAAAAAAGCCAACACAGTTCTAGGCTGCATCAACAGAGGGATAGAATCAAGATCACGTGAAGTGTTAATACCACTTTATAATGCCTTGGTAAGGCCACACTTGGAATACTGCATTCAGTTCTGGTCGCCACGATGTAAAAAAGATGTGGAGACTCTAGAAAGAGTGCAGAGGAGAGCAACAAAGATGATTAGGGGACTGGAGACTAAAACATATGAAGAACGGTTGCAGGAACTGGGTATGTTTAGCTTAAGAGAAAGAAGGACTAGGGGAGACATGATAGCATTGTTCCAATATCTCAGGGGTTGCCACATAGAAGAGGGAGTCAAACTATTCTCCAAGGCACCTGAGGGTAGAACAAGAAGCAATGGGTGGAAACTAATCAAGGAGAGAAGCAACTTAGAACTGAGGAAAAATTTCCTGACAGTGAGAACAATTAATCAGTGGAACAGCTTGCCTCCAGAAGTTGTGAATGCCCCAACACTGGAAGTCTTTAAGAAGATGTTGGATAGCTATTTGTCTGAAACGGTATAGGGTTTCCTGCCTAGGCAGGGGGTTGGACTAGAAGACCTCCAAGGTCCCTTCCAACTCTGCTATTGTATTGTATTGTATTGTAAGCTGATTCTCGACTGAAGATTACCTCCTTGAATACGTTTATGGGTTTCAGTGAATGTTTTTTATGGAGAAGATGGAAAAAAATCATGAAGGTTTGCTTAGAAATTCATAGAATCCATCTTGTTCCTTTTGCTTTTCTTCTTTCCTCTCTATTCTAAGGAAAGGTTACCAGTTTATTAAACAAATCAGTATGAAAGCCAACCTCTTTGAGGAAGTGAGTGTTCCTTTCCCAATTTAAGGACAGTATTCAATTTGTTATGTCTAAGCTTTGCCAGCAACTAGATATTAATCAGAAATTAATTTCACCTTCTTAAAGATCCTTGATAGAATTACAAGGGAAGAGCTAGTTTGGTGTTGTGGTTACGGTGCTGGCTTGGAAACCAGAAGATGTAAGTTCTATTCCCATCTTAGCAATGAGATGGGTGACTTTGGGCCAGTCGCTCTTTCTCAGCCCAATCCACCTCACTGGGTTGTTGTTGTGAGAAAAACAGGAGGAAGGCACATTGTATCTGTTCGCTGCATTGAGTTACTTATAAAGTAATAAAGGTTGGATATAATCAGACACAATCTGATTTTTATCAATTCAATTAAGTTGATTTATAAATTGATTTTGAGAGCACTGTGATGCCATACCAGAATTAGGGATTTCTCATGTAGATGAACAAAAGTTGCCATTAGGTAAAAGATAGTCAGAAAATTTAAAAATTTAATTTAAAAATTGGTGTGGTATTTTGCCTGACTAGTTCTGGTCAACCACAGTATTTTTAGTTCAGTTCCTATACCCATTTTTTTCAAATCTGTTATATCATAATATTCTGGACCACATTTCTGAGGAATCTTCACATGTAGCCCTCTGCACTTCATTGTAGTAGCCTAATCTGAAGGTTACTCAAGCTTGGATACAATAACTGTGGGCAGTAGCTTGCAAACACGTCCAGTCATATTTGGTCATTAGAAAAACTAGGTAATAGATGAAGAATCAATATCTGCTAAATACAAAACTGTCAATCTGATTATTTCCACATAGGATGAAAAATATTGGACACGGCGGAAGAAAAATAACGTGGCAGCCAAACGATCTCGGGATGCTCGGCGCCTAAAAGAGAATCAAATCACAATCCGAGCTGCTTTTCTGGAGAAGGAGAACACAGCCTTGAGGACCGAAGTTGCAGAACTACGGAAGGAAGTGGGAAAATGCAAGAATATTGTCTCTAAATATGAGAGCAGATATGGATCCTTGTAAGCAAACTCTTTCCCTTACTGTATTTAGTCCTATGAATTTTTTAGTTTTCTTTTTTCTTTCTTTCTTTTCTTTTCTTTTTAATTTTATTGTTTTAATTAAACAAAAAACACACACAAAAACATTCTTCATTACATCTTCCAGAAAGCATGTCGATTGGTTACAAATAAATTTTGTGCGTTACTACAATCATTCTTTATATTTCATTCATATTGAATTGTACATTTTAAATCAAAAATCTTTATACCATCAATATACCATCATTCTCCTTTAACTATATTTGTTTAAATGTGCTTTTGTCTAGAATCAGTTATATTTATATCATAATAAATCTAGATAGTTTTCTATAAAGACTATAAAGCACTTTTGTTATCACTTAAGCAAGTCCACACCAAGTTGCTAACACAACTTGATCAGATTTGATTTTTGTGTTGCAGTATGTCACTTTTTAATATTTTTATACAACACATTTACAGAGCTTGACATTTGTAATAAAACAAGTATAATTTGATGAATCAAGCTTGTTTGGGTTTGCTAAACTGATTCTGGTATTGGAAAGAAAATACTTAATACAAAAGTTATTTTATTTTACTTTATAACATATCATATAATGTGGAATAAATGATGCATTAGAATTGTTCCCTTATTCATTAACAAAAGAAGCATAAACAATCTGAAATACTTAATACAATTTCTAATACTACGTTGAGGAAAGTATATATTTCAGGCCCAAGTTATTTAATTTTAATCTCTATAGGAACAAAAATATGTATGCTTTCACATAAACCATGCTATTGAGGTGTTATTTGAGATATTATAAGTATCTTTGGAAGTTGGAAAACCTGGATGTTTATCTCAACTCACAATAATAATTACCTCCAACTCATTTGTGCTAGTTTTTTAAACTAACATAAATGTTGAATGTATGATTCCAAGGCTCTTGAATGCCAGATACATTTGATATAGCAAAATACATTTTTGAAAGAGTTCACTTTTGTTACTTTAATTAAAAGTTTAAAAAAGGAAACGATTTCTAAACTATGCTGTAAAAGTAGCATGAGTATAGAGATTGTTGTAAAGCAATTCTTTACAAAAGGCTTATTGTTCAATAAAAGAAAAGGTTCCACCTTCTTGCATAGTTTGATTGTAATCCCTTTTTGTAACCTTCAGACAAACAAAGTCAATGTGGAAACCAGATTCACTTAACAACCAAGTTATTACTTTAACAACAGTGATTCACTTAACAACTGTGGAAAGAAAAGTCAAAAATGGAGCAAAACTCACTTAACAAATTTCTCACTTAGCAATATAAATTTTGGGCTCAATTGAGGTTGCAAGTTGAGGACTACCTATATAGCAGATGTCGATATAATTGCATCTATTAAAAAACAACCCCTTATTTTAGTTTTTCTTTATAAAACAGGGTGAAGGAGAGAAGGAATTAAATATTTGAACTGGATTGTAGACATAATGAAAGATAATGTTTGAGTTACTACCTTTATTTTGGATAAACAAAGGTCTTATAATAGTTATTTTCTGCTGTACGCATTATTTTTCAATCTGTCTTTTTCATAGAAAAATCTACAACAAATAGCTAGTGTCAGATGGGGATCAACAATTATTTTTAACCTTTGATATTGTTCCTCAATAGAAATGAAAAGTGTTCTGATTTTATGCGATTATGAGAACTTTGTTAGAATTGTTCTTTTTTATTATTATCTTTTTCTTGGTGTAGTTGGCTGCACTTCATTATTAGTTTAAAATTCCTTCAATAAATGAAAAGATACTTTAAAATAATAGATGATATTACTGGAAATGCAATGTAATAAAGTACTGTCTTATAAATAGTCATATTCTTGCTTTGCTTTGTTTAAAGTGACTTATCCGATTCCGAATGAGGCATCTTTAAAGACTCTTAAAATCACAAAGAGACTAAAAACTACACATGAAACCACCTGCCATCAAAGTGAACAGTGAGACACATGAGGTATTCTACACAAACCATCTGATTTGATGACTCTGCTTCTCTGCAAGTATCTCCTAGAATCACCTAAGGGCTGAGCATGATGAAAAGACCAAGGTCTCTAGTTCTACACTTCCCTTTGTACTGCTCTTTTCCTTGTTGTGGCAATTTGCAGTACATTGTTTATTTCTTTTCAACCATTTGTGGTGCTTGTGATTCGGAATATAGCCTGAGCAAGCCGTAGCTTTGCAAGGTAACTCTTAGGAGGAAAAAACATGTTTTAATCGAAAATCACTTCACTAAATAAAAAAGTTAAACATTCTGTTTTATTCTAGAAAAGGGGTATTGATATTGCCTCCAATCATTATTAAGTAATAATATTATTGAAACAGAAAATATAATAAATGGACAGAATATATCCAATATCAATATCCAATTCAATATCCAATCAGTGGGAAAAAAACAAGCACCTTAAGATGCACTGCATATTATCAAATGTTGGCAGCTGTTTTTGTCATTCATAATCGTTGATACTAGGTCTTCTTTCACTCATGAGGGCCACAATGATCTGAAACTGCCCTGCCCCTGTGTCCTGTCAGTCTGTGGACTTTGAGAAACTGAATGGATTAACTATTACTCCTGTGGTGGAGCAAGATGAAATCCTGCAATAACCATTTGTAGTGTTTCTTTGCGTGGTGGTGGTGGGGAGGGGAAACAGTTAACTTTCCATTGTTGGATCTCATGCTGTGGAAATTCTTCCCTACGGCCACCAATCTCCAGTTTTTTCAGGGGCAGTATTACTGTTCCCACTGATTGATATGGGTTGTGGGCTGTCTGCCATTTTTGTGCCCTTCCACTAGTCATCCTGAGGAATGCAGGTCTAATTCATGGTGGTCAAAGCAGAGTTTTCAGGACTGCTACTCAGAGTAGGAGAGATGAGATAGATTTGTGCAAGCATCCCAAGATTTCTAAGTTAGCATTTTTCCTTTCTGACATCTGACAATACTCTGGTGAGATTACTGTGCTGATGAGCTGATGCATTTTCACAGTATGCTCTTTGTAATAAACAGTGTAGTTTGTCCTTGTTTTTCTAAACATACTTTTAACTGTAGTATTTAATAAAAAAACAAGTATTAAAATTAATAAAGGGCAGATTTAAAAAGATGTAAGATGCAATAATTTTAGTCCACATTTTCTCTATTTTACATGGAGAGAGAGATGAGAACTCAATTTCTTTATTCAGTGAATCACTTAGTTTGTATTAGCCCATCAAAGGAGGGGTAGTTTTTTGGATTTCTGAATTGCAAATAATAATAATGATGATGGAATTATTTGTCATCTTTCTTTACATTTCCTAAAGAATTTGTGAACTTTCATAAAAATTTCATTTAGAACTATAATACTATCATGCAGAATAATGAAATATAATTCTGACACATGCCTGCCAAGTTGCAGAAATAGTTGATAAACCACATAGCAAAGGTTGAATGGTGATATGGGAATTACAACTCTGTGGAAATTAGAGTTGTAATCTACATTAAATTGTAGTGTATCAAAATAATACATATTTGGATTTATTTATTAATGATGAACACTCAGTTAAAGTTATTTTAAAAGCATATAAAAGATGAACATTGCTGTTTCCGGTATAGTCCTAAAGGTAAAGTAAAAGCTTACTCAGATCGAGCCCACCTCCTGGCAATTTCATGAACATATCCAGTTTTCATTTTAGCAATACAGACTATTTTTCCACAGGGTAGCTTATAGACTTGGTATTTCTTGGTAATTTCCAGTCCTAGCAAGAACCTAGCAAGATCTTGTTTAGCTTTCCAGGTCAACCAAGGTAGGCCAAAACTTGTCTTTCCTAAAATGCAGATTTTATTGTTTCTAATTAGTAAGCAAATAAAGATGCTGTTTCAAATTCTATGAATGGGGACTGTAAAAATCTGAGAAAATTGGTATAAATTAGAACAAAATAATCATAATATCAATCATCTCATGCTTTTCTAAAGACTGTGCTGCAAATTCTTATAGCTTGCATTTGGTGCCAGATTTCTAATAACTAGGATACAAATGCAGCTTATAATAATCTATGTGTCAGATGTTCATTAAATTCTCTTGCTATAGTTTGTGAAGATTTTATGAATGAACAACATAGTACAATCTAGCAAAGATTGTAGGAATATGTCAAATAATATTGTATATATTTATGTAACTAAAAATCTTCAGTAGCAAAAATACTACTAATTATTTATGGCCTGCACATATAGGCCTTCAGTAGTGTAGCATACTATGTTTGAATATCATGCTATAAAAATATATATACAGCAGAAAAATTGCAGTATTTGACTTGCATTTTAGTTGCTTGGAAGTCTTACAATCATTTTATATTGAACTACAAAACTATGTGAAATTATATAACAATTTCTGGATTTTGTTAGAAATAACTGTCCCAATTAAAAACAAATTTTAGAAAATTAAGAGAAACTAAATTAAGAGAAAATGTATAGATCATAAGCACAAATAGGTCTACCATCTTTTGTAACTTCATCTTGGTTATTCCATTGTGGCATAAAAATATATATACTTAGTATTATGTATCCAAATAAGTAATGGAAAATGAAGGCAGTATAGTAGATGTGAAAATTCTTCTTTATAAACTGGTATGATCTGCAGTCGACAATAGGAAAAATTTGTAAGCAACAATGAGTTTTGTATGGGTATTCAGGTTTTATTTACCTACCACTGAATAGCCGCATGTTATGAAATGTAGTCCTGTGGTGAAAAATTCATGAAATAATACAGGAATCTAAGTGATTTTGAGGACAAAATTGCAAAACATTTCTTAAAGAAATTTGAATTCACAAAATAGAGAGAAAAGTCTACTAGTATTGTTTTACTTGTTTGGTAGGAAATGTGTGTTTTTAGAGTTTACCATGCCTGCCATGCATTATCTTTTTTCCTCAGTTTCCTTAAGATTTCAAATGAAAGACCGTGAGAAGAAAAACATTTTAAAAATATTTGAAACAATGTATGTCATAGGGATCTTTCTATACGAAACATTGCCATTACAGATATTTTCTTTTGCACTCTACTAAATACCAGCTACCAAATATTTGAGTTTTTTGACAAAAGGGGTAATAGTGATACTGGGAGTTTTAGCCATCTCATTTAGTCAGTTTAGTCATTGGTTTCCCTTTGCTTTTTAACCATTTTGTCTATATTTATCATTTCAATAACAACCAGATACATAATACCATAGTAATTTGATACCATAAAGCAATAACTCATAACAGTGGAGAATAACATATCCCTTTTTATTCAACTGTATCCACCTACCTGTTCTAACATTTTTTAAAAAATTATAAACTAATATTGTTAAATAATTGATTTGAGTAGGCATAGCATAGTATTTTTTTAATTGGATATTTATGTGAACCTACATTGGTTTGTTTTAAAGGAGTTTTTGCAGTTCTCTGTGATCTCTGTACAGATTTTGTTTGAAATTTTGATAGAGTCTCAGTTTGGTATAATTCATTCAAGAAATAGTTGATGAGAGAGTTGTCTTATATTGTGAATTCTGAAGCTTCTTGAAGCTTTGATATTTAATCTATGTTATCTTTGTTGCCATTTTGTATGATTGCAAAAAATTCAGCGAAATCTCTAGCTTTTTAAAAGTACAGTATATATTTATTGGCATTTTTCTATGTCCTTTTTGAGCTATATTGTATTGTGCTGCCTGTAATAATCAGGTATTTTCGATATATATAGAAAGTGGAAGCGAATAAGCAGGAAAACCTGCAAATATATTATTAAAATGTTAGAAAAATATTCTTTGAATAACCAAAAGTAGCTGATGCTGCACTCTAATATTCTTGCTTTGGGTATTTTGTTTGCTTGTTTTTGATTTAAAAAAATATCCAAATATTCGCTAATCAAATCAGCTAATTTGCATTTCAACAGTTCTTTTTTTCAATACACAAGTGAAATGCATTTACATCCAACTCCTTTACAGCTTTTATTACAGCACAGGTTGTCTTTGATTTATGACCACTCATTTAGCAATTATATAAAATTGCAATGGTGCTGAAAAAAATGACTTATGACTGGTCCCTGAACTTAACAATTGTCCCCTTGGTCATGTGATTGCAATCTAGAGCGCTTGGTAACTGGCTCACACTTTCAACATTTACGGCATCCCATAGTCATGTGATCACCACTTGCATCCTTCTCAGCCTACTTCCGATAAGGAAAGTCAAGGGGGAAACCAGCAGGAAAGATCACAAGTCATAGTCAGCTGTTGTCTTGCTTAACAACCACAGCAAAAATGTTTGTAAAATCAGGTGCAGTCACTTGATGCCTCACTTAATGAGTGTATCACTTAATGATGAATTTTCTGTTCCCTATTCTAGTCGTAAGTCTGAAGACAAGTTATACAAACAGTTTGCCTAAAGCAGAAAGTAGTAGGGAGATACAAAATTACTTCTTAGCTGTGCATCCACAACTATCAACCAAACATTTATCAAATGTTTGATTATTGGCAAAGCAACAGTAAAACAGAGCTTGTGGCATTCCCCATACAGGTAATCCTTGACTTACGACCACAATTGAAATCTTGGTCATTGAATGCAGCTGTCATTAAGCATGACAGCTTTGCTGAATGACTGAGATGCTAGCATTCCCAGTTGCAGTTATTAATCAGTCCCAGGTAAGGAATGTGGGATGCCTCAGGGGAGTGAGGAAGCCCTGGGAGGCCCAGGCAAGCTATGAGTTTGGGGTATGTTGCAATGTGACACTGAGTGGCAGCCATCCATGAAAACCTCACTACTCACCTGGCCCACAAGCCCAGGCAAAGCTGCTGAGATTTGGGAAGCCATATTGCCAGTGATGGGATTCAAATAATTCAACAACCGGTTCTCTCCCCTAATGATTTCTTCCAACAACCAGTTCACCAAACTGCTCAGAAAGTTAACACCGGTTCTCCCAAAGTAGTGCGAACTGGCTGAATCCCACCACTGCTTATTGCCCATATAGACCACCAGGGCATTCAAAGCGCCCCACTTACCTTTGACATTTTTCTCCAGCTGCTGACAGGTATGCCCACCTTATGTGACATGCAGGCTTCTCACAGAGGCTGCCTTGTGTTTTTTTCCAAGCTAGCACTATTCTCGCGATCCTTTGGAAGCCCTCCTCCAAAGTTTTCTGGACTGGAGCTGAAAATCCTCTCTGTGCTAAAATCCAGGTAAGGTTTTCAACCCCAGAGCAGAGAGGCTTCTAAATTCTCATCTCAGAAGCTCTTTGGAGTTGGCATTGCACAGGGAAAAAAGAAAAGAAAAGCTGAAAGCACTTTTTCCCAGCAAAAGGTCAGCTCCAGTCACATCTAGGAGCACTTGGGGTTTGCTTTGCACTGAGAAAAAGAAAACAAACAACACCTTTTTTTCCTTACAGCTCAAAGTCGCAAAAAACTCTGAGCAGGATTGGGGTTGGCTTTGAGCTGCAGACAAAGAAAAAGGTGCTTTCAGCTTCACTTTCTTTTTTGCACCACAAAATCAGCCCCATATGGCCCAGCAGTGAGGGCCAGGCATGCCTCATGAGCAGTGGGAGCAAGAAGATGGTGTGAAGGTCAGCCGAGGCAGCGAAACAGAGGGCAGCAGTGGGCCTAAAAGGCATAGATGGGAGAAGAGCTTGCTGGCAGTTACAGCACCTCTGCAGCCGTAACTGTGGCTGGACTGCAAAAGACCCAAACTTTGATCTCATGACCAAGGAGGCACTTTGATGGTTATAACTTCAGGCATGGGTCATATTTCCCCTTCATTCAGCACCATTGTAATTTTAAATGGTTGCTGAAGAAATGCTCTTATTTGCAGATAATTGAGAACTACCTGTAGAATCTAAAAATATCAAATATGATGATGCCAAATGCAGTTAAGAGATTGCGGAAATTAATAAAATTTCAGGTAATTTTAATGGGATAGACACTCACGGTCTAACCGACTTTGTAATGCATGGACATCCTTCATATTTCTTCTGCCTCCTTTGCAATATAAATGCGCCATAAAAATTCTAAGTTTGTCTGTCGTGATAGATGAAACAAATAAGAAACAATGGCTAACAAACAAAAATGAGAACGTAGATATATTAACATGCTATAGCCATTCTTAGGAATCACAATTTTATTAGTTTGGATTCATTTACAGCTTTCGATGTGAAAGTTTCAAAAATTGATCATATTTCTTGTGAACATGTAGAATCCAATTACAAAAAAGGACATGCTATTTCCTTCCATGTTTGGCCCATTAGGTACATCTTTCTTGCTATGGGGTTTTATTAATTATGAATCTTATCTAAATTCATAAATAAGACAAATAAAGCTGGAATAAAGGTAGCTTTATTTTATTTTTTTATTTTATTTTGGCTGAACTGGACTCATTTACTTATGTTTTGAAACTTTAATTGAAAAAAATGCTTAGTAGATTTCAAAATAGCAAAAAATGAATGTTATATTAGAGTCGGAACTATGGTGGTTAATTAACATTATTGGAATATTGCATTTGTATTACAAATATGTAAATACACTTTAATATTAAATCTCAGTCCTTATGCAGTAATAGGTGCTTCCATTACAATCTCTGCAAACTTGTTTAATAAGTTTTAATGTAGCATGGCTTAAGGTGATTTTTTACACATTAAATATAAAAACAAAACTAAATGTTGAGTTTTGGATTGTAACACTCTCTATTTAAAAACGTTTAATTAAGTCTCCAAGGTTAAGAATTGTGACAAAAGTTACTTCTTTGATTACTGAATTTATTTATAGTAATACAGTACTTAAAGCAAACTCAATTGAGAACATAGGGTTAAGTGGCAGTTTTCTCACATATTAAATCTCAGTAAAAGTAAATTGTGATTTCAAAAACAAAGGACCTCTGCATTTGCCTTAATTTGCACCTTTCATCAATATATAGCAAATTACCATTTATTAATTAGGAATTAAATTCCTAACCTTTTAACTATAAGAAATTGGGCTTATGCCTTGCATTTTGTGCACTTATATTCCTGCTCTAATCATATTTTAATAAATGAAAATTTTGCCTGATTTTTCATGGCAGTATAGTGTTTCAAAATGCTTTACCGGCTAATTGACTATTTTGAAAACGGGCAGAAAATATTATAGATTTGAAAACTCAATTTGTCCTATATTAGTATTTTGTACTGGAAACAGTTGCATGCAACTGGTTTGAAAGAACAATAGAAAATCAATTTAGTGGAGTTATTTAGAAGTTTTTAAGGAAACTTCAAAATATCACAATGTTGCAAGTAATCAGCTATCTTTAATGTACTAATAACATTAAATGTATGTATTGTGGATGCAGGATGTTTTTTTTTATTCATTCAGTTAAATTCTTCCTATTTTCTAATAGAATAAACATTTTTAGTCCCGTGTATCATTAGGGAGAAATTAGACAAACTATAAAAAAAGAATAATTTTTATATTAAAAGTGTGTACTTGTGTTGCTGTATACTTTCAACATCTGAATTTCTCTTTCATATGTCTAGTTTGTAGTGAGTGAAGAGCAATTTCTGTACATATATATATATTTATATTTTTACATGCATATGTAAACATTGAATTCTGAATAAAAGCACCACAACAAGATTATTATCATTAAAAAGCTGAGTTAAATTATATCTTGCTATATTTGTTATTTCTGCAAATACTCTAATCCTATTTTTCTAAATAAAATATGCAAATGCTTAATGAATGGCAAGTGAAAAAAAATTAAAGCACAGGTAGGCAGTCTGATACCATTCAGGTAATATAATTCTCATAAATCATAACACTATTACATAGAGATTTGGATTATGGAAATGTTTAATTATGTACAAAATACATATTGCCTACCTCTGATTTAAACTGTTCTAGAAAGGAAATAACATTTCAGTGATCAAATTATATATGGTATCCATTTTTATTTTAAAGGATGCAATTAAGACTATGAACTCTCTGAGTGTGAAATAGGGCTGGATCTTCTGAATATATTAAAGTCTCTGTTAAAGTGATTTTTGTAATGTTTTTGTTTAAAATATAACATTTTGATTGTATTGAATTATGTTAGTATATTTTTCCTTCTCAAAAAAATAAATAAAAGTATATTCTACTAAATTTAAATATTGTGACTACCAATATATTGTATGCCTAATCGGAACATAATTGTTTGATCTGTTACTAGACTGTCAAGTAGGATATGATACAAAGATTTTATTCATTTTGCCTTTACATTTATATAGCATGAGTACACAAGAAATACAAAACACAATAACTGCTACTCCCAGGAATGAAAAAAAAATCCACTAGTCTCCTTGAAACACGTGGGCAACACAAATGCTCCAGTTTACGCCCCTCTCTCAAGTGGTGCACTGTTAATTAAGAATACTGAAGCAATTTACAACGGATATTTCATATTTGAATCGTCTTTTAAAACAATGTAGAAAACAATATATAAATATTTTGCACAAATTAAAGTATGAAAGATTTATTCAATTTCTCTAAAGTATCAGTAATCGATAGTGTATTAATCTTAAGTATCAAACAAAATTGTTTAAAATATTAAACAACTTAGATGCCAGTCATGTAAATCGAGAACTGTATGTATCTGCAAAGAGAAGGCTAAATGTCCAACTGCTCTTGAAGCAGGAGAGAATAACAGGAGTCACTTTCCATTACGATAATTATTTGGTCAGTTTCCAATAAAACTATAAGCCACCTCAAACAATAGGACCAAAGCAGTTCTCGTTTAGAATTTACTAGAATTGTTCATCTCCATTCCTTCATAGAAATAAGAACACATTTATTTGTTATCTAAAAACAAAAGAACTCTAGAAAATGGTTTTAAAGAGTTGTTATCCTTTCAGGAGGAGACTTGTCCAGAAAGCTAAACTTGTGTAATTGAGTGAGCAGATGGGACTTGCATGATTTCAGAGTAAAGGTTCAGGCAGGCTTATCAGGTGATCCAAGGTGTGATTTACACAAGATATATTTTCTCTCAAGAATTGAACCTATTTATGATTTCACAGTGGCTGTGAACTATTCAAACAGCTACTCAAAGTGCTTCCAAATACTCTTAGTGCAATCAAAGTTCAAAGACAATGAACCCTTATGTCTGGCAATTTTGAGGAAAGACCATTGGTTTTGATAATTTTATGAGATTCTATATTACGAATAGTAGTGCAATTCTTAATACAGTTTTATTGTATTCTGTGTTAAGAATAATAATGCAATTTTTAATTCAGCAGATAATAATGGAAATTTATTCTTTTGGGCCTAATTATTTGAATGACAATTCTGCCTATTTCAGGGTGGCATTGATAAGGCAGTTCGATTGGCATGAAAAGCCAAGGACAAGCTTCTCCTACACTATTCCCAACTAAGATTATTATACTCCTACTTGATCCATCCCCAGGAAAGCAATTAAAACCTTCCTTTAACTATACCTGCTAAGTTGCAAATAGAAAGAATTTGAATTATTTTTATTTACGTGCTTGTATTTGCTAGAAATTTTAAGTGGCTTTTAGGTAGAAAGTTGGGATAGAAAATAAATAGAATAATCACCCTGAGGACAGACGAAGGCTCACTCCTTGCCTGATTTGAATCCATTTTCCCTGCCTTTTTAAAAGGATAATTAGCCTTTGGTCATTTTTACCCCTGAGTGCCTGCAGTAGAATCATTCTCCAGGTGCAGAGTTTTTCTTACTAGCTACAGTACAGATTGATAAGGCAGGGAAGGACTCTGTTCTCCCATCACCTCCACATATATACATTTCTCCTCTTGTAAAAATCATTTAATCCTTACATTCAGTTCTATACAAATGAAATGAACATGAATCATACTCATGTTTATTTTTTTATTTCTAACAGCCTGACACTAGATGGCAATATTGCAACAAAACATGTGCTCATCCTTGTGTTTCCCCATAATCACTGCATAAAGATGCTCCAGTTAAATATTTTCATGTGACATGTCTCGATGACTTTGCCTCTTCTCACCCATAATCCTTACCAGAATCCGCTTCAAGACCTCTTTTGCAGTTTCAGCTTTACATTATTATTCCCCCTTGCCTCCTGACACAATGTTTGCCATGGACCTAATCCAATCTAGAATGCCTCACTGATGATGTCATTGGTGATGCAGGTAAGAGGATGGGATTTTGTCAACTCCTATTGGTCACTTTAAGCTGCTGCCTCCCTCCAGTCCCTGGCCATTGTCCTCCGGAGCCATTCTGTTTTTGGCAATTGGAGAGTCCACTTCTTTCTATTCTTCCCTTGTACGCATCAGGATTGAGCAATCTCTTGGCTCAGGGGCCTGCCACAGCCAGACAGCTTTTTTCACTGCCATTTCAGGGCAAAATCTCTTCCCATGCACCCACAGGCCAGGTTAAAAGTCAATATTCCATTTAAATATTAACATTTTTACATACATTTATCTATCAGATTTCCCCCTTCAGACTTATGGGAGATATTCTTTTTATCTACCAGGTCCCTTGTGAAATGGCTCTGTTCCTCAGGATTGGAGACTGTATCCTCCCCCCTCCCCCCCTTGCAGCTAAAAGTGGGCAGGAAAAGAACTGCCTTCCAAGGTTTGCCAAGGTCCCTTGGCAAGCTGAAAAGCAACATGTCAAGTGCTTTTCAGTGCTAAAGTGCAGCTCCCAAAGTTGCCAATAGATACTGAAGGAACTTCAGGCTTTACTATATATTCCCTCTCTAGCGCCTATCACTTGTTTCTGAGTCCAACTGCTTTTTCTGCCACCACTCAGCATAGGCCAGGGGTGTCCAAACTTGGCAACTTTAAGACTTGTGGATTTCAATTCCCAGAAGAGCTGGCTGGGGAATTCTGGGAGTTGAAGTCCACAAGTCTTAAAGTTGCCAAGTTTGGACACCCCTGGCATAGGCAATTTGATGCTAAGGCTGGGGGTATGTGGCAGAAGGGTTTGCCCTGTTGGGAGAAATCTCCTTCTGGGTTCGGCTCCAAGTGGGGAAAAAGACACTGGAGACATGGAGGCTGCTTGGAAAGATGGTTTTAATGATGGACAGGACCACATGGCTTGAGCCCTGAACAGAAAAGGTGATCACATGCTTCAATGTTGGTGGAGAAGAAGAGAAGGGAAGAGAAGGGGAAGAGCAGACAAGAAGGGCTGAAGAAGGGCTTGCAGGGATTTTTATAATCTGTTCTGCCTCACCTCTCTGTTTCCTGTTCCTGTGTAAGAAGTGTATTCTGATTGGTTGTCAGACTCCCATGGGCCCATGCAGGGGCAACCCTCTAGGCTGTTTTGAATTCAGGTTTGATTGAGTTCAGCTGCCATGTGGTCAGTTGAGTAAAGGCTTATATTATCATGCCTTCATTGTCACTGCCAGAACTCTACACCCATCCCCCTGGAGCTGAACTCTTTATTATGTAAAGTGGACTAGCTTGGCCTTCTTAATGGCCCATTGACAAAGTTGGGAAGTTGCAGGAATTTACTCTGTGTTTAAAATGTGTTTCTCCCTTTTCCACATCCAGGAAAATATAATATTCTGCCTTATCAATATTTCCTAGGATATTTCATTTTTCTGGGAGAGGGCTAGGTGATAACTTCCTACAGCCCCTTATGCCTTCCATCTGCAGCTGCTCTGTGGAGAAGGGGGAACGGGACTGCCCTTTAAACCGAAATGGGACTGTCCAGTAAAGTCTTTCCTGTTTAACATTTGGGCCCCTTATTGTTTTAGAATTAAATGAGATACCCTGTGGAATTCAAGAAACTATAGATACGAAATTAAGGAAGACATGAGAGAAGCAAGTTGCTTTTTCTGGTGCCATTAATCCAGCCTAAATTCTGCAGTTTGGTGGCATATGGCATTGGCTACCTATGGCACTGACGATGTCTCCTTGAATGGTGGTGAAATGTTTGCAACCAAATTGCCAAGCTCGGAGCTCAAACCAACATCCTAATTGGTTACATAATGAGGCCAAGATTCTGGCAACCTACACATTCTTAGTGAGTTTATTTGTATAAATGAGCAGCTTTGAGGAAAGTGAATACATGAAAAACGCTTTGATTTGCCGGGTAAAAAAGAGAGTGAAGGGCTGTCAAGGTGACCTCAATTCTGTTAGATTACATCTCTTTGGGGAAGAGGCTAGAACCCTCAGAGAAAAATGTGATTATCTTGCCTGAGGTTTGTCCGTGAAGATACAAATTTTCTAACTTCCAGTTTACAAAGAACATTTATCTTTACTTTGGATATTGTGAGAAAACAAAATGGGTTTATAACAGATTGTATACCTGTTCTTGTTTTCCTTCAGATTGCGCACGACAAAGAAATATTTCTCTGCTTTGATCGAGGTGGTTTTTTTTAATGGAAAGAATTCTATTCTAATCCTTTCCACTGCAAAATGCTCCAATGGCAGCCTGATGCCCTCCAGAAATGTTGGATTACAAGCTCTGGAAGTATCAAATAACATGCATTAATACATGCTGAAGTTAAATTCTATAGCATCTGGAGATCCCCAAGTTGCCTGCTCCTACTTATTATAATCCACCACTTTCATTTCCGATCTCCTCCTCCTCCTCCTCCTCCTCCTCCTCCTCCTCCTCCTCCTCCTCCTCCTCCTCCTCCTCCTCCATCTTTTACTAAATTCTGTTTATAGCTGCATGACAGCTTCACAGTTATCTTTTTCATTCTCATATCACAAGACAGGAATCACAAACTTCTTTGTACAAAATGTTACTAGAGTATTGACTCTATAAAGAGCAGATTTTGGATGATGCAGGCTTTTTACTTTTTTAACTGAACCCCCCCCCACCCCCCACCCCCCACCCCCATGTTCGGTTCATAATTTGTATTATATCAAAAGAACCTTAAACTGCACTGGATTAGAACAGAAATTCTCCTTCTGAAGCCCCAAGAAGCCCAGGGCTGTCTTAACGCATAGGCCTGATGGGCACTTGCCCAGGACCCCCCACGAGCATAGGGGGGGCCATACTAATCTGTGTATGTTAACCCTTCAATGCACCTTGTATCATATAAATACAGCAGCTGTAATGCTTACTGATTATTATAGTGTTTTCCAAGCCTCGTATATTGTTCAAATGTTTATCATGTTGATTAGTTCTTGCTGCATAGCATATTTGTAATGTTTCACATTTTTATTCCTGTGAGTAGTTGTCGTAGGGGCCCCAGTACACTGCTTTTCCCAGGGCCCATATTGCTGTTAAGACGGCGCTGAAGCCCAAAGGCTCCAGCACAGCCCAAATACCAAGTAAGGGGAAGGAGTTGGAGATGGGGGGTTCCATATTGAAGAAAGGCTAATAATACTGGGTTTTGCTTTTTAATCTCTCCCATCCAGCTGGATTGTGTAATTATATCCATAGAACATTTAAATACCAACAGGGTTAGAAATTAAAGGATTAGGGTCTTACTCAGGAGCATCAAATCCTCTAGTTTCTTTACAGGTCAAAAATACTTTATGGTAGTTGCAACATGCACTCTATTTAATCTCTGTATATACTAGATGCCACAATGGCTCTTTTGAAACAGGTGTAGCTTGGCCATAATGGTTCCCTTTTGCATTAGGATAAAGTGAAGATAAGATTTTTGCAATGCTTTAGATATGTTACCTTTGAGAGGGCTTATCAGTGTTAATTGATTTAGAATTAGCTGATAAATTCTTAACTTGCACTAGCCCTGGCAGACTTATGCAGACTGTTTCTAGTCATTATAAGAAAATTATCTATTCTTTAAGGTATTTCAAAACTGCTGATTATTAAAAGCAATGTACAAAATAAAACAGGATAAATGTTAATGACACAAAAAGCTTTTAAAATAAAAAAAACATTTAATAAATTACCCACATGATAAATCTTTATCATGTGGAGCCCTTTTATTTGATACGGATTCCAACTCTGGAATATTTTCCCTGGCATGCTCTCTTTCTATTTTTCTAGTATTGTAATTCATTGGCGATTCAGGTTTGTTTTTTAGATTGATTGCTTTTGATCAATAACAAAACTCTTGTTTTTATTTTTATGCCAATGCTGTTTCTACTGTAAAGCATTTACATCTTACTGCTTTTTATGGACAACTTATTATTAATATGCAGCAATAAATGGCAGAAAAGAGAATATGGGAAAAATATAGTTCTATAATACATTCTTACTGACATTGAAAAACATACGTTAGGTGATTTATTGCCCATATGATTTAAATTCAGAGACCGTTTTTCAAACCTGATTTGTACTGATTTATCCAGAATAATATTTATTTTCTTTATTTAATTTCTTTATTTAATATTTATAATGTTTAGAAATATTCTCCCTCTCTTAATCATGCAGCACTTTGTATCAATTTTCACTTGGAAGCAGTACAAACATTTGCTACAACTGTGGTTTCCTAACAGCATACTTTTGGATAGCACAGAGATGATGGTGATATGTCTTCACATCAATGACAGCTGAGCAACCACACAGGTATTTTGTCTACGTAGGTCTATTCTCACCTGGTCCTTCAGGTTTCCAACAGTGTTCCTGTTGTCACTGAGCAACTGAGGGAGTTGCTTATTTAAAGAACAACGGACATGATTATCTTTCCAATATTCTTCATTGTTTTAATCAGGATGAAAAAGGTGGGCTGATATGTTTGGTGAATATGCTGGTCATTTTCTTCCTTTTTAAACAATGTGTACCACATTTCAAAACTACAGTGTGTTAGTGTAAATGTGTTTGATCATATGGGAAAAGATACACTTGCACCCAACCCACTTGCAGTAATTTGGTATGCTTTTAAAAACTTAAAAGAGTCTCATCTTGTTCTTGTAGTTGTTCATTTACATATTTTACTTTTAAAGGTTTCATTAAAAGGCTTTAGATGGGAGAGTTCACAGTAAAGAAGTTAAGTTTTTTATATTCAGTTGGTGGAGGGTGATATTTTAGCAATGTGCTGAATTTTTATGTGGGTACAGTGAGAATAAAAACTAAATTTGATTTTAATGTAATTAATTAACATAACATCAAGTTAAATATAGTTAAATCAATAGTCACCAACTTTTATTTATCGTTTTTATAGTAAAATTATACTTTTATAAAGACTCCTGCAGGACACAAAGACTCCAAGAAACAGTAAGCTCCATTTTTATATTTAAGCATCGTCATCTATTTATAATGATATCCATTTACAAGTGGACATTGATATGATTAATGAGCATCTGTAGGAAGCCCCCCAATTCAAAAATTTTTTTTTCTTAATATTAAAAAGTGGCAGGATAGAATATTTCTCCTAAAGGAGAAGAGGAGGAAAAAAAATATTAACAAAGGCAGAAAGCGGTTCCAGTCTTCCTGCCATAGGAAAACAGCCTCAAGCAGAAGCTTGAAAAGGCTGATCTTTTGAAATGGAGATTTTTTATCTATTCAGAAAGATTGGGTCAATCTAGTTATAAGTAAAGAGACTCCAAATAACCAACGCAATTAGGCAAGTCAAAACTGACAAGATTAGTTCAGACAAACACCTAGGATTTGCATTTCCCCTTTTGCCTGTAGAGTCTGTTATGATCCCTACATGACCCCATAGGAATCTGGCAACAGCCATTAAAATGTTAAAGGACACATTCTTACACAAGAACAGGCATCTCAATCACAAAGCCCCAAAGAATGTATAAAAGCCCACTCATCTCAACCCCATTTTGTCAGCCTTCCCAGAAACATGCTGCTGTCATTGAAATGTCTGGTATCCAAATAAACGGAGATCTTCTTTCCTTTAGCCAGACTTCATTTTATATCCAACATCTTTCTCCCGGCTTGAAATCGGATCAGATTTTTCTTCCAATACATGTATAAAAAATTTCCCTCAGTATGAGAGGCTGATAAATTGAATAAAAATAGGAATAAGTTGTTCTTTCTGTTATGTGGTTTTGTTGATGGTCTGCATTGGAAGACCCTAAGTGTACATCTACATAGAAGAGCAAAAGGCAACCTCCAAAATTTAGTATGCTTTTTTAAAATAAACTGAAATAATATAGTGACTATAGACTCCTTAAGTGAGCACTTTCTTACCTCAGACTTTCTGTTCCTTAACTGAACAATTTTAAGGTGTCATATTATTATAATGATAGAACATTAAAAGAATTGGTTTCTCTATCTCTTCCTCCTTCTGCTCTGAGTATGAAAGGGTAACCTTAGAAAGTGTGTGACCTTTCTAATGTTACAGCACAAGAGAGGGGCTGGCAATGCTACCGGGAGCAGAGTTGGAGATTAAGAAAACACAGCAGGGTCAGCAATGAGAAAAGGATAGTAGTGGAAATGGTGACATGTACACTCTGAAGGTTTAGAATATTTTCAATCAAAGGAAGTATACTCAGCGTCTATATTTATTACTAACATAATCGGGAACCTGCCATTTCTCCTATTTAAAGCTTGTTAACAAAGTTGTATGTTTATTTATTTATTTTGATATAATTATTACTATTTATATAAATTACCTGAATCTAGAGGATTGGGTTTTTAACATAACATAGTCGCCTTCACAAATACACACACATACATATATCTCTTTCAGAGATATTTCCCCACCAGATTCCTCAATGCCTTTAACAATGACAGAACTTTTCATGTATTGCTTTCAATGGAAAAGTTGGGATACAATCAGAAGATGTATCTATGTTGAAAATAGCCCCTGTTGAACTGTATAGCACTCAAACATGAGGAAATGTTTTATGACATTTTGTATCATGTCCTAAATTGTTTTATGATCATTTTTATGTCATAAAATGTTTTATATTTCAGTCCCATGGGAGTTATGGGTCCTGGATTTTGGACATGTCCTGTAAGTTAGCTCATAGGAGATACCTTGGTTCATAATGGTGTTGGAAGAAATGTCCTTCTGGGTTCGGCTCCAAGGGGGAAAAAGACACTGGAGACATGGAGGCTGCTTGGAAAGATGGTTTTAATGGTGGACAGGACCTCATGGCTTGAGTCCTGAACAGAAAAGGTGATCACATGCTTCAATGTTGGTGGAGAAGAAGAGAAGGGAAGAGAAGAGGAAGGGAAGAAGGGCTGAAGAAGGGCTTGCAGGGATTTTTATAATCTGTTCTGCCCCACCTATCTGTTTCCTGTTCCTGTGTAAGAAATGTATTCTGATTGGTTGCCAGATTCCCATGGGCCCGGGCAAGGGCAACCCTCTAGGCTGAGTTTTGAATCCAGGTTTGGTTGAGTTCTCAGATGCCATGTGGTCAGTTGAGTAAAAGGCAATATTATCCTGCCTTAATCCCATCACTCTGGAGCTGAAGGGGAGAACTCTTTATTATGTAAAGTGGACTAGCTTGGCCTTCTTAATGGCCCATTGACAAAGTGGGGATGGGCCGGAAGCTGCAGGAATTTACTTTGTGTTTAAAATGTGTTTCTCCCTTTTTCACATCCAGGAAAATATAATATTCTGCCTTTTCAATATTTCCTAGGATATATCATTATTCTGGGAGAGGGCTGGGTGATAACTTCCTACAATGGCTTGTCTGCACTGGTGGTGCACTGTTTTACCCAGTTAAAAAATTATGGGGAAAAGAGTTTTAGTAATGTCTCTCTCTCCGTCTCTCATCTTTCTTTGATTGCTATGGTTATTTCACTCACTATGTGTAAGTTTCCCTGTTCCATCCTGATTCGCACTTGAGCATCATGTTAGCTTTGGAATAGAGAAGCAGGGACATGAGACTTCTGTTTCTAAAAGGCTGATAGGACCCCAGCATGAGTGTGAAGCATCACTGGGTGCTTTCCTGCATTTGAAAGTGACAGCTGTGAAATGTGCTTGGATGGACTGGCAGTAAAACAAAATGTTTGAGTGAATGGGTGCAGTGGATGTAGTGTGCAAGAACACAAAGAAAGTCAGAACTAAGCTGTCTGGTTAGAAAGGTTGTAGTGGGGGAATCACACCATTGACAAAGAACCAAAGATTAGTTTGGGTTTAACTTAGGAAGTAGCTGTATGATCAGGAGGCTGGTATTTTCTCAAAATAAACCTATCTTTGTAAAATGGATGGTCTTTGTAAGAAAAAAAAACTAGAAGGATGTTCTCATATTTGGGTATATATTAAATATCTGGAATTGTTTTCTGGTTTATAGCATCTCTATGATGAAGTAAAAAGTGGTTCCTTCTGTGTGTCTTAATTCTGTCTTCTGTAATATCTATATAATCTTTTTTTTTGGCTGTCCCCTGCAACTCATCCTATTGCAGGGTTGGATACTGAGCAGATTCAAAATCCAATCATAATGTTAAGCTGGGCCTTTTTATTAAGCAGTTATGCAGAAATTTATGATGCCTTTTAATTTGGAGAAATTCATATTAAATACAGTACTAATTTCAATTTTTTCCATTCTTTTATCCACATAGGAGGGTGCCTACTTCTTAACTGTTTCTCAAGTAGATATATAGTAGAAATATTATTGTCATGATCCAGCTTAGATCAGATTGTGATTCACAGTTTCCAATGATGAGATCCCAGAATTTAAGATTGTGAAGAAAGAGCTAAGTTTCCTCTCCAAACATGTGTAGGAAGTTATCACCTAGCCCTCTCCCAGAAAAATGAAATATCATAGGAAATATTGAAAAGGCAGAATATTATATTTTCCTGGATATGAAAAAGGGAGAAACACATTTTAAACACAAAGTAAGTTCCTGCAGCTTCCTGCCCATCCCCACTTTGTCAATGGGCCATTAAGAAGGCTAAGGTAGTCCACTTTACATAATAAAGAGTTCTCCCCTTCAGCTCCAGGGGGATGGGTATAGAGTTCTGGCAGTGACAATGAAGGCATGATAATATAAGCCTTTATTCAACTGACCACATGGCATCTGAACTCAATCAAACCTGGATTCAAACTCAGCCTAGAGGGTTGCCCTTGCACGGGCCCATGGGAGTCTGGCAACCAATCAGAATACATTTCTTACACAGGAACAGGAAACAGATAGGTGGGGCAGAACAGATTATAAAAAGTCCTGCAAGCTTCTTCTCTTCTCTTCTCTTCTCTTCTCTTCTCTTCTCTTCTCTTCTCTTCTCTTCTCTTCTCTTCTCTTCTCTTCTCTTCTCTTCTCTCTCTTCTCTTCTCTTCTCTTCTCTTCTCTTCTCTTCTCTTCTCTTCTCTTCTCTTCTCTTCCCTTCCCTTCCCTTCCCTTCCCTTCCCTTCTCTTTCCTTCTCTTCTTCTCCACCAACGTTGAAGCATGTGATCACCTTTTCTGTTCAGGACTCAAGCCATGCGGTCCTGTCCACCATTAAAATCATCTTTCCAAGCAGCCTCCATGTCTCCAGTGTCTTTTTCCCCACTTGGAGCCGAACCCAGAAGGACAGTTCTTCCAACACATGATATACATTATAATTTTCAGGGATAATTTTCCAGATAAAAAAACCAGCGTAGAAGCTCCATCTGTTCAAGGGTTGTCTATTCTCTGGAAGAGTAAGCATTTGTATTGAGTTTTGTTTCTTTTTCTATGTATCTAATTTATGTCTCTGGTAATTCTTGTTTTGCTGCATGCTCAGTCCTTGTGGATTTAATATAGACTGGCATCTCTTTAGATCAAAGCTGCTATGCCATATTGAGGTCTGCTCAGAATCTTTGGTTTCATTGTATATTTTTATTTGGAAATTGTTCCGAATGCTGTCTGTAATTTGAGCAGCATGATATTTTTATTCCCCCAGCCATTGATTGTTTTCCATCTCACTATTTAAAATTAAAAGTGATGCTTTAAAATATTTTTTTTCCTTTTTAAAAATAATGTTTCATTGTATGAGGTTGGTCTTTCTTTGCACAAAGGACGAGGAAGGAGGAGGAGGAGGAAGAGCTAATTTCTCTAGCTCTTTGCTCCTACCCTAAAGGGTCAAGAGTAGCTATGCAATTTATTTCCCCTTAATCACCCCCCCTTTTTTTAATTTACAGGAAGGTGCCCTGATTGTGGGACCTCTCCCTCTGAAATGATGGGTTATTTATTTTAGTATTATTTCAGCTTGTATGTCTCTTTTGGAAGATTTTGAATGGCTTAAAATTAACATAAAATTAAAACATAGAAAACCAATATTTTGAGAAGTTACCCTCAACATATGTGGGGACACTAAATCGGAGAAGCCCATTCTGTAAAGATACAAAAACAAGGGTGGTTTGTTGTTGTTGAGGATTGTCTTTATAACTTAATGAATCAAATTGTCCCAAGATGATGTATAGGCCTTTCCCCCCAAGCGTGTTCCCAATAATTTTCAAGAGATTACCTTATGTGTATTACAAGCAACTAGGTTTTGCTGTATGCAGCAGGGTTCACTTTGCTGAAACAATTGCTTCAGAGAGAGCTTTGATGAGACCCAAGAGGAGAGAACTGGGATGAGGTGGAATTTTTGGTCCCCCGGGAATACCTTTGCCTTGCTGGATTTATAAATAACACTGTTATTTATAAATCCATCTTGGTTGTTAATTGTTCATTAAGCACTTCTTGTAAGAACGATCTAATTTCCAAGAAGACACCTTAATGGCAAGGGAAATAGTTACCTACAGAAGGCCTCTTCAGCTTATGTGTTTAGCCTTTTATTACCTCCTCTCTCTCTCTCTCTGTTTTGCTTCTTTCCCTTTTTTTAAAATTTAGAATCATGTGCAAGAGTTTTTCCTTGATTGGGACACAGAAAAGTCAGGAGTGACTTATGGTAAACTTGAATGACAACCAGAGTATGAGAAACATACGGTAACTACATGTACTAAAATGGTCTTATGGGCATTGTAGGAAAAGAGGCGTGTCAGCCCATGGTGGCCAAAAATAAGGAGTGTGATAGCAGCCTTTTCAACTAACACATTTTATTACAAAGCATAAGCTCCTGTGAGTTGCAGCTCATATCATCAGATGCACAGAGTGGTTATAACAATATTTCTTTTATCACTAAGATCTGGCTGGGCCTGGAAGGAAGCATTGCTCTATGCCCAATTGATTATCAAGTACTGTATGGCACCAGCCTAGACTACAGGGCCAGGGAGTGGGTATGGTTGTCATCAGAGAATCTTTGGCAGCCTCCAGAACAAGGGTCCAAAAGTGCTTTTTCTTATGATGGGCTTGAGGGATAAGTAGCACTTTCCCTACCTGGACTTCTTGAGCTCACTGCAGGATTGACAGTGGTGTTCCCCAGGCTTATTGTTCTGAGGGACTTCAGTCTTCCATCCATGGGGGTGGAAGGTAGGTCAGGATTTCATGGAAACCATGACTTCTTTGGGTCTGTCCATGACCCGATTAGGAATAGTGGTCACATACTTGATTTGTTGTACTTGTTGGAGCAATGACAATGTGATGTGAAATTGATGGACCTATCTTTGGTCCCCCTGTATAGGTCAGATGATGGGAGGAGCAGGTGGCAGACATGGCCAGGAGGGCCTTTGCACAATTGCAGGTTGTGCAACAGTTACACCCTTTCCTGGTCCACCAATGCCTGTTCACACCTAGTCACACCCTAGTCACCTCCCATTTTGACTATTGCAATGCTCTACATGGGGATGTCCTTGAAAAGTATCTGGAAGCTTTAATTGGTTCAAAATGAGGCAGAGTGCTGGTTTTGTGCAGGCCTAGATTTGCTCATGTGTTAACTCTCCTGTGGGAGTTGCATTGGCTGCCGACTTGCTTCCAGGTCCAATTCAAGGTGCTGGTTGTTATTTTCAAGGCTCTTCATAGCTTGGCACCAGGATATTTGAAGGACTATCTTTTTCTAATTAAACCCAACTCACTAGAGCAGGGAGGCAGGGAATGCTATGGGTCCCCTCTCCTAAGCAAGAGAAGACTGAGTTAGATGGACCAAACAAGCAACTCTATAGCTAAGCTGGACTTCTGCCTTAGGTTCCATAGAAGACATTGTTTCATGGCCTGTAGAAATGTGGTATGCATAAGCCCTGCTCCTTGGATGATCCTATACTAGGGTCTACACAAGAGGTGAGTTACTCCCGGTTAGGCCCGGATTGGGCGAACCGGTAGTAGCGGTGGTGGGAGGCTCCGCCCACCCACCGGGCGCTCCTGCTCCTGCACAGAAGTTTTTGTGCATGCGCAGAAGCGCTGCACACGTGTGGGAGCACACCTGAACTGGTACTAAAAAATTGGCAACCATCACTGGTCTACACATAAAACTTCATAAATAAAGCCATTTGAAATAAGAAAAAAATATTGAATCTCATTTTTAATGGAAAGGACAAGCTGGTTTACTTTTGCAGCATTTTGTATCATTCATTTCACTTGAAAGAGATCTCAATCATTAAAATCAGAAGAAAAGACAACAGCAAATTTTGTCCTTTATCAGCTTTTCTTAAACTGCCGCAGCTTGCAAAAACTCTAGCCGGTTGCACATAAATAGTAGTTATGCTTTTAGAACTGCAGAAAAATATATTTAATTTTTGTACCATGAAGAGATTGCGATAGCTTCCTTTCATTCAGGGGTTTACTGAAGCATGCAATTTGAGCACCCTAATCTAAACTTTTGCACGAAACTAAATTTACTGAATGTACTGTTTTGATTTTGCTTGTTCTGCAAAGCTAAAAGGGGGAGCTAAAACAAGTTTGTAGTTTAGATGAAAAAACTACCTAGATTACAGTGTATATGAACATGCAACACACATAAAAGGTCTGATGGGTCAGTTGAAAAATAAGAAGGATATTAATATGCTGAACTTAGAACTATGTCAGCAATTGCAAGAAAGAAAGAAAAAACCCAGAAAATTCGGGTCCCATCAGTCAATTTTACTACGGCAAAAATTCTTTCCTCTTCTTGCCCATGGAATTGTTATCAGTCTACAATATGAAAACAAAAATTAACCTCATCTGGCCTCATTGCAGCGTCAGACTCCTCTTCCTGCTGACATTGTAAACACAGGAGATCTTTAGATGTCCTTAATCCATAACTAATTGAAGACTTCTCAAGCTATTTATTTCACTACTCCCATCTGATATCCTAGGTCAGGAAGCTGCTGAATCTGCATTTCTTAACAATTACATTGTGAATAATTGCAGTTCCGTAGTAGTTTGCATTCGGAATGCATTTTTTTGGATCTACCTTGTGTTTCCTATATATGTTTATTTAACAGGAATATACTTCAGATTATATTGGTGAAGGCTTTCACAGTCACATCAATCCAGTACGGTATGGAGAGATGAGCTTCTGAGCTAATAGGCCATGTTCTCTTTATCTGGTATCCTGACATTTTGCCAGCAACTGTGGCTGGCAACTGCTGAAGATTCTATCTGCATGGTGTTTTTGTTAAGGGTTGTTTTCTTTTGATGTCAGATGGAGCTGAAAATCAGGCTTTCTTAACCTTCAAACTTCCTTGTTAACATTACTAGATTGTTTATAAATATCAGCAGCCTCTTTATGGAGTCTTCCCATTTAAAACCTTCAGCAGTTGCACTTGAAAAATAACAAACAGCGGTATGCTTCAAAGAAAGACCATTTTTTTAAAAAATCAGCTGTTGAGAGAAAGGATGAAGACTGCTCCCTTCTCTTCCTACATGCAGCTCAAGACTCTTCCTGCTGCAGATTCTGGAGACTAGCAGAGAGTTAAGGAGTTGAAGTGTGACGTCAAGCAGGCCAAAATAGAGAACTCTATTTATAGGTCTGTTCCAAATAGAATAGAAGCTGCACAAAGTGGTTGCTTGCTCATTTGCGCTTGCAGGATTTTCTCTGTTTTTAATGGGGCAAGTAACTGTCTCACCAGTGGAGTGGGACCCAGCCCACTTGTACCAATTGCCTTTGGACTGTTCCTCGTTTTACCCCATTCCCTCAGCTATACCCCCTACATCAGGGGTGTCCAAACTTGGCAACTTTAAGACTTGTGGACTTCAACTCCCAGAATTCCCCAGCCAGCTGGCTGGGGAATTCTGGGAGTTGAAGTCCACAAGTCTTAAAGTTGCCAAGTTTGGACACCCCTGCCCTACATATTTTATCTGAATGGCACACCTTCCTCTGTAAGTTATCCCCGGTACCACTATAGTTGCTTTAATGCACAATACAGGTATTTCTGAGTATTAGAAAGCACATGTTGTAGTTTCATACGGAATTATTAATTTATAAAAATATGTCCTTCAATTCCAAAACCTTATCCCTCAATTGCCAAGCACATGGAAGTCAGCAAGAGGGGAATGGCATTCTGCGTGTTTCAAGCTGTGGTACAGGCCTTGAAACAAATTCTGAGGGGGAACTCTTTTGACTTACAGTCAGATCAGGATATGCACATAAACAGAAAAATATGGATTTTGATCTTGTGTGTTCTTTCTGTTACCACAATCTCTGGTAAGGGTGTTTTTTTTTTTTTTGAAACAAAGAAGGATGGCATTAGAAGCAGTTCCTGTGCATTTATGATCCTTCACTCAAAATTACACAATGTGTGGAAAAGCAAAATGCCTCTAATATCATATTACCATTGTTTATCTTAGTTATCAATTCTATTATTTGAAGTATTGGAGCATCAGCAAATGCCCTTTCACAATTCTAATTTTGTGGTGATGTTGATGGCTGTAAGTCATAATATTATCGAGTTGGAACTACAAGGATTATTTAGCTCTTCGCTCTGGAATATGCAAATAAACTTTTAAATCATCCCTGACAGGTGGCTGCCCAGTCTTTTCTTTAAAATGTCCAAGAACACAGAACCCACAACCTCTATAAATTGACTGTTGTACTGAGATAGAAAAAATATGGGTTAAACAGCATCACCAGCAGATGGATTCATAACTGGCTAACCAACCTCACAACATGTAGTCCTTAATGGAACTGCATCTGCATGGAGGGAAATATGCAGTGGGTTTACCTCAAGGTTCTGACTTAGGCCCAATAGTCTTTTAACGTCTTCATAAATTATTTAGATGAAGGGATAGAAGGGGAACTCATCAAAATTGCAGACAACATCAAACTGGCGAGAATAGCCATAACTCCAGAAAATAGGCTCAAGATCCAAAAGAATCTCAGATGTGTACATTGGACCCTATACAACAAAAAGAAATTCAATGGTGAGAAAAATAAAGTTTTATACTTAGGTAAAAAAAAAACCAAATGCACAGGTATAGAATAGGTCAGTGATGGCGAACCTTTTTTGGCTCGTGTGCCACAAGTGGGGGGAGCGCAGGGGAGTTGAGTGCGGGCGTGCCGCACCCATAATGCAACGCGCGACCACCCCAGTGCGCATGCGCGCAAAACGCGCGAACCCCACCATTTTTACATGTTTTTTTTGCCCTCCCCAGGCTCCAGGGGCTTTATAGGAGCCTGGGGAGGGCGAAAAGAGCCTCTCCCGACCCCCCCGGAGGCCCTCCGGAGGCTTCAGGGACTGTCCAGAGGCTTCCCTGAAGCCTTCGGAGCGCTTAAAACCACCCTCCGAGCAAACCGGAAGTGACTTCCGGGTTGCTCGGAGGGTGGTTTTAAGCGCTCCGAAGGCATCAGGGAAGCCTCGGACGGTCCCTGAAGCCTCCGGGGAGGGGGAGGCTCTTTTCACCCTCCCCAGGCTCCTATAAAGCCTCTGGAGCCTGGGGAAGGCGAAAAATAGCTTTCAAAAAGGTGAACTCAGCTGGCCAGCGCGCGCATGCACGCTGGCCAGCTGACAGGGCAGCGCCTCGCGTGCCCTGACAAATGGCACACGTGCCACTTGTGGCACGCGTGCCATAGGTTCGCCATCACGGGAATAGATGGTACCAGGCTTAACAACAGATTCTGAGAGGGATCTGTGAGTTCTGTTGGACAATCACCTAAATTTGAGCTAGCAATGTGCTGTAGCGGCCAAAAAAAGCCCGCTACAGTCCTAGGCTGCATCAATAAAGGATAGAGTGAAGATCATGTGAAGTGTTAGTACTGCTTTATAATGCCTTGATAAAACCATTGCCCCCAGTTTTGGTTGCCATAATATAAAAAATATGTTGAGACTCTGGAAAGAGTGCAGAGAAGAGCAACAAAATGATTAGGGGACTGGAGATTAAAAAGTATGCAGAAAAGTTGCAGGAACTGGGTATATCTAGTCTAATTAGTAGTTACTAGGTGACATGATAGCAGTCTTCCAATAGCTAAGGGGCTGCCACAAAGAAGAGGGGTCAATTTATTTTCCAAAGCACTTTAAGGCAAGATAAAAAGCAATGGATGGAACCTAATCAAGGAGAGAGCTAACCTAGACATAAAAAAATTCCTGACAGAACAATCAATCAGCGGAATGGCTTGCCTTCAGATGTTGTGGGAGATTTTTAAGAAGACATTGGACAGCCATTTGTTTGTAGTGTAATAGGGATCTTCTGCTTGAACAGGAGGTTGGACTAGAAGACTTCCAAGGTTCTTTCCAACTCTTGTTATTCTGAATCTGGTTAATACTTAGTTGGGAAACCACAAGATATTCTAAAGGTTGACTGGCATTTCAAGTCATCTTTCATTTTTATCATAGTTTGTTGACTATGCTATGTTTGATATGCAAGTTAAAAATCAAAATAATAAATTACAATGACTACATTCTAACTTGTAGGTAACCCCAAGCAAGACCTGAAAAGGCTCCTGTTCAGTCACCAATTGTTTTCCTTGTTAAAAAAAAACCCTCTGCATTTGGATGACAAATGAAGGGAGCACCTTAAGGAGAAGGAGACATGAAACTACTATTGTCCTCTGGATTACAAATAAGAAGTCTGTGGAGATTCTCAGTCATCCAGGTCATGGTTGTCCCAAAAGTGCTTTTTCAAGAGGCAACTGGACTCACTTGCTTTTTTTTTCTTTTGAAGACGTTTCGCTTCTCATCCAAGAAGCTTCCTCAGCAATGACAGGAGAGTGTAGAATGGAAGGATTTATATTCCTTGCAGACAGCTGGTTTAGAATGCAAATTACCAGCTGTCTGCAAGGAATCCTTCCATTCCCACTATCCTGTCAGAGCTGAAGAAGCTTCTTGGATGAGAAGCAAAATGTCTTCAAAAGAAAACAACAAGTAAGTCCAGTTGCCTCCTGAAAAAGCATCTTTGGATTACAAGAAGTACAAAACAAGCATAACTTGGAGAATAAATAATTTTAAAATGCTTTTCCAAGCATTTTAACCAAAGCCTGTGTATCCCAATATTTATTTTGTATATAATACCTCCTTAATTTTTTATCTGCACTATTTGCACAATTTGCTTCCTGCATGACATATATTTGTGATAATATAAGTATCTGGGGGCATTAGGTTTAAGACTATTCTTCTACAATTGGTTAAATATCAAATAAAATCTAGCAGTAACATGGTACCTGTTCCATAAAAGCACAATTCTAAGCAGAATTCACTGTTTGCATTTAGTAAGATTAGCTTAGATATTTGAATAGGCAACTAAGTCAATTGTTTAAGGCTGAAAACATATTAATAAAATGTTATCTACTGGACTTAGGCTACCTCTGCTTAGTGGAATGAAATAATTATGGGGGAGATCATGCATAGGGGTAATACCAAGGTATTCTTTTCCTTCCTTTAATTTCAATATGCACATAACTAGGAATTAATATATCTATGTGTAAACTTGAATATACCACTGTTGAGACATTACTATGTTACATTCAGATTTTATAGAATTTACATTATTTGGATAAGCACAACATTTTGCACGATGATGTAATATGAAAAAGTAGGTCACAGATGGGATCACCTTTAGGATATACAGGAAAACATAGATAGTATGTAACCTTGAGCAATCCATGATGCAGATAACATGCTGTTATAAACTATACTGAGCTGCGTCAATCAGTTCCCATTTGATTTCACTACTGAATAGGCATTATTATGGGGATTATTAAGGGTTGCTCCTATTGACAACACATCTAACATCAAAATTATTCAATATCTTCATCTTCAGTGATTTAAGACCTTCTGCTTCAAAAGTATAATAATGATTGAGTTTAACACAAACTATCTTCTGAAATTATCCTGAAATGCTCTCTATTCCCAAAACAATCATATACATGCATGCAAAAAACCCCAAAACTACCCACTGAGAGAGCGCAAAACTAGTAATGCTACACATCCATCTTCAAAAATAGGATCAAAGCAAAACCCTTTTTAACTGTGTTATATCAATAGTGTAATTAGATGCAAAGTTTCCATGTGTGTTCAGTTTTGCTTCATCCATAACTCTGAAATACTACAGAACAAATTATTTTAGCCAAACAATACAATGGTCTGTTTTCCAACTATTCTGATCCTATTTAAAACCAATGACCTCTGCAGTTTAAAAAAATCAGCATTTTGAGTGCTAACACACTAATCCTAGACCTATCATTAATCCTAGACCTATCATTAATTGTATCTCTTATAAATTGTTCTGGTTTTATTTGGTTAGAACTGCAATATGATAGTTATTCCATTCCTATACTGTTATAATAGTATAGGCAACTACTGGAAAAGACAACTAAAAGGCATTTTTTAGCACTGAATTCTTGAGGCCTGCCTTTTAATGAGGTGCAGAGAGAATAGTATTCCTGCAAGTCTGCTGATGGAGGGTCAAAATGAGCATGAGCCATTTATTATGTATGCTGGAACACAGCTCTCTCACTTGTTTTCGTGAGTGAATCCCCACTGCACCTGCATTTTAAAAAGTATCGATGAGTGAAATAGTACGAGCAGAACAACTAATTTAAGTGACTGATGCTGGCCAGCCACCTTACTGTTATTTTATTTATTTATTTATTTGGTTTGTCAATCGTTTACAAGATAATAGGTATAAGAATAAGCATGAGCATGAATGAAATGGGTGTGAATAAAAGGGAACAGGGACAGTAGGCACAATGGTACGCTTATGCACTTCCCTTACAGACATTTTAGGAATGGGGTGAGATCAATAGTAGGCAGTTTAAGATTAAAGTTTTGGGGATTTGAAGATGTAACAACAGATATGTAGGACAGCAAAAAAGAGCAAATAAACATTTAAATCTGCAGTCCTGTTGACTAACACTTCCCACACCATTCTACTCTGTATCCAATGTAGCAGCAAAGTCCATCCACAAAGATTAAGTGATACAATCTCTTGGAAGCTATTTCTAATTTCAGATATGTTCCATATGCTGTTTTAGAAAGCAACAGACTGTGATCTTCTGATATGATTCTCAATTGATTTTCAGTAGATTGGTAAGGGTTACCCATTCCCAACAGCTAAATATTCTTCTACCTAAAGTAGGACACAGAAATAAAACTTGAATAATGAGATGTGAATTTGTATCCAGAAGGATTGAGAGCTCAGCTCATTTTCCTCAAGATAAATGCCTAATTCAGAAAGTGCAGACAAACCATTTCTTCTTTTAATACTAGGTTAATCTGTCTCTCATACCTTACTGACTGAGCTTCCACAGCTTCTTAGGCTGAAACTTAATGTCTCTTGTTTAGTATGTTATACAAGGCTAGTGCAGTTAATGGTTCAGTGTGTTTTGTGGTAAGGATTATGTGAGTTTAAGTGGAAAACCCTGTTAGTGTATAGCAGCCCTTTTATTAAAAGGAATAAGGTTATATGAATTACACTTGTAGCTCAACATGTGTATGCTTTTTAATCAAATGTGTTATCGGAAAATGTATTACCAGGTTCCTTGAGCGTTTATAAATCATTTATTGCTTAGCATTCTCTATAACTATTACAGATTTGTTATTTATGGGCGAAAACCTTCAAGTATTGGGCTCCCAACATGAGCAGGACAATCAGCAAGGCTGTGCCATGTCTAAGAACAACTGGGGTCTATTTAGTTGAAATTCCAGGTACAACATTCCTTCTAGAGTCTATCATGTGAAGTCATATGTTTTACATACATTGAACTAGGGGCAAAGGGAGACACCACTGTTTTGGAGAGTATCAAATGAGAAGGTTGGAAGATATTTCATGGTGCTTTATTGTAATAGGGAAGTAGAGAGTCAAGACTAAGCAAGTATGCTCCCAGTTTGCTATTTAGCACTGAGCTATGCACAAAATCATGGAAAAGGAAATTGGAGAGATGTTAAAGATGGGAATCATAAGGTAAAGATAGAGGTGTCCCTACGAGTTTTATTCCGTGAGTTGTAGCCAATTTCAGGGGGTGGTGCTCATCTCCATTTCTGTAAGTCATTGAGCCAGTGTTGTCCAAAGACAATCTTACAGTCATGTGGCCAGCATGATATCATGCCACAGCACAGAGCTTATGGCGAAACACCAAACCCCACTAGCTTTTCCCACCGGTGGTACCTATTTATCTACTTGCATTATAGATGCATTCAAACTGCTAAGATTGGCAGGAGTTGAGGCAAGTGACAGGAACTCACTTCGTCATGTGGTGGTAGAACTTGAACGACCTGAAAATAGACATTCTTTTGGCATCTATTAAGCCAGTGGTTCTCAACCTTCCTAATGCCGTGACCCTTTAATACAGTTCATGTTGTGGTGACCCCCAACCATAAAATTATTTTATGTTTTCTGTATTTTTTTGAAAATATGTGTTTTCCAGTGGTCTTAGGCGACCCCTGTGAAAGGGTCGTTCGACCCCCAAAGGGGTCCCCACCCACAGGTTGAGAACCACTGTATTAAGCCAATGAGCCACCCCGCCTCTTAGGAATCATCAGCTCTTTCAGAAACCTTAGATCTCAATCATGAGCTCCACAAACAAGCTTGGTGGAGAGGCTGTACAGAATTAAACAAGAAATTCCAGAGAGCTGCTTGATGACTGGGATGGATAAACTTTTGGAGCAGTTGAAAAGGGGCCTGTTTATTGGATCTGACTGGTGTGTAGACAAATGTTCCTGAAATAATAAGATCCAGGAATCTTCTAACAGCATCACTCCACAATGTTAATGTTTTATTTGGGGGATTAAAGATCTTCCCTGCCATCTTCCAAAGGCTGTAAATCAAATTCTCAGGGGCCTAGAGCAGAGTTCCTCAAACCTTCTGGCTTTGCGGACTGGTCGGGGAAGTGAGGATGATTCTGCATGAACTTGTGCAAGTGGGGATGTGCACACACATGCATGCACTCGCCCAATTCCACAGCCCTATTTCAAAGGGCTCGAGGCTCAGTCGTGAGCCACAGCCTGGGGGTTGGGGATCCCTGGCCTAGAGGACTTAATAGTTCCATAAATTGATATTGTGGCCATGTTTTCAATTACATGGAAGCATATTAAACTTCTCAAGGGAGTGTTGTAATGCATGAGAGATATCTGGATTAAGGCCAAGAATAATCAAACTGACCTTAAGCAGTCATAAGTCACAAGGTAGACAAGTGAAATAGCCAATTTCCAAGACAGAGGCAGCTGGAATCATCTCTGGGAATAGTGAGATATTTTCATGAATGTGTATCCCGATACTGCAAACAGCGTAACCTTTTCATTAAAACTTAAAAACCTGAACCAACTAATTGGGTGGAGGAACATCAAGCAGCCTTTGAATACCGTAGACACTGGAGAGATGCTAGTTAAGATAGGAGTGATAGAACCAGAGGTGGGTTGCTCCTGGTTCGGCCTGGATCAGGCAAACTGGTAGTAGCGGTGGGGGAGGCTCTGCCCACCCGCCCGGATGCTTCTGCATCACACGCATGCAAGC